>NC_089873.1:123782500-124387500 GCF_040182565.1 Anser cygnoides | reverse complement strand
ACTGGAATCACTATTTTTTTGGCTTTTCTGTAAAGACCCTCACCTCCTCATCTCTTTGAAAGATGTAAGAAACACTGAACTTGTTTCACTCTTTCATTATTTTGTTTCACTTCAGATTTCAAGGGAATTACTCCAGATTTGAACCTCATTGACACAAGAATTTGAAGCATTGCAATAAGAGATAGGCACCAGGTCACAGCAGTTCTTACAGAGGCTGGTCATATGCCATTCCTAGAGCTTAAGTATGCAAGAGCTAGCCTTCCTCATGCTCCAGAGGCCCGGGCCAAAGACCAGCCAATGTACTTTTAGTTCATGAGTATCACAAGGCTTTAAGACATGACAATTGGATCAGTTTACCTGCAGCAACACACAAATACATTTTTAATACAATCAATGTATTTTGCAGCTAGAGTCTGAAGCCTGGAGTCAAGTTGACCTATATTACAAAATATTGTTTCTACAGTCACTGTTTTGAACTTTGAAGCTGTCTCTTGCATCTAGTTCTCATAAAATTTTAATCTTTGCCATACAAAATATCAGTAAGACCATCTGATTAAATAATCATGGTTTCACTAATATCAACATGATTCATTGGCCTGATATGGTGGCAAGAAATATATTTAGTATTCTGTTTGACATGGTATGAATTATACTTGCTCAACTGTCCGCATGTCATATGCACAGAACTATGGGATCCACTGTAAATTCAAAAATATTTCTGTATATTTAGTTACATTTTTTAAAAAAAAATATTGCTATTTAATTGACATTAATAAAAAAATCAATAACAAAGGGTTCTATTCTTTACTACATTACTTGGCATTCTTTGCACCTTAAATTACATTAATTTCTGGTATTCCTTCCCAAAATCATGCATGTTTAAACAAGATGAGAAGCCACATAATGCTGCATTCTTCAAGAGAGACAACTACAGGAAAAAGTAAGTATATACAAGATTGCTTAGAAAGCACGCAAGTCCTGGTTCCAAAACAAACAAACAACAACAACAACAACAAAACTGATAAGAAGGAGAAAACAACAATAACAACAACAAAAGACAACAACAACAACAAAAAGCTTGCTTGAAGACTCCTGACCTGTACCATGCAGAGTGGCAATCTGATCTGAGACCATACATTTCGTGATTGCTGTTTCCTGGAAAAAAAAAAAAAAAAAAAAAAAACAGAATCAGTCCCATTTCCTTTTCTTCTGCTATGGGCTCTCATCCTCACACAGTCCTCCCCTTCAGCATGTTGTCACTCCAACTCTAGAAATGAAGCTCCTGAGAGTCAGAAATTCTCTCTGCTTTCTCAAGTCTTCTGGCCTACCGCATTATTATTACAATTAATTTCATTCATTTGCTGATATATAGGGTGCCTGTTGGGCTCTTTAATGAAAACATTGATGAGTTGATAAATTTTCCTTCTTCTTTTCTGAGTATTTATTTCCTTTTTGTGTTTATCCCCAAAATGTTTATCTTTTAATAATAATAATAATAATAATAATAATAATAATAATAATAAATTTTCCATGGATATTTAGAATTGGTCATTAATGAAGACTATGTATCTTTTAACACATAGGTTTGCCTACCTAGGAATTCAGTGTGGTACCTGTATTTGAAGCACAGGTTCTTGGACACAGCAGTGAAATGTGACTGTACACACTATTGTGAGGTTGTGTGTTTACTACATTAGGGAAATGGGAATTTCTGAAATATATATACAGGTGAAAATTAAATGCTCAGGTATTTATGGTATCCACTGAATTGTAAATAAAGTTGTTGTTTGTAAGAGCTGTTTTATTTTAACCAGAAGACTATACACAACTTCTTCTGTTAGATAACCTCCTAACAGTCAAAAAAGACACAAATAGACATATACTACAAAAGGTGATACTGAGAATAAGAAACAGTGTAAGTGTTTAAGACCAGTTGGATGGGGCTTTGAGCAATCTGGTTCAGTGGAAGGTGTCCCTGCCCATGGCAGGGGGATTGGAATTAGATGATATTTAAGGTCCCTTCCAACCCAGACCATTCTATGATATGATTCTATGATTCTATGATACTATGATTCTATGATTCTATGATAAAAGAGGACTTAAAATGCAAGCTGTATCTGTAATTGAATTTAGTTTTTCAAAATCTCTCCTAAAGAGCTGGGAATGCATCTTCACCCATTCAAGGGTTACGCACAGATTAGTTTCAAAACTCAATGAAATCGAATGTCAGAAATAAAACGGACAGTAAGCATATTTTTCAGTAAAATGGAAACTTCTATACTGAGTATAAATCTAACATTTAGATAGAAGAGAGAAAACTGTAACATTGAAGTGATTTCTAAATTCATTGTCTAAAGATTAAAAAATAAGACTCCAAAAATTAGAGATCTTTAAACTGCCTTACTTTCCATCTGCATTCACTATAAATTGATATACATGCCACAAAATAAAATAACTATTCTTCTAGGTCATGAACACTGATGGAACTTAACCAGTGTATTATGTTCTCCATATTTACTGAGGAACACGTACTGAGCAAGGTAATGCTAGGACAGATTCTCCGTCCTTTATGATTTCTTTACATGTCACTCTCATTTCTGTCTTGAGAAATTAGGTGTTGACTATCATCAGAATGTACAATTGGCTATGGTGGAGACACTTGTCATAAGCAACATAGCCCAAATATTTGATCTGGGAATATACCATGGCTTCTCTGACAACAACGCTGAATGTTCTGTCAGGAACAACCACAAGACTTTTATTTCTCCAGCAAGTGTCATCCTGCACCCCATAGTAGCATCATATGTACTAGACTGACTGGAAAGAATATAAAATCACTAAAGGAGGAATTTGCCATGAAAGAAGATGCAAGGAAAGGAGCTATTCTTCCTTAGATGTTTCATATCTCATCCCACATGATAAATTCCTTCTTGCCTGTACCTTGCCTTGTTTGGTCCCAGTTTCTGGTCCCAGACAGATGAGAGGAACATAGCTGATTCACACTAACTAAACTGCTTTGTTCAGTACTAGCTCAGCTTTCTCTACAGTCTCTACTGCAATTGGTGACTTGCCTATTAATGCATCATATTATTTTGCAGTCTTCTGGGGAGATAGCTCTTGCTTTTGATATCCTACTTGTTTTAACACTTCTAAGAGGACATTCTCATTATGGAAAATTAGTGGGAAAGTTAAAGATTCTATGTTTGTTTGGGTATACGAACATGAGGATGTGGTAGTATAAAAGCAGAAAGAAGTTTGAAATTGTAAGTAACTGTGAAAAGCTGCATTTCTTTTTTAGCAATTGAGGTCACAGAATGTACAACTCTAAGCAGAGAGTTAACTAGTAATTCATGTCATCAAGACCGGGGCGGAGGGGGGGGGCGGGGAACAAAACAACAACAACAAAAACTTTGATTATAGCTAAATCAAATACAATAAAAATATAAAAAAATATAAACTTATACAATAATTTATATAACTTGTATTTGCTAAAATAAAATAAATATTTATATGCAATCATCTTGTAAAGGAACTGTTTCAAGCTATTAAATATATTATACTTTTTTTTTTTGGGGGGGGGGAAATAATAATAAAGCTCAGAAACTGTGTATGCATCCATAGTAATTTTGCCTTAGTCTCTCTGATAAATAATTATCATTTAAAAACTGATTAAATAAATATTTATATAGCAGATTAGAAGTGGTTTCAAGGACTTATTACAGGCTCTCTTTGTTGTAAGTAGGATGGAATGACTCTGATTTAATCTCCTGGGTAAATAATGCATTTTATAACTTTTAATTAAAAATGGGAGAATTAGAAATTATTTAAAACAAATATTTAAATACTGTGAAGGATTTGATTCAAAAGTGACAAAAGCCATCAGATTTAAAAACCAGAAAGCTATTTCATCTTTGATTTCTTTTTTCTTGCTAAAATAAATGCCAGTTGCTAGATGTTCCCTTCAGAACTTGTCCTGTGGGACTGAGAAATGAAGTCTGGCCTTCAAACTTACATGGACCCGTTTACAAAAGCTATTGTAGCCTGACAATGAATTATCTTTAAATAGATGGTTTGTAAGATTTGCATTTTAATATGCTTTATAAAACAGAAGAATCTGGAACATACATGATAGTGTTATGGAGCTTTATTTTAATGTAGAAAGCTGTTTCTTGAAAGATTTTAGTCACAGATCATGAGTTTATACTATTGGTCATCTTTATATTAGTCCTGATAATAAAATGTCTACTCAGAAATATCATAAAAGAATTTGTTATTCCTCCTGACTCATACCTATAGGTTACTTAACAGCAGAAAAGAGAGAGTTTCACCCTCTACCCAGAACTATAAATGATTTTACAGTGGGTATGAAATAATTTTTCCACCCTTTGTTCAATTGGAAAACTATTTCTGGGGAAGTATGTTCTTTGTTGAGATCGTTGCTGGCTTAAAATACTTTGGAAGTCTTGGCCACAGTAGAAAATATGTTATGAAGTTGTAGAGTAGAAGTGTAAATCTCCTCTATTAGGTATAAAAAGGACAAACCAACACACGATGAATGTAGCCCAGAGAAATCCAAAAGAGGCTTAGTGCCTGCTTCAGATAACTTTTAGAAGATGCCACTAAGTAGAAATAAAGGACAGACCTAGAAACATAACACCAGGACAAATTCTCCTGAATGTCTAGTCCAATCCTCCTTATCAGTACTAAATGTGGTATTTTTTTGAAGCTTAAATCATATTTTGGCTGTTGGTCTTTAGAGGCAGTAGGATCCCTCATCAATTTCCAGCCTTTAGTAAAATATTAAGGTCTTCTGTTGTTTGGGCATATTATTCTTGGCTTTATTTACTGACAGTGCATCCCAAAGTTGTGGGCCAGAACTTTTTCTTAGGACAATCCAAAGCTGATGATAAAACTGTTCATAAGACTGATTGAAGGAGAGCTCCATTGCCAGCCCCTCTCCTTCCTGGGAGATTTTCTTTTCTACATAAACCAATATAATCTTCTTTATTATATTTTATATCCACATAGAAGATATTTTGTTTATTGACTAATAATTTCCCTTGTGGCATCATTTAACAAGTTTTACTGACATCTGGATTGAAGAGATCTATTTTATTTACATTTACTAGAAAACTAGAAACCTTACCAGGACAGAGTTGCACAATGCATTGATGATAGAGTCATGTTATTCAACTTCCCTTTCATATGCCTCCATGACTTTCAGTAGTCTCTTCTAAAAAATATTCCAGAATCCTGCATACTTCTAAAGTCAGAGAAAAGAGCAATTACTCAGTTGTTACTTTTTCCCTACTTCTTAAGCATAGATAGTACAAATGCAGTTCTTTAGCAAAGAGGTACAGTTATCAACTTGACAAATGTATTAACAGTTCTCACTAATCAACACAGATTTTATGTGCAGTTCTTTAGTCTTCCAGGATAGAAATCTCCAAATTGATTTTTACTTCACTCTTGGATTTAGTAATTCCATTTACCTACTGTCTTTCCTATTATCTTTTGGGATAGTCAGCTAGTCACCTTCATTAATTATACCAAAAAAAAAAAAAAAAAAAAAGAGGAAATCTTAGATTTACATTTGGATTTATGTCAATGCTGTCTTTAACCTTCACTCCATCCTTACTGTGTAGCATGGGCACGAGCAGAGGTGGAGTGTCTTTCTTATTCTTTTTTGTTTGTTTGTTTATATACCTATTGTTATGGTATAAATCCACCTGCAAGTTATAACTAAACTTGAATTTTGCCACTTTAGATTTCACCTGACCAGAAATATTTCTAAGTTAACTTTACAAGTATGTCTCTCTTTCTTTTTTTTTCCAATTCTTTAAAGAGATTTTAAGATTTTATTTTTTTATTATTATTATTTTTGAGGAAGAGATTTGAGAAAGAGTCTATTGCTCTTCCCAATACTTTTTCCATATACGTTTTCACAAGTTTTCCTCACATTGTTCACATTGAAACTAGCAAATTAAACAGTGACTGAGCGTATCCTTTGGCCCTGGGGCCAACAGGTGCATCGATACTATTAAACTCTTTTGGCATCCAATAGAGTTGCTTAATCTAATTTGTCTATTAGGAACAGTCATACCAACTTGCTCAGTCACCAACTATAAGAACCCTTGGTGGCACAGAGCAAAATCATGCCAAAGACCCTTCTAACAATGTGAGAGTGAGATAATAGAGCACCACAGGCAATGTTTAATTAAGTAGTGCAGATGAGTCATGGTATTCCCCATCTCTTCCTTCAAGTTCACTGAAAATGAGGACAAAAAGTTGTTAAATCTCACAATCTTATGAGTTTCATGAATCCGCGAGTATTTCTTAAATCTTAAAAATTCAGAAAAATATTTTTGGATAATTTTACCATCCTTTTAGAAAACAATGTCTTGTTTCTTGTCTAATCCTTGTGATTTAAAAAATAAAATAAAATTTGAAAACAATAAATAGTAAGTTTTATAAACCTGAAATATTTTCTTATTTAATAGTGAATGTCTTGCAAATTTGACAAGGAGGTCCTGAATTTCGGTTTTGAACACTTGAACACTTCAACTTTGCTAAACAGCAACTAAACAGTGTAAACAGTCTTGTAAGACAAGATTTCAGATGATTTTAGGCAGACAAGCTGCATGTGTATTTAGGGTCAGGGCCATGGTATGGTCTGTCCAGATAGATGTCAAGGAATCTGGACAACCTAGAAAACCTTTGTCATTCTACTTGTTTGTATGAACTGAAATCTTACCATATTAATATTTTAATATATTTTGATCTGAAGGAAAAAAAAATAATGGTATAGTACATTCAAAAGTACATAGGAAGTAGCTGCCAATATACTTCAGCTTAGTAGTGCAATTATACTGATAGATGTTTTTTTTGTTTGTTTGTTTGATTTATTTACATATGGAGAAATTAAAAAATCACCTACTACTTACACACAAAACTTTCCATAAATGATATTCTGAGCTCTAATTGTTATTTTCTCTTCATTTTATTATCAGTGGACTTGACCAAGGTCTAAGAAATAAGAAAGGAATTTATCGTGCATTTTCACTTCAACCACTGACCTAATTTAACTGTAATCTTCTGCTATGTCCAGAGGAAACTGACCGGGACATTAATCATCACATATTCTTCTCAAAGTTTGCATCATGATCTGATGTGAAGTATCAGACTGACAGGTTATGCCTCAGCTGAAAGCACAAAACAGCAACATATTTGGAAACACGCTTTCCATGGATTTGAAAGAACAGGCAACAAGAAAATCAGAAAACAAATCATGAGATTTATTTTGTGACATCTAAAAAATGATACTCAGCTAAGTCACAGAGTGAAACAAAGTTTTATTATTAGTAGTGGAATATGAGAAAATGAGATTCTATAGGTCAGCTAAGCTGGAAACCATTAGTACATCTTGCACTTTGTCTTTGAAACAACAGCCAGTGTGGTTTTTGTTGTTCTATCCAACAAGCTTTTTTTGAGAAATGATTTATCCTTCCTGCCAGCCATTGTATAAAATTACTGTGTTTCTCCAGTCACAGTATTTGATTCTGTTGAAAAGAAATTTGAGTATTTTAAGAAAGTTCTTGATCTGGATTAACACACACACACCAAAAAAAAAAAAATCCAAACAATATAACTACCACTTTGTTGTTGTGCCTTTTTCCCTGAGATATTCCTCTGTAGCGTAGCTATTAAGATGCTATTTCATGTAACTGTTATCAGCACTAGTAGCTTTCAGGACAAGTTTTGAGGCTAGACCACTCAAAATATTTGCTTGCAATTATAATTGGATTTGCTGGATTGCTGAATAATTCTCTTATTTCACATATCTCTACCCATGCTTCTACAGAGACTGCCCCCTGCCCCGAGCTACTCCTGCATAATCTTGGATTTTCTTTACATGTTCATTAGTATGATCTGAAATGAGATCATCTGATCATTTGGAGGTTTTCCTGTTTCTTTTGTAAGTTGTAATCATGCATATATACAGAGCAAAATAAAGTCAATTTATAGATGTTCAGTGAATATGTCATCAGAATTATGTTGAAAGATTATTGTTGTTCTCTAGAAAACACTAGGTCTGCCTATTCTGGTTATTTAGGTTTAATGTTGACCAAATAATCACAGCCAAAGAAATATCAATTAAGTAAATTAATTTTAAATGAATTTTAACTCTTTAGCACTTTACTTACAAAATCTGTGCATGGGTCATTCTTCTTTGTTTCGGTTTGCTGAGTGAAGTGTCTATCTAATTTCCTACTTAGTTTAATTTCATACCTACAATTTAGAAGTAATTTGTGTGTTCTTTGTAGTTACATTTGTCTTTTCTCACAGAAGGAAGCATGTTTCTTGTTATTAAGCGTACCACTGACATGCAAATGACCACAGTATTCTAATGGAAACAAGAAATCTAAAGTGAATGTACCTAACATGTCCTGCCACCTGCCACTTTATTAAAATAAATAAAAAGAGGACGAGAAGAAGGCAACACAGAGAGGATTATGGATGAAGTGTCAGGCATTATTTTAAATCTTCTTATCTTCTGCCAACTTAAATAGAATTCTTGAAACGTACTGGGGCAGAGAACAGGTAGGTGGCTGTGAGAAATATTTAAATTAAAAACGTTTCTTTTTTCCTATAAAGCTGTCTCACTGCTGACATATACTTGAGTAATATCTGTTAAATGTGGTAACAAATATAAGATTTTATCGCTTCTGCTGTTCAGAGCTATCTACAACTGACTGTAAGTGGAGGCTGCTCCACAAAAATAACTAATGAAATGTTGCTGGCACTCCAAGGCAATCTGAGGCAATGACCCAATTTACTCATGTCCTTGGGTCACCCAGGTGCCACACCTGACATAAAATGAAGGCAATGTGAGTACACAGCTGTAACCAAGGGAATGGGAAAATCGGCAGGGTTGCAAACATGTATATAAGGTTATGTTTTGACCTGGAGAACATTTGCTACAAAGAACGAAGAAGGAGGTAGGAGAAGACTGATTTTGATACCTCAAGTTGGATTGAGAAAGAAGAACAAAAGTACAATATTGTTTGCATGCTCTGTCCATCATTGGATCTTTGAGTACCAGGTTCACTGCCACCTGTCAAAACACAGATGTACAGCATGTCCTTATGGAGGAATTTTAGACTGCTCAAGAGAAGTTAGTTGCAGAGTGCAAACTGCCAACACACTGCTCATCTTTAAGATACTGTTACCTAGTGACATTCTTAGCCCTTCCCAAAGGTTTATGTTCTTTGTACTGTGCAGGGAGAAAACCTAGTATTTAAGAAGATGAATCACAGAAAATAGCACACATAGTAATGAACATCTAAGCCAGAGGATATAAAACAATGAGAACAAAAACATATAATAAAGTGTACCTTTAGATATTTCCCTGCAGGCTAGCATAGGTTGTCTGTCCCCAACAGAAACGCAGCCCCTGAATTAAGCATCTATGAAAACTCCCTCTCAGGCTGGTACAAGGTCTGTAAAGTCTTCACACTGATCCTGCTTCTGCCTGGGGCAATGGGACTGATTTAATCATTATCAGGTATGGATTTTTGAGGCAGGATCTTAAATCCCTTCCGTCAAAGCTGTTCCACTTCACATGCAGTAATTAAATATTCAAAAGTCCAAAGAGTATAGGAAAAATGACTTTGTAACCTATGGATATTGTTTATGGATAGGATATCTGAATTCATATACCTTCTCCATATAATACCCTATTCCAGTTGCACTTTGCATAATGTTTGCACGTTTACTTTCTCCAGCCAATTAATTATTATTTTTTTCCAAGTAAAGTTGGACAGGCAAAAATACAGTATCCCAGAATATATCATAACCTACAGTTAGAGCCACTTTGAGTTAACTTAGGGTTCAAATCTCTCACCTTTGCTTCAGCCAGTTAGGGAAACTGATCCATATCATCTACAGTTCTGCTAACAGAATTTCATAAATATTTGCAGAGTCAATCAGATGTTGAGAAGCTGTATTTTAGCTTAAGATGCTTTAAAGGACTTCGGAAGTAAGTGCCCAGCAGATTTTGTTATGTTCTATGGATTTTTGGCCACGAGATCTGCAAACTGCTCTGAACTATAACTTCACAGACGTTACTGTGTGAAGACTGTTGTGATATTCTTCCAGTACTGTACTTTGTTTAGTCATGTGACCTTATCAGTGATAATGATTTTTTTTTCATTTAATTTAGTATTTCTTTGTGGGTTTTTTGGATGATTTTTTTTCCAAATGGTCTTTGTTTTGTTTGCTTTTTATTTCATAGGAAAAAATAGATTTTTCCAAAACATGTAAATTACTAATAGTAATAGCAAATTTTAGCTCTACAAGACAAGATAGCATATACTGCTGGGGTTTGGTTTTGTTTGTTGTTTTTTATTTATTTATTTATTTATTTATGTTTTTTATTTTTGTTTCATTTTGCTTCTATTTGAAGCTTAAGAAGCCTAGATACAATTTCTTTAATGATTTGACATGAGATTACTGCTATTGTCAGCAGTCTCTCCTGACTTCATTGTAAATCCATGTGACATATCTGAATGGGACAAACTGTAAGATTAATACCTGAGAAGAGGTACTTAAGCATGGAAAGATTTCAGTGGGGAGTGAGGATCCTGAAAATCCCTAAGTGAGATTTTTTACCTCTTGAGAAGCATCTCTGAGAATCAGTCTCAAACAGGAGTGATTTCTTACAACTGTAATTAAAGGTTAGTTTCTACTAGAGTCCCTCTACTTCGCTCATAGTACTTTATTGTGCTTTCCTCTATTTAATTTATTTACTGTATAGAAGAAGTAGAAGACTTATAAATTCCTAGCAAATTCATTAATTTAGTAACTTTACAGTTGAGAAAAATATTGTAGTTGTTCAAGCATTAAAAGAGAAACTGTTGGGACTACGTATCTTTAAGAATGTTTCATGTGCATCAATAAAAAACTTTTCCCTGCTCTCCCCTTGGAAGGCATATGCTTGACATATGTGCTTTTTGTCTGTAATGTCTCAGAATCTCGTTAGCTCTTTTCTTTGGACAGAATTAAGGGGGGATGGTTGAAATGTTTTTTTCCCCTTCCTGAATTTCCTGAAAGATTAAAGGGCAAAAATATGTCTACTAGGAATGAAGAACTTATAAGATTATTATATTATTACTATTTGACAGGAATCATCATACAAACAAAGACAAGAACTGATATATTAAAGTGGGTGAAGATGGGTACATAACAATTTATAACACAGTGTGATTCAGATACATATTTTAATGTGCTTTTAATTGTTATTAAGTTCAGATACAGGGGAAGATACAACAATCTTAATTTATTAAAGCTAATCACAACAGATGGCATAGGCATTAAAAAGACAATGGTATGGACTGTAAGAATAGGTTTCTGATTTAGTAATTGTCTTCAGAAAAAAAAAAAAAAAAAAAAACAACTTATTATTTACCTTCCTTAGCCTCTTGTTTTATTGAATAGTACTGTATTGAAATTAATGACAACTATTGTACTGATCCCACAAACAGAGAACTGAAAATCAAGTAAAGTTTACATTCAGACTTAAGTTTCTCATATTTGGTTTTGCATATCTTTTATAAACAGCCTTGAAAACATGCTCTGCCTAAATTCTGTACTATCAAGCAAACTAGGACCTGATAGCTATGTAGCAAGAGTAAGGCACAGTAATTTCAGCAAAGTATACACCAAGCTCAACATCCTTCAGCTGGAGCTTTCTGGCACCCATTGGGTGCAGAGTACGTGCCATATCTTGCAAATAACTTTTTTTTCTCTCTTTTTTTTTTTTTTTTTTGTAGCACAGATATGAAAAGTTCACAGAAGAAAAGACAAAATCCAAAAGAATAATAGAACAGACATTGATCTGAGCAAATGCAGCACATCTACCTAAAGCACTGTAAACATGAAATGTCTACAATGTAAATGATGTACATGTAAACTATGTAAACAAGAAACATTATATATAGCCAACTAATTTGATTGATGAAGTCAGCAGCAAAATTTCTTCTGAAACATATGTGTGCATATATTTCAATGACTCTTTTTTCTAGTCTTCGTGGTGCATAATCAGTGTCAGTATCCACATTCCCTCTGTATCTGATGGTTCTTACTCCAGCTGTAATGAATATGAACACACGCCCTAGGAGCACTGGATTAACACTGGATTCTGCCAATTACGATGGACATAGTGAAATTTCACAAGAGACTATATATTTTGACAGTAATTTAGAAGAGACTACTGTGAGAATTGTGTTAGTTCTTTTTTTCAGATGAATGATTTTTTACATGACACTGATCTGCTCCCCCCTCCCTAGTTTATACCCACCAATATCATATTCTTGTCAGTAAGAAAAAATCTATTTTGGTAACAGAGGGAGAGTAATTCTCAAACTACTGTAAAGTATAATCTAACTCAGCACATCCACAAGCAGTATAAACACAGCCAGAAGTTCCTTCTGTGCTCACATGAATGAACAACACATTGAGGTTCTGGAGCATCTTTAATTCTATGTTTCAAAATAATTTGGCAGCAATTGCCGAATTATAGTTTATATGTGACCTAAGTAATTATCAGTTCTCCCTGTTAGCTGAACAGCAAATTTCATGTTTTTAAAGTTTACTTAAAATATTATATCTTAAAATGTAAATATGTAATTACTTTCATTAATTTAATAATTCGATTATTTGCTTAATTTAAAATTCAAAGGTTATTAGTTTAACTGTAAAAGCATATAATAACTTCAAGAAGAATTGCAGTTTTTATAGTTTCTTAAAACCCAAATTAACATAAAATTCCAAAATATTAAATTACCCTAGACATGTAATTGTATCTCTTTCTATCAGAGTTGATATCTGTTTGCAATAACAACAAAGAACTCAAACCTCACTTGAGCAGTACAGAAAATGGAATGAAACCCAGATTGTACTTCATATTACTAACATAGCATATCTCTAAAAGTAGTTACCTTAAGTGGCCAAGCTTATTTGATATCTATTTTGTGCATGTATTCCTTTAAAAAAACAACAGCCTAAACTTTGCCATTTGCATTTGCTTTGCATCCAGAGAGAGGCACCACAGTAAGCATCCCTGTTGCTTTTAGTCACCATAATATTCTAGACATGACCCTTACTAGAAAATGTGATATACATTCACTAGAGCATAATGGTGCAACTTTGATGAGAACCTAAATTCAGAAAAGCAATGAACATCATGATAGACTATTACCATAAACCATGTCACCATCTAGATTAAAATGCTGTAGTCTTAATTTGAGAGAAATACACGGAGAGTTATGAGCAGCCTCGTTACAGGACACACCTGAAACACTCAAAGAGTTCAGAATGAAAAGTTGTCATTAGTATGATGTTATACAAAGTATCAAGTTTCTGAAACATCTGCTCTTTATCAGCTTAATTCCATACATTTTTTAAAGATCTGTATGTAAATTGCTGAGAGTTTTAAGAGTAGCTCTTTCCCTGCTTTTCAAACATTTGATGCCCCTATTGTGCTATTTATAACAACGATAAAAACAATACCAAATACAAAACAGTGAGTCTGATTCTTAACCACCTTGCTGCATATGCAGCTGTTCAAGGATATAATCCCATGGACTAATTTTTTGTTGTTGTTTTGGGGTCTTGCCTACTGGTTCTACATACAGCATTCCTAGCAGATGGAATAGCATGGATTCTGAGATGGAGCAATTTCTCTAGAGTTTGACAGGGTGAGTATTGTTATTTTCATGGTCATATTTTGGGAAACCTATGAATTACCTTGCAGACAGACTATCAACAGGTTTTACTATATTTATATATAACTTCAAAAATACTCTTGGGCCACATTCTAGAGCAACATATGCTGGTACTTCTCTGGGAATACCTCCATCATATTGTTTTCCTTGGGATGTTTTCCAGCATGTATTTACCAAATGGATTTTCCTGTTGTGCTGTGAAACCCCCAAATGTCCTTGCAGTGATGTCATCCAATAGAGATCTTCATAGCCTTTCTTAGAAATACCATTATATTGGTTGCAGCAATGTCTGGTCAGTCAGCAGTTGGAACTCAGATGAATTTAGTCTGCATGCCATGACTGAATGGTCTTAACTGACAGATCTTTTGGGGGGAACATTCCCAACAACAGTGGGTGTATACTAGTATCTCTTGTCTTAGCCTCTTTGTAAAACAGTCTATATATATGTAGGTGGCATATATATTTAGCCTAGTATAGAATCATAGAATCATTTATGTTGGAAAGGACCCTTAAGATCATCAAGTATATCTTGACTATATTTGGATTAAATATAAGAGATTTATTATATACATAAATATTATACATATATATTAATAGAGAGAGAGAGATTCAAAATGAATTGAATCAAATAGAATAAAATGGAATAGAATAGTTCAGTTGGGAGCAATCTTCAAAGATCATCAAGTCCAACTGCCTGACCATTTCAGAGCTATGTAAAAGTTAAGGGATATTGTTGAGAGCATAGTCCAAATGTCTCTTTCGCTCCATCTTCTCCACAGTCCTCTCCAGCTTAGTTTGTCTTTGTTGTAGGTACAGCTGGTTTCTAAAACCATGAATAACCTGGTCATCGTGAGAGTAACCTTGCAGTCATGTGATTACTTACTCATTTTCACAACTACTTTTTCTTCCTGGAGACAAAACTGTGATGGGAATAGACAGAAAGTACATGTAAGCATGTAGCATTTATATGTAAGGCTTTGAAAAATTATATTCTTATTACTAGCTTTTTTGGTTGGCAGTCATGGCCTTGGCTGCCTACAGCCATCTCTCCTCTGCAGCCTGCCCCATCTCGGAGGTGGTTTCCAAAGCAATTAGACATCTATGATGCATAAAATATATGGACATTACAAAGAATATGTAAAATATCTAAATGAAACAAGTGATACTGGAAACAAGAAGCTGACTTGCCAAATTCCAAGGGTCCACTAGTTTTAAAGTGATATTGATATCTTTATTAATGAGAAAGCAAATTAAAAATCTTTTAATTTTGATGTTTGATTATGTTTCCTCAGAATGTATTTTTCCAAAGTTTGAATCTAAAACACCAAAATGTACAGGTTTGTTAGTTCCTGAAAATAGTGAATAGTGTTCAGAAGTTCACTATCCACAATGACATCTCACATTTTTCTTCTGTGTTAGAGACAAAAATTGGTTGGTTTGTATATTTTTCTGGACATCCTGTAGCACACACAGTTGGCTTTTATTGTCTTACCATTTTAAAATTAAAAAGAGCATGCTCCTGACTGATATTTACAATGACAGTCCAGAGTCAGTATGTTATCATCTTAGATTTATTTTGATAGCTAAAGAAGATCATAGAAAAGCTCAAATGAACACAGTAGGTTATGGAAGAGAAAAGAGAAGTTGACATGGGAGGAGAAGCAGGTATGATTTAAAATAATATTATTTGCCTCTTTATTGGAGAGTATGGACTGTTAATCATGTCTTCAAAACACAGAAGAATAGAATACACAAAAATCTGGGGGAGTTATAATAAAACCCACAATTTTAGCTATAATTTTAACTAGCAACAATGCTAATATTTCAAATTCCATGATGGGCTTTGTCTGGCTACATGACTTGTGAGTCACATGAAATCCTTTAAAATAAATGTACTTGAGAACTGTGAATTGCATTAGCCCAAGCTGCACATTTTAAGTAACTTTCCAGTGGCTTCTGTGAGATTCTGTCACATTTTGATAAAAACCTAGTTTGTGCTCTGGCTGACGCAAATTTTCTTCTGATTGTTCTTTGTTGCTTATTGCAATACTTTTTTAATACTCTCTAATTTTAAATTATGTATTTGTAGTGATTGAAGTAGCATTTTCTTCTGCTTTTTACTCTCTAAACATTTTGTAGTTTTATGAAACTGAAACTCGCCTTACTCACAAATTAGATTTCTCCTTTTACTCTTCATTTTATCCAAGTCATTAGTTCTCAGAATTAAACATCATTAGCTATCACAAATAGTAAACAATTGCTTCTGTGTATTGATTACATCATAATATGTTACTATTAACTAAATGAGAGCATTTAAATTCATATACCCAGTGTAATTACTAGTTTGCCTGCTGAATGGTAACATTTCAAAATCCGTTTGTGTGTTCAGGTCTAGATGGTTGATCATAGGTGTCTTAACTGTTAAGAAAATGCAAATATATTAAATACAAGTTTCTTGCTGAACACAGCTACAGTTTTCATGCTGGGAAAATGTTTCATTTTTCTGGGGTGTAACAAAGTATCATTAGTATCATAGAATCATATAATCATGATCTAGGGTTGGAAAAGACCTTCAAGATCATCAAGTCCAACAACCAGTTCTATCCTGACCTATCAAATCCCATCATAAAACCATGTCCCTTAGTGCCATGTCCACAATATCTCAGGGGATGATGACTCCACCACTTCCCTGGGTATCCTATTCCAACACTTGACCACCCTGTCCGTGCAGAAATTCTTCACTATGTCCAATTTAAACCTCCCCTGGTGTGCAAACTGCAGCACTCTTCTTGTCTCTGCTTGCCAGCCTTATTCAAAGTACTCCTGGTTGGTAGCTCTTGCTAGGGCTTCCTTTTGTACAATTGAGGTTGTTACCCAAACCTTGCCAGCTGCTCTCACAAAAGCTGTTGGCTCCTGGTGGAGCTCTCCCACCAGGCTTTCTCTAGCTAAGAACTCTCTCCCCCTTTGCACACCGCCTCCCCACCACCACCACCAATTCACCAGTTCACTGCTGAACTGTCCAGCTCTGGAGCAGCATATCTCACTGTGTCAATGCTGACATTGGCCTCAATTAACCCTGGGACATTCAGGAAAACAGGAATACAAAATAAAGCTTCCTCAGCACTTGGATGGGGAGGAGCATTTGGAAATTCAATTAAATTTTTAATTAGAAAAAGTGTTTTTCACATTGACATCTTCCATTGTTTGTATTTATTGCTTAACTTACTTACTAATTCATTTTCTCATATTTTATTTTTTTCCTCAGGCCAGATGTCATACACCCAATTCAAATGACATTCTGCTTTTTATATCTCACATTTCTTCAGTTGCTACCAGTTTAATGATTTCACCAAAGTTTTGAAATAAATAAATAAAATAAATAAATAAATAAATAAATAAATGGTGTTTACTTCTCAACAATTCACAAAGGAACTACCTTTCTGTGGGTGCCTGACAGTTTTATCCCAGACTGTCACGTTACCATTAGTCCTTTTCCTGTTGATATCCTCTTTGGATTTCCTGACTCTCTGCATCACCAATTTGTTCAATAAAAAGATGACTATCTCTACAGCTGTTTACCTAACAAGGACTGTATTTCCAGGTCTGGATGTGTTTTGGCATCATGCCTGCAATTAGAAGTGTTAATCTAAGTCTCAAAATCTCCCATGATAATCCCAGTGAGCAAAATTTAAGAAGAAGGTTAAGGGAATTTGACGTTTATAGGTAAAGAGGGAGGGAGTTTATTCGTTTCATTTCACTTGCCAGCTGGTGACAGTGAGAGGTAAATTGACTCTTCTGTCTCCAAAATTGAAAGTGAGTGAAAATAATGTTTGTTTTATTCTCATTAGTACTTTCCTAAGGCCTATTCTCATTGAGTGTCTGCATTAGTGTTTTACTTGGATCAGAAATACTCTTTCAAAGTGTTCCTCCAGTGCTCTCTATTTATTATGCTCTGGTTCACATCAGAGAGGTGGCTCAGAGCACTCAATCTGAACTTCCTTTAGATACAGCTGAACTGAAATATACTTTCCAGGAGCTCACTTAATCTGCCCCAAATGCAAGTGAGAGGTCAGTCCATGGAACCAGGTGAGAGCTAGCCTAAAAGCCCACCTGAAATGTGCATTCTGTGGGACACGTAAGTACATGTAACCACTGAGCACCAGCTGGTTTGTTCCCCAGATCTGCTTGCACTGATATACTGACTGGGGAATATAGTGGTAACCTCTCCTTTGCCTTCTTTGTGCTTACAAAATAAGCTTTTGGTGTTTTTTGGAAATGCAAATGAAATCACCTGCTTTAGCATGAATTTTGGAAAACATCAATGCCAATCATTCTGCACTAATATAAATAAAATTAAATGCAAATGTGTGTTCATAAATTTAGTGAGACTGCACATTGTTCTAATATCTGTTGGAACTGGAATTTTTGAAAGATCAGGATTATAGCTGATATACGCACCTGTTATTCTTCACTTAAGTGAACAAAATTAGACAAATTCATTTGGAGAAAAGCCATTATTACCACTTCTACACATTGCACTACACCAGTTAAGATTGTTTTACAATCAAATTTTTTTTTAGAAAAACATTTCATGTTTGGAAATAATGAGTAGGTTTACCATACAGCAACAAGAACCTGCTGACCTCAACTAAATGGGTACAGTCTTATGGGACTGCTTTTGATGCAGAAGTGATAAAAATGTCAGACAAAATGGTTTTATAGGCACAGCAGTCCCCAACAGCCCTTATATCATAGTCTCAAAAGTACTTGTATGCACTTGTAAGATGATGAATGTACTAATAATGGGAGAGAGGCATGGAGCGTGATACAGAAGATTTGGTTGGTACTCCATATTAAAGATTAAAAAAAAAAAAAAAAAGAAAAAAAAATCTCCTGTTGTCCTGTTGCTTGGATTTTTTTATTATTATTATTATTTTTTTTTGGGGGGTGGGGGGCGGAGTTTGTAGCTGGAAACTGTCCAAATGTCTGAGACAAGCTTAAGTCCTCTTTGAGTTTGCTATCATGCTAACACTGGAGTAATTGTAACTGAAACACTGTGGTTCAATTCCAACAAACAAGTAATTTCAGGTGAAAGCATACAGACTGTCTTCCCTATTCTCTTATTACTTTTAAGTTTGGGAAGCTAAGGTGTCTCCAGAGAGTAATTCATCCAAACTTAAGGCAAAAGCTAAAGGAGGAAGAATTAATCCCTTTCTGAGGATGCCTATCTCTCTCTTTTAGCTGAAAGGAGAGCATAATTTTTAATATATGCTGAATTGTTAGATGACCACAGCTCTTCAGCCTGGAGAAGAGAAGGCTCCAGGAAGACCTACCTAATAGCTACATTCCAGTACTTAAAGGGGACCTACAAGAAAGTTGGAGAGGAACTTTTTACAAGGGCATGTAGTAACAGAACAAGGGCCAATGGTTTTCAACTGAAAGAGGGTAGATTTAAATTAAATTAAATTAATTTAATTTAATTTAATAAGGAAGAAATTCTTCATGATGACAGTGGTACAGGAACTACAATGGAGGTGGTGGAACATTTTGCCTAGAGAAGCTGTGAATGCCCCATCCGTGGAAGTGTCCAAGGCCAGATTGGTTGGGGCTTTGAGCAACCTGGTTCAGTGGAAGGTATCTCGGCCTATGATGTGGGGGTAGAACTAGGTGAATTGAAGAGTCCATTTTAATCCAAACCATTCTAAGACTGTGATTCTATGACCACAATTCAGTAAGAAAATTCCATTTCTCAGTGTCTACTTAAAATGGTTTCATCACATGAAAAAAATTATCTTACAAATATTTCTGTCAGTGCTATCTTCTCTTTTCCAGTCCTATTTTTTTTTCCTCTTTTTCATTTATTAGGGATACATTTGTATGATATCCCTACATTGACTTAAGTGGGCATTTGGTCAGATTTCTGTGCTTAGTTCAATACTGTTAACAATTAACCACTGTTTTTTCCTCCCAGCTTGGTCCCTGTCATTTATTGCTAAAATGAGACCAAACCTCATTAATTACTGGTGCTGTTTCATAGTCTGACTAAGATACTTGTAAATGTTAACTTCCACAGAGATCATTGATGCTCAGAGGAGATCAGAGTCGGTGAAGAAACAGGGTCTTCTGGACCACTAGCAGGACATTAGGTGGCACTATTTTTTACAGTACTGTAATCCTCGGTGCATCACATGGCCTAGATTTCACTACTAATTTCCTTGCAATACTGTACATACTAGTAATAAAATGAAGAGGAAGGAAAATTGAATGTAACCACTGCTGCCTTTCGCACCATACTAAATCTCATTGTCCATCTGGGATGTTCAATATGAGTTAACCCAGTGCTTTTAGCTATCATTTCACTGTGGACAAGAATTAATGTTTTCTGAGCTACTTCAGGTCAAATGTACATTGTCACTCATCACAGAAATGAAGGCAAAGGATCCTTAGAAGACACCCATGTGACTTTTATTCCAGTTTTGAAGTAGGGTTTCAGCTAATCAGAGTATGTAAAAGGCATATGCTTTCCAAAATTTATTTCTGAGTGACAAATGATTTATTTCATTTTGATGGAGGGAATTAACTAGTGGTTTATTTTAAAACAATTTACCTTTAAAAAAAAAAAATTTAAAGCCATTTTCAAAGTATTTGAGCCTTTTTTTCTTCTACAGGATTCCACAGACTAATTCAGATCCTTTCAAGTTCAGTAGAGATACATATTGAATACTTATGCCAATGCAAAAATAAAAATTTCTACAGTGTTAGCAATATTTGTTTTATTTATAAAAAGTCAAATTTCCGTTTGAAACAGAGATCGAGAGTAATATTTTATTAGTATTTCCTGTAATGGAATTTTGAATATCATTTATTTCTCTTGTTTTATTTACTTTCACAACAACAACAGCAACCCATTAGGAAAGAAGTACTCTTGGAAATCCATATGTATAGAAGAAAACTCTAAGTATTACACTTTTGTTATTTTAGTTAGAGCAGTTATACTGCTTTATTATTTTTCTTTAAAAAAAAAATCTAGTAATCTATTATTCTTAAATAATTTGTAAATTAGTTGTCAGCCTTTGCAATATACAGATTTTTTTCTTCCCTGAGTTCTTCTCTAGAACTCACCAGAAGTTTAACCTTAACAACAAAAAAATATTTCAGAGCAATCTCTGCTACAGCTGAAATAATAAGTTCTGATGTGCCTCAGGTGCAGAACCAGCCTGTGCCCAGCCAGAGCTGTCCAATGCTCTGAATTTCAGAAGACATATTAGCTACCATTCAGTGCTGTTCCTGAGTGGGATAAATGTATTTTGCTATCTTATATTAGAGCTAGGCAACATTTCCAGCATTAAACCAAAGGGGTTTAAGGGTAATCTGAACTTTATAAACTGTAATAGACTAGGAATAATGTTATGCAACCAGTTTCAGGGTACAGGCATTATCATAATTTTTCCATCATATGGACTATCCTTGTCCTTTTATTATTTTTAAAAAGGCAGGTACATCTACCTTGTTATTCTATCAAGTATCCCACAAACCAAAGATAATTACATCCAAAATTAACAACAAGCTTGTCTTTTCAGTTTGTTTCTTCTCCAGCCTTCTGTCTTCAGTTCTTTGGTCCTTGACACAGCAATTTCTAATTAAAAACTTGACACAGTAGAGCAGCAATTCCTGTTAGTCCTTACACTAATTACGAACTATTTAAGATATCATCCTAGTCCTGGTAATAGTGCAAATTCAGTCAATAAACTCAGCCCTGCTGTTTCAAATGCCTGACCTAACACAACTACTACTACACAAATGCAGTGACCTTCCATGGTCACAACACTAACCAAATGCCACTGCTGATACTGACTTTTGTCTTAGCTCTGTAGGCCTGGCAGGACCTGTCAGTGAACCACCATGGTCAGACTTGATGCTAATTCTAAACCAAATTTAGGTGTTAGTATAAAAACATAGTACTACAATGACCTTGATTAAGCCAAGCAGTAATCACGAATCTATTGTTCACCTTTCTTCAGTACTTTCCAGTCATACTCTTTAACTGCAGTTACCAAGATCTTAAGATGACATTTGTGTTCTATCTGATGCTAACTTATCCTCATACAGTCAAGCAACTAAGGTAACCGCAGACCATTTTCCTAATGGCTGACATTAACTCTGACTCAAATGTAACCCTGTCTTCAACAAAGTCGACCAACAACCTTTCCTATGGCAAAAATCACTACTCATCTGCCTCCATAGATTTTCATTCTTACTTAACCCAGTAAATCTGGCAAAATAACACAATACAACATTTATTCTTCTCTCTAGTGCTAAATCTTAATGTCAAAGTTTCATTTAATTTAATAGTTTACTAGTTCCACCTAACCCAGACCTAATCACAAAATATTTCTATAAGGACCAGCTCTGTATACTGTACAGAATTTATACTTAATGTTAATTCTTCTACCTCAGCTGCACTAAACCGTGACTACAAGCCTAAACATAGCTTTAGCACAGCAAAGCCATCACCACTCACAGTCCCAGAACCAATTATAAGCTGTTTGCTTCTCTCAGCTGAACCTGGTACTAATAATCCAGGAGTTAGGCTTGTTCTTCAGCTTCTGCTATCCTTAGTTCTAATCATGAGTTAAAAAACAAACAAACAAACAAACAAACAAACAAAAACTCATTGTATCCTCCAGGATAAAGGCCAGTCTTTCTTCCCCTTTCAGGGACAATCCCCAAACACCCCAGGGCTAACCTAACCCTGGGGTTGTTCATCTTAGTTAGACAAGAAGCATTTGCAAGCAGAAGCATGGGATTATTACAGACCTGACTCCAGCCATGATGAAAAACACAGTAATTCATCCTCCTCTCAAATTCAATGTAAGCTATTTGCCTGTGTCAGCAACAAACTTTATCGATCTTAGCAGGACCAAAAAATACAGCTGGCTCTGCTATTCTAAATCTTATGGCAGCTCCAACACTGTTAGCAGGTATCTTCTGCCAGCTCCTGGCCTGACAAAAACTGTTCAGCCATTTTCAGAGAAGTCAGTCATGGTACTAACATGGATGACAATGTTAACTCTTGAGGTAGTGACACATATTGTTGTATACTGCCATGGATAGATTAAGACTAGAGTTAGGGGACAGGAGAGCAATAAGGCACTGGGAGATTTATTGAGCAGTTCTGTAAGGCTGGGCAGGAGTTTTTCACAGGTGAATGTTTTAAGACACAGTTAGGGATTGATGGGTAGTGGCACTGTAATTTCATCAGGGTTAAGACTGGAAGTAACAGGATTTAAAGAATGAAGTATTTCTATATCATGGCAGACCCACAGAGTCAGGATGTAACTATTTTTCTGAAGATCAGTAATGACTTAATATTAATTCTCAAGCAAAGGTTTTAAGGTATGATAGTCTCTGAGACTGAGAAAACAGTTTCTCTGGGAGTAAGTTTGCTGCTGGACCTGAGAGATTTCAAATCTGATCTGAAGAGCGGCTGAAGGAACTGGGGTTGTTTAGTCTGGAGAAGAGGAGGCTCAGGGAGACCTTATTGCGCTCTACAGGTACCTGAATGGAAGGTGTGGGGGGCTGGGGGTTGGCGTCTTCTCACAGATAACTAGTCATAAGACTAGAGGGAATGGCCTCAAGTTGCACTAGGGGAGGTTTAGGTTGGAAATTAAGAGATATTTCTTCTCAGAAAGAGTAGTCAGGCATTGGAACAGGTTGCCTAGGGAAGTGGTGGAGTCACCATCACTGGTGGCATTTAAGGAAACGTTGGACATGGCGCTTAGGGACATGTTTTAGTGGGTGATATTGGTGGTAGGGGGACAGTTGCACCAGGTGATTTTGGAGGTCTTTTCCAACCTTTATGATTCTATGAAATAGATTTCTGGAATTAGGTGTTTAGAGACAACAGGACTGAAGTCAAGATTAGACCTGGAAACAGTTTTAAGGCATGGGACAGCACTGGTTACCCATACAGCTTTGTCAAAAGATTATGAAAGATTGAGAGATAAGGATTAAAGTGAAGGAATTGTAGTTGTTTTAGGGACTGTCCAGGATATATGGGCACTGACATTTAACCCACTGTTAGTAGTAGGGACAAGGTTAGCATATATATAGAACGGCATTGCATTTGAAGATCTCTTTGCTTTTGAGCACAGTATGGCCTTAGGTTAATTGGTTATGGAAAGAAGAGTGATGGCTTACTAATTGTCCTTCAACAAATCTGTGTTTCCTTGTTTAAGGGCTAGATTTCAAATTAGAGTTAAAGTTAGTGTCAAAAGAGTCAAAGTTCAGCAAGTCTGCAGAGCTAGAATAAAGAGCAGTCATAGCAAGATCAAAGAGGTTTTGGCTAGTTTTGTGACTAGTAAGTGTCCTTTGGCCATGACATTTAACTATGGTTAAGTCTGGGGTTAGGGGTCCAGCACAGAATAACAAGTAATAGAATTTCAGTTTTATTTTTAGACCCTATAAGACTGCCCAAGCCTAAAATAAGGAAAGACAACCTCTTTAAATTAGCGCTGCATTGTTAAAGGGCTGTGAGGTGTTGTTTGGCATTCAGTAGTGGTCAGGCTGGAGCTCAGACTGTAGGGCAGAAAGGGTGAAAGGACCAGAGTAACCCCTGGACTAAAAGGACCAGCAGGTAGCAAGAGTTTCTGCTTTGTTCTGGTATATATGGGACACATTGTGACCTTGCCTGTTCTCACTGCATGCTTACCTGCTTGCCAAAGAAGGAAGGAAATACATTCATATATGTGAAAGACAATTACTGGTTTAACATGTGCAGTGGTTTCTGGGCTACAATTAGATGATGTTTGTATTTTTGGAGGGTTTATGTTAAATGTTTGGAGGTGTTATGTTAAATACTGTAGTTAGGTTTATAGTTTGAATACAGACAAAAGAAGAATAATTGATAAACTTTATTATGCAAGGCTGGAGAGAAGTCCCTGGCTGAGAGGAATAAGTACCTTATTGTTGTCTCTGGACCAGAAACAGACTACTTGTCATCAAAGCATATGAGCTGGAATTTTAGAGAATAATGACTAAAGAAATAAGTTAACTGCCTAAATTATCTTATATTCTCATGGCTAAGATGATGAAAACTACAGAAAATCTTAAAGCATCTCTAGTATTTTCTGAACAGTGAATGTGGCTCAGTTTCAGTTTTGGGGTAGAGGACAGGAAAGACTGAACAGCAAGGATAACTGCTGTGGTCAGACAAAAGCTTACATTTAGTAAAAAGAAATATAATGATCTCGGATCTAAATGCAGAGAGGAAAAACCTTTATCCTCTTGACAAAAGCCAAGTAGGAGGCTTTCAAGATTAGGCTGAGCTACACTGGTGTGGCTTGTAATTTGCAGGGTAGTTGTGAGCCATAAAGCATTCCTGGGGTACAGATAAGTGAAGGATGGTACTTGGCATCCAAAATTGGATTACAGTTCAGGAGCTACCCTCCTAAATCTGTAAGGATAGAAGCCTGGGCATTAGCAGGGGCTAAAATTATGGCCCATGTTTCTGATTTACATTGGTGTAACTGGACTATGATTTTGGAGTAACATGGATTAGGTCTCAGGCAGAAATCAGCAGTTGATCATGTACATTAATTTCCAGATCCTCTAAAAATGATTAAACTAGGACATCAACAGGAGCAAATACCTTAAAATCAAACCTGTTTTTCAGGGACTTGTCAGTAGCCCATGGGTGACTATTGGCTAATTATTGGCTAATGATTCTATGATTCTAATTACATTTAGATGTAATGCATCACATTTAAATGTAATGTGTTTTTCATGAGGCTCAGGTCAAATGCAAGAGAACTCAGTCTCCTGTTGGGAAGTGCAAGGACATAGGGGCTGGCACGAAGCTTCTTGCTGGAAACTGCAAGCAGGTGTGGCATAGTTCTGACAGAATGTAGAGGGATCGATCAAGTTTCTTGATGTTCACATTAGATTCAGAATTAAATTCAGCAGAACCTAAAGTGTGAGGTTTCTTTCCCACGTACCACAGGACAAGAATAAGGGTTTGTGAAGGTATGTATTACAGTTAATTAAGGGATGATGAGGTCTTCCACCAAAATGGTAATTTAGCTTTAGAGTGTATTAAAGTTAGGTTTGGAGCCAGAAGTGCCTACATGAATACCATACCGAATTATAACACTAGAATGAGCATTAGTGTCAACAGGAGCAGTTTGAGTGGTAGTTTGGGCAGTTTGGTAGTTTATTATGCCAGTCAATTCAGCAATAGAAATTCATCTTGGGAGAGCAGGGACTGATGACTTAGGTTCATTTCAGGTCATGACAGGGAGAGAACTACTGTTAAGCTGAATACTGCATTGCTATTCCCAGGGTAATAGTGGTAATCACTTCACCGTTAAGAGTGGGTGTGTTTCTGTGTGTGTGTGTATGTGTAAATATATACATATATATATATACATGCACATATGTCTGCATGCACATAGTTCAGTCTTGAGTTAGGAGTGGAATCATGTTAGGTTTCAAGAACAGTTTCAAAATGAAGGAGACAAATAACTGAGTATCTGTAATTCCTTAAATTCCTAAAGAAAAAAAAAAAGTGTTTTTTAGATGGGCTATGTTTTTAATTATGGAACTAGGACTCAAGCCAGAAGCCTTCACAAAACTTGGACTTGTTGCTGTGTTCTGAAAGGTCTGCATATCTCTGAGACACAAAGAGAATACGTATGCTTTGGAAGCCAAAGAGAGGTCACCGGGTTCTGAAGTTAACTTCTCAGGTCTACAGTGGCCAACCAGAAACATATATGCAGCTGAAGATACAGTAAAACATAATGCCACCTTTAATCATAGCCAGAGACTTTTGTTCACTGCAGAACAGAACAGCACAATTCAACAAACCAGTGAATGCAAGTGGCAGCTTCCATCCTACACTGAACATTGCATATGCTCCTGAAACTGTTTTCTTTCCTTAATAACACAATCACAGAATTGTAGGGGTTGGAACAGACCTCAAGAGATCATCGGGTCCAACCTCCCTGCCAAAGCAGGTTCCCTAGAGCAAATTGCACAAAGTTAACACAAATTAACACAGATCTAATGCAAACATTGCATTTGACCTTAGCTTAAAGCAGTGACAGCCTATAAAACTGTAGACACTGCAGCTCTGGGGGACACTTATCTTGAGCAATATATTCATGGATCCCCACGTCAGTGTCCGAGCCCTGCAGTGTGTTTCTCTGCTTAGACAGCACCAGCTCACAGGAGAAAAGGGAGCAGAATACAAAGCCCTTGCTACAGAGGCAACCCTATCTAAAACCATTGTGGAAACAGCATCAAATCTTATTTCCTTTCAGTCTACATGTCATCTAAGAGGAAAAGGATAGAAAGATTTCAATTTGTACAGTAGTACATTCATTGCCTTCTTTGTTTTTTTCCCCTGTTTAACACGTATTAGATGAATATATTCAGAAAATAGGAGTGTTTAGGTTAATTATTTCACTAACTCATCAGTTTTTGCTCTCCAAGATATAAAATATGAGGCAGAGTAAAAGATGAGCTTTAAAATAATTAGTTCAGGGCTTTTTTTTTTTGCTTTTTTTTTTTTTGCTTTTTTTTAATTTCCTTACAAAAATGGGATCAGATAGAAACAAGTAATTAGTTCATTTGTTACATTGTTCTTTCTTGTTAACATACAAAAACAATTATGAAGCATGAAGACATTTTTAGGATAATTATTACATTGATTTCATTTTTCTTGTTCTTTGTATTTAAAAAGAGCATGACATATAAGTTGCTAGAAAAATCAGTTTAAAGTGAATTCTGTTCTGGTAAATGAGGTCAGACTAATGGTCTTCATGATTGAAGTTTTCTGAAGTAGTGCCAGTTGGCAAATTGGACCTATTATCTCCCTTACAGAAAAATCTGTTTGTTTTTTTTTTCTTTTAATGTAAATTCAAATCCTTCTTTTACTATCAATTATTTGGAAATGTCACCATGACTTCCTATAAGAATTCAAATACCTTTTTACCTCATTGCTCTGTCAGTTCAGTCTAGTGCTCTGGCTCTCAGCAGCATCTGCCCCACTACACTGTGGTGATGGTGTCCCAAGCCATGAGCATGAGGGAGACGTCATTCAGGGAAGGAAATGGCCACATGAAGCACCCAAATCATACCTCCTATAAGTCTACCCTGATAATTGAAGAATTTTTGTCTTTTATTTTTAGGTACACTTTGCTTTTCTGAAAAGCAGACAAAAGCTTTCTGTGAATTGTTCTGTGTTCTTATAGCTCTCATAAGTGGGCTCCCATGAGTGGGCTAAATCCCAAAGGAAGCATACAAGAACAGAAGTGTTTTCCAGAGTACCTGGAATCTGAGTGACAGACACTGGTAAATGTGATTTTGCTGACAAATTTCTGTTTAGTCCTAGTGCATTAACTATTTCAGCTTTGTAGGCTTGTAATCCTCTGAGGAAAAATATTCTCAGAGCTGTTGATCTGACCTAGAGTTTGTGTCATTTATGTCCCAATATGGTGTATCATTTAGTTATGAAAAAAAATACAGCCATAAGAAAGTAACATTGTTTTTCTTAAACATAGATGATACCTGTTTTCTTATTATTATTATGATTATTTAAACAAAAATAAGAATAAAAATAAAAAAATAAAATTAAAATTAAAATTAAAATATGGTTCATTTAATCTGATGAAATACATTTAATGAGGAAGAATCTGTCCAAATAGGAAACATAATTGTTTAGTCTCAAAGCTGGAGTTAAAAACATATTAGTTTAAGTGAAATGGAAACAAAAACATCCATAGGATTACAAAAATTGAATGGTAAAAGCTTTTGAAGTGAATTAATATTACTGACTTTGGCACTCCCTGAGGGAAACTATCTTGCAGTCCAATAAATGTATTTGTGTAAAAAAAAAAAAAAATCCCCATTTCTGACTAAAAACCCACTTCCATTAAAGTCAGTGCATAAACTTCTGTAGACCATAAAGAGCAAAGACTACTATTATTATTTGACTAAGACACACACATGACCACAGGCAGGCAGAGGATTCCTGCTTGTGCAAACAGTGACATGGTGATGTGATTGCCTAAATTCGACATTCCTCTACCCATCTCTTGGAGGTCTTTTCCAACCTTAATGATTCTATGATCTTCACCTCTCTACCCACCTCAGATGTAGGCAGCTCCATGTATAAGAATGGACCCACATAAACCCAAAACCTCAAACCAGTTTCAAGATGAAGAACCACAGTCTTCATCCCAGGTGCACACTTTTTAGAATCACTTTTAGCAGCCTTGGACAGCTGCTAGTTCCTTAGCTCTTTGTGGCAAGAGAGTCTCAGGATACAGCCATGTAATTCAGGGCTATGCTTCCTAAAATATCAACAACCCAAATCCCTTGTGGGAACTCTTTTTTGTTTGTTCATTTGTTTTATTTATGTGTTAAGTGTCTACTAAGAACTGAAGTTTAGAAATTGTTTGGTTTAGTATTTTGGACATAACATTTTATTCTTTTAGGAGAATAAATATTTACAGTACTGTAAATTGTATTTTCTGTCATAATTTTGGAACTGTTAAACAAAGTTCATTACCTTTATCATTTGGCTTGTAACTGTGAAGTGTTAATCAGAAAGGCAGTGCAACTCTGGAAGCCTTTTTGTCACGTATAAGCACTTATATCATTAAATGTAGACTCTAATTCGATTTAAGTAAAAGATATTTTGGTAGCAGATCCCATACACAGTTTGAAAAGATTCCATCCTTCCCTTTAGTACTTTACGGCATAAGAAAGCTTTTCACAGATAAATTTATCAGCTGAATTTCTGCATTCTACTGTGGAAAAGAACAGGCTTATAACAAAATATTTCTGATCTCAGGGTTAGCTCCTACTTCTACATTTATCATCAGAAACACAATTTTCCTTTATAAATTTTAAATAAAATATTTATTTTTGATACATAACATCAACTGACTATACAGATGAATAGAATTGAACAAATGCTATCAAGAATTGGATAGTTAAATTAGCTGACCAGGTTAATCTAGAACAAACTAGAAAAATAAAGATACAATGAAAAAATTTTGTGACTATCTGTCCCCTGATTTGATACTTCTCTAACATACCTGGGGAGGGAGAACAGAATGTGTGAAATGTTGATAACAAACTCTAATTGGCTTTAAGTATAGAGAACAGACAAGACATTGGCCTGCGGCTACATGATCAGCAGGGTTATTTGCAGACAACTAATGGTGACAATCTAGTTCAGAAGTAATAAAGAGATCTTTAGCTCCTGGAAGGGAACAGAACCACTGTGCCTGTCTCACCAAGACAGCTAAGCCTTCTGTGCCATCCCCTTTCCCTGGGGTGGGTCTTAACCTGTGACAGCAAGGTAGTTACACAACTTAGTAATATGAATAAAAGTATGTACATATGTATGAGCATGCACTGCTTTTATTTCTTTCAAAATCCTTGCTCTCTGAGTTCTCAAGGTCATCTTCTGAATTACTTTAATAGGGGCACAAAAAATAACAAAAAAAAAAGAAAAGAAGAAGAAAAGAAGAAGAAAAGTAGTAGAAGAACAAAAAGTAGTAGTAGTAGTAGAAGAAGAAGAAGAAGAAGAAGAAGAAGAAGAAGAAGAAGAAGAAGAAAGGGAGAAGAAGAAGAAGAAAGGGAGAAGAAGAAGAAGAAGAAGAAAGCAGCTGGTTCTCAAGCTTCATGAAATTTTAGACAAAAAGAGATATCAATTACACTTTCCTGAACAGTAAAATGTTTTCTCAAGACTTCTATTTTTCCAGAGTAAAGGAAAAGTGATAGAAAAATCTGTCAGAAACATCGAGAAAGAGGAAACAAACAAGCAAACAAACAAACAAGTAAAAACAACCTAATGACTTAGAAAGTCATGGAGAAAATGAAAGCCCTGGGTTTCTTCTAGTGTTCCTGCCAACATCTGCACAGGTGGAAACTTCTCAATATGTCCAAAAATGTTCAGTTCATGAAATCTTTAATGTAAACAAAAATTTCACAGTGTATTCCAAAGAGTTACACAATGGCTTTCGAAACTATGACATCGAGGTAGGTACTTTAATGTTTCTTCAGAAAAGAAAAATCAAAAATAGAGGACATTGTTTTATTTAATACCTACTTCCTGAGATTTGAATGAATAAAAGTAAATTAAAATGACTTTGTTCATTTTAGTTCTTAAAAAAAAAAAAATTAAGTCAGAAGAATTATTTTCCATGCATACATTATGTGCATCAAGAAAAATTCTATTCTGTGTCTACCTCCGATGTTTTACAAATGTAAAGAATGAAAGAATATGCAGATGAGATCTGTTGCTTAGATCAATCATTGGTGTTTTCCTATCACCAATAGTATTTTAATTTCTGCCATCCTGCTTTAATTTACAGAACAGAAAAAGAAGTAATTAGAGGAAGAGAAAAAAAATATATATATATATAATATATATTAAGATTAGAATTCTTTTTTTATGAAGGATTGTAATGGTCAAGCCTGTTTAATGTGCTTGTGAAACAAGTACTATATGACAGATATATAGATGAGGCAAATAACAATGATAGAGGTATATAAAATAATAGATGTTGAAAATGAACGTTACACGAAACAGAGTAAGTGGTGATAAAAACGGCAAGTTATTAAGTAAAAATAAAATACTGTGTTTAGAGTTTCTTTCTTTCTAGCATAAAATGCAATCATTAGGACACAAAGCTAAAAAAAAATGGTGTACAAGAAACTTTGAGCTTTATGTAGATAATAATAACATCCATACTGTGTCAGTCAGGAAAAAGTATCAAGTGTTAAACTCTCATCCTTCATGACATAAACTAAAGGGGAAAATCACGCACAGTAATTTCTGTTGCTAAGGAGAGTTAAGCCAACTGAATCCCAGAACAGAAAATAATCTAGATCTGCACAACTAAACATTACTTCAGGAGAGAAGAGGCTTAGTAAGGTGACCCAGCTCGTGTGAAGGGCGACCTCCTGGGGAGTGGTGAAGGAGAACTGTTTTGTATTCCCTCTGGACACCTGAGCAGCTGTTGGACATTCAGTGTGGTACTGGAACACACTTTTCAGCTCCCTTTCACAAAAATAAATAAATAAATAAATAAATTTGGAGCACTCCATGGTGAGCCCCTAATGTAAACAGGAGCATGAGGAGTGTAGGCAATTGGGAGGTTTACTTCAGAAGTGATCTCCTGATCTCAGCTGAAACTCTGATGTACATTTAACTAGGAATAGAAGGAGCTTCTTTCAAATGTTGTTGACCCTTACTAATGCCATAAAATCCTGGGAGACATTTAAGTCTGAAAGTTCCAGCTTCTTCTCCCTGATATAGGAAATCGCTTCAGGGTGTAAATTTCCTTCCTGTCATTCTTCTTTCTTGCTTGTATGATCTGAATTTATCCCTGAAAACTACAAAAGGCATTATGTGCTCAAGTGCATTATGTGCATAGCAAGATTCTGCTATGATGCACAGAAAAAGAAAGGACTCAAAGTAAGGGCCAGAACTGCCAGTAAGCGCTCATTGTTTTGCTTCAGCAGGTAAAAAGAGCAAAGCAAGCAGTGTATTCTGCCATTTCTGACCCTCACCAAAATTATTATTGACCACATTGAAGCATATATGAGCTATCTTAAAAGGAAGGATTTGGATTTCCCGCTATGGATAAAGCACCCGCTCTGATGTTTTACAGGAATTAACAAATCTCAGAGCAGTTTCCTGATAGACTTAATGAATAGCTGTCAGCACAACTGGCACTAATTGGCATGCTTTTGGGTACCCTGGAGGGGAAAGCTCCAAGTGGATAGTAATCTCACACTTCTTTGATTTATAAATCTTCAGAGTCAGACTGACATTTCATTTCTAGGGCAGTACATTGACATTTGTACTTTTGTTTCTGTGCTGTTCCATATGCTGTGCACATTCAGCGACCATAATGGCTCCAAGACATGAACTGGGCATTTTCATGAACACCCTATGGAAAAATTTTAACAAAGATGATTTTGTGGGCAGGACGGAAAAGTAAAGTGCTTAAAGTTAAATAATAATAACAATAATCTAAATTACATGTGACACAACCTGGACATTATCAATTATCTGACTATTGTGCTACTTTAAATAACTCTTGACATCATGAATTCTGCCCTGAAAAAAATCAGGTCTCATGGGGTCCCTGTCTTGTAAAGCTTTACCATGGTCAGAAATGCCTTGAGAGTGAGATTTAAGTGCAAGCTGCTTTTATGACATTTTTCATAGGGGTTATTTATGTTAAGGCCTCTGCCCAAATTTCCTGTGTGTGCATATGCCTTTTGAACATTAGCATCATTATTCTGCCCGAAACAGGTAACCATAGCGGGAATACATAAATTGTAGATGAGACATTAGATCATTCTGTGTAACTTTATTACTTTGCTTAGGTTAAAATGTTAATGACAATGTTCTTGAATTTGAAAGAAAGTGACCCAAATGAACACTTAGACCCTGTTCACAGAGTCAATGCCAAAGGTCGCAGTATCCTCAGACATTCTCTCGGCTAGGCCAGCATGAGTTTCCAAGCAGCAGAAAGTGATTCATTTTTAGTATTATAACGGGCTCTTCATTTACTCATATGGATTTCAGCCAAAGTCTGAAAGTAACAAATTACAGAATATATATAGTTGTATCAGTAACAGTAAAGTTATCTATATATTACTATATGCTTTCTGTTTATTATCTGACTATTGGGACAAAATGCAATCTTTAAAAATATGCAAACTTGCAAAGAAATCAAACTGTCCTATGACAATTTATCCCTTTAAATAAGAAAAGTTTAATGCAAGTGAAATATGCGAACATAATTGAATCAAAAAAAAATGAAACGCAATTATCTTAAACAAGGGTTTTGTGGTGGCTGGATTAATCAGTTGTCATATTAACACCTGTTAATATGACTTATGGAGTTTCTCACCTAAGAGAAAAGTTATAGAAGGCTGGTGAAACCAAATGTTAAAAGAATAGCATTGTATTTCACATGACAGAAGTCAGACAGGATTAAAAAGCACTAGAAATCATCGCATGAATGAGGGTGTGTGAATGTATGTATTTATTACTTGTGGGAAGTCCAGGGGAAAACAAGGCAGAGACTAAACGTATACTTTAAAAGACACATTAACGTGTATATGTATATATATATATATAAAAAATACGGAAAAAAAAAAAGAAAAAAAACTTTTAGAGGGGATGAAAGAGTTGGTCAATGTTCTCTAGTGTTGCTCATCTGCAAAGGCATTCTATCAGTGGCTTCCTATCAACAGCCATGCCCAATAAGTTATTAATTACCTGCAATTCTGTACAATTCTGCACATCAGATTAGATGAAGTAATACTTGAAGAAGATGCTCTGGAGAATCAAATCCACTGTGCTTTGTTCCCTTGTATAAGTAACAATGGCCTTGTTTCAGAAATAGCTATTTATTGTCATGGAGCCACAACCCAGAGGACAGGCAAAGGTGGCATCTTCCTCCTCTGCCTCCAGCCTGCCCTGGGTACAACCTGGGCTTGCCCCACTCCTTTTTTAGCAGCCATGGAAAGTACAACCTTTTTCAAAGACAGGGTGCCTTCAGGAGATTAAAGTTGGTGAAATTCAGGGCTATTCTATAGCAAAATTTTCACTGGGTCATGTTTCATTTTCACTCATGCATAATGCATGAAATGGCACACAGGAAACAAGATATAATGAAAGCAGAAGCTATAAATAAACATGAAAACTTACCCACATATTTTCTTAAAGAAAAACAGATAATGGAATCAGCCTCTCTGAGAGAAAATGGATTCTTGTCTTTTCAAGCACTAGTCATGAATATTTTCACAACATTCATACTCTGAATGTTTTAGTACCTACAGATACCATGTTTGGCGTACTAAAGAGATATTCTTGCCCAGAGAAATTTAGAGGGAAAAAAATAATAAATCATAAATCGGTTCTCTGAATGCTACTACCAACTGCAACATTATCTGATGAAAAACAAATGGCTTAAAGATTTCAATTCACTTTTAAATTTTATCCAGTTCCAAGTGGATCAGGCCCTATCGATTCATCAGTTAATTTGTTGCATTCTGCTTGAATGAAGCAATGAAGTCAAAAGTGTTTTTAGTCATAATGAACACTGAATTAGGTTCCCTATTCAGTTTATATGTTTTGGCAGCATACATGGATATTTGGATTTAAATATTTCTACAAATATTCTTAACTGTTCCACTTAATTTATGACATGTATATATACACAACTAACAAAAAATATTCTGCCCCATGATTTTAGAGAAGTTCGGCCTGATGATGACTCTTTAATTGCAGCAGCAGTAAAATTCTAAGTCATTAAGGTTTATTTGAGCTGAGCAGATCCTGAGTTAGGTAGAATAACGGTTCGTTAATGAAAAGCTTCCTAGGAGAGAAGCTGTCTCTAAAGCATAATGATTCATATTAGCTTTTCAAAGGAACTTGGAATAGTCAGAGTCACCTTTGATCTTGTTTAGTGTACTAAAATGTGGATTGTCTATATCAAGTCTGCAAGGTAAATCCATGGCAAAAGAAATTGAATAAAATGGATTATTTCCTGTGTGAGGTCATTTGATAGATTTAGTTCTAAATTATCTCTCTCATGAATTGTAGGAGATCCTGAAAGCTGGAGAACAGACAAGCAGGAAGATGTGAATAAGTTTGGCTTGTTAAACCCATCAGCAGCTGACAGCCTCTGAGACAAAGTTAGGAGAGGAACAATGAGGCAAGCGAGGTAGTTGTTAATGTTTTAAAGAGGCTGCAGTTTGATTCAACTGCAGTTAAAAGGCCAAAAACAGCAATCATGTTACACAAAATTCCAGCGGTGCTCTCACAGGGTTGTTGGGCACTCAAAGAAGGAACATTTGTTTTTAGCAGTTTTCTTTCATGTAGTCAAAAAACAGGTTAGATGAAGTTTTTGACCAGTTATGCATGTGTATATGTGACCTAGGTTGCTCTTCTAGTTCCCTGTTGTTGGTTTTGTTTTGTGGTGTTGTGGGTTTTTTTTAAGTCACTTTCTCATGTACACTGGAAAGTATTTTATATTTATCTTACAAGACATTTTTTTTTTCTTTTACCAAATTATTTTGTAAGTGGTTTGATGTGCCTGATTATTTTTTGGTGAAATCATATATTTTTTTGTTGTTGTTTCATTATGCCTTACATCTGGTGATTGAACAAGTCTGAAATGTTGAAAACTAGCTGTTGTTTTACCACGCAGCAGCTGTATAATTAAAAAGTCCAAATATATACAGTCTCTAACATGCACTGAATATGGGGGGGAGGGAATTTTTATGTAAATGTTCTGTTAACATACCTGCTTACAGACATTTAGTCTGAAAGTGCTATACTGAAAATTTTAGTAGATTCAAGAATTCAGGATTGATCTTAAATTTTATTTCATTTCTATATTCTCAGAAATTCTGGATGTTTAAATTCAGACTCAATATATTTGATCACTTTCAAGAAGGCAATATAATTCAGGGCTACAAAGGAGGGCAAAAAATATGGCAATGGGTCTAGAGGGCAAGATACATGAAGAGCAGCTGAGGTCCCTTGGTTTGTCCAGCCCAGAGCAGAGCAGGCCGAGGGGAGGCCTCATGGCGGCCTGCAGCTCCCTCACGAGGGGAGCGGAGGGGCAGGCGCTGAGCTCTGCTCTCTGGGGACAGCGACCGGACCCGAGGGAACGGCATGGAGCTGGGACAGGGGAGCATCAGGCTGAGTGTTAGGAAAAGGTTCTGCACCCAGAGGGAGATTGGGCACTGAGACAGGCTCCCCAGGTCATGGCACCAAGCCTGACAGAGTTCAAGAAATCTTTGGGAAACACTCTCAGACACATGGTCTGATTTTTAGGCGGCCCTGTGTGGACCCATAAGTTGGACTCGATGACCCTTGTGGGACTTAAGGGGACCTATAAAAAAGATGGAGAGTGATTCTTTGCTCAAACAGATAACCACAGGACAAAGGGGAATGCTTATAAACTAAAAGAGGGGAGATTTAGGTTAGAAATTAGGAGGAAATTCTTCACCCAGAGAGTGGTGAGGCACTGGAACAGGTTGCCAAGAGAGGCTGTGGATGCCCCATCCCTAGAGGAGTTCAAGACCAGGTGTTAGAAGAGGCCCTGAGAAACCTGATCTAGTGGGTGGCCTCCCTGTCTATGGCAGGGGGGTTGGAACTGGATGATCTTTGAGGTCACTTCCAACCCAAACCATTCTATAATTCTACGATTGTGGGTGCCTATCAACTCAGGATATTCTGTGATCCTACAGTTCCATGATCCTGGCAGTTTCTGAGCTGGTGTTAAAATGAAATGCTAATAGCATAATACAAACTACTTTCATTTAAAATTAAGATATCTTTTTTAAAAAAAAAAAATATATATATATATATTTGGAGGGAAAAATATACATCTAGCAATAAAAATCAGGTTTCTGTTTTTTATTTTAAAGTAAGGATAATTTTCCACGCATAAAAATCATCTGTTCCTAACCATCACAGAACACATAAGGTGTCCCCTGACCCTCAGAGCAGTGCCTATCTTGCACTTTTCTTTTGATTCAGCTATACATTTCCATAGTTCTTTGCTTACTCACCATTTCATCAGCCTTACTGATCACTTGTTTGTCAGTTATTTCAAGACACCTCCACATTTTCATTCCGATATCATTCTTCTCATCACCATGGGAACCACTGCCTTTTCATTCTTAAAGAATATTATGTTTTAGAAAAGCTCTCATCCTTGTAATGGATGAGAACAGCTTTGCTCTGTATTCTTAACTTACAGACAACATTACTACTTGTGGTGATCTTTCCTTACTGTTGGTAATGTCTGCACTGCAGTCAAAGGCACTGTTGCATCTCCTAGAAGTACAGTCACAGCAGCCAATTGAATGCTCATTATGGCTTTAGTACTGGGCAAAGGTGAGGCTGCAGCAGCAGCAAAGGGTGTTGCAAGGCTTACAAAAAATACCCAGTAAGTCTTAGCAGCTGGAGCAGCTGTTATTGCCACCCAAACTTGCAAGTTTTAGAGCTACTTTGGGTGTGCTTATGCAATATGCAGCTACTCTAGTTTCTCTACTGTAGATGTTATTTTGACAGCTTTTTTTTTTTTTGATAAATACTAGGGAAATATTAGTTTGCATTGATAAATACTAAGGAAACAAGGGAAGGAGGAGAGTGGAAACATCTAAATATTAAAAATAAAAGGAACATTTGAGGGGAGACAAATGCTATTTTCAACACTGAACAGAAATTTTAAATTGCCCTGAAGGAGAAATAAAAGAAAGACAAATGTATTCCCAGAACAAATTGTTCAGAACAAAATATTAAACCTGCTTTTGGTGAAAATCTGAAGTTCTAGTAGAACGCTTTTCTGTTTAACAAGGAGTTGCCTTTCCTTTAGAAGTCTAGAACTTTTTATGTAAAACTGAAATTCAGAAAAATTTTCAGTTGTTTAACCCAGTTCCATGCATCCATTAAATTAGGGAGATTGCTGAGCTGTGCATGTGCTTTCTGCTCTGCAGCCTGGGCTCCCCAGGAGGCTGGGTTTCCCTCTCCTTCACACATGGTGGTCATAGGACCCCAGGGCTGGCAACAATTTGGAGGACATTGCTGTAAGGAAACTACGGTGGATTTTGGAAAAGATAGATTAATACTTCACTGCCCCCTTGAGGGACACATTGTCTTTCAAGTACATGAGCTACAGCTTTCAGAAGACATTGTGATATCATCCCATGGCAAAATGCACTTCTTTGTGGATTTGTTCAGTGTATTTTTGTTTGTTTGTTTTTACCAAAGCTGTGTGGTTTCTCTGACACATGGGTGAAGGAAATGGAGGGGGAAAGAACCATCTCCTTATCAGCACAATTTGTCACTCTGGTTTCTGGTGACCCAGGCTTCCTCTTTAACCTGGTGGCACATGGAGCTGCCATTTCTGTGCCTGGGCAATGAAGGGAACAATGCTCCAAATCTCAAGCGGCTGAAATGTTCTTCCAGGCACCTGTTTTATATGTTTGTGCAGGCATTCAGTGAATTACAGACTTGGCTTCCGACCAAACCCCCCAGGCACTACAATAAGGTAAACAATAGCAGTTCATCACACGTCAGTTGTGTACAACCAACCCTCAGCAGTAATTGTATTCCCATTGTGTTTCTACAAATCTTCTCATGTCAAAGGGTTTCAGTTTCTTTTATCCATGGAGTTAAGTCTTAGACAATATGATGATTTTGCTTAATCTCCCTTCTTCAGTTTTCCATGGTGTTTTTGTGCCTTTCCCATTCTATCAGATACACTTCTAGTTCTGTAACTTTAGAAATAGTGACCCAAGGCAGACATTTAGGTGGGATATTTCCAATTTATTTATTTTTTTTTTAAATAGACCAACAGTTTGTGGCCTTAGTGCCCATGTCAAAATAAAATCCCCAGACCCCATTTCATGTTTCAGAGAATCTTTGCTGTACCAAGTAGAGTCTAGTCACTTCAGGAATTACTGACACAAATCAAAATTACTTTCTTCTCCTGATTCTCTTTTTATGTCTCAATGCCTGCACATTCAGAGCAGTTTGAATCTATGATTCATCAGATAATACTCATGAGTTTCTGAACAAGTACAATACAGGAAGTTTTTAAGGAAAGTAAGGTGTCATGATATGAAAGATAAACTACTGTCAGGGATTATGAAGATCTAGAGGAAAAAAAAAATGGCTGACAAGATTCAGCAGGGCAAGAAGATAAAGTTGGGTATTTTCTACTACACATTATATTGCTACACATGTAGTAATATGGGTGAGTCAGAAAGGGGACCAGACACAGAGGCAGCATGAGTTCCAGGTGGGCCACTGCTCTCAAGGCTAGGGATGCACCTAAACTGCTTTGCTACATCTTGTACAGAGCATAGAGGCAGCTGTAGTTCAGTACTTATAACTGGAAAGCAATAATTGGATCAATGCCAATACATTTGGTGGAGTCTAAGTAAGCTAAACTCTTAGCTTGAATGTAAAGGACCATTTTATATTCAAAATAATTCTCAGTCCAGCTGTGATTGTGGTGGTAAAAATGTGCATTCACATGTAAATCTGCAAACATAGAAATCCTAAAACTACAAAATCTTCCTGTAAAATTGTACAGCAACATATTAAATACCATATTTTGTTGTCCAAACTAATTATAACATATAGAAATTAAGACAGTTCAGTGACAAATAATAAGTATTATTATAAGCACACAAAAAAGTCATAAAGAGATTAAAAAAAAATAAGACTGTTTACTGCATAGAAATGAACTGAACAAGGTAAAAATGCATATGATTAGTAAATAAATAATTTTGGGATCACAGCATCACAGTATCACAGATTTCTAGGTTGGAAGAGACCTCAAGATCATCGAGTCCAACCTCCGACGTAACACTAAGTACTACACTAAACCATATCGCTAAGCTCTACATCTAAACGTCGTTTAAAGACCTCCAGGGATGGTGACTCCACCATCTCCCTGGGCAGCCCGTTCCAATGCTTAATAACCCTTTCGGTAAAGAAGTACTTCCTAACATCCAACCTAAAACTCCCCTGTCGCAACTTCTGCCCATTCCCCCTCGTCCTGTCACCAGGCACGTGGGAGAACAGACCAACCCCCACCTCTCTACAGCCTCCTTTAAGGTAACTGTAGAGAGCAATGAGGTCTCCCCTGAGCCTCCTCTTCTCCAGGTTAAACAAGCCCAGCTCCCTCAGCCGCTCCTCGTAAGACTTGTTCTCCAGACCCCTCACCAGCTTCGTTGCCCTTCTCTGGACTCTCTCGAGCACGTCCATGTCCTTCCTGTAGCAAGGGGCCCAAAACTGAACACAGTACTCAAGGTGCGGCCTCACCAGAGCCGAGTACAGGGGCACAATCACTTCCCTAGACCTGCTGGCCACACTGCTTCTTATACAGGCCAGGATGCTGTTGGCCTTCTTGGCCACCTGAGCACACTGCTGGCTCATATTCAGCCGACTATCAACCAATACTCCCAGGTCCCTCTCGGCCAGGCAGCTTTCCAACCACTCATCTCCCAGCCTGTAGCTCTGCTTGGGGTTGTTGCGCCCCAGGTGCAGGACCCGGCACTTGGCCTTGTTGAACCTCATACAGTTGACCTCAGCCCATCGCTCCAGCCTATCCAGATCCTCCTGCAGAGCCTTCCTGCCCTCGAGCAGATCGACACACGCACTTAGCTTGGTGTCATCTGCAAACTTACTGAGGGTGCACTGGATGCCCTCATCCAGATCATCGATAAAGATATTAAAGAGGACCAGCCCCAGTACCGAGCCCTGGGGGACTCCACTAGTGACCAGCCTCCAACCAGATTTGACTCCATTCACCACAATTCTCTGGGCCCGGCTATCCAGCCAGTTTTTAACCCAACAAAGCGTACGCCAGTCCAAGCCACGAGCAGCCAGTTTCTTGAGGAGAATGTTGTGGGGAACTGTGTCAAAAGCCTTACTGAGGTCAAGGTAGACCACGTCCACAGCCTTTCCCTCATCCACCAAGCGCGTCACTTGGTCATAGAAGGAGATCAGGTTCGTCAAGCAGGACCTGCCTTTCATAAACCCATGCTGACTGGGCCTGATCGCCTGGTTGCCCTGCAAGTGCCGCGTGATGACCCTCAAGATAATCTGCTCCATGAGCTTTCCTGGCACTGAGGTCAAACTGACAGGCCTATAGTTCCCCGGGTCTGCCCTCCGGCCCTTCTTATAGATGGGCGTCACATTGGCTAGCCGCCAGTCAACTGGGACCTCCCCCGATAGCCAGGACTGCCGATAAATGATGGAAAGACTGCCGATAAAAGATGGAAAGATCTTTTCTTCATTCCAGCTTACGGAACTGCATAGTGTTAGATTTTAAACTGATGAAAGAAAATGTTTATTTTAGACAATTTGCAATTAATCTGTAAAATCTGTGTGGTGATTTAAGTTAAGTGGTACAGACCAGTCATTGTTTTTCCATTAACTATTTCTGTGCTGGAAAATAACATTTCAAACCTGAAAATTTTACTAATTGTAGTACATTTCCCTTTATAACACCATGATTCTGTCATTTTTTTTAAAGAAATGAAATAATTGAAAAATTGTTTCAACACTATTTAATTCAGACTTTTAAAAGTCATTGTTCCCTGATTTTTAACGTTTTTATTTCCCCATTCGTTTATTTTCCTTTTATTTTGAAAAGATGAAGAATTGAAAGAATTGGAGTACAAAGTTTTAAGACATAACAGAGAAAAAAGAAGCACTTTTAGCTAAGTGGTTTGAATCAAAATGATCCACCATGCATTTTAGAAAACCAAGATTGTTTAATACAAGTTTACATTTATTTTGGAAAGTATTACTAGAAAATATTTAACATACTTTTGGTGACCCAGAGGAATCCCAGTGCTAAAGGATCATTATGAGACAATATCAGCCCTATTCTTGCAGTAGAATTTATATCATAACTCTTTTGGATTATGAAAAAAAAAATTCCCATGAGTAGATCACTCAGGTTTTGCAAGACTGGTACAAAGTAGCTGCGCCAGTTCATCATCATACAAGCTTACTGTGAGACCTGCAGGTGCTCACAGAGCTGTAACATATTTTTCCCTTCAAGTGGACTGTGTCACACTTTATATGATGACTTACAGTATCTGATGCTTCACAGTTTCCCTTCTTTCCTTCTGACTGCATTGGACTCTAGGAAATTCTGAAAATGTAGATTAATATTCTTCATGACTGAAAGTTTTCAAAGCACAACAGAATATTAAAAGACATTATGCTGAGCATACTAAACCAGAGTCTGATCTGCAGCCTGTAGCATCAGTGAGACCAGGGCTAAAGCACATCCTATATTTACCAGTCTACTTCCTTTTCCCAGCTATCAGTTCACCCCATAAAATATCTGTCTGTATGCGTGCATTGTTACAGAATATGCAAGACCACCCACTCGCACCAGCACTGCGCTGATCTGTGACTCAGTCTGGCTGGTATGGAGGAGGTTCCCCAGATGGTGACACTGACACAGGAAAGTCAGAGGGCTGATGCCCATGGGGGCAGTGAAACAAGCCCAGGCTTTCTGTACAGCACTGAAGGCCTGGAAGGCCACTGTAAGGGCACTTGGGAATGATGCAGGAAAAGCATGAAGACAAGCTGAGGCTGTGGCAGAGAAGTGCGAGGGATTTTGAGAAGATGTCAGGACAGTGGGTGTACTGTGGTCAGTTTTGGACCCCTCACTACAAGAAGGAAATCGAGACTCTGGAACATATCCAGAGAAGGGCTAGGAAGCCGGTGAAGGGCCTGGAACACAAGTCCTGTGAGGAACAGCTGAGGGAACTGGGGTTGTTCAGTCTGGAGAAGAGAAGGATCAGGGGAGACCTTGTTGATCTCTACAGCTACCTGAAAGGAAGGTGTGGGGAGATGGGGGTCAGCCTCTTCTTGCAGGTAACTAGTGATAGGACTAGAGGAAATGGCCTCAAGTTGCGCCAGGTGAGGTTCAGGTTAGAAATTAGGAGACATTTCTTCTCAGAAGGAGCGGTCAGGCATTGGAACGGGTTGCCAGTGAGGTGGTGGCATCACCATCCCTGGGGGTGTTCAAGGAAAGGTTGGACCTGGTTTATAGGGACATGGTTCAGTGGGTGATATTGGTGATAGGGGGATGGATGGTTGGACCAGATGATCTTTTAGGTCTTTTCCAACCTTAATGATTTTATGATATGGCACTGTTAGGGAATGACAGAGCTCAGGGCACCCAGGCAGCTTCACAGGGAATAGCATGCTGATCCTAGTGTGTTCTGAAAAGGATTATGGGTTTCTGGGGCAGAAGCAGGACAAGGGTTAGATGTGGGACCAATGCTCTGTGTCAAAAGGTGCGTTTCCACTCCCACCAGAGCATGCTAACTAGGGGGATATTTGGGGAGCAGAAACACAGTGGGAAGCTAAGTGGGAAAACCCATAACTGTCATAAAAAAGCAAGTGATAGATATACAAACTGAAGTATAAAATATCAAAACTTTTATATATAACTTTCAGAATGACTAAACATTAGGGAATAAAAATGTTATTTTAAAGTTCAATAATCATTAGATGCAATCAAAGTTAGAAATATCAAATCAAAGACAGAATCTGATTTTTTTTTTCATTTTCCCCAAAACATGTTTTTCAAAGTTACCTCTTGTCTAAAGGAAGACTTCGATATGTTACACTGAATTTTTATCCATAGACCAACAACACAGAGAGTATTTAAGGACTCTATTACTACATTTTCTTTACTAAAACTTCTTTAATTAATATACTTTGGTGCTAATTCCATCATGATTTCTCCATTAGATTTTTCATGGCATCTCATCAAAGAAGAGTTGGAAAAGACTGTTCAGTCCACCAGTCCATTCCCTGATCTGTTCAGACTTCTTCCTTATCTTGCAATCTTTTCCAGTGCTTTTCTGACTATGTCTGGAATAGCTCGAGCACTGGGGACTTCCACAGTTCTCCTGGGAGAAATAGGTCTTTGCATTTAAGGAGCTTATTTCTAATAGCTACTGAATCTGCAGGATGGGAGGATTTCTTTTGAATTTATCATTTAAATTCCTGTGCCATTGCAGACAATATATTCTGCTGTGTACCAGGGTCTTATATTTGCAGATTCTATTAACAAGTCTGGCAGCTTTATGGAGGATGAATTGAGCTGCAGTCTCTTTCATGAAACAAAACACAAATCACACCTCAGTTCAAGTAGTATACTTCTTCATAAATGTTTAATTCACAAGCACAAATAAAAGGGTAAAAGAAAGCTTTTATTTCCTGATGTATGGTGATGCATGCCTGCACAGTTGTTGCTCATTGCAGTTAAACTTTCCCTTAGGCAAGTAAAGGTCAGGAAAATCTCTCAAACTTTAGCAGGCAACTTTCCTAGACATAAACACTTACTTCTTGGATTCAATTTTAAAAGTCATTTTGTGAACCGCAGAAATGTTTTCCCTCTGCAAAATGATCTTGCTTCACAATTATGGGAGGTGTTGTTTGAACTGAAATTACTTTTCCCTGTAACGAATTCTGTTCACTAACAATCTTTTTTGATTCAATCCTGTAAATGCTTTTAAATCCTGACTCGGAAAAGTTTTGCCCTCTTCTACACCATTATTTAATGGAACTCTGACACTTTCAAGTGCAAATCAATCAGAGACTTAGCTGCATTACAGAAGAGTTGGTGGAACAAAATGCCTATCACATATACCAAGCTTGGTAAGATGCCCTCCTTGAATTGGCAAATTTCCCTCTGTTCCTTCTTTCACACGATCAGACAAATATCTCTGTTTATGTTATATGTTTAATCTGTCTCACTGATCATAAAGAGGGTTTGCTTTTGTCATCACAGATGACAGGGATTGTGTGAGTATGTACAGAATCACAGAATCACAGAATCGTCTAGGTTGGAAGAGACCTCCAAGATCATCTAGTCCAACCTCTGTCCTAACACTAACAAGTCCTCCACTAAACCATATCACTAACGGCTACATCTAAACGTCTTTTAAAGACCTCCAGGGATGGTGACTCAACCACCTCCCTGGGCAGTCCATTCCAATGCCTAACAACCCTTTCAGCCCTTTCAGTAAAGAAGTTCTTCCTAACATCCAACCTAAACCTCCCCTGGCGCAACTTTAGCCCATTCCCCGTCGTCCTGTCACCAGGCACGTGGGAGAATAGACCAACCCCCACCTCTCTACAGCCTCCTTTAAGGTACCTGTAGAGAGCGATGAGGTCTCCCCTGAGCCTCCTCTTCTCCAGGCTAAACAAGCCCAGCTCCCTCAGCCACTCCTCGTAAGACTTGTTCTCCAGACCCCTCATCAGCTTCGTTGCCCTTCTCTGGACTCTCTCAAGCACCTCCATGTCCTTCTTGTAGCGAGGGGCCCAAAACTGAACACAGTACTCGAGGTGCGGCCTCACCAGAGCCGAGTACAGGGGCACAATCACCTCCCTAGACCTGCTGGCCACACTGCTTCTTATACAGGCCAGGATGCTGTTGGCCTTCTTGGCCACCTGAGCACACTGCTGGCTCATATTCAGCTGCCTATCAACCAGTATTCCCAGGTCCTTCTCGGCCAGGCAGCTTTCCAACCACTCATCTCCCAGCCTGTAGCTCTGCTTGGGGTTGTTGTGCCCCAGATGCAGGACCCGGCACTTGGCCTTGCTGAACTTCATGCAGTTGACCTCAGCCCATCGGTCCAGCCTATCCAGATCCTCCTGCAGAGCCTTCCTGCCCTCGAGCAGATCGACACACGCACCTAACTTGGTGTCATCTGCAAACTTACTGAGGGTGCACTCGATCCCCTCATCCAGGTCATCGATAAAGATATTAAAGAGGACCGGCCCCAGCACTGAGCCCTGGGGGACTCCACTAGTAACCGGCCTCCAACTGGATTTGGCTCCATTCACCACAACTCTCTGGGCCCGGCCATCCAGCCAGTTTTTAACCCAACAAAGCGTACGCCAGTCCAAGCCACGAGCAGCCAGTTTCTTGAGGAGAATGTTGTGGGAAACGGTGTCAAAAGCCTTACTGAAGTCAGGGTAGATCACATCCACAGCCTTCCCCTCATCCACCAAGCACGCCACTTGGTCATAGAAGGAGATCAGGTTCGTCAAGCAGGACCTACCTTTCATAAACCCATGCTGACTGGGCCTGATCACTTGGTTGCCCTGCAAGTGCCGCGTGATGACACTCAAGATAATCTGCTCCATGAGCTTTCCTGGCACTGAGGTCAAACTAACAGGCCTATAGTTCCCCGGGTCTACCCTCCGGCCCTTCTTGTAGATGGGCATCATGTTTGCTAGCTGCCAGTTGACTGGGACCTCCCCTGATAGCCAGGACTGCCGATAAATAATGGAAAGCGGCTTGGCCAGCTCCTCCGCCAGTTTGCTCAGTACCCTCGGGTGGATCCCATCCGGCCCCATCGACTTGCGTACATCCAAGTGCTGTAGCAGGTCGCCAACCATTTCCTCATGGATAGCGAGGGCCACATCCTGCTCCCCATCCCCTTCCACCAGCTCAGGGTACCAGGTATCCAGAGAGCAACCGGTCTTGCCGCTAAAGACTGAGGCAAAGAAAGCATTGAGCACCTCAGCCTTTTCCTCATCTTTTGTAACTAAGTTTCCCCCCGCATCCAGTAAAGGATGGAGATTCTCCTTAGTCCTCCTTTTTGTGCTGATGTATTTGTAAAAACGTTTTTTGTTATCTTTAACGGCAGTAGCCAGATTGAGCTCCAGATGAGCTTTGGCCTTTCTAATTTTGTCCCTGCACAGTCTCGCAACATCCTTATAGTTCTCTTGAGTAGCCCGCCCTCTTTTACAAAGATTATAAACCCTCTTTTTTCTCCTAAGCTCGAGCCACAACTCTCTGCTCAGCCAGGCCGGTCTTCTTCCGCGCCGACTCGTCTTTGGGCAGGTGGGGACAGACCGCTCCTGAGCCATTAAGATTTCCTTCTTGAGGAGTGCCCAGCCTTCCTGGACTCCTTTGCCCTTCAGAACCACCTCCCAAGGGACTCTGCCAACCAGTGTCCTGAACAGCTCAAAGTCAGCCCTCCGGAAGTCCAAGACAGTGGTTTTACTGGTCCCCTTCCTGACTTCGCCAAGAATAGAGAACTGAACCATTTCGTGGTCACTCTGCCCAAGACAGCTCCCGACCACCACATCTCCCACCAGTCCGTCACTGTTTGTGAACAGAAGGTCTAGCGGGGCACCTCCCCTGGTAGGCTCTCTAACCACCTGTGTCAGGAAGCTATCTTCCATGCTCTCCAGAAACCTCCTAGACTGCTTTCTCTGGGCTGTGTTGTGCTTCCAGGATATGTCTGGGAAGTTGAAGTCCCCCACGAGAACAAGCGCTGATGATTTTGTGGCTTCTGCCAGCTGCCTGTAGAACTCCTCATCCATCTCCTCATCCTGGTTCGGTGGTCTATAACAGACCCCCACCAGGATGCTTGCCTTGTTGGCCTTCCCTCTGATCCTAACCCACAGAGACTCAACCTTATCATTCCCAGCCTCAAGTTCCTCAGCATCAAAACACTCTCTAATATAGAGAGCCACACCACCACCCCTTCTGTGCTGCCTGTCCCTTCTGAAGAGCCTATAGCCAGACATTGCAGCACTCCAGTCATGAGAGTGGTCCCACCACGTTTCCGTGATGGCAACCAAGTCATAGCCTTCCCGCTGCACGATGGCTTCCAGCTCCTCTTGTTTATTACCCATGCTGCGTGCATTAGTGTAGATGCACTTCAGTCGGGTCACTGCCTTCTTCCCCAGCTTTGCCATTGCCATTTCCCCCTGGCACAGCTCCAACAAGCCTAATTTCAGCCCCATCCACCTTCTTTCTTAGTTTAAAGCCCTTTCAACGAGCCCTGCTAGCTCCTGGGCTAGGATCCGTTTTCCCCTTAGAGATAGGGACCCGTCTGCGGTCACCAGGCCGGGTGCCGAGTAAAGCGCCCCATGGTCAAAAAAAAACAAAATTTCTGTGTTGGCACCAGCCTCTGAGCCACGTGTTAATCAGGTGGGCTTTCCGTGTCCTCTCGGTACCCCTCCCTGCCACTGCAGGGATAGACAAAAACACCACCTGTACTCCCGCTCCATCCACTAACCGTCCCAGTCCCCTAAAGTCCCATTTGATAGCCTTCAGGCTTCTCTCATCAATATCATCACTGCCAGCCTGGACTATCAAAAGAGGGTAGTAGTCAGAGGGGCGAACCAGGTTGGGAAGCTTCCTGGCAACATCCCTGACCCTGGCCCCAGGGAGGCAGCAGACTTCCCTATGGGTAGGGTCAGGTCGACAAATGGGGCCCTCTGTTCCCCTGAGAAGGGAGTCGCCTACTACAATCACCCTTCTGTCTTTCTTGGTGGAGGCAATCTTGAGGCATGGAGTCAGCTTCCTCGCCCTAGGCATCCTCCTGGGTACTTTCTACCTCGTCCTCACCCACCGGTCTCTCAAGCTCCAGGGCCTCTAATCTGTTACGTAAGGGCACCTGGGAAGGTGGGGCCGGTAGGGGGGGGCGTTGCCTGAAAAGTCGAGCAGGGACCTGTCTCCATCCCTCCTCAACTCCTAGGTCGCCTCCCTCTGCCCAACAGCGACAGGGCAGGGGGTCCATTCCCATTTGGGGTGTCTCACCCCAGTACCTCTCCTTCAGACCCTACAGGCAGTCACTCCACCAGTCTATCTCCCGCTCACACTCCCTAATAGCCCTCAACCTCTCCACCTCCTCTTTGAGTTCTGCCACCAGGCGGACCAGGTCGTCCACCTGCTCGCACCTCACACACACAGCGCCTCTGCCTCCCTCAGATGGCAGCAACAGGCTCAGACAGTCCCTGCACCCAGAGACCTGAACTGCCACATTGTTGACCAGGCGATCGGTCTGGGTGGCCACAGACTTTCTAGAAAGAGCGCTCTGCCTAGTGAAGACCATTGCAGCCTAGCTATCGGTCAACAGCTGTTAAAGCTGTTGTTCTTATGGGCGGGGGGAAACTCTGCCCTCCCTGCTCGCCCTGCCTGCGCAAACTGCCTCACAAACTGCCGCGCCCGCCCTTCTGACGTGCCACGCCCTGTTTGCCTGCCCTGTTCGCTGCGCTCCTGGTCGCCGCGCTCCCTAGGGGCTGCTTTTGAACGGCCGGGGAGGGGGCGCTGCTGGCTCCACCCACGCCTCGTCAGCCTCCCTCGCGGGGGCTGCCGGGTCCTGGCGGCTCCCTCGAGCGGCCTCGATGTCAGAAAAAAAAGCCCTGCGTATCCCGATCCCCTGCTCCACTGCAGAACGCGTCTGCCCCAGAGCTGATCACCTCGGCAAGAGGCGTGTGTGTTAACGTGTGTGCTTGTAAGTGTACATACAGATGTGTGTGAATTTATACATATATAACATATATATTTGCAGTAACCATAATTATGACCACCAAACACATCTGTATAACGACACAGATTATATTGGAAATCCCCTGTCAGGGCATTCTTGTTTACATTCAAGCAGACATAGCAGTTAACATCCAGCAAGATTCATAAACCATGAGGAAAAAAAAAAAAAAAAAAAAAAGCAATGGTGAGCAGGGCTTACTAGCTCCAGTACAGCACTATTTTCATGACTGCTGCATTTCCACTTCCAAAGCTAATTTCCTTTTGGAGCACATAACGTAGCACATGGGCTCTGCATCAAGATGAAAGTAGACCCAGGACTTTGTATGAGGCAGCCCCATATCAGGATGTGTATCACCCCCCATCTCTCTTTATGTAATCCAGGTACTAAATATAGCCCAAAGCAAAAAAACAAATGGAGGACAGGAGGGGATAGGAAGGAGACAGAACATTTGTCTGTCAGGTTTATGTGAAATAATTGGCTAGAGAGGAAGAAAGAAAAAGCAAGAATGATGCTCTATTCACTTTTTCCTTCAGGCAGGGGAGTAGCAAGGGGGAATGTTTTGGAGTAAGAAATCTTTCCTGATGAACAGCAAAGGCACATCTCCTTGTATTCAAACAAGCCTTTAAATTGATCACATGTTGAGAATAACAAATTATATTGCAAAGGAGAAAAAATATTGTTTATTTCAATGTCCAAAGTAATTTCTGTTTCCCCAAACACTGTGAGAAATATCTGACGTTGTAGGATTGATTTTTCAGTATGATTTGTCTTGGATTGAACTGGTATGTGATTGCAGATAGCACTCAAAACACAGCACACACAGTGCACACAGCTTCATGTTATGCACAGGTCCTTTTATTATTTTTTTTTTAATCACATAATTAAAGACAGTCATTTGTAATCATTTTGTGAAGTTAAAAGCTACTGCACCTGAGCAGAAATGTTCTGAATACAATTATAATTGTTATTCTCAGCCTTCATTTGTCACTATTTGTCATCAGTATCTGTATGTTCATAGGATAAGAGTGTCCCCACATGGACTTCCCTGGGAACAATGTATGGAGGCCATTGGTCCTGCCACCATCATTCCCCATTCCCCACCTGACATCTGCGGGTTTGGCAGAGGGTTTTCTCTACTCTGTTCCTGTTTCCTAAACCTTTCCCTCCAGAACCACAGGCACATTGGGACCAAGTGTGCTGTGGGGAGGAAGAGACGGAATGTGTCACCATGGCCATCAATGGTGACTAATAGACCTGCAATGCACAGCAAGGGGAGATGAGAGAGAACTTTGATCCTCATCCCATTGATCTCATGATGGAAATAGATGTTACTAGGACTTCATTAGGGAGAAGAAGAAGACGGGAGTATGAAGAGAGGAGCATTTTCATAACACCAGATGGAAACTGCCTTTCAAGAAGGTATGTCAGTGTCATGAACAGAGAAAAGATAATTAGAAAAAGAAACAGGTATTTACTCACCTGGAGATATTGGAACTGAAGAAATAACACTGTCTGGGATGCAGAACTGAAGCAGGATATCACAGCTAAAGTGACAACCTGGGGACTGGCATCAAGGCTTTAGCAAAAACTGAGGCTGAGGACAGACTGTGACTGGTAGAAAGAACAAGATGTAGTGCCAGCTTTTGGCTTCCTGACTTCCCTTAAAGACATCTATCTATACATTAGTGACTAAAGTTGTTGAACTTAAGTACATCAGTCACAAATATATGTCTATATTGCTTTGCTTTTCACTCCATTAACAAGGAAACATGGCTGCTCTTCACATGCAGCTGTGGCCGTTATTCTGCTGTTGACCTGAAGATGACTAGTAGGACTGAAAAAAAATAAAAAGTATTCTTCTTTAATGAAACTGCTACCAGTAAACACAAACAGTGTTGGAGAAGCTGAAATAGAGCTTTTGATTAAACTAGACAGACTAGCTAGAAGGGTATGATTGTTCTTTTGCTATTTTATATAAAAAAGCTCTCCAAAATGCAAAGTGAGAGTTGGTGCAGAACTGAAAAAGTGACAAAATACAACTGCTCCCCTAAGAACTTTGAACTGTTAAAGGTCTCTGTCCCTCTTAACCTACCTGTAGGAAGGTTAAGGGAAGCAGAATGTCTTCTGGACTGATTGATCACGGTACTAAGAACCTGCCACTGATATCGACTTTTTGCTCCTGTGTATGTCTGCCTGTTTTGAGTGTCAGACCACATTGGATATACCACAGAACCTCAGACTTCTCAGAAGTACAGCCCCTTCTAGGCTGATCTCTGGGTTGGCTGGAGATCAGCTTCCCCAGGGCAAGTGAGAACTCTCTGCAGTTATTCATTGTGGGTGTAACTGCTCATCTCTCTGCCTTGTGGGAATTATACCAGAGGCAGCAATTCAAGACACTTCACAGTACCTTTGATATATCTTTATTTAAATATTTGGAGTTAATAATGACAGCAATACCTACTCTTCTTGGTATAAGTGGTTGTTAGACCAATAGAAAAAATATTGCTTTTTCTAACATTTTGCAGCTCTTTTTTCATGATGCCCCAAAAGGTCATAATCCTCCATTTCACAACATTGTGCTAGACTGACAAAACACCACAGCTGAAATTAGGACTGTGTCTATCATTAACATGCTGGTCCTTAGAGCATTCAGATTAAAGCTGTTTGTTTGCATTTCAGATAATGTGAGAGGAACTGCTTCATTAGTCACCCTTTAAATAATAAAGAAAATAAATTATTTTTATTTGTTTTCTTTTCAGTGAGGAAAAATTACTTGCTCATTAGTTATTGTTTGTTCATTTACTGTCATATAATGTGGATCAATTGCTAGGAAATTAGTCTGTATTTCAATCTACAAAAGAAAAAATTGGCATATGAATAGTACAGGAAGTCAATTCTATAAAGGTGACAAAGTGATTTATCTTTAATGCATCTTTTTTCTAGCAACCTTGGGGCCACTCAAAAGCCAAATGCTGCTTAGATCATCTGTATGCATATTATTCAATCATTTTAAGCAGAATTGGAGCTGTTTTCCTTTCTTCATTAACATATATATTAGGCCCAATCTATGCTCAAACCTTGCATTAGCCTACATTGATTGCAACATGAATGAAGCTAGGAATATAGTTCTACAATTCCAGTGTAAATGCAGTTATACCTGTGCACCAGTACTTTCTACTGACATAACTTGCCCACTTATATAAGCAACTTCTTGCACTGCTAAGAGAGATGAAGACGTGGAACTTCACGTGTAGTAAAGCCTTAGGCTATGAAATTATGAACAAAGCCAGCTAGAAAGTGAGTTTAAAGAGTCAGGTCATTTGCAATTATTCACTGGTAAATGTAAATTTATGTTAAGTTTATTGCCTTTGAGAAAAAACAGCATTTGCTACCACAAACGAATTGTGGGAGAGGACTCTGCCCAGTGCAACTACTATAGATTAATTGCTTACCTGTAAAATCATCCCCTGTAGCATGTTTTGCACATGCCTGTGCCTCTACACTACAGCTTCTTTCTTATGTTAATGTAATAAAATTAAAAAGAAGGAAATCTCTAGCTGGACTTTCCAGTGTCTGAATTGCCTGTTACCATATCAAGCCCATACTTATAAATCAAGGTATATTGAAAAAAAAAATATTTTGAGGTCTGTAGTCTACAGTCTGATCCCAAAATAAAATATCTTTCAGAAGCAGGTTTAGTGGGTATTTAGTTTTATCAAAAAAATTAACAAATGGAATTGACATGCAGAGATACGCAGGGAGATTCTCTGTTCTTGACAATTTTGCTCTTTCAAAAAGGTGATTGAAATAATACTTTTGGTAAGAAACTCAACACTTCATTTGTATTTTCCTAAGCTTTTGTCAGCTTTCCTGTTATGTCTTCATATACAAAAGAATTTGTTACCACACAACAGTCATAATTAAAGAGTAATTAGCACATTTTTTCTATTCCTGTGTTGAGCTGGTTGGGTCTAAGAAAAAAAAGATGTAATGAAAGTAATCACATCTGTATTTTAGTCTTGAGAGATCTGCTGACAGCAGAAATTGCAAGTGTGACAACACTGCTGAGCTGCTGTGAGCTGCAACCAAGCTATTGGGCAAAAACAGAGTCTGGGCAATTCCTCTCCTGGCTCCTGATTTTCTCTCAGCGGTTTCCACCAAGCCAGGCTCTTTCCAACACCTGCAGGGCCGTGATCTGTTGTACTGGCAACTTTTTGTTTTCTGTTCTTTAACTTCCCTCAGAAACAAGAGAAAAAGAACATTTCCTGGAAACCAAGAAGAGCAATAATTTAAAGGTTGGAAAGCTTGGAAACCAGATCATTTACTTAAAGTTTTAGATATGAAAGGAGAAAAATATATATATATATATATATATTATATATATATATATTTAATGCTATGTTATTTAGAGGGGGAAAGATAAACAAAGTTCTTAAAGGAATATGTCTTCCTTTACAAGACATATCTCATTTTTGGACATGCCTTAGAGTCATAGTAAATGGTTTCACAAATGTTTACTTCAGGTCATAATGAGTAAAGTAATATAACATAATAAGATGACACTTTTATGTATGTAGACTTTTATCATAAGTGCTCATTGGGTTCAAATGGGATGTGATTACATTTTTGGATTTGATTTATGTTTTAATTTTTTTTTAATTTTTCTTTTCTAATTTTTCCTGGTATATATGGAAAATGTCTCTATTAAAATATAAAGTTTTAAAGGCTTCGGCATAAAAATTGATGACTTCATTGACCATCTTCAGTCATTTCCAACTTCATTTTTGTCACCATTACATAAAGCCTGACTACTTACAGAACAGGGTCTTCCCAAATTTCTTTGGTATAACAGGGTTTAGACTGCAACTGGAAATGTAGGAAACATTTTTAAAAACTCAGAATGCTGTTTAACGTGTAGAAACTTATTACTTTTTTTTTTCCCCTTCTTCTTCTTTTATACAGTTAGAGTGACAATTATTTCAGTGAGTTAAGATTTTTATTTTTTTATTTTTTTGGAAAGCTGGTAACTGTTTTTCAACTACCACATGTTAAACTTATAGAAAAAAAGGAAATGGATATTTTTTAGGTCTGAAAAAGTATAGAATATCTCCAAGCACTTCTATTCTGGAAATAGCTGCTCTGAGTTTAATTTAATTATGCTACTCAATTAGACAATCTGAGAGAAAATTGTGGATGGCACCAGTCAGTAAAAAGGGGATGTTAGAAAAGGAAGAGACGATACGGTCATCAGCTCCTATGAGATGGAAAGAAAAAATTAGTAATTATCACCTGTGGAACACTGAGTTATTGGGAGATGGTTTGGGAAAAACTGCAGTGTGTCTCAAAACCAATATCTCAATTGACTCTATGACTTTTAGTGTCTTTGGAGGTCATTAGATTTTGAAAGCTATATTTTATGAATCCCTGCAACAAAAGTGACATCAACAGTTCTACACAAAATTTTATACAGTGATCCAGTCAAAGAACTTATATTTACATAATTCAGCTTTATATCCAGTATAAAATCAATGGTAATATCGAAACAAGAGGGTTTCATTATTATTAATATTATTATTATTATTATTATTATTGATGTTAATACTATTGCTACTATTATTGTGTAGATCATAGGTCAACAATAAGAAGGAGAGAAAGGTCTTTCAGTATTATGCAGGCATATATTTGATTAGAAGCCTTCACTAAGGTATTTGAAACCAGTGAAGGTGATAGAAATGCTCTCTGAGAATTTATTAAACAAAAGATGTCTTACAATTATGAATTCAAACCCATGGTTACAGTTGTTCACAAGAGCTCTCATTCTAGCTAAATAACACTGTTTAGAAATTGTAAAATAAAAGGGTTTGCAAACCCTAAGTAGTTCACCTCCCACAGTATCTCTGAAGTGCAGGTAAATTAGCATTCATTTTTTCAAATGGCAAACTGAGGCAGGAGTTATTAAAACTTCTGATTCCACAGAGCAGCTGACTATTTCTACACTTTCTGCTTTAGGGGATCTTCTCCAGGAAGGATTTCAGACCACTTTCATATCTGTACAGCACTGCAAATTATGAAAGGGACCAGAGCCCAAAGCACCGATAACATCCAAGATCTCTTTGTTACATGAGATTCCAGTTACTCAAACCTAGCAAAAAGTGTCTCTCACAAAAGCATCATAAGAAAGGCAAAAGCTACATTGCAACATTCCCATATAACTGCTTTCCTTTCCTATCATAAGACAGCAATTCAAACAGGAATAATGGCAGCTGGCAACCAATGAGGAGCACTTGAAACCCAGCAAAAATGAGTCACTAAGTAGAGGTTGATTTTTAGCCAGAAGTTAGATTAAAATATATTGAAGACAGTGGGAGTTATATGAAAGTGTTTGATTTCACCATGACAGTGAACTTTCTCAGGTTCAACCTTACTTTGTTTTCCTCATTTTATCAATTCTCTCAATTCCCAGAAAGTCATACAGATAAAACAAAATTAGACAATTTGTAGTTTTGTGGGTTAACTAGGGAATAAGGTAAAGCATGAGAATGTATTAGTCTAAAATGTTTTGAAGCTGAGGACTTCAGAAGTTAATTACAACAACATTTAGATGATGTTTGGCAAGATAAATCACCCAGTAGAGACCTGGTTGTACTGGGTCTGGCTGGGATGTTAACTTTCCCTGCAGCAGCCCATACAGTGCTGTGCTCTGCACATGTAGCTAGAACAGCACTGTTATCACTTCAGTGTTGTGTCTACTGCTGAGCAATAGTGACACAACATCAGGACATCCTCTAAGACCCCACCCCCAGAGCCACCAGGCTCGGGGTGGGCAAGAGGTGAGGAAGGGACATCACCAGGGCAGCTGACCAAGGGATATTCCATGTCACATGATGTCACACTCAGGAATAAAATGTGGAGAAAGGAAGAAGAGGGGAGGGATGGGCTCTCATTGTGAAAACATCTGTCCTCCTGAATGGCTACATGCGTTGAGGCCCTGCATCAAGGATGTGGTCAAGCATCGCTTGTTGGTGGGAAATAGAGAGTAATTTCTTTCCTCTGCACTTCCACACAGCCTTTGCTTGTTTTTTTGTTGTTTGTTTTGTTGTTGTTGTTGTTGTTGCTTTTCCCCTCTCTCCCTTTCCCTTTTTCCTTTAGTCAAATTATTTAATAATAATTTTCCCTTAATAATTATTTTTCCTTTAATTAAATTATTCTTATCTCAACCTGTGAGTTGTTTCTTTCCTTTTCTTCTTCCCCTTCTGAGAAGGGGGAGTGAGAGAGGGGTTTTGATGGAGTTCAGCTGCTTAGCAAGGTAAAAACACCAGTTCTTTCCCAGATTTTGCTGATACTGCATGTTTTGCTGGAGGTTAACGTATGCATTTTTTTCACATAAATCTTCTGCTTTGTCACCACTGGCAACTCTCTCATCTTCTGTAGTCATCAGTGTCACAAAGTTGATGTTTTTTAACTTCTCCCTTCATTTCTGTTCCCCTCAGTATTTCCATTAAATTCTGCAGCTCTTTCTTACATATCTGAAAAATCTAGTCATTTCGCTTTGTTCCTAAGAGCAAAACATGTGTTCCTACAATATTTTGCTTCTTTACTTTGCTGCAGCAGAAAATATTGTTGCCATTAAACCTGGCTCATACTCATTCCTGTCATTTGTCCTCTTTTTTTTTTGTCCTGTCTTTGTCCTCTCTGTCTCCTTCTGCAACTTAGACCCCACTGCCTTCTGCTCTTCTGCCTTTTCAGCTGATATCTATTGCCTTCCTCCCCTCACAAGGCAATCCTGCAGGTCTTCCCAGATGATTGGTTTCGTGTTCAGCTATGACTCCCATTGCTTCTTTGGGTCTATCACATTTGTGTGTGATATTTATGAAGGAAATAAAGTATTTAAAAAGAGGAAAAAGAAGAAAACTAAGATTATCGAGAAGCAAAATCAATAGGAAGGAGAAGCCTGAAGTTTCATATATGTATAAGAACACACACATATAAATATATAAAATTTTAATAATGCATATCTGGTTTAGAAAAATTTTCATCTTCAAAATGTTGAATTAATTACTATTTTTAGGAACATATTCATCTTTCCTTTATCTTCAAGAAAAAGTCGTATTTCTCTATTTTTCCCCATTCCCTTCAAATTCAGTGGAAAATTATTGTTTATGTCACACATGAAGGAACAGACACTTGTATTTCTGCTTCTCTGGGATTTTTCTTTTTAAATTAATTGTTTACTTTTTTGTTTGTTTGCCTCTCTGTAATCTTTGTTCCCTTATCAGATTTTTATCTCCTTTGTTTAGCTTGTTTCAATACATCATTTGTTCTGCTCTCTGTTATGTTCATCCCTTTCCCCTGTTTTTTTGTTAAACATTATATCAGTATTATTTGCTTGAATCTCTCCTGTCTCACTTGTCCTCATATTCATTCCTTTTCCCTCCCTGTATATTTCTTCTATTACAGAAGATATTCGGATTCCTGGCCACAAGCAGGAAAAAAATAATTTTCTGGAGGTTTTGGGGTGAATAGAGTCAGACACAGAAGGAAGTTTCAGGCATATTAATAAGTCTATTTTTGCCTCCAAACTGTGCTTATGAATTATTTTTAAACTACTTTTCTGAAAATACAGACCTCTGTGAATCTCGGTGATGCCTGGAATGAGCATCATTTGAAAGCAAATCATCTGAAAAAAATAATGCTGGGGAGAAAATAAGTATAATTCCAGTGGTTTTGAGTGACACTGTTTTGTGTGGTCACTGGTCATTTGGCTGGTTGGTTTTGTTTTCTTTATGAAGTTTGTTCTTGCATTTTTGTTGTAGAGACATTATTACTGTATGCTAGTAGTGTAAATTAAAACTGAACATCACATTTCCCACATAACAAAATAAGATAAAACCACTTGCAGCAATTCCCAAATAAAATGCCATCACCTTTTGTACTGAGATATGCACAGCCAAAGGAGTTTTTCTTGTTTTGCCTCTCACATTTTGAGGGCATATATAATGTGAACCTGACTTTAAACAACTGGAAGCAATGCTCAACAACTGTACCAAAGGGCAGGATCAAGCCCTTTGTATTTATCTCACATATTCTGTACTGCTGTTCATAAAGTCACAGGTAGTTAAATAGGATAACTGTGCAGTGGCTTCAATAGACACTGAAAATTCCTAGCATTTCCCAAGAAATACACATTTTAAAGAAGAGCTCTTTTAAAACTTGACATACAACATGGTGGTTGTTTTACATTTTCTTATGTCTAAAAGCATCTGGACTTTTTCTGGACTAGCAGTTCTGCTTCTTTCTTTCTTTCCTTTTTCTTTTATTTATTTTCTTTTTCTTTCTTTCTTTTTTGTTTTTCTTTCTTTGTTTTTAAGGTAAAAGAGGTTGTCTCAGAGCCTGGGGTGGGGCAGAAGTGAGCAAGGTGACCTCCATGCTCTTTCCAGCCCTCTTCAGGTTTTTCTAGCCCTGTGGTCCATGATGCTGTTTGACAGGAGGCCGTGAACATGGGTAAGAACCACAGAAGCATAAGCAGCTCCTTCCCAAAAGGCATTTGTGAACAGTTTCAGGCTAGCTTGAAACAGACTCCAAACTAAGAGTATGCAAGTTAGCCCAGTTAAGCAGTGTAGGTAAGGGGCTATGCCCTGACACAGTCAGTGGGTCTGGAAATGTGGCTGGCTCACCTCCCACCAGCAGAGCTGGGTCCTGACTGTTGGCACTGAATTATAGGAATAAATATATCTAAGTTTATCAAGTTCAATAGCTGCCTGAATTGGGGACAATAATTTATAATGTTCTATATAAGAAGAGTTGGTGGTCATGACTGTAGTAAGATAAATGGTGGGGGCATCCGTTAAACACTAGTTCCAGTGACAGGACAAACTGGAATAGTCCATTTGTCTACATTTTCTGCAGGAAACAAGCAGAGAAAAATAAGGCAGCAAAAACACATATTCATAGGCAGATCCACAGATTATGTTTTCCTGTTTGAAGAGCTTCTTTTCTCTTGAGAGTCATGAAGCACATATAACCAGTTTAGTTAAAAGCTAAATTAAATTGCTTATGCAAGTACTGAATAAAAATTCCATGCTTACCCAGGCACTACCAGAAAAAATGAATCTGGATGAACAAAAATAGGAATTTTAAAATATAATAATTTTCAGCTTCAGTATTCAAAATATGGTGATCTCAAATTTTAGTAAATTAGTGTAAATCAAACCAATGATGTTTTAATTCTGAAAAATAGTTCCCATATTATTTTTAACTGCAACACTTTTAATTCATAGCTCAAGTGAACTTTAAATTATTTTTCTGCACCTGCAATATAAATAATGATTAACACCTTACATAGTGTTAACTTTTTATGATTTTGTTTGTTTGTTTGTTTGTTTTTTTATGTTAGGGTGAATTTGCCTCTTTTGAGCCTTCTTACAGTTGAGTAAATTCTCCAATGACAATAGGGAGTGTTGAAAGGGAAACATCAAAACAGAATGTAAGATACGATGTGGGTGGTGCTTAGCCTATCTTAATTCGGCAGATGCACAGTGTGCAGAGAATTGTAAAGGACTCACAAGTCCTGACTGTGGACTGTAAGATCCTATTCTCATCTGCATTTCATCCTTTCAGTTATTTGCGTGTGGGTAACAAAGAATTTACCATTTCTCTGCAACTGCTCCTACCCAGCTCCTACCAGACAGTGCAGAGCAAATATGCAGAGTTAGACTGTAAAAGTACTTGGAGATTTACATGAAGTGTGAGGCCATACGGTACTGAGAGATCTGCATGGCCTAGCATAAACTGCACACCAAGTCCCTGCACTACTGTCATAAGTACCATATGCTTATGAGATACCACTTGGCTCACATATAGCTTGCTTTCTCAATAACTAACCAATGACTATCCATTTGCAAGATGAGATGCATCACAAGGCACAGGGTCAGAGATGCTAAAAAATAGGAGATGGCCCACAGAAGTCAGTCTCTCAGGTATTAATATTCTCAGTATTTCTTTGCTTTAAATGCATACCCCAAATCAGTGGCAAGTTCTATGTTCCCTTCCAGGAAGATGTCAGCTTTGTAATTTAGCTAATCAAAGTTACAATAGGGATAGATTAGATTAGCATTATATTACCTATCTTGATCTGGTGCACCCAGAACTACATCGCCTGTGCGGAACTGTAATTTTTCCCCTATTCTCTCTTGCCTTAGACTTTTTTTTTTTTAATGTCTTCCCCTTTTTAGATCTTTCTATACATATATATTATTCATAATGTCAGCTACTCTGACTGCAATCGAAGACAGCAGACAGCACCATGCAGTAGAAGTATTGGAAAAAGTCCTGTATCTACTTGTGAGTGGGACATTCTCTGCTTGGAAGAAGGAGCTCATGTATTTATCCCCTGTGCAAGAGTTGTGTAGGCCAAAGGAGTAAAAGAGTCCAACCTTTGCAGTTGCTTGTGTGGCCAGCAAAGGACCAAAGCAGTAAACATCTGTCATTTAGTATCCAAGCCATGCCAACTACTATCTAGCATAGCTGAAATCCAGAGCTACAAAGAAGACTACTCTAATACCTTCCCACTCCATTTACATTAAGAGGAGACAGGGAAGTTCAAAGGCAGATGTTTGTGTTTCTTACACTATTCTGTGCTTGTTTGGCTTTCCAAAAGCTGCTGAACTTGTTTAAAAGCATGGTGCCATGGTATCTAAAGCCTGTTTGCATTTTTGCTTTCTTTTGGTATCTCAAAGGAATATAAAGAAGCACGAAGCATGGATATTCCAAAATATATATCAGGTCATTTCTGTAAAAGTAGAGCTGAAAAGTATAACTTATGCTGATGGCATGCTGCAGCCAGAACACTTACAGTACCTAAAGTGTTCATCTCCTTTCATTTGCTACAGAATTGCAGATCATATAACAACAGAGGCTAAGTAGATACAGCTGGAAATTAGTGTCATTTATCTTTAAATGGCAGGATAATGTTACACTTGATGTCAATATTTCGACACATTGTGATACACCACATCCTTTTCTCATTTCTTTAACCTGGGGTTTTATCCTGTTTGGAGTGCTAAAAGTGGTTTTGGAAAGAGAAGTGCTATTTAGGAATACAGACGTGTATGTAAAATGGTGGTGGCAGTAATGTGATCTCCTTATTCATTTCCTGTGGACACTTATTATGTCCAAACAGTTTTTATTCCATTTCACCCTTTTTTTCCTTATCCTTTAAAGATCCCTTGTTTTTCTGTTCTACTGAGAACAGCACCCTAGCAGCACAACTTATATCAAGAGCAACTTCCCTCCCATTTTTCTGTTTAATGCCCTTTGATTTAATAAATTGGTTTGGGGTTCCTTTAACTGCTTTATGCCCTCCTATAATGAGCTAATTAAAGACATATGAGGTCTCTTTATTATGACATATGGAGCCTGTTCTTTATGTATTACTTGTTTCTTCTTTGAACCAGATCTTTCTTTCCTCCCACAGTCTTCTCTTACTGGACTGTAGTTGTTTTAGTTTGGTTGGTTTTGGTTTTTGTTTGTTTGTTCATTTAAATTGGGGCACAGAGGGTTAGTTCTCACTTTTTTTCCAGCACTGTACTACAAGGTTTCCCTAATTCCTTTTTTTTTTTTTTTTGGTAGCTTTACACACACAAACACACACACAAAAAAAAAAAAAAAAGTGGGGGGGTGGAAATACTCTGCAGACCATTAGCTTGTTGTGGTTGATTTCTGAAGAGGCAGAAATGGGTTTTCAGCTTTCTTTGCAACCATATAGCCTAGTATTTGCCATTTGAACTTTCTGTGAAGGGAGTGCTGGACCTTTATGCTTATGCTAACTATCATTCATCAAACTAACTTCAGTGATCAGTTCCAAAGATATGAACTGTAGAAGTTTGTGGCCAGACTCGTAAACTGAAGACACTATTAGTTTCTATTTTACTGTTCTATGAATTAAGTTTTTCCGCTGTATTTGACTAGCATATTCTCCTAAGGTGTAAAGAAAGCCTTGGGTTTTTTGGAGCAGAGAAGCTTCCCAGTGTTATGTAAGGAAAGCTCAGATCTTTGCTGGGATGCAAACAGTATGCTGGTGGGTATCCTTCATCTCAAGTTTTAGGTTGAAGAGAGGTTCCAAAATTTGTAAAGTTCCACATTTCAACCCGCAGTCAAGACCAAGCCAGGATCTCCATCTGGGCCTTTCATTTTTTCTGTATTCTTTCTGGCTCTGGATGTATTAGAATAGCTCATGAGGCTCAGCTCTCCTAAGGTTGTTTGAAAATTATGTTAAAATCTGCCTAAGCAATATGCTTTTCCCTGACAAGTTTTTAAATGCCTAAAGTTAACAATAGATGATATTAAATTAGTGTTTTTCATCTCCATTTTCTCTAGCCATTTTCATCAGCCATGTGTGCTTCATAAGAAGGATAAAGTTTTAGGGGGAAGAAAGAGCTGAGGAAATTAGGTGATAGTAGGAGAAATGCAAATGATGGCAAGGGAGAACTAGGTCTTTAAATCAGCTAGACGATAGGTAAGTGAGGGAAGAAGGGTAACAAAATGGAATAAATATCCACAATTAACACTTAATTTAGGAAAGGCTCATACTTGGGTTGGTGGCAGAGCCCTGGCAATTCCCAGCAGTGGAAGAAACACTGGAAGAAGCGCATACCTCACAGATGGACTACGTGGAAAGGGAATCCCTCAAACCCACCATGTAACCGTGTAGCTCACACTCCATCAGTACACATTAATTTTACCCCTTCCCTGGATTATTTCAAATTTTGATTGTACAGTATTTGGTACAACTCACATCACAGATCATAACTACTACCGGAATGCACTTGCTTAATCACAAATTTAGGTCTCAGTAGTGCTTGACTCGTAAGATGTTGAGAGGGCTACAGGGATTGTAGCTTGTAGGAACCCAAATCCGTACAAGAATCATGGTTATAGAGTGGCTGTATGATTTTTTTCCTATTGCCTTGAGAATAAATGACATGTACTCTTTGTCAACAGGAAATTATGTATAGCAAGAACTATGTTTTTTTAAGTGTGGATAATTCAATGAAATTCTATATAATTCTTGCACAATCAGTCAAGAGGAATAAAATTTGTAACTATACAGGGGAAATATGTTACACAATGCCATAGATATCAGATATTCTTTGAAAGTAATATTTATTTATATAAAATATCATTTTATTTCTTTATTTATTGTATTTAATTTAATTTTGCATTAAGTTTTAGAGCCACAATTGATGAACTGCTTACTAATGTGCTAGTTAACATCCCACATCTATCAATGGTTCAAACTGAAGACTAAGCAGGGAGTTTCAGAAGAAAAGGGATAAGAAGAAGAAGAAGAAGAAAACAATAACAATAACACAAAACAGCAATTCCACAGATAATACCTCTTTGTAAAGGCAAGTGGTCAGTGAGCTTTTGTGATTGTGTTATATTTTGTCCATTTGATTGTATGGTAATTATTGTGAGCAGAAGCAGAGCTATATTGGTCAACACATAGCTATGTAGATGCAGTGGTTTCCAAAGTAATCTCTCTTGGAACATACAACTTTCCTTCCACGTACACAGTGTCACTAAGACAACAGGTCAGGAAATTGGTAGCTATCTATTCTCTTCTTGAATAATTCATTCTCCTAGGAGTAGGGGAACAGTAAATTTGTTATCTTCCCTTCCCTCTACCTCTGCTTGAAACCAAGAGGTACCCCAATCAAACTTCCAAGTTGTTTCTTTCACCATAGCAACTTGTTAGAGTTATTTGAAAACAAGCAGTTGTCTCCAAAACAGTGTCTAGTCAAGTTTTAACTTATACACCAGTCTTTTTTTTTTTTTTCTTACGAACAGGGAGGTATTTTCACCCATGCAAAATGTTAGTGTGTGATGATCAAAATAATCAGACTATCCTTGATTTCTTGTAGTATGGCTACCTTAAATCATTTTCTGTTCTCTGTTTTCACCATTTTAGTTGTAGCTGAAACTGTCATTGATTGCAACTACCTTAGAAACATCTTCTCTATTCACTCTTGAGACAGCTACATAGATTTGTGTTTTCTGAATCCCTAGTGTATTTAATACCTTCTCTTCACCCTGGAGAAGAAACCTTTTTGCCCCTCTAGCTTGAGTATTATAGCATCATTATATTTGTTCGTTCAATAGTAGGAATCACATCCTGTTATGTATCAATGGTCCTGAGACAGAAAATACAAAAAGATGAAAAACAATAGACCTATACATCTGCCGATGCTGGTTTCCCAGGTTACCTTAATCACATGTTATTATGTACAGAGTGCCAGCACAGTAGTCAGAAGAGAACTGACTAAAACCAATAATTTCATTGGGGAAGGAAATTTTGTTTTTAAAATAGTTCTTCTGTCACAAACCAAAACCAGGGGATCTTTAAATCTCAGCAATAGAAAAGTGGTAGTAAAAATGACATTGCAGGATACTATATTTATTCTCCCACCATGATTTCCACATTGCCTTTTCTTATTTCACAAGTCAAAACAGAGAAATAAACTGTTTTCTTGTATAAGGCAGTACAAGAAAGTCTCTATGATAATTTCATAATGATTTTTGCTATTTTTAATTGGTAAATGAGTTTAAGAGGACATATAAAGTTGAAAAAAGTTTGAAACTAGTGTAAAATTAATTATGGTATTTACTAAGTATAGATAATGCAGAGCGGTGGAAATGTAGAAAGAAAAACAGTTTATAATCTATTGTTTTGTATGCTCCTTTTGTTGACTGTGGTGCTATTACTTAGCTAAATCCACATTTAGTTCTCAGATTCAACAAACTACAATACTCTTCTAGTTATGCTTATAAACATTATGTCTGACATCGTGCAAAACACCCATGTATTACCTGTTAAAATCCTCCTACTAAAAAATCAGTCTGAATTAGTAACATGGGCAAGAAACCTCCAACTGGATTCTGCAGAACCTTCAAGGATGTTATGGCAGTGTTGTGCCAGCTGGGATGGACACCTCACCAGCTTTCTTTTTTCTTAGGTTAATGCATTCAATCAAGCATGTCAAAGTATGGGACCTGTCTTTGCTGCACCCTCACCTAGGGACAGCTGAGCTAATTGTCATAGTGTATCTTCAGAAATACATAGCTTAGAGAAATCCAAAAGAGTGCTCTGTATCTTATGGCTGGATTGTTTCTGGTACCCAAGCTAAATTAATATAGACTGACTACACTAAAACATGTACATAACTTCTTACTGCCTGTTGAGCTTTGCAAGTGGTTTCTGTATGTTCTTGTGTTATGCTGGACATTATGTAATGGCCTTTCTTCGTGGTCTTAAAATCAATGACACATTAGAATCGCTTTTTTGGTAGAAATAACTAACTCTGAGTAGCTGATTCTGTTCTAACATATTATTGTATCTCTGATGATATGTAGACATATCAATTTATATATTATTTTACCCAAACAGCAATTCTAATATTTCATTATATATATATAAAAGCATCCAGGAACTACACATCAGTGTCAGTTTAGGTTACTTTTGGAGACAAAATCCTTTTCCTGACCCTTATTTCTAGAATACTGTATTTCCAAACCTATTTACTGAAACATTTGCTTATGACATAGAGTGATAACATAGTTGTTCTGCAAAATGATGGCTTTGAAATCCAGTCTGAAATGCAGAAATAATGTAGCTCCAGGTAACCACTTCCTTGCTGACTCTGAAGAGTCATTTTAGTGAGTGACAGCTCTTTTGATTCTGTCACCATCTCAAAAAGTCCCCAGAACACTATAACTAAGAAGAGCATAAAACCTCCAGCAATCAAAAAGCACTGAAGAAAGTCCTGAAGAGCTCCTCTTTTAAGAAACTAGTCCTCTGTGAGATTCAGACCAGGATACAGGGACCAGGATACAGGGACCAAAGTCTCCTGGTTTTAGTTCCTGGCAAAGACAATTTATGGAAGAAAGAGGCATATCCCCAGATTATTGTTTTAAAAACTCTGTTCTCTAAAGATTCTTTTTTAAGCATATAAATTATGGGGTTCTTACTGGTACAAAAAATCATGGATGGTTGTCCACCCACGCACTGATATAATCACCGATATTGGTGAGGGGGACCACTATTTTTCTTGCCTTATTTGCGAAGATTTTGCATAAGTACCTGTGTTATGACTTTAAAATCTCCCCCAGGATAGAAGGGCTTATCTTGTGTGTTACTATGTAATGTGGGGTGAGCCACCGAATCAGGCCATGAGAGCACCAGCAATCCCTGTGAGCAAGAAGGGTCAGGAATAGCAGTGACCAGACAAGCAGGAGGGAATAGTTATGTGAGCTCTGCAAAGGGATCAGGGAGGATACTCAGAGAATCCAACAGGGAATGTGTTCTGAGCAGGGGGAGAAAGAAAACTGGAAGGAGTGAGAGATCAAGGGCATTTGGGCATATGCCCATCTTCACCTACTCCTAGCACACCAAGTCTTTCAAATAGGGACAGTGTGGAGCAACCACATATACCTACCCATTAACCCTGTGCAGTCATGGCACCGTCTTGTCTTCCAGGCAGTATTGCCCCTACAGAAGGCTACATCTCTACTACTGCGCAGCAAGTCTCAAGACTTGGTTATTTCCCCTCAGAGGTGATGTTTGGCCCAGTTAACCCACTGATAGTATGTGAGGGGAACTCTGGTTGTGACACCTGCTTTATGTATTTGTGGTACACTCATTTGCTGTGAAAATGGGGACTCAGCACTGCACTGTCTCTGGTAAGACTTGGAGGCAATGACATGTGATGGATATTAGGTGGACCAGATATCTCTGACTCCCTCCTAAAAGAGTCTAATGTAACCAGCTCCGAAGGGCATAACTTCCCTGGTAGCCCAAGCAAACCTGAGCTTTCCTGACCAGACAGTTCAGAAACAAGACATTTATGACTAACATGCACATAACCCAGAGGTATCTCCCAGTAAATCCCACATTTCAATTTACAAAAAAAAAAAAAAAAAAAAAAAAGAAAAAAAAAGAGGGGGGGGATTAGTGTTTTCCTGAGGCAGAAATGTTGAAATAACCTACCAGTGAGAGACCCTAAATTTAACCTTAAAAAGTCTTTCTGAAACCCAGTTTCCCAGTTTTATCAAAACTTTCCCCCATCGCTATAAAGAAAGACATCAAGTTTGATTCATCTTCACATTAAGTTATGCTAGTATAATTGCATCTCTTCCAGTGGATTTACATAAATGCAGATTAGACCCACTCTATCTTGCATTCAAGTAATGAGATTTTTCAAGTTCTAGAAGGCATCATCTCTACCCCTTTAATGAGTTAATTCTCTTCTCTTACTAATTTAGCTATAAGAACTAGCAATACAGCAAGGTGAAATGTGATGTTATCATTTAGAGTCTTGTGTTTCATTTTTCTACCTATGTTTATAGCTTCTGAGATTCGTTTTAAGTGACAGAAAATATAAAATAAAGCTCAAGTGAGTTTTACTGTCTTTCACATCCAAATGGCAAAGACTAGCATTTTTTTCAGTGTTTTTGCTATAAATACTGATTCCTCTCAACAAAGACCCATTTTCTTTCAAAAGGTTTTTGTGAGTCTCAACAAAACCACTGTAATGATTTCATTTGCAATGAAACCTAAGAACCATGCACATTTCACGTAATTTGGAGTATAACTGGGAATGTTTTGTTCAGCTCTACTGCAAGCCAAGCAAGTAAAAAACAGAAGGACTTCACTGTAGTGCCTATGAGATGGTGTTAGCCCCAAAACCCTTCAGAGATGTTTTGCTGGATCCATTTTTGTTTCCTCTTTGTTAGTAACACAGTGAACAAAACAGCCTTTTCATAAGACCCTTTAATCTGACTTCTGCAGGTACAAACATGTATACTGGGAAGATTCAAGATAAATCTGGAGTCTTTCATCCTATGTACTATCTGCAGGTTCAGAAATCCTGCTCAGAATCAACAATCCTCTTTTTTTTCCCAGGGAGTTAGGGTCCTGAGCCTAGGGCACACTTCAGTTGCTGGCATGTGTTGGCAGTAATATCACCTTCTTTCATGTTGTGTCCTGAAAAAAGAAACCCAAAATCTCTTCTGTTTCTCTTCCAATCTCTTAAGTCATGTTAAACATTTAACAGTAAGTGTGCATATTTACTGATTATAACATGATTTTTCAACAGCCTTTCCACAACCCACTGCTAGAGGAGCTCAAGCCTTCATGTTCTACAGCTGAATTTAAAAAAAAAAAAAAAGGCAGAAAACCTTATGAACAAAGTTTGCAGTTACAGAAGATGGATAATCACACATTGTGACAGAGGATAAAGCAAATCACATTGGGTTCTAGGAAAAATTCATAAGCTATGGACAGTATTGAAAAATATGACTAGGTATTTTATATTACTTTAAGTGTTGCCTTTTCCTGAAATAACAGTCAATCATTGGCAGAGCTTGAAGCAGCATTCATTTGATCAAGTTCAACATTCTGTTCTGAGAACTGAGCTGTCAGCCAGCTTTAATTGCACACTACTTTGGATAAATTCCAGTGGCAAGGTCTAAAGATGACAGTAGCGGTATTTAGAAAAAGACACATAAGAGCAAATGGTTGCAAGGCACATGACTCCTCTAATTCATAGGCTTTGTTAGTGGGGCAACATCATTAAACTGCTTATCACAGTCAAAAATGTTGTTCTCTGCAAGCAGATGGTCAGCAATTGCATAATTTTATTTAGATTTTGATTTACATATTGGTCTGAAAAGATTTTAGTTTATTTATTTTACATGAAAATGAAGAAGACAGTTTGGTAGCTGCATTCTCCTACAGATATGCAGAATTAGCTTACTAGGACATGCTTTAGAAATGCATGTTTTTCTTCAAACATATTTTAATTTGCATTTGTGGCAAGAGGTTTCAGTCTTCCTTTGCCCACCACCGTCACCCTGTCATAGGAGATGAAATATGCTGTCATAGCACTGACTTTAATGAGCATTTCTGAACCAAGTTTACTGTCATGGCCCTAAGTGCACCAACTGGTCCTGATGGCCCTGACCAGCCACACCAGTGGCCTCTTCTCACATATCCTCACCCTGTTGGCTCAGGAGCTGCCTCTAAGCTCAGGCCTTTCCCTGGTCCTGGCCCGATCTGTCACTGCCAGCCCTGTCCCCAGTCCCATCCATCACCTGACACTATCTCACCTGCCGGTGCCCCAGCCACCATTCCCAGCCCAGCTGTGTTTTCCACCTTTGGACAGCGTGAAGAGGCCACTCAGGAAGCCCCTGCCTCATTGCCCTGCTGCCCCCCTGCCTTTCCACTGCCCATGCCAGCCATGCTGCACCCTGACACTCCCTTAGACATGGAAATTTCTAACAATTATAACTTTCCATGAGAAAGTTGCAAACATGATGACCATCACTCATAAACAGCCTTCAGACAGCTCTAGCATGGCTGATGACCAGCTCTCACTCATACACATAAAAGAATGGGGGTAGGATTGACCCCCTCTTTCTGGTCTGGAATTATAATTTGAACCACATTTTTCACATTCAAAGGTTATTTTGTTTTAGCAAGCTATGGACTGAGTATGTGAGAACTCCTCTCAAACCTAAGAAATATTTAAGTATTTAAACAGCATGGAGAAGTGCCAGACAGACACCACAACCTTTCTTCAGGGATAAAGCTTTCATGTTCTGGGGGCAGGGTATCTGAATGAGCAGAAAATCCCAGGCATCTCTCTCCAACCCCAGAACCAGGATGAGGGGAGTGTCTGCAGCAAGAGCTAAAACTGTCTGATAGCGCCAAGAAACTCTCCTCAGTCTGGGAGAAAGTTAGAGATTTCCTCTCAGCTGGGCATGGTTCCTTCCACGTTATAGTTGGTGCCCTCATCTTTCAAGCTTACCCTTGGTCTTTCTGTTAAATCAGTCACCCCTGCCTCCCCACACTGCCACAAACACATGATGTCCCAAAGTAGTCCCTAGAGGGAATATCAAGAAATAGTGCTTCCCTGAAGAAATCTTTCTCATTTTCAAAACAAAAAAAAAAAAAAAAGAGAGAAAGAGAGAGATGGCCTTCCTGGTCTTTACCTGATAATGATGAAGCTGAGAAGCATATCTGCAATTCAAATGTTAGATTAAGATGGCCAGCTGTCCTGTCTGACGTGATAATCTCTTTTTTTCAGTCAGGTGTACTTTTGTTTTGATGAACGACATTTGTCCTGCATTGTGGCTTTAAGCTACATATTTTTAAATTGTCCATTTCACAATGCAGATGTGAGGTGTTCTTGACTACCATGAAGAAGCTTGTTGAACAATTTTATTTTAATGTTAGAAAAAAATGAGCTGGCAATTATCTTGATTATCTTGGCATGGTACCAAAATCTACAGATTTAAAAAGCAGGATGAATGTATTTTATGCTTGTATTCAGACTGGAAGTGTTATAATGAAGGTTTTGCTTTGTTTCATTTGCTCTTACTTCTGGAGATCTTTGGAAGTGGTTTTGAGGGAGTGGGCCTTGCTTGGACTCCTGGTTGTATATTTTTCAGTTTATTATCACTTTTTCAGTACAACACAGATAAACCCTAACACGATAATTTACTGACATCTTAATTGCTGAACTTCTCTTTTGTTAGTTTTAGACTTAACTGAAATAGAACATGGAGCATATTTTTATTTTTAATAGGGCAGTCACTTGGACATAAAACAGCATAAATAAACTCAGCAGACACCATATAATTAACTTTATTCTGAAGAAATGTGATGGACTTGAACAGAGTCTGTTATTTTATTTGCTTTCAGTTCCCTTAAAGAAAAGAAAAAATAATAGCAGTTGATACACCCTGGAGGGTAGATGAACTCAGGAGAGAAATAGTTCTACATGCTGCAGAGTGTGGCAGGAGAATAAGATTCTCAGCAAGGGGCAAACAAACCAGGTCTCAAGGTCAAATTTCTCTAGGCACCAAAGAAAGCTTATGCATGTAGACCCTTTTGAAAGTCAGAAGGGCAATGAACTGACTAGAAGTTTCTAGTAAGACTAGAAGCAAGGACAAAATGGATAGAGGTAGAAATGTGTATAAAGCATTTTTACTGTTTTTTCTTCTCTATTTATTTTAGTTTTTTGTTTTGTTTTGTTTTCTTTCTGTTCAGAAAGCTAATCATTTTAGTTTAAGCATACTTTATATGAACATAAGTTCATTTAAGTTTATGAACATAAGTATATGAACATAAGTTCATTTAGTTTAAGATATTTTATATGAACATGGGAAAGGTATTTGCATGGAAAAGGTATGCACAGACTCACCTCAGAACACTGTCACACTTAAGGTCCTAGCATACAACAAAGAAAAGATTTTTGTCTTTTCAGATGAGTAATGAAAGATCTTGATCTAGTACTAACTATATAAACATACTAACTCTGTATGTTACAAAAAGCTTGGGAAGATTTGGGTTATGAAATATACTGCACTCCTAGATGTTCCTTCAGCTCATGTCTAGATTTCTGCAACCTGTCTACCTACCTAGATTCTACACTCCTGGGATAGAAGCATATATTAGATATTTTTACTTTTCAGACTCACAGAATCACACGATCACAGAATGTCTGAGTTTGAAAGGGACATCTGGAGATCATCTAGTCCAAAGCCCTGAACAAGAAAGGTTACCTAGAGCTCATTGCACATGATCATGTCCTGTGCAGGTTTTGAATATCTCCAGAGAAGGAGACTCCACAGCCCCTCTGGGTAACCTGTTCCAGTGTTCTGTGATCCTCACAATAACAAAGTTTTTCCTCATATTCAAATGGACCTCCTTTTGTTTCAGTTTGTGCCGATTGCTTCTCATCCTGTCACTGAGCACCACTGAAAAGAGTCTGGTCCTTCATTTTGACACTCTCCCTTAAGATATTTAAATGCATTAATAAGATCCCCTCTCTCCCCTCTCAGCCTTCTCTTTTCCAGGCTAAAAAGTCCCAGACTGCTCGGTAAGATATGCTACAGAAATTTGGAGAGGAACCTTTTTGACAGATGATTGCTGTCTTTGCAGATGACAATCTCAACACAGCTTTCCACAAGTCAGTCAGAAAGAACACAACTGGCATACTGGATAAACTAAACAAGAACTTGAAAATCAATATCTTTATATGGCGTATTTTATCAGAACTGCCAGGAGAACTAAGATAGCTAAAACATCTCCTTTCAGCCCTCTCTCTGCTCTGGACATGGTGAACCCATTGGAGGTGGAAACTGCCGCAGGGAGGGTGCTCCATGCAGATTTACCTGCTGTATGCCCAGATGTCCACCTGCAACCTATATTGCCATACTTCTTTGAACAAGAAGAGTGGAGTTTTGTGGCTTGTCTCACAAAGATTGGCACCATTTGCTCAGAGATGATGGTAAGGTTAACTCTCCTAGGGAAAAATTGCTATAAGGATTGTGCTGGTATGCCTCCCCTGTCTGATGTCAGACTGTAAATGAATAGACTGAGCAATAATCCTGTCATTCACATGCCTCATGAAATGTAGCCACCAAATCTAACCACCATGAAATCTAGCAATACCTGTGCTTGGTATGGATTTAATACTTGTAACCAGCTTTGCTGTCAAGGAGAAGTAACTTCAGACTTAATTATAACATGGGAACTACTTCTCAATCCCCTCTCTGGCATGATGCCATGCTGGTTGCCACCTCCAAGACACCCATTTGTAGGGTAAAAATTGGTTTGAATCTCATACTGTTAAAAAAAAAAAAAAAAAAAAAAAAAAGAGGAGGTAGTCCTTAGGAATCTCAGCATAGAAGCACTGTAGTGTATGTCCGTTTGAGGTCTATCCTTAAATGTTTTGAGCAGGGTGTTTGGATTAAATGACCAGCAGAAGTCCCTTTCAACCTGAAAGTAGTCTGTGATTCTGTTAAGCATGAACTCGTATCATTGGCATTCGGTCAGGGCTGAGCTGCATGACACTGTGTGTGCATCAGTCATCAGCAATGGAATTCTTACCATTCGCTAGCTGACTTGTCAGTCACTACCATTTACAGCATTTCTCTCATTTCCCTTCCAAAAATACTTCTGAGTCCACTGACTTTTTGAGGAACCTCACAGACTGGTTTATTTTCAATTTGTTTAGGTGTCAGTTTGACATTGGGTCAACAAAACTCAAAGCCTGAGTAATAGCTGTCATTGGGATCAAAGCTTGTTTGTTCAGTTTTATGAATAGTTCCTCTTGTGCAACTGCAGTTGGTCTTCCTGAGCAGCACAGGCCTGGAAAGCTATTGAATGTGAGCCAGAGGAATTTCTGATGAATGATTTCTTTCAACACTTTCATTGTATTTATTTTTTAATGTGAAAACAGACCTGAAAGTCTCAAGGCATAAGGTTGTCTGGGGATCTAGGTGAGATCTGAGCCATCAGAATTTTCCCAATCCACTTACTATTACAATAGTATAAGACAATGGAAAGTATTTCCACCGGTCTATGAGCCAAAGCTGTCTATTAGGTATGCGCACAGATGCAGTATAGATGTAGCCACTGGTGAATACCTTGTTGACAAGCTTGAGGAGCACAGTGCTGTGATTGAGAAGCACAGTCTACTACTACCTGCTACCACCCATTGAGATTTTCTCCTTAGTGTCCACAACTAGTCCAGCCCAGTCAAGGTAATTGCTGGTACAGATGATGATGCTAAAGAAGTCTGGGGAGATAGCAATTGTAAAATCTCTTATATTTCCCACATTTAGAAACAAACAGGAATATGGGTGATAACAGACCTTCACTGTTTTCTGTAACAAATATCCCACCATTTCCTTGGCCTGGAGGTTCTGCAGTCCGTAATACAGTAGTTTATTTCATAACAAAAATTTCTGGCTAGATTCACATCTTTAGGAGAAAGACCACGTCCTCTTAGATGTATTTGACAAAACTTCCAATTTTCAAGTCTTCCTGATACAGCCACTCAGACAACAATGTTGCTCTGCTCCTTCCTCAGCAGCTGGTGGGTTGACTGCTGACAAAATCTTACATGCAATAGCCCATTTCAAATAAAAATGTGGGCTCTGTCACTGTGACTGTCACTATTGTCAGGTGGAAGCATTGACAGAAATTATACTAGTCTATTACCTCTGAAACCCAATATACCTTACCCATTTCCATCTTGCCCTGGGATATGTCTTTCAGCTGTTGTAAGATGCGCTGAGATATATGGTCTGTCTGAAAGTTGTGGCGAGGTAGGACATAACCTCATAAAGCCCATCCTTGTGTTATGTCAAACCTTCCACACAAACAGGTCAGTTATGGTCTGGGTTTCTAACCTCTCATTGATGAAACCATGGCAGGGAGGTTGCTAGCTGTTGGTTGAGCAATATACATAGACCGGATGGGTTTGAGCCAGTTTCTGTGTCTTTCCCATCCAAGCAATTGCAAGGAAGCATGTCAGCTTGTACCCCTTTCCCAAACCCCACAACTCCATTACCTGCTCTAAACACGGTCCTTCTGCAGCTTCTGCTTGGTGCCGTCTGCTCATCCAGTCCTCCAGCAGCCAGGGCTGCCCTGGTATTTCCATGCTCATGAAAAGTATGTGCTAGAACAGAGGACTGCTATGGTTTCAATGATGTTAACTCAGGCAAGTCCTTGAAAAATATATAAAAAAAGGACAATTATCTCTACAGCCCAGAGACAAGAAACATTTTAACCTAAATGATATTTTTTCCATCATGGGATAGGTGTCCAAGCTTTTTTGATTTTTTTCAACAGCCCTGTTGTGACTTTATCTTTTTTAAGTGGATTGAAGATAGTTTTCATGATAACCACAAAGGCAGAATATTGTAATATTTTGGCTTGTGAAGTTGCAGAAGAGTTTGATTTTTTCTAATTACAAGATTTATAAGTAGGGATAATAAAAGATTTCATAAAACTATGATTAATAACTTACAAATGGAGCTTGAATTTCTGAAACAACATTCAAATAAAATCAATTCCTCTTATATGAATACTTCAGAACTAACTAAAAAATTGCTTCTTGGTGAAAAGCTAAAGATCTTATGAATTGCATTAATGAGTTTAACAATAATGTCCTTAAGTGCATAGAAGAAGCAAAACTTGCTTCTGAGTCTGCCAATGTTTAAAATTAAAAGGGAGTGCCAGGTAAATGTTGAAAACAAATATAAGGATAATACCAATGCAGATAAAAGATGAAGAGGTATATTCAAATGTTTGAATATAAAATGTGTACCTTGTAAAAACATGAAAGTACAAGTTGAATTTTCATTGTCAGAACTAAGAAGTACTGCATGAGTGAAAAGATTGTTTTCACCTATAAATTCTTTATGAAGAGATAAAAAGATCTGTTTTAGCATTGGAATTATTAATATTGTTATAATAAACCAATATTTTTCAAGATGTTTTATACCAAATATGTTATTCTACTTTTTCTAAATCTTAGAAGATTTTAAGTAGAGATATACTGTTCAAAGGAACACAAGAACTGAAGAGGCTCAGGCTTCCTGTTCTAAAACTGCAGAATACTTAGGCAACTGGAACATTCAGTAAACAATTGATTAACGCTGACTATAAAATTAAAGTGAAGTGCTTTCCAAAGTGTACCACCTGGTGCCACTGCTCATATTGTTTCCAGCACTTACAGCTTTACGTATAGATATGTAAACATTAACAAAGTAAATATATATTTGAAATATTAACTCTATTCAGTGTATTTCATCAAGTTTGGATGGGGAAGAAACGAAGATGTAGAAAATTGAACATTTAGGAAGTCTTGGCATGAACCAGCTGTTAACAGTAGTTATGTTCAGCAAAAGATAATATTATCTAATGCCAAATATTTAGAATTTTCAAATGGGTATTTTTTTATTATTTTTTTTTTAATTTCTGCTTACAAATGATTTGGAACAATCAAAAGGTGAGCACAGTTCATTTTTGAATCCATATGTTTCCTCGTGTCTTTTTTCTGATCCAGGAATGTTTTTCACTCTAAGTCTTATTTATTTTTTGCAAAACAACAAACAGTCCTGCATATTCATCAGCTCTAGCCATGAAAACCTCCTTTGTTGAGCTACTTTGCTTTATGTTTTTAGAATGATTATTATTTGGCTCATTAGTTTCTCTTTAAAAAGAAAACCATGAATATGAGATCACTATAAATATATTGGCATATTAAACTATATGTCTAACTGTAAGATAACAAAATGAATACATAATACACACGCTATCAAGATACTCTTTTACTGCTGTTGCACTGAATTTAGTTTTAAGTATACTGAGTAGCACCTATATTAACAAGTATCTATGAAAGCCAAGTGATGGTTACATCACTATTCAATAAATGTGAAACACCCCAAATTAGTAGGAATGAAGTAAGTTTTTCTCATAGAAAAAGAGAAAAAAAAAAAGTGCTTAGAAAACAGCTAAGCACTTAGAAATAACTTTATGGAAGACAAATATTTTAGTGTGCATTTCCTCTTCAGCTAAGAATTTCAATATGATGTAGTTAGCAGACCCTTCACAAATTAAGGAAATGCTGAAATTAGGCTATGTCTTTGGGATCTGATGTTGTGGGGATCCAAACAGGAGATAGTTCTTAGGACTGATAGAGGCAAGTGGTGTTCAATTTTCATCTGAAGGAGATGTAAATAATTTTCTACAGGGAACTCTGAAGCCAGGAAGCTTATAACATTTACCGATCTACCATGTTAAAGTCCACTCACACTGGTATTCACCCTTGCCTACATCTGAGGTGTACTACAGCAGAGAGCAACCAAAAGTGAGCTGTAGCCACCAGAGCAATTCACATGATCTGTTGCAAGCCTCGCTCTGTCCTGGGATCTAGTCAGAGCCACAAAGTAGGGAAGACCCAGAACAATTACTTTGGCAAGTTTTTGTCTTTTTAAGGGCCCTTTATTCCTCTTTCCTTTATGACTACTATCTGGGCGTGTTGTATGATCAAAAGCAATCACAAGGCCCCCAGGAAAAAGTTAAAGACAGAGAACGAGATGCTGCTGCCAGAGGAGAGGTTTGTCAAGCCTGCAAATGGTTTTTGAGTTGCTCTTGGGAAAGAGATTTGTGTAGGAAAAGAAAAGAATGAGCCAGATGAAGTCAGCAACAAAATCCACTATAAAATGCAGCTTCTTTGCCCTAAATATCCACCAACATCTATGCCCTCAACACTTTTCTCTTATTTCTGTGTGGTATTTATGATTGTTAGTCTGCCTAGGTCATTCTGTTACCATAAGAAACAATTGTGAAAGGAAGGCTAAGATGAAAACTGTCTATCAGACAGTCTCACAGGATATTATCCTGTTCCACAGTGAATGAAGCCTCATGGTCTTGAGAAATTCAGAGCTATCAGTGTCAGTTCTGGATTCCTGTCTGCAAAAAATGAGAGCGCAGCACGGCTGAAGCAAGTAGTCTTGTACCACAGTAAGTAGCAGAGCTGAGTCAAGGATGGTGACAGGGCCCACCAAAGGCTGCTTCCATGTTGCGATACATACAGGAACTAGTTTGACCCAGGATTTCTCAAAAACACTTCAGGAATCAACATGATTGATCATAAGCTGGTCAGACATGTAGAAATGCATTGGGAAGGAAAACATAAAGCAACATGAAAGCAACTTTCGGTGGCTCTGAGTATTCTGCTCGCTGAAGAGGAGGCTCAAGGGAGACCTTATTGCTCCCTACAACTGCCTGAAAGGAAGATGTGGGGAGATGGGGGTCGGCCTCTTCTCACAGGTAACTAGTGATATGACTAGTGCGAATGGCCTCAAGTTGCATCAGGAGAGGTTTAGGTTAGAAATTAGGAGACACTTCTTTTCAGAAAGAGTAGTCAGGCATTGGAACGGGTTGCCCGGGGAAGTGGTGGCATCACCGTCCCTGGGGGTGTTCAAAGAAAGGCTGGACGTGGTGCTTAGGGACCACCATGGTTTAGTGGGTGCCATTGGTACTAGGGGGATGGTTGGGCCAGATGATCTTGGAGGTCTCTTCCAACCCTAATGATTCTATGATTCCAGCTCATACCTCTTGCCTAAAATATAGCAACAGTTACAGCCATTGAATTCAGAGCAGAGATTTGGGTTTGGCACAGAATAGTTAAATACATTTCAGCCGTGTCTGTAACATTGTTTATCTGTTTTAAAGTGCCATGAACTCTAAAATCACACATAAGAATAAAATTCTACTGGAAACATATCCATTAACACAATCAGCAATGACATCCCTAAAGCTTTTGCATCTTTTCAACAGTACTGTTTATCACACACATACATTTAAACAATTATTTTTCAACCATACATAGTTAAGAGATAATGAAACAAGAGTCATCTTTATAAGGTAACAATCCAGTTGCACATCCTAAGTGCATCATCTGCAAGGACACAGCTCAATTACCATCAGTATCATATTTAGACAAATATGAAATGGAATTATTTCTACCTTTCTTTGCTTCTCCAACTGTGCTTGGTACTTCTTCATGCTGAGTTCAGATGCAGAGCAGAGAAACTCAAAAAATATCCAAGGCTCAAGGAGTACTAAATGTGTCAACTTGAGAACAGGAGGGGTGACATTGCTAATGCTTAATATTTTCTAAATTGAAGATGGAGAAAGAGTTCCACATGTGTAGTCACTGAATAGCAAAGAGAGGGAGAAAATAAATGATTAAATTTGGGAAGACTAGGAACAAGCTGAAAAATTAAGGAAATTTGGGAACTGAAATTGAGGATCTGAGCACAGCTGGTGACCAGAACAGGTTGCCTCAAAAAATGACTGCAAAACAAGCCATAGTGCACCTAAAGAGTTGTACAGAAGGACAGAGAATCCTTTCTCATTTTCTAATGAAAACCATTTTTTTTTAATTGCTATGAAGCATTGCAACTGATAGGCTAGATTAAGTAATAGCAACCCAAGAGCTGTAATTAGAATCTCTTGATGGTTCTCTTTGGAGGCAGTAAATATTTAGTTTAACTGATGAGTAGAGGTTTTTCAGGCACTTCAGAAGATCTGTCTGGAAAAAAAAAAAAAAAGCTGAATCAGCAGCCTCTGTTATTGCCTGACATTTCCCCTTGCTTCTCTGCTTCCCACTTGTCCAGCTGACAGTCCCAGAGGTGTCTTCTCATCCATACCTGGGCCTTTCAATTAGAAAAGGGTGCCATATTTCTGCTCTCAGGACTTTCTGGCAGCATGGGTTCAGAATAAATTGCATTCTATTAGTCACCTGTGAGTACTTACAGTGGCAACACTTGCACGTATCCATGAAATTTAGAATAAAAATTCAGGTTCGGTGACAGTTATTCCACGGCAATGACAGAAGGTCTGTATCTTCATTCCTGTAAGTGCAAAGAGATAACATCTTAAAATAAAGAGAGGATATCACTAATTTCTGTTAAGTGGGAAGAATATTTTGTTACTATTATAACATGGATGGAGTCATTCTTTCTTCAGTTGGGCAGAAAATGAAGGAATGATTTCAAAATTTATCTCCAAAGTGATTACTATGTGTGTCATTAGTTTGATCAGCATAAATAGTTCAGAGTCAAAAACAGAAGGCAAGAAGCTCACTAGCTTCAAGAGATAAGAAAAAAAGTCCCAGGCTGATGTCTGCAATACCTCAGAATTCAGCCAAGATTTCTGCAAGGTGAATATAGATGCCTTAAGAACCAAAGCCACTGATGGAGATCCTGAAATCTCAAAGGGATACTGCCAGAAGTACCAACTGGGTGCATACCTCCTTTCTGTGTCTCCAAATCACCCTTTGACATTTCATTATTTTCCATCTTTTGCTATTTGTTCTTTCCACAACCTCAATCCCTGATTTTCTTTTGGTAGTGAGCCTACTATAGTTTTCTGTATGAGTTTCTCTTTGCTGTCTACAGTGGGCTTTTGCTTTAGAAAATAATGCATCTGTTGCCCCAGTAAAAGTTATATAATTCTCCATTTAGCCATACAGTTTTGCTCTCTCTTTTAAGTTTTCCAGCTCATCTGTATGCACACCATCTGTGCCTGTACTACAATGTTCTTACATGGCCTCCAGGATTAGTTAGTGGTTTTAAAGTTTTATTACTTTGCCCTTCAGTCTCATGTTAATCATTTTGCTTACTGTTTTAAAAATCTGCCCTTTCAAATCTTGCTGCTAACATGTCAACCACAGAGAAATACCTCCCAGTATGATATCAAACCACATTGTATGGTGATGGCAGGTAATCAATGGAAATACTGTAACAACAAGAACCCAACCCATTCATTATATTCAGTAGAATAGAAATTTATTAATTGAAAAAGAACAGGATAGCTTGCCAAGAATGCAGGGTAAGAGACATATAAGTAAATATAAACAAATAAATGCGTTTAAAACAATCTTAGTCACTTTTTCTAATTTAATGATTGAGAGATCTCAGACTGTGCCTGCAGCTAATGTATACGATGGCAGTTGCAAATACATTCACGCTCGTGCTAAAGCATCTCAGTCTCTAATAATGTATACTGTGAATCCTGTGAACTAACCCTCAAATCTAAATTCTGCCCAGTTCATCTATGGAGATTTTGAGACTGAAAACAAGTACAAACTGATCATAAGGAACACTAAGGCTCATAAGGGCTGAACAATTTATTTCCTCCGAAATAGAAATATTTTGCTGCAAAGCTAGGTCACTTTCAGACTGTAAGAGGAATGAAGGTTTTCTGATTAAGGCACTGAGCAGTGAGATGAAAGCGTAAATCCAAGCTCTGCCAGAGGTTGCATGTATATCCCTGAGCAAGTCACATCACCTTTCTGTGATGCATTTCTGCACCTATGAAAAGTGAATCATAATTTTTCCTTCCTCAAGCATTTTTGAGAGTAAAAGCTCTTTCATAGTTGGACTTTTTCCAACTATATGCTTGTAGGGGACCTAACACAACAGCTTTTTATCGAACTGAGACTTCCAGATGTTACCATGGAATATATCATTAAGGTTTCCACTTAATGTGGTAGGAAAATAAAAACTGTAAATGATCATATTGTTTTTTCTTCTGTAATATAAACTAGGAAAAATGCACACTGAAAAAACTCATTTTATATATTTGCCACGATAGTGTTGCAAATGAGAGCTCAATCTTGGCTATCATTCTGAAAGAACGTAATATTTAATAAGATTCCATTTAGTATTGTTTTCAAGTTTGTGGAACATGAAAAAGAAGACAAAATTTCATTCCAAGACCAATGAACACTTTAGCATTTGTTGTGGAAATATCAATAAACTTTGCAAACATTCGGATATTTGAGTGAGGGTACAGAGGAGGACTTCCTTATCAAGCTATTCTCAACAATTAAGTGACTTTGCAATGTCTTATTTCACATTAAATATAGCTAAGTTTTATTATCTCCTGTAAAATCATCTTGATTGTTTTCATTTAAAAGACATACAACTAAGTTCTCTCCATATATATATATATAAATGGAAGTAGTTGTTATTTATATAAAAGATATTTGCCAGCCCAAAGCCTTCATTAAGGATTATTTTAAACTCATAGTTACGTATCAAAACTACAATAGTTGACTACAAGGTAAATAAACATGCATCAAAATTTGGAAGAAGCCAGATCCAATGCGGTTTTACTAATAACACTGAGAAGACAGCACCATCCGAAATTTTCATATATCCAAACACCAATTATGTCCAGTTTGTACCTCCAAATAGGTTGAATTTTGGAAAAATTGTGGCAGGATCAACAACAATATACTAATTTTAAAGTTGTTAGAAAATACATTTTTTTTTACTTCTGCTTAATAAGCTTGAAATACACATGGACCAATGCCATAGAAAGTACATTGAAACAATAAAACGCCATTAAATATGTTGTCATACCACATATCACAATGACAGAAATAATTAAAAGAAATAATTAGAGAAGTTTTGAGAACATTATCCAACAAGGCCTCTTTGATTTCTGTTTTCTTAATCCAGAAATTGTTATCTTTTTTCTCATGTAGATTTATTTATATTAACTATGAATATAAAAAAAAAATTCAAAACTAAAATTTATGAACTAGTTATCCAAATGAGTTATTTTTAACAGAGAGCAGGTTAAGTATTGGTTCAGTATTGGCATTATTTCTTGCTGAAACATATACCATGTTCACATCCTCACCAGCATGGATTTTTCCTTCAGACTCTTCCATGATGTATGCTACCGCAGACTTACATGTAGAAGTGATTTAAAACAACATGACAACATAGATATTTTGTTCTAACCATACCTTCCATTTCAGCAGCCCTAGAGAAACCTGACTTCAGTGTGGATTAAATTTCCTGTTATGCTATTGGCTGAATATTAGAATTCTTCTTGCATTTTTAAAGTTTTTCTCCCTAAAAAAAAAAAAAAAAAAAAAAAAAATTACTAAGTGGGAACACTTGCATTGATTATCAGGCAAACAGAAGGTTCTTGGGTCATTATTGTGATCTAAATTTCTGAGTCATGTCAGGATGTTTTCCAGTGGGCATGATGAAAACTAGTTTTTTAGTGGCATGCATGCAAGAAGAATCAGACTGATGGTTCTAGATAGAATGACCTGTTCTTGAAAGTAAATCTGGATCTGGTCAGGTGTGAAACACAGCAGTTAATGTGGAATAACAGTCAGTATAGCTCAGCTCTGCACTCCAAGCATCTCTCCACAGATTCCAAATAACGGCAATCCATTTGCTGAGCTCTGTCAGAATTATAGTTGCTTTCAAATGGACAATAGTATTTGTTGATTTTTCATTTCTCACAACTGTGTTTTCTGAAATGACTGCAAGCTGCCAGCATGATACACTGCCATTAAATTAGATGAAATGGTCTCTGCTTTTCTGAAGGACCCGAATCTGAGAAAAATTCAGTCTGGTCTCACACCCATGCATTCTCATCCTGTTTCCCTCATCCACACAACATATGCTTCAGGTCAGGCCAGCTCCAGTGAGCAGCCAAACAGGCCTGTGTCTCCTGAATGAATTGCTTCAGCAGGAGTGAAATGGTTAGTGTGCTGTAATGTCATGCACAGAACTTGCAAATAGATAGTCTTGGATTTCAATTAAAGAATCACACATTGTCACATACTGTTGGCACCTTCCAAGGGCTGGTCGGTGTAACTAATGCAGTATTAAGTGGTCCTGAGATTAAAGCTACAATTTATTTTCTAATGAGGTCATACAAACTCTTTGAGCTGCAAGACTGACCATGTAATTGCACTGCTCTGTAAGAGGTGGCTTTTAAACAATGTTATTTAAGGCATGGTCCTCTGAAGGAAAGACGATGTCAGAGTTTCCATCTGCATTAGTTTTCTCTCCCTCTCTTTCTCTCTCTCTCTCAAACACAAACACACACACAAAAACACAACTCCATTAAAAATATTTTTATCAAAGCATTTTATTTCTATCAAAATACAAATTGATTTAACTCAGTCTGGCTTTATTATATTTCTCACTGGTTTTGTTTCTTTGAAATACAAAACACAATCCTTCTGATCAAAGCCATGCAGTGAAGTATTCTGTAGCCAACAAATTTGTCAGTACAAAAAAGCCAGTTTGGTGTAAAGTTGTGATTCATTCTTTCTACCATTCTTATTCTTGGAATTCAATAAAAAAAAAAAAAGTTTTTAAAAAAAAGTCCCTTTTACATTCTTCACTGTGAAGAGAAGAGCTCAACACGGGCTCTCTGCAGTGGCACAGTGGCATTTCTGAACTCTCCTAGATGACACGCCAGATCACCTGCCCTGGCTAAGCTCTGTCATGCTTCATCAACAATAATCAATGGGTACACCACATCTCCTCTTTGACTGTAGAATCCAAGGTTATAAAACATGGAAGAGATGTGCAGCAACCTCTCTTTTCTCCCCTAAAATAGAGACATAGTACAGCATGCACTGGAACTTGGGAAAGAAAAGTAGACGGTTTCTCCAAATGTCTTCCTTCTGAGCATTGTTTCATGTCTTAATTTATAAATTCTTCAGTGAAGAGAATGTCCTGATGTTAACATCCAGCACTAGTATAAAAGAGCACCTAAATTGTTGCCACTTTTCTGATCAAACCTTCCGAAGTACACACTGGAATATATCAAACTGCTCAAGAAACACTTAAGAATCACATGGTTTCTGGAGCCTTTCTTCTCTGCTATAGATCCCTTCTAGACTGCTAAAGATCAAAAACCTTGCTGGCTAAAGTTCTGGTGTAGTTCTAAAGCACAACTACCAGTTTTGAAACAAAAAGCTAATTTCTGAAATTCCCTGCCTGAGGAGAAAATAAGGTTATATATAATAAGATTATAGAGGCTTTACGTTTATATAACATTTATTTTTTGAATCAAGACTTCTCTGACATATGACTCCTTCTCAAGTTGAAGCTGCATGAAAGACAATCTCGACATGAGGGCTGCTTCCTCAGTGCCATAGGTGTAGTTACATCTACTGCCATCAGCTGACTTTTGTCACCTATGAATTTGCTCACTTCCTGTTAAATGTCATCTACAGCCTTCTCAATTCAGAAGTTTCTGTTCTTTCCATGACTACTTGTGTAACTCAGAATAATTACAATTCCAGGAACATCCATGAGATTAAATTAGTTTCTGAATGATTCTGTGATGACACCAGCAAATATATATATATATCAAATGATACATTTACTTTTAAGAAGGTTGATTATTCAGACTACTTATTAGATTCATTAGCGTAAGTTAATTATGCTGCCACAGAACATGGTAATTCAATATTCATAAAACCAACTAATTAGGTAAGCAATACCCTGTTAAACCTTCAAAACACTTTCTTAAAATGGACGCAGAAAATTAGATTACATATTCACTTTTCCATTATTTAACAGGTTTTATTTTATCTGTATACAGTGGGTTTCCTAACTATAAAAAGAAATTATTAAATTAGAGGAAATGGAAAGAATGGTAGCAAAAAAAAAAAAACAACAATAAATAGTTTAGTAGACATGATCGCTGAAGGGACAGGAAAAGAATTTAACATACAGCTGAGAGAAAAATGACAAAGAACAGTTATAATAACTATGTTTAAATACATCAGAACAAATACAAAAGATGGGGAGGAATTACTTAAAGTAATTAAGAGTTATATAATAATGAGTAATTGGCTGAAACTTGAAGAAGGAAAATTAATTTAGGTTAGATGTAAAGAATAAAAATGCTGAAAGCAAGGACAATTAAACCATGACAAAATTTGCCAAGAGGGGCAATTGGGGAACCTTTACTAGTAATACTCCAGAGTAGACTAGATAAAATATGTACAGGTTTAATATGGAGAGCAAATCCTTCCCTAGTGTAGAGTGATAAATTAGATAAATATAAATACTTGTGTCCTTTCCTAAGCTATTATTTCAGTGTCCAAAAAAAAAAAAAAAAAAATACAAATGTACACAGCTGAATAGCTTAGTTGAGCTCTGATTTAGTGAGTTTTGGAGGATGATTCCTAAATCTGAATTCCTCCCAGCAAGCCTTAGTAGGGAAATGAAGACTGATAAAGTTAAGCATGGAAACCTGACAGGGAATGCCAGACAGAAATGAGAAGAAACAAAATTCAAATACTCAAATACATATTTCAGAGCCATATGCTCCAATTATATTCACTGCCTTAATCATCCTGGAGACACGGCTTCATGCACAGACACCTGTTCTGGTGTTTGAGAGCACATACTGCAACATGTTTGTAGATCCCACTATACAAGCTTCCAGAACAACAACACAACAGGTTCAAAAGTGTTACAAAGCCCTGAGCAACACTTCCAAATATGCAATAATTATTGAATGTGTACTTAGATAAGGCAAGCTGGAATTCTATCTAATTTTATTTTTTTTTTAAGCCAAAAGCACCATGGCACTGAGTAGAATGTATTAAGTGCTTTTCAGGGGTGTAAAATACACTGTAGCTCCATTATGAGCCCAAAATAATTCATGATCAGTTCTATCCCTTATCTTAATCTGTGATCTAATTTGGGATCTCATTTTCTTCCGCCCTTATCCCATCTCCCCCTATATTATCCTCCAAATAAAATACACTCACAGAATACCAGGATAGAAATAGAAGTCTATAAATCTTTCAGAAGCATTTATAGAGCTGCTCTGCACTGTGGCATGTATTCAACTGACAGCTGCTGCATGCGTTTGTATTCTCATTCATTAGACATTGCTGTCTGGAATAACACTGGCATAGTAGAGTTCTTCAGATCCTAATTATCCTTCTGCTCTTTCACTTGCTCAACTTTGTAGGTATATTAGAAAGAATGTCCAAGGTATTGCTTTGGTTAACTCACAAAATATCAAAAGTTCTGCTGAACCTCCTCACAACTTACAAAAGAAATCTGAGCAGAGGGCTGGGGAGTGCCAGTTTGTTTACAGAAGGAATTAATAACAGGCATTCAGAGACACAGCTATAGAAAGAGAAAAAATGGCCCCTTTCTGACCCTCAATATTTGAAGAATTTCAGGAATTTTCTAAAAGGAAAAAAAGGAGAAAGGCCAACTATGCATCATAAAAGGGCTGTGGTTCTAAAACAATGTGAATTTGGAGAGGGAAATAGTTTTGTTAGCTTAACAGCACTGATCTGTCAATTATGCCACAGGTTTCAACAGTATCAACAAAACTGCTACAGTTTTGAGAAGACCATCTTCATACAAACTGTAATGTTTTGCCTTCATCTAAATACCAAGAGGTTATTTAGACCTTCTTGGTCACTATACCATTCCTGGTAGTGAATGAGAAATATAAGTCATCCAAAATATGTCAGTTTCCCAAGGATCGGAGATGTCTGTGTTGGACATTAACAGCTAGTACATTGCATTTTTAATTTCTCTAATTTCCCATCTAAAAGTCCTTCTTAGACAAAATGTCAGTTTCTGATGACAAAATAAGTCAGAATTTCTCAAGTAATTATTTATTAAAACAACCACTAGTCATGCCATCTGATTTTTATATCTGCAGGTTTAGTCAGGATCTTAGCAGCAATATATATGGTGTTTATCAGACAACATGGGGGGGGCGGGTGGGCTGCTCTCCATGGGCCGCAACCTCCTCCAGGCCACATCCACCTGCTCCACGTGGGCTCCTCCACGGGCTGCAACGTGGAGATCTGCTCCATGTGGGACCCATGGGCTGCAGGGGGACAGCCTGCTCCACCAGGGGCCTCTCCCTGCACAGGCCGCAGGGGAACTGCTGCTGCCTGCCTGGAGCACCTCCTGCCCTCCTGCTGCACTCACCTGGGGGGCTGCAGGGCTGCTTCTCACTCCTTGCTCTCCCAGCTGCTGTTGCACAGCAGTTTTTTTTTCCCTTTCTTAAATCTGCTCTCATAGAGGCACAAACAACTCACAACAAGCTCACTGGCTCAGCTCTGGTCAGTGGTGAGTCCCCTTGGAGCCGGCTGGAGCTGGCCCTTATAGGGCAGCTGCTGGATTGTTCTCACAGAGGCCACCCCTGCAGCCCCCTGCTACCCAAACCTTGCCACATAAACTCAATGCAGGTTCACCAGTACATTACTCAAAGATTAAAGTTGATGTTTGTTATAGTCTTTAAAGTAAAAATACACCCTGACTCTTCTCTCAAACTAAATTTTGTTTTAGCAGAAAAGTTTCTAAGTTGTGGAGAGGAAGGATGACACTCAGCTGCACAAGTCAGCCATTCCTAAGACTTATGAGGTTAAATCTGTCACATATAAATTTTCTTGAGTCCCGAGAAAGCTGGTTAATATTCAAGGACCACCTCCTCCAAGCTCAAAAGCAATGCATCCCAACAAAGTAAGTCAGGCAAAAAAGGCTAGGGGGCTGCTTGGATGGCAAAAGAACTCCTGGCCAAACTCAAGCAGAAAAAGGAGGCCTACAGAGGGTGGAAGCAAGGACAGATAGCCTGGGAGGGATACAGAGACATTGTCCAAGTAGCCAGGGATTAGGTAAGGAAAGTCAAAGCCCTTTTAGAATTAAATTTGGCCAGGGACATCATGGTCAACGAGAAAGGTTTCTATAGCTACATCATTGATAAAAGGAAGAATAAGGGAATTGTGGGCCCACTCTAGAAGGAAACGGAAGACCTGCTTACCAAGGTTTTGGAGAAGGTTGAGGTACTCAACTTTTTTGCCTCAGTCTTCACTGGTAAGTGTTCTAAGCCACATAGCCCAAGTCACAGAATGCAAAAGCAAGGACTGTGAGCATGAGCCCACTGCAGGAGAAGAACAGGTTCAAGACCATCTAAGGAACCTGAAGGTGCACAAGTCCATGGGACTCGATGAGATGCATCCACAGGTCCAGAGGAAAGTGGCAGATGAAATTGCTAAGCCACTTTCCATAATATTTGAGAAGTTATGGCCGTATGGTGAAGTTCCCACTGACTGGAAGAAGGGAGGTATAACCCTCATTTTTAAAAAGGGAAAACAGGAAGACCCAGGGAGCTACAGGCCAGTCAGTCTCACCTCAGTTCCCAGCAAGGTCATGGAGCAGATCATCCTGGAAACTCTGCTGAGGCACGTGGAAAACAAAGAGGTTATTGGTGACAGTCAGCATGGCTTCACTAAGGGCAGATCGGGCCTGACAAATCTGGTGGCCTTCTACAATGGGGTTACAGCACCAGTAGATAGGGGAAGAGCAACTGACATTATCTACCTGGATTTGTGCAAAGCATTTGACACTGCTCCACGCAACAACCTTGCCTCTAAATTGGAGGGACATGGATTTGATAGGTGGATCACTTGGTGGGTAAGGGATTGGAGACCTTCGGACTTTAGCCTGGAGAAGAGAAGGCTCTGTGGGGACCTTATACCAGCCTTCCAGTACCTAAAAGGAGTCTACAAGAAAGCAGGATAGGGACTCTTTATCAGAGAGTGTAGTGATAGGACAAGGAGTGATGGCTTTAAACTAACCACGGGCTTTGAGCAACCTGGTCTGGAGGAAGGTGTCCCTGCCCATGGCAGGGGGATTGGAACTAGATGATCCTAACAGGTCCCTTCCAACCTAAATCATTCTATGATTCTATGATTCTGTATGTGCACTTAGATACATACATTCCTGGACTAATTTTATACAGGAGGAGGTACTGGCATACTAACTGTAGACACCTATTTCTCACAGTCTAAATCTAACCTAGATGTACTTTTTATCTCACTTGACACAAACATTAGCATTTTTCCATGTTTCAGTACTTACAGATTGCAGTGTCACTGCATTTCACCATGCAGGCTAGAAGGCAAAGGCCAGAAGCAAAATAAAAGCCAAGACTCTCATTTAATACAGTAGGTAAGATGCACAGATTCACAGCAGCCCACATCACTTTACTCCCTCATCTGTGATTTAACAGAGAACTGGCAGCAAGGAGCTGACACACATTAGCTGGAGAAGTGTTTGTCTAATTTACAGTTAACTGCTTTCAGCTGAGAGACAGAATAAGAGGCACTGAACAGATCAAACCATTGAGTCTACGTCAGTCCCATAAAGACATCTCTATTGTCTTTTTTCATCCATAGAAAGAGAAGGGGCCAAAGAGGGAGACCAGGTAGACCAGAGAAAGACGAAAATGTGTCCATCAGAGCAGTAGGCCATGTACATGACCAATGTACGTATATATGATGCTAGTGTATGTATATATGATGCTGTAGTACGTATATATGATGTAGTATGTATGTAGTACGTATGTAGTATGTATATATGATCCTGTATATATGATGCTAGTTTTACTGCATGAGAAGCAAAAGACTTTTTCTAGGTAAAATATTGAGACATACATACCTAACATGTGATGGGCATGATAGCCAACAACTGAACGTGTGTCAGGCTTAAATTGAAATAATCAAGTGTGTCTCTATAGGCAAGCTAGATCTTTGCATCCAAGAAGCTGGCTTTTTTGATGACTGGACTAACCTCCCTACTCAACACATTTCCTCCAGTAAAATAATCTTGAGTGATGCATTACTGAGTAAAACTTTGTGGATGAGCATGACTGAACAATCATGATCTATATAGTATGTAATGGGTACACGTACATTATCATAAGGCTCAGCTCTACAGAATCATAGACCCATAGATTTGTAGAGCAGCTTGGGTTGGAACAGACCTTAAAGATCGTCTAGTTCCAACTCCCCTGCCATGGGCAGGGACACATCCCACTAGACCAGGTTGCCCAAAGCCCCATCCAACCTGGCCTTGAACACTTCCAGGGATGGGGCAGCCACAGCTTCTCTGGGCAACCTGTTCCAGTGCTTCACTGCCCCCTGAGTGAAGAATTTCCTCCAAACATCTCATCTTAATCTCCCCTCTTTTAGTTTAAAACCATTCTCCCTTGTCTCATCATTATCTGTCCAAGCAAAAAGTCACTCTCCATCTTTTTTATAAGCCACCTTTAAGTATTGAAAAGCTGCAATGAGGTCACCCCAGAGTCTTCTCTTCTTTAAGCTGAACATCCCCAGCTCGCTCAGTCTTTCTTCATAGGAAAGGTGCTTCAGCCCTCTGATCATCCTTTTGGCCCTCCTTTGGACCTGCTTTAACAGATCCACATCTTTCTTGTTCTGAGGGAGCATGTTTTCTGGTTTAATTCTCCCCCAAAGGAACACAGTTCATGTGATGAGTCAGCACTGTGATCATATATAAAAAAAAAAAAAAAGTGGGTGGGAATTGTCACAAGGTTCATCTCAAAGGCACACTCCATATTCAAAACTGAACTCCAGTGAGAAACACCTAATAGTAGTTCGAGATGCCTATACTGGTAACAGCAGCCACCGAGATACTCCAGAAATTTCTCAGCACTATTCTAGTAAACTCTTTCAAGACATTCTGGCAAAACATTAGCATCCCTACATACTACATATGGTTGTCCTGTTTATTTGCATGGTGGTGACAACAAGAGAGCTACGTAAGAGTTGGTACCCTATTGTCCATGGTGTTGTGCAAAGTAGTTCAATACATTAATTCAGTATAATATGTGTATATACACCTGTACAGATTAAGGATCCATGTAGCAATGTACTTGTGACTGGATTCATCTCAAGATACTTAACTTAATGCAAAACGAGGTAGCTTGTCTTGGTGAACACTCTAGTCTTTCTAGAGCAGTGGAGAGGAGAAAACGTAGCGGAGAGGAAAAGATTCACTACCAGAAATCTGTTTAGTCCATCCTCAAATGTGTATCTAGGACAGGCATATTGATTCACCCTCCAGAAATGCATCTTCCTCTCATCAAACAAATAAGTAAAAGATCTGATAGGTGAAACAGATCCAGTCCTGGAAGCATAATACCATGGTAGTATTAATTGGAGCTTTCCTAAGGTAGCTGTGGAATTACTACTAAGAACTGACTTTATATCACTTTACTCATTTAACTAGAGGCTGCCTGATTTTATTTTATTTTTAATAATTTAATCAAAAGGAAATCTTTGAACATTATGAAGTTCTAGGATGCATACATCATCCATATACCTCATTAGCTATGCACATATGATCTTAACTAGGTAAGTTTTCAAAACTCCTGCATTTCAACCTTTTTGTTTCTAGAAATATGTGGTGTTTCAGTTCAATGAAAGCTGGTTATCATTATTAAAAAGTATCGCTCTATTGTTGACTGCCACATGGTTGGATTTACCGTCACAGAGGTTTAACATTGTGCCAGATCCCAAAAATATATTGACCATACTAAAATGTCTAGGTGATTTGTTCTTACCATAGAAATGGAAAATATATTTTTAAAAGGTAAGGTACTGATTCTTCTTTCTTCTACCAGCATACTAAATCCAACAGGATTTATATCAGCTGAGGTGGCTTCTCTTAAAACACACTGTTTCTGCAGTGAAAATAGCCTATCTTCAGAATGTTAATACATGCATTAGTTGTAGATTATGTTAGCATTCCACCCCATGCCTTTGCCAAACCCTCTGGCCAAAAGCACTGAGACATTAAAGGTCATTTGGGCTGATGATTACTTTTGTCAGCTAGGTAGTGTCTTTCACTTGGCTAATTAATCGTGCTCTGTATATTTCTCAGTCTAAGACTGTCTCATAAACATTATGTGTCATTATTTGTAGTGGTATTGTTAAAGGTACAGCAAGGAAAATAATTTGCACACAATACAGAAATGTAACTACAAATGACTATCAAAATATTAGCCATTGTATAATTGACTGAATAGACTATAGAAATGTTTTTTTGTTTTTTTTTTCTTTTTCTTGGAACTCAGATATTACTGATTGTGGCATACACAAGGACGGGTAGATGAATACAGAAATCAGGTGGGCTACACCCTACAGTCTTATCAGATTTTAATTTGATTTGTAATAATTTTGTAAAATTGCTCTCTTAGGTGGTATTCTACACAGTTGGCTTTGATACTGTAATTTAATGCAGGAAATCAAGATTCTTTGAAAGAGGGAAGACTGAAAAACCTAAGACGCTGAGGACATAACTAAATGCAGAATATCTAAAATTATGACAGCATTTTGAAGACATATATAGTCTTGTGGGAAAAACATATATTTTCATTTTTATGCAGATTTTATGTAGGCATACTTCAAAAGGCCCATTTCCACTTGCAAATTATCTATTATTTATATTGCAGTAGGATTCAATCTAAGCTTAGCCTAGTATTCCTCTGCTACTGTGAGTGCAAAAAGTGGTGGTCAAATATATATATATATATATATATGTAAATAAATACAAAAATAACTCTTGTTAAAGACTTTAAGGTTAGATCTATACATTGAAAAGGAGCATAAAGAAACTAGGAACTGACATCTAACTATGGTTAGCAAGCTGTTTTTTTAATGATTTTTGTCTTTCCTTTTCCAGTGGGGAAGTAGGATCTTTTATTTTAAAAGAATAGCATAAGATGTAGAAAGAAGAATTTTTATAATTTGGAAGAAAAAAAAATATACTTATATATATATAGATATATTATATTTGCAGGAGCACCAAAAACTGAATTTCCTATGCTTCTTTCCAGTTCTTTATCTGCAGAGCTATCCTCTGTTCCAAGGAACATCTCAAGTAAATAGCTTTAGAGATCTGGTTAGAAATATGTCTTCCATATCCAAAGAAAATGTTAAAGATAATTAACATATCATCATTTAATTAGCAAACACAAAGGAAGCAGGAACTTCTACTGTTAAAATTGTACAGTGTTTCCTATAAGAAGTCTTTTCCAGGTGCTTGTAATATTCTTTCTAAATATGTTCTGTTCTCAGTTAGGGAAAGAACATTATTTTGCAAATGTTAAAAAGGATGGAAATTTGAAATGCTGTTGGTTACAGAGTGATTTGATGTTTGGCAGTATCAGGAGTGGCTTTTATGAGCTTTCTGATCATATACTGACATCCAGACCAACATAAACTTTTGAAAGTATGAAGAATTACTCAGGCTGTTCAGCTGAAAATAGTTTTGTCCCTTTGCAACCTATGTGAGGAGGAGACATTGCACTCACTGTCTCCACAGAAAGATGACAAGGTTTCAGCAAAGTGTTATGAGGATTTAAGGATGTCTTTCCAGGTGTGCTGGGGGAAAGCTTGGATAATGAAACTACATGTGAAAAACATATCCTCTTCTCTCTCTTTCATATTTTATCATAGTCACTTAGAAACATGTACTTTCTTGCCCTAAACCTTCTCTTGCCTGAGAAGTATCGAAGCAGAGTCAAATGTGGTACAGTCTAACATAGGAAGGAGGGAGCAGTCCAGTGCTGCACATAGGACTGTACGGGAAGACCATGATGGCAGAGGTAATGCAAGCACTCCTTGCAGAAGGAAGCTGAAGCATCTCAGGAGGGCAAGGGATGGGGAGAGGTGCTAAAGAAACATCATAGGCCATCAGGGCTCCTTGCTGAAATGACATGGAGGTCAGGTGAGAAAGTGTCAGTCTGGGAAAAAAGGGTTCAAAAGGGAAAAGAAGACAAAGGAGGAAGACCTAATCCACAGCAGTGAGGGAAGAGGGGCAGGAGGAGGAGTATGGGGGGGCAGGAGCTGCAGCTGGGGCTGGAAAGGCTGGGGAGAGAAGAGAGAGACCAAAAGAGGACACCACCAATGAGGAGGGGACATGACCAGGGCAGGAAAATTTTGAAGAAGGCACGGAAGAGGTGATTATACTAGAGAAAAACAAGCAGGGGAATAGATACACAGCAGAACATATGCCCAGATCTCAGAACAGAAAGCAGGACTCCAGTTTTAGCATTTCTCTGCTATCAGCTTGTAACTGTGAAACCCACTACAACACATCTTGCCCCTAGCTGAGTGTTGCTCCACCAAGGAGCAGATAACTTTTCTATATCCAACATTCTGTCAGCTTAGAGTGCTTGTGTCCCTGGAAAAGAGATACAGACTGCAATAGCCAGATGATATTTTTTTCTTTTTTTTCTCTTTTTATAAAATGCCAATTTCAAGTCAAAAAAAAAAAAAAAATCCAAACAATTGTTGTTAAGACCTGGGGGATGTAAGTATTGGGTACCCTGTATAATTTTAGCTTGCCTACTGTTTGTTCTGAATGTTGCAGATACGGTTATCTTTATTTACATGTCACAGCCTGTTTGTTTTTTTTCCACAGGAACCAAGTCTCACCAACAGCAAAGGAAGACTGGAGTCTTTTAGCTGACCCTGTAACTAATATATCTTATAGATGTATGTGTGTATGTATTTAGGTGTGTTATCCATAGCCATCTGTACTGTATTATTTCTGTGCTTGACAGTTACTATGTTCACATCATCACAGTGGTAGCAGAGATGCAAGGGAACCAAACCTCATTCTGAATAAAGCTCTGGACTTTAACATAGAAATATTCAAATAAAAATAAATAAATAAATAAATAAATAAATAAGTTTCTCTATGTCATTTGACAGCCTTTGACTTGAAAGTTTTGAAAACCTATTTCCATCTAGTGTGTAATACATTCACAGCAGTTGCAAAGATATAAATCCAGAATCAATCTGAATTTGTGCTGTGCTTCTGCATGGTGCTGGAGCCAAGTCTGGGCTGCTTTGCCACAGGGACAGACGAAGCAGGAGGAAGTGGCAGAGCCCTGAGGGCAATCTCAGAAGAGAGATGGAAGAAAAATGTCTCATTGTCTGGAAGCCCCAGATTTGAATTTATCCTGGAGAACCGTATTTGGTGCTCCTGCTGCAACCAGAGGTAAAGCAGGAGAGATGGAAAGAACAACTGCTAATTCCAATAGGAGTTTTATTTCGTTGTGGCTACATTTACTGTCTTTCATCCTCGAGACTTTCTCAGGAGCCAGCCTGTCTGCAGGATTTTGACCAAAGCAGTGCAGTCAGTGGGACATTGCAGTTTTGCAGTTCCCTTTTTTCCTTCTCTTAGTCTGCTGGCCCACTCCACTGCCTGTTTTCTGTATGCTTAAAGCCAACACCAGATACATAATTGAGAAAACAATGTACGTATCTCTGTACATGCTGTAATTCATACAGCAGTCCTGTCACCTTTCTTTCTGTATTAAAACCTACTCATTTAAAATGGTAATTATCACTTACCTTTGTGAGTGCATCTGTAACTTAATCTTTTCTCTTCCTTATAATATCAGCTATGATACAATAGTTGTTCCCAATACCTCGGTCCAATTGTTCCTGTTAAAAAACAATAGTGGTTGTCGATCAGCTTTGGTTATCTGAATTGCTTAGCGTTCAGCCCTGCTAAATATTTCCCTTTTGCTTCTTGCTTAAAAAGATCAGTTTGGAACATCATATCAATTGGATTGTTGTTCTTCTGTTTTTAAATAATCCACTTAAAAGATGCTTTGCCCAGAGATAAACACTGTTCAAAACCACAGGAGTGGTTATAAAAAAAAAAAGCTGTCAGAGGTACAAAGAAAAATGTTCATTTATAGTATATAAAGACATGAAATGGAAAAGTGAAGAGAGAGTGGTAAGGGAGGGTCAAGGAAACTTCAGAGGAGTCAGATTAGAATGTGCCAGAGGGAAGTGAGCTGGGCTGGGGAGACTAGGACAGCTCTTCAAAGTGAAATGCGTAGAACGTCTTCGTATGTCTAACAGACATATTTTCTTTTGGTTCACTATTTCCCTGTTGTACACATGAGGCACTCTCTTTTTCCAAGAGTGCCTCATGCATAGAATATTAATTCTTTTTTCTTACAGAGGTAACACATTTAGTACAGTGAATTCAGTAGAGATGATAGAACAAAGAAGAATCATCTAAAACTCTTTTTAGAATATCTGAGTTTAAGTCAGCAAGACTCACAGTTGGGGTAGATAGCAAAATAACACTTCTAACTTTCTGGTGAATTTATACCAAGAAAATTCAAACAGGAACATTAAATAAAATGGTAAATCTGTTTGTTCATGGTAAGGAGCAGGGAGAAGGTAAATGGCAGACACCATTAAGCAACACAAAGAGAAAGGAAATTAAGGAGGGAGAAGAAAATGAGTAGCAGGAGTGTGAGGAGAAAAGGCACAGGATGGAAATAGTCAGCCATTCCTCAGGATACTTTAGATTCAGTAAGTGTATCTTAGATAATACCCTAGACTAAAGCTGCTTTCAGCTATATTCTGCTAGCTAAATTCAGTGGTGGGGTAGCTAGCTAGGATCTAGACAAAGCAAGCATTACAATGTCTGTGTTCAAAGGAAAACATGCTTCCCATTTTGCCAGTTAACATGCCCAATTTACTGGATTTGGAAGACATGTGAGGAATCAGGAGCTTGGGGTTCCACCTCACCTTCCAGGCACCTGAGGCAGAAGAAGCAGTGATGGATTTGCCCAGACTTTGTAAACTCATTGTGAAAAGCAGCATGGTGAAGTGGTTGCAGCCTTTCTACTGAGCACTACGTATATGGGCCACAAAAAGAGCAGGCATCTTTCTCGTTATGTGTCTTTGTAAAATCATAGAATCATAGAATCATAGAATATTCTGAGTTGAAAGGGACCCATAAGGATCATCAAGTCCAACTCTTGACACCGCACAGGTCTGCCCAAAGTTTAAACCATGTGACTAAGTGCACAGTCCAATCTCTTCTTAAATTCAGACAGGGTTGGTGCAGTGACTACTTCCCTGGGGAGCCTGTTCCAGTGTGCAACCATCCTGTCGGAGAAGGATCTCTTCCTGATGTCCAGCCTAAACTTCCCCCTCCTCAGCTTAACACCGTTCCCGCGGGTCCTATCACTGGTGTTTACAGTGAATAGGTCACCTGCCTCTCCACTCCCCCTAGCGAGGAAGCTGTAGACCGCAATGAGGTTCCCCCTCAGACTCCTCTTCTCCAGGCTGAACAGGCCCAGTGCCCTCAGCCGCTCCTCATATGTCTTCCCCTCTAGGCCCTACACCATCTTCGTCGCCCTCCTCTGGACACTCTCCAACAGTTTAATGTCCTTCTTGTACTGTGGTGCCCAGAACTGCACACAGTACTCAAGGTGAAGACGCACCAACGCAGAGTAGAGCGGGAAAATCACTTCCCTCGACCGACTAGCGATGCCGTGCTTGATGCATCCCAGGTTACGGTTGGCCTTCCTGGCTGCCAGGGACTGCTGGCTCATATTCAACTTGCTGTCAACCACAACCCCCAGATCCCTCTCTGTGGGGCTGCTCTTCAGCGTCTCATCACCCAGTCTGTACATATAGCCAGGGCTGCCCCGTCCCAGGTGCAGGACCCGGCACTTGCTTTTGTTAAACTTCATGTGGTTGGTGATCGCCCAGCTCCCCAGTCTGTCCAGATCTCTCTGCAAGGCCTTTCCACCCTCATCAGAGTCCACAACTCCTCCAAGTTTAGTGTCATCGGCAAATTTGCTCAGAACACCTTCTAGTCCTACATCCAAATCATTTATAAAAACATTGAAGAGGACTGGCCCTAAAATGGAGCCTTGAGGGACCCCACTAGTGACCATCCGCCAGCCAGATGTGGCCCCATTTACCACAGCCCTTTGAGCCCTGCCCGTCAGCCAATTGCTCACCCATCACATGATGGTTTTGTTTAGCTGTATGCTGGACATTTTGTCCAATAGGATCCTATGGGAAACCCTGTCAAAAGCTTTGCTGAAGTCCAAAAAGATTACATCGGCTGGTTTCCCTTGATCGACTAGATGGGTGATTTTATCATAAAAAGAAATCAGATTTGTTAGGCAGGACCTACCCCTCATGAACTCATGTTGGCTGGGACCAATGAGTGCATTGTCCCCCAGGTGCGCTTCAATAACTTCAAGGATCATCTTCTCCATAATTTTACCAGGCACTGACGTGACACTGACAGGCCTGTAAGTGCTAGGGTCTTCTTTCTTACCCTTCTTGAAAATTGGGACAACATTTGCCAGCTTCCAGTCCAATGGGACCTCTCCAGATTCCCAAGATCATTGAAAAATAATTGAGAGAGGTCCCGCGATGATGTCAGCCAGCTCTTTAAGCACCCTGGGATGAATTCCGTCCAGACCCATGGACTTGTATGGATCCAGGTGGAGCAGCAAATCCCGCACACGTTCAGGGTCGGTTGGGAGTTTGTCATTCCCACCGTCATGGTCCTCCAGCTCAGGGTACCCTGGGTCCCGAAGTCCATCATCAGTGTTGAAGACAGAGGCGAAGAAGGCGTTAAACGTCTCTGCTTTGTCTATGTCATTGTGAGGAGACCCTCCCCATCTAGTAGCAGACCTATGTTTTCTTTGGTTCTCCTTTTTCTGTTCACATATCTAAAAAAAACTTTTTTATTGTCTCCCACAGACATGGCCAGCTTCAACTCTAGTTGGGCTTTGGCCACACGAATTTTCTCCCTACAAACACGAACAGCATCCCTGTATTCCTTCCTTGTCTCCTGACCCTCCTTCTAGCAGCCGTACACTTTCTTTTTTCGCCTAAGCTCCAGTAGAAGTTCCCTGGTCAGCCAGGCTGGCCTTCTGCCCCGCTTGCCTGACTTCTGATATTTTGGAATCGCCTGATCTTGTGCTTTTAGGAGGCAGTGCTTAAAGATTGACCAGCACTGATGGACGCCAATGCCTTCAAAAGCAGTTTTCCAGGGGACCTTGCTGACTAGTTCCCTGAGCAGGCTGAAGTCTGCTTCTCCCATATCGAGAGCTGAAGTTTCGGTGACAGTTTTCCTTCTGTCACCATAAATTCTAAACTCAACCAGTTCATGGTAACTATGACCAAGACAGCCGCCAATTGCCACGTCTCCCACAAGACCCTCTCTGTTCTCCAGCAACAGATCTAGGAGGGCACCTTTCCTAGTTGGCTCTCTTAGCACCTGCACCAAGAAGTTATCATCTAGGTGCTTTATGAACCTCCTGGACTTGCTTGTGTCAGCCATGTGGTGATCCCAGTTGACATCTGGCAAGTTGAAATCCCCCATTAGGACAAGGCATCTCTTAGTTCTGCAAAGAATAACTCATCGGTGTTGTCGTCCTGGCCAGGTGGTCTCCAAATGGAGACTGTCACTGCCTTAAGCGATCAGGATTCCTTGAATATGATGATTCATACCAACAAACCTTTGAGATATGGATGTGCTACAGTAATCTCCTGCTGGTATTCAGCCTAGTGCATATTCACCTAAGGCAGGCAGATTTTGCAGTCTTCTCTGCACAGCATTAGGAGCCGTACTCACAGTGACAAGCTTCAGTCCGGTTTTTGAAGCCATGCTCAAGATAGATGACCTGCAGAGCCTTCTGTAGAGCTGAGTGTATGCCTAGTGCAAATTGGATGCTGCGAGGTTTTACCAGCAAGTCTCTAAAGAGTTCTGGCTAAACATGTAAGAACATGGTTTTTGAAAGGCTTTATAAGCTGGTCAAATCAGTGTAAATAATCAAGCAGAAGTAATGGCCACCTTTATGTCCTCAAGATTAGTCTCCTGAGAGAGCTGAAGTCCACTGCCTGAAAAACAGAGAGAGTAGGGCTCTTTGAAGGAAGAACTGTAGAGATGCTGTAACTTAGACAAACTATTTCTTCATCTCACTATAGTCTTATACACTTTACAAAATGTTAACTGCAAGCATTACTGCTATCCCTACTTATGAGGAATAAAAGGAGAGTGCAAAACAAATAACAGCAGTGTGCTGCTTCCCTTGCCACCATCTTGTGTTAAACTTTACCCAGTGCTGTTTACTGAGATGTCACACCCCAGAGAACAAGGGAAGAAAACTCTTCTTTGTCCAATTTACTGTATACTTGCTAGCTTCATATCTCCAGTGAAAGCCTGATCAAACATGAGCTGCTGCTTAAAGTAGGACGTTTGTTTACCTGTCTTTCTTTTTGGGGTGTGTATAAATTTATTACTTCATTAGTTCCTCTATTTTCTCATCAACTGAAAAATAATTCAAACCTCTGCAAGACTTGTAACCTTTTGAAGTCGGCTCCTGCAAGTCTTTTTTTTTTCTCTCAGAAACTAAGGATTTCCACACTAAATTGGACAGACAGAAAGGTCTTTAGTCCATTGAACCAGGAAGAGCCATTTTATAAAAACAGTATGAGCAGTCTGATGCAAAAGGCAAGTGAAACGTGGCCCAGACCTATCTTTAAAGGTTTAACAGGATTTTCATTTCTAATATCACATTGAAGGAGAGCTCATTTTTCTGTTTGTGGCTCAGGATGCACAAAGTAAACATGTCCCTAGGAGAAAAAAAAATAATGTCTTTAGTACAAAGCATGTCATGGCTCACTTGAAAGAGTAATAGTGAGGGAGCAGTGCCATCTGCAGGATATGTTCCTGCATCCCTGAACATGGCAAGTCATAATGGTCATGTCCTCCAGGCACAGGCATGTATAACTAAAATAGTGTCTCTAAGCAGTCTGCAGTATGTACCTGAGTATCTGTTGCGGATGCTTAGAATACCCTTTACATTTTCCATCATTTCTTCTGTCTATGAGCACTTTCTAACATGCCCACAATCTAAGAGTTTCTCTGAAGGAAAAGCATTTTTCTTCACTTTTCTGAATTAGAATTTCTGATGGCAGCACAGAGCTAGAATCTTCCATGGTGAAAGGAAAGCAATTATTTCCACAACACATATAATAATAATAATTGGGAAAAAAGAAACAAACAAAAAAAACCTTCAGTGGTGAGGAAATATTAAATCAGTAACATTGATCTATGGTTTCCTCCCAGGAGAAAAAAAATGTATTTATATATCCTTGGCAGGCACCAAAGTAATGATTATGAAGAATATTTAAATAAACCAAAAGCAAGAACTGGTTTGTAGAACATACTGCCAGAGGTTACTATGGAGCTGGTGTTATGCATATTCAGAAAGGATTTAGACAACTGCACATATAACAGCAGTTGATCCCTAGCTGCTATTAAAAATGACGCTCTGGATGTAATGCTTTTCCAGTAAATCCCTAAATTTCTGAACTTCTTTGCAAAATGTTGTACACTGTTTCTTGTGCACAAGACCCTTACCTTGACGTTTGTATTTGCTGCTAATGAGGGCATGATAACCAAGTGCATTGGACATTCTCCTGACTCAGTGGATCCATTACACACAAATCCAGAAAAAAAAAAAAAAAGAAGCATATATGTCCTGGAACCATTCCTAATATTGTATTACAACCTCCAATGCAAAGAAATAACAGTAACAATAATAACAGCCAATAGAGGTTTAGTAAACCATAATTAATGCTAAACAATATAATAGGCTATGCATGGAACTTACTTTCTCCAAGTGGAGGGGGGAAAAAAAAAAAAAAGGAGGCTTGGAGGCTAGCAAAACTGCTGCAACAGAAAATGTCAGAACATAAGTAGAGACTTAATCTCTCTGAATTTGTATTTCATATTAATAAAAGGAACACTATACATTAATGAGTGTATTCTCTCTTTTGGGGGGGGAACCCAAGTAGCTTGCTACATTTAGCCCAATTATTTAAGGCTGTGTGGCTTTGGTAATTGACTTTATCAGTGAAGAGATAAATGTAGACCCTCTCATCAAAAGTTGCTGGGGAATATTCATGTGTTTCTTTCATTTTAGGAGTAAAAGGAAATTCTTAGTGTCTCTCATGGAATATATCATCACAGCTAGGTGACTTTACATTTTGCTCTAACTCAGTTCAGGACTGGTCATTATCCTGAGTAGACAGTGGTATGCTGTCCACCACCAATGATTTCTACTTTCTTTTGCTTCTTACAATCACATTGTATTTTGACCTTTGGAACAGCAGCAGACCTGAAGTGCATAGTGAGCATCAGATAACCTGCATGAGACTCACACTCTCCCAGTCTGAAGTTATTCTTTTTTTTCTGCCTTCAAAGAAATGAGAGACCTGATAGCTTCCATCTCAAATGTGTTCATTTAAAGGCTATCACACTCCCTCTGGAGAGCTCATACAACTTCCCATCTTCTCAGATATAATCAGAGGAAGCTTCCAATGTTAATCTCAGTTCTCCTAATCAAAAGAATGCAAATTTTACTGCCCTATCTCAGTTTGACATCAACAGTACTGACTACTACTTTAGGACAAGGGTTATGCTAAGCTTTTTCTTCCATGGTAGAAATATTTTATAGCTTTACACTGTTTGTAAGATGCCACCTAATTTCAATTACTCATTATCATCATCACTGATAATGTTCACATTTGTTTCAACATTATCACTAGATCACACAGTAGTAGTACTGAATGACCATTTTTATTGCTGACAAGTGCAAAGAGTATATCCACCCTTTTCTCACTGTTTTTTCCCTGCTAGGAACTTTAGGAACAAATTCAAATTTAATGCACATTATGATTTCTATTAGGAACTATAAGCATCTGGTCTGGAAGTGGTAATCAAGAAAGATGATATGCCACATAGTCTGCTGCATGTGGACTTACTATACATTTCTCAGTGCATGTTTCTAATCATTTAAAAATATATTCAGACCATTCCTCTATTGCCTGCTGCTATGCTTAACTTTGTTCACATATTCTCTAGCTGCTATGAATAGACTAGACTAGACTAGACTAGACTATTTCTTCCCTAGTTCTAGGAGGAGTTCCCTGTTCAGCCAAGCCAGTCTTCTGCTATGATGACCATAGCAACTGTTCTGGATGTGAATGCAAACTGAAGCCAACTAAAACATGGAGATATGTAGCCCAATCAGTTATTCATAAACCAAATAAATACTAAAAACTTTTTGTAGGGCCCAGAAGTAGGTGACAGATAAGCCAGACTAATGAAAAAGTCAAAGCTTGGTGTTTTATTTCAGTACTAGACCCTTCCCTGTTCACAGGTTCTCCCTATTTTGCATCCTTAATTTCATTAGGAGTAGTTCATACTGTGCGAAGTTAAACCCCTAATATTAGAACTGCCAGTAAATAACTAGTGTGAACTCAACTCTTTATTGATGAATCAGGGCTGTGTTTCAGTGCACTACAAGAATGAAAGCTATAAACAGGAGCTGTGAATGGATGTTCCATTACCTGCAGTCTGACAAATACTCCAGCCACTTTCAAATAGGATAAAATCTACTTTATAGAAGATGTTTTGCTTATCTGGTTATCTCATCCATTCTGGGGCACACAGTCTCACTCAAAGAATTCTTTGGGAATATGTAATGCACAGACTCAAATTTTAAAGTAATATTATTATAAGAAGTAAAGTGCCCTGCTAACTCATCCACCTGAAAAAGTGTGTGTTCTGAGAAGTCAAATTTCAGAACAGTGGATAACAGGCTGTTGAATTTAAGCTAAACTTAAACAAAATGCACGCTTTTTTTGTTGATAGTAGTGTTTCTATGTTTGTTTGGTGGGTTTTGTGTGTGTGTGTTTTTTCCCTTTAACAAAAATAAATAAATAAATAAACTGTACACTGAAGAACAAGAATGTATCTCAACATGAGTTTATGAAAGTATTGATGTTCTGCTCATTTTCTTCTAGTCATTCTGGTCTGTCTTTCCTTTTATTGGTCCTTTATTGCTGTTGTTGTTGAATCAAATTAAATGTAATACTATTTTGGTTTATGTAAAATTTGTGTGAGTAAACCATGAGATGACAGGATATAAGGGAAAAGAAGATTCATGGGAAAAAATAAAAAATAAAAACATAAAATATTCAGAGTTTCCATTTCTTCTGCCACAATTTTCCAATCAGCTAAAATTAGTCAAAATTACCCATAAGTATTTAATTTCTATACTCTCTGTCAGTCTAGAGGTATTATTGAATCTGCCTCAAAAAATAAAAATAAATTTTAAAAATGTAGTTGTTGATTCTGCCCCTTTTGAGCTTTTGCAGCTCCAGGTGTCATTTAGGGAAGATGGATTGAAAGAAAACCTGAGTGCACAGCAGCTGCCTACAATCAACTAAAAAAATAAATAAATAAATAAAAACTTGCACAACTTTCTTCTGAACCTTTCTGAGAGCAAGTAGAAGAGTTGGGGAAGAGTGTGAGAAGTATCACACCAAGTGCTGCAGGACAATTTAAGCTCTTTTGAGGCCTGATTTCTGTCCTGAAATACTTGCTTGGTGCTGTAATTTAGTCAGGTGCTTTGTCAGAGCAAGGAACAGAATCTGAAATCCATGAATTTTATGGATTTTAAATCTTTTATGCTGCCAGATCCCATATGGTTTTTCTTAATAAACTATTTAGAAAAATGTAATTCTACATTGTCATAAACCTTTATTTTTAGTTATTCCGTCACTTGTCTTAACCCGTATGTTTATCTGTATCATTCCTCATGGACTGCCTCTGTAGGTATATAATGTATTCTGATCACATAGCGTCTATTCATCTATAATGCTGTTGAGTCAGTTGCAGTCATATTTGAACATTTAATAGTTTAACCTTGATATAAATGGCAGTTGAATCTTTTTTCACCACACCCAAATATGTTCCTGACTAGTCATCAATTTTTACTTTTATTCCCCTGTCATTATTATAATTCCATTTTTACAGCAGAAAACCTCCCTCTTTAAAATGTTCATTATCCAGAAATAAATGACACCACCATCATGCTTAATATATACTAGTTTTGTGTGGGTGTTTGTGAGTGTGTGGGTGAGTGAATGCATGTTCTTTCTGAAATTTTATCTCAAAGTTAAACTGAAAACCTGTGGTTTGGTTTCAGGCAGGAAGGTAGCTGTATTCCTAAAGGAAATAGGGAGAATAAAAGCTGGTCCCGCTGAAGAAAAAATAAAATATATTCAGCTTCAGCAGCATCAACATTTCACCCGTCTTGCACTGGAAATGGGAATATATGAAGGACTGAACAAACAACTGTTTTTATTTTACAAGCCATACTGTGCATTCTGTTTTGTACCAGAGGTGGTGTTATTTGTCAGTTACTTTATACCTAGGATGAACTAGGTGTCAATTTTAAGAACAACACCTAGCACAAACTACCAGGAACAACAACTGGTATGTACATTTTCAGGAATACATGCAGAATCACATCCTGACCATTCTCTCTTCTCATAGAGATGCGATGGTGTCTCATGTAGCCCAGCCCTGTGCTAACAGAGCTCAGGAAAGGAGGCTATTCCAAAAGTAGTTTTTAGGTGCAACCTGAGCAAAGGTAATACTTCCCTTGAAAGCTGAAACCTCTTAGGGGTTAAATGAAACAGTTTCATCAGCTGATTATGGTTCATAGGCTAGGAACTGGACCACTCTTTAAGAGAAAGCAGTATGAACCCTTGCCAACCATGGAGAGGTTTTGAATGCACTAAGGGGACATACATAAGAAATTGACTGAAGACAAAAATAAAAATGTACAGGGTTGTAAAGATAGCAGTTTCCCTTATTACTATCCTTAATATGTCATATTTTTATTGTTATATTACATATTCTTACACAGATATCTTTCTGGATAGCTTAGTAGGCTGCAGCTTATATCTTTTTCAGTCTACAATAAATTTGCATTAGTGATATCTTTCCTTTTTTTTTTTTTTTTCCTTTTTAGTTACTGTATCCAAAAGATTTACCAATGAATCTTGTAAGTCTCCATAATAGGTCAGTTGGCAAATAGAAACTTTGTTATTATAACAGCACATATAGTGCAGGCTGCTTATGATTTTCTCCAGAAGATTAAGTATTTGACAATAACTTGCCAAAGTATAGTGGCTCTATAAAACTTAAAATCCAGAGGTTCTACAGTTGCCAAAAGAAGGGAATTCATTAAATATATGAAGTAATAGGTGATGAAAAACCTTTGTACACTGCAGTCTATAAAAATAATATCACCATAATTAGCCAATTGCCATAGGAACATAAGTTCACAGTTTGGATGGTGGAAGAAATGTTTTCTTTACAATTTTGTCTTTATGAGAGAAAATATAAACTTTTTATGACAGTATTTAGTTTTATTTATTTCCCTTGTTCATCACAATATTTCTTCAAATATGCTACCAAATTTTTAGACTCATATGTGTAGAACCTCAGGATCATGGTTATAATTGATGAAACTAGGTTTTTAAGTTACTTAATTATAGTAAATTGATGTGTATATATATAATTTTAACCATATGATTTTAATTAGAACAGAGTAAATTATTTTGCTAATTTTTAAAGTCTTCTGTGATTCTTGCAGAAATGACAGGAAATCCAATTTTATGAAGTATTTGAGTAAATACATAAGTAGGTATTTTTATGGTATATTTGAACATATTGTGAAGTAGGAAAGGCCTTAGATAGATTCTGTATTTGAACAAGTTTCATACACTAAAGGAAAAGACTTACTGTGCTACTAAATTTTAAGTACAAAAAAGTTTTTTTAAAATAATCTAGTTTTTATTACCACACAATCATAATAGCATCTAGAAGTAAAGTGACATAATTATCTCAGTTCTTTCAATTTGTCAAAGTTAGATTGCCTCTGCCCTAGTAACAGTTCTTTTAATAGTTTTCCCTGCAGGTACCACTGAATGTTTCAGTATGGCTTTGTATTCTGAGAGGGATTTTCCCAGCATGCTTTTCTCATTGGTACCTTTTAAATCTGGCAGCCAGCAAGGAGATTGCCATATGTGATTGCTGTACGTTGGGCTGCTTCTCTTCCTTTTAAATGGTAAGCTATTTTTAAGCTTCTATTACATTTTGACATTTTATTTCACTGCTCTGAAGTGGTTGCTTACTGCATTGTGAAAATGCTCCTGGTATGTGCAAATTCTGTTTTCTTTCTTTTTCTTTTTCTTTTTTAATCCATATCTGTGGATGTTGTTTACCCAGATTTTAGCAAAGCATTTGACAGTGTTTCCCAGAGTATTCTCCTGGAGAAATTGGCTGCTCGTCACTCAGACAGGTGCACAGCTCACCATGTGAAGAACTGACTGGATGGCTGGCCTCAAAGAGTCACAGTGAATGGTCTTCAGTCCAGTTGGTGGCTGGTCACCAGTGGTGTTCCCCAGGGCTCAGTATTGGGGCCAGTTTTGTTTCACAGTCTTATCAGTTATCTGGATATGGGGATTGCGTGCACCCTCAGTAAGATCATAGATGAGGCCAAGTTAAGCAGGACTGCTGATCTTCTTGAGGGTAGGAAGGTTCTGCAGAGGGACTTGGAGAGGCTGGATCCATGGGTTAAGTCCAACATTCAACAAGGGTAAATGCCAGCTGCTACACTTGGGTCACAACAACTTCATGCATTGGTATACACTTGGGGAAAAGTGGCTGGAAAGATGCCCAGCAGAAAAGGACCTGGGGGTATTGGTCAAAAGTTGGCTGAACATGAGCCAGCCATGTGCACAAGTGGCCAAGAAGGCCTGTGGCATCAGAAATAGTGTTGCCAGCAGAACTAGAGATGGGATTGTCACTTAGTATGTGGCACTGGTGAGACCACACCTCAAATATTGTGTTCAGTTTTGGGCCTCTCACTACAAGAAGCATATTGAGCTGCTCAAGTGTGTGCAGAGAAGAGCAACCAAGCTGGTGAATGGACTAGAAAACAGAGTGTTATGAGATGCAACTGAGCGAACTTGAGTAGTTTATTCTGGAAAAGAGGAGGCTGAGGGAAGACCTCATGGCTCGCTACAGCTACCTGAAAGGAGGTTGCAGCGAGGAGGATGTTGGTCTCTTTTCTCAGGTGACAAGTGATGGGCTGTGAGGCAATGGCTTCCAGTTGCACCAGGGGAATTTTAGATGGACATTAGGAAGAATTTCTTCACAGAGTGGGTAGTTAAGCATTGCAAGAGGCTGCTCAGGGACATGGCGGTGTCCACATCCCTGGAGGTATTTAGGAGGCGTTTGGTTATGGCACTAAAGAACATGGATTAGTGATGGGACTAGATAGCACAGGTTTGATGGTTGGACTTGAAAGTCTTTTCCTACCTAACCTAGATGATTCTATGATTACCTGATTCTAAATAAAAATTACAAACTTAGACAATGATATGGAAAAAACATCTCGGGGGAGCTCAGGTACCCTAACAAAATGTTAAGGACAGAAAAAACTTATAATAATTTTCAGAAACCCTTTTTTAGAAAGTTCTGGAAAAATTATGACAGTGATCAACCAAATGGAAAGAAAAAAAAAAAAAAGTACAACCAGTAATCATAGAATCGTAGAATCATAGAATATCCCGAGTTGGAAGGGACCCATAAGGATCATCAAGTCCAACTCTTGACACCGCACAGGTCTGCCCAAAGTTTAGACCATGTGACTAAGTGCACAGTCCAATCGCTTTTTAAATTCAGACAGGGTTGGTGCAGTGACTACTTCCCTGGGGAGCCTGTTCCAGTGTGCAACCACCCTCTCAGAGAAGGATCTCTTCCTGATGTCCAGCCTAAACTTCCCCCTCCTCAGCTTAACACCATTCCCGCGGGTCCTATCACTGGTGTTTACAGTGAATAGGTCACCTGCCTCTCCACTCCCCCTGCGAGGAAGCTGTAGACCGCAATGAGGTTCCCCCTCAGACTCCTCTTCTCCAGGCTGAACAGGCCCACTGCCCTCAGCCGCTCCTCATATGTCTTCCCCTCTAGGCCCTTCACCATCTTCCTCGCCCTCCTCTGGACACTCTCCAACAGTTTAATGTCCTTCTTGTTGGTGCCCAGAACTGCACACAGTACTCAAGGTGAAGACGCACCAACGCAGAGTAGAGCGGGAAAATCACTTCCCTCGACCGACTAGCGATGCCGTGCTTGATGCATCCCAGGTTACGGTTGGCCTTCCTGGCTGCCAGGGCAGACTGCTGGCTCATATTCAATTTGCTGTCAACCACAACCCCCAGATCCCTCTCTGTGGGGCTGCTCTCCAGCGTCTCGTCGCTCAGTCTGTACGTATAGCCAGGGTTGCCCCGTCCCAGGTACAGGACCCGGCACTTGCTTTTGTTAAACTTCATGTGGTTGGTGATCGCCCAGCTCTCCAATCTGTCCAGGTCTCTCTGCAAGGCCTTTCCACCCTCGTCAGAGTCCACAATGCTAGAGAATTACAAAAAAAAAAAAAAAGGTAAAGCCAATAATGAGTATAAATGCTAGAGAAATACAAAAAAAATAGCTCTTTAATACTATTGTATATACAAAATAATGTCCTTAAGTCTTAAGACTGGAAAGTCAAAGAGATGTTCTATATCCTTCTGAGCATACAGAACCCATTTACTTCTGCTAGAACACATATCTGCAAAATTATCATTTGTACAAGCTATGGCCACTTCTAGTTAGTCCCCAGTAAATTTCACGTTTCATGATATATTTGTTTGTTTGCTTCTTTGTTATCTCAGAATTGTACTTACACAGGACCTTCACATACAGTCGTAAGCTGATACCCTGTATCCTCTCACTTCTTGCCCCACATTTTGATAGGTAAGCAGCATTCTGTTGACCCTTTCACCTGCTTAAGTTTCAAACTACTGCCTAAGGTACAAAAATTCCTTTATACTATTTTAACATCTGCTATGCTGTAGCAGAAGAGAAGAAAAGCTTCCCAAAAGCAGTGATCTGTTCTCTTCCCTGCCACCTCCTAAATGCAATTTTATTTTCTTTACTACAAAGGCAGCAAAGATCATTGTACATTCTCAGTAGGCTGCAGATAGCTTACAAGAAAGCTGGGGTTTTGAAACAGTCTTAGTGGCACGTTAGTGTCTGCAATCTGTCAAGAGAGCACAACAATGGAATTTAGATCTGGGTCTTGAGAGTGCAATATCTCACAAGCCTGAAGACTTTGATAATGATAATAAATGGGTTGCCTTAGACAGTTGAGGCATAGATTTCAAAGACATCCTTGAACCACTTCCTCTAACCCCTTCCCACATGTGCACACTCAGATGCTCATCTCCTCAGCAGTTTCTCTGCAGGGAGGTACCATTTAATAGACCCTTACTGGAATTACATTTTAAAATTGTGTTATAAAGCCCTGTTGCTCTGTTGTTCAGGTAAGCTTAAACAACAAATACCTGTACACAGTCAGCTCATTTATTCATTTTTGTGGGACACAGCTGTGTGTGCAAGGTAGCTGTTTATCCAGAGGAAGACATGAATCAAATTTTTAGATGTGGATGTACAAAATGCATGGCTTCCATTTCCCAAAGCGGGAGATAAGTCTTCTTCTCCTTTTAGTTCCATTGTAAGCGCTCAGTGACACTACAGCTGAAACAGAGATCTCAGACCTGCAAGAGAGATAGTGGACAGGACCCGGAGCATCCTCAGCAATTAGAAGGGGCATGCAGGAACTTGAAGGACCAGGCTGCAGATGCACCTGTCTGGGTGACTGGACCTTCTGGTCACAGCCCAGCAGTATGTGGCCAGGGCTGCAAAGGCCAGAACGAGACACTCAGCTATTTTACTATTCCTGTTAGTTACTTTTGACATGGTATTAGAGTCCAAAAGCAAGTTAGAAATAAAAGTAATTACAAAATCACTATATAAATATTAATATATGCAAACACAGAGCTTTATTGAAATTCATATTTATACAGCTATATTTATATAAATGTATTACATTTGTGTATTTATGAAAATAAACATACAAATATAAATGCTCAATCTTGAAATAACTGATTGAAATTTCATAGCTATGTTTTCCACATGCTGTAAAAAATAACACTCTGTAGGAGATTCAGTTAACAAACTTTATTTGAGGTTGCCCTATATTAGAAGTTACCGTTATAGAATTGTTTCATGTCAGGTCTGATCTTTTGGGCAATTTATGATAAGATACAAAATTCAAACTTAAGTATTTGTAGTTCAGGTATGCAGATTGATTCACCATGCCTTTCTTGCCTTTTGTGTTTCATGTTTGCATTAACATTATTGGAATAAAAGGGAATTATTCAAGAAGATATTTTCTTATAAAATTCAGACACCGTATTCTTTTAAAATTAAAAACATAAGTCTTATTTCAAAAAAAATGGAAAATATATGCTAAAAACAAGCACACACAAACATGCACACACACACACACACAAAAAAAAAAAGAAGCTCTCTAGTTTATATATATATATATATTTATTTTTTTTCTGAAGCAGACTGTGATGCATACTGCCTAATATTTCAACTGGAAAGAAAAAGGCAGACTTCCATGAAATTTAGTGTTCTAGTGAAGTAAGAGAAAGAGCAGTCATGAAATATTGCATGAGAAAACAAAATAAAAAGTTAAACTCCCTTGTGACAAATTATGCTGCCTGAGGAGAAGCCATGTTCTTATTGGTTTGATCCCTGGCAGCAAAATACCACAGACTTCTTCTGAGGGTAGTGATTGTTTAACAAGATGTTCCTCATCTTCTCTGCATCTTCTGATGGCAGCAGCATACCCTCTTTCACTTCCAGGAATATGTCTAATATTCTAGAAGTATAAGCAATACAAGAAACTGTTGTTTTCATGCATAACTACTAGAACCAAGCAATCCTCAAAATGATATTTTTAATATTATTTCTCTTAGGATGTTTAGCATCAGTGCTCCACTTTCCCTTGGTCTGGGAGTCTGTATGACCTTCAGCAGACTGTCTAGGAGGGCATCGCTGTGACTCAGCCACCTGAAGTGACCTGCAGGTGCCCACTGGCCCAGCTCACACCCCTGCAACAGAGGTTTCTAGGGATGCCTGCCCTGTAACTCCCACAAGTGGTAGTCCTCAATTACTGCCAGCTGCGTACCCTCCCCTCCCTTCTCCAAGAAATCCCAGTTTTCCCGGTTGCAAACCTTATTTATGTATTTTCCGTAGCTGATCATTACCTGTTTGAATTTCTTATGGCAACCATAAAACTACAGATGTCATCTCACTATGTAGACTTTCTGATTTCATTTCCCTGTGGAAATGCCCATAGGTTTGTTAGTATAGCATTAAAATCAGAGCTGGAAGTGGGAAATAATCTCTCCAACCAATGACCACATGAAAAATTGTCCTTTCCAAAAAAGATTTAAGAAAGCATTAACCTAACCAATTATCACCAAGTTTGGTTTGTTTGCTTTTTCTCCACCAGTTCTCTAGGACTATTGTTGGGAATGGCTGACAAGATGGTGGCAGGAGAAAAAGAAGGCTCCAGGACTGCAGCAAAATCTGCTTGCTGGTTTAGTTTCATCCAAAGGGAAATACAGCTCGTGTTCTTCAAGGTCTGCCCACAGTGTGAGAGCCAAGTGAGGCAAGTCATGGGAAAAGGAAATTACCAGATAACTCACTTCAAGAGTGCACTTCCAATCCAAATGATATTGCTAATGTTGACTACTTATATGCTATGTGAAGGTACAGGATGCCTTAAAGTTTTATTGTAAAAATAAGCACAGAATGAAATTAAGTGTTCTTTTGAAAATAGGACTACACATCTAGCACAATTATATTTAGGGAAATCAGAGCTTTTAGTTGCAAAGCAAATTTACATGTTTCTTGTAATATCATTTGAAAAACTGCAGATATTTCGTACTGGTCTGAGTATGGAGGGGGCAGGGGGCATTCCTTGGTTAGAGTATGTCTATGTATATGAATTCCACATATTTGCTTTATTTGTCCTTTAGGCCTAGGAAATTCAAGAGCTTGTGAAATATTTATACCTTCTGCCTATGTGTTCCCTAACTCAAATCAAGCACTTTTGGTTCCCAAATTTCCCGTCTTTCCCATCATTACCTCCCATCTTTGAAAAAATAAAACAAAATAAAATCACAACATAACCTAAGACAGTCAAGTTTTTTTCCATTGTTGATTTTTAAATTAGTTAATTGGAATAAAAGAAAACAATGTACCCATGTAATCACAACAGTTACAATGCCATAGTCATTATCTTCTTGTATTTAATTTTGAAGGGAATAAATTTTACACAGGTTACAATGCTGAAGGGGAAAAGAATATTTGCATGTAACAACAACTTTTATTTCTGCTGTGAAGTAATATACCTTAAACAGCAGTAAACATTCTAATGAAATAGCAGCTGAAGCAGTAGAGCATAAAATTAATATGCATCAAATGACAAAAAGGAGATGATCAGTTGATAGGCTGTTCCATAAAGTTTGCATGCATAATTCAAATGATGTTCAGCAATTCATGGATCTCACAGTTATAGCCTTCTTTTATTGCCAAGTCACAAAGTATATTTGCTAAGGTAGAAATACCACGTTTTTTTTTTTCATGGCAAAGTTTAAACAATTCAGATATCAAGTATTTGATTTGCCCAGCAGTGTTTTACAAATGGGGGGTAGGGAGGGAGGGAATGAGTATAGCAAAGTCTTCACTAAATTCAAAGACAACAGACCAACTTTTCACACACTTTTTTTTCCAATATAACTCAACATAACTTCAGTTCCTGGAGAGAAACGTATACTAAAATTGAGAAGTATTCCAGATTTCAGGTTGATTACTTGAACATTAGTGTCACATAAATGCTTGCAATTTAAGCTGTGAAAAACAATAGCATAGAGATTTCCTATAGAGAAAGCACTGAAAAGAGTATATATATAGAGTGGTTTGTATACAGCTATAGAAAGAGTTTATACTTCGTAATAGAGAAGGAGTCTGATATATTCTGCAGTTTGCATTTGATATACAGGTAGGAACAAAATGTTCCTACCTGGAACATGTAAAACACAGAAAATCTTAAGCCTTCTGGTCTTTCCAACCTAAGAATTACAATACAAGTGCAAAGTGATTTGGGTCCTTGGCTCTTCAAGGAGAACGGTCTGCAATGAAAATGGCATGGAAATATAATAGTGACAAAGATGTCAAGAAACCAATATGTTCCTGTTGTACTTGTGAGAGTATGCATGGATTCCTAAAAGAGGGGGATGTATATAGCAATAGAAGATGCAAACAGCAGGTTATTACACAGACATGCAGTATTCTGCTAGTTGGTGTAAAGAAAACACTGAAATTAGATATTTGGCAAATTTAGATTTCACTGACAAATTTTCATATAAGTCAGCTGGGTAATTAAACGGAAAAGAACTCAGTCAGTTGGACCATGAAGAGACAGTATAGAGATGGTTATTATTATTTAAGTATTAATGCATCATTGGAAACTTTATCAACACAAGTTTTAAATTAAATAATTTCTTTTGCTGTGGGTCTTTGAGGAGTCTCTTCCAAAAGCAGAATGCCTGAGAGAGGCCAAGGAAAGATAATTTATTGGCTGACTGGAGAACCATTAGCCAGGAAAGAATATCAAATGGAAAATACATTCCAAATATGTCCAAACATTTCACTTGCCATTAGTGAAAGAGAAATCTAATAATAAAGCTGTAAGAATATGAAAATTCTGTTTTACAAAGAAATCCAAATTTGGCTTTGTTTTGAAATGGAACGAAACACAGCATTTTTTGACATAATCTGCAAGAGAGCTCAGTGAGGGGGGAGGGGAAAAATGTTGTCTCAGTCAAACCTGTTTCTTGGTGGTTCATATTGGTGTCAATCAAAGGTATGAGATGAATTTTAAGACAATATTTGACAAGCAATTTAAAAACAAAAATTGGTCTTATTTCAGTGGCTGAGACTGATTAAAAAAAAATCACTGTGAAATGCACAGTCCTTGGAACTTTAATATTGATAGAATTGCACATTCTCAGAGGATTTAGCTCTTCTGACTGAGGAGCTTCATCTTAACAAAGGTATCTACTAAGGCCTAGATATTAGGAAAAAATGACAGTATCAATTGAATCACAGTTCTGTGCTACCTGTGAATACTGAAGACTTCATGCAGTTGGATTGTGAATGGGCCCCCTGGACACTTTTTATTTTGTGTAGCCCTGAAAAATACAGTATATTTTTGAATCTATTCTCCCTCTCTAGAGGCAGGGTGTGATTTACATAGCTAAAAGTAAGTTATGAGTAAGAAAATGCATTAGACTCATGCAGAATTCTTTTTTGGACACTTTTAGTCACTTGGGATGAAATCCTAGCCATGTTGAATTTGCTGGGAAGCTGGATCATGATTTTTAACTAGTCATGATTTCAACTGTTAGTGTCTATTTAAGCACTGCAAACTTGCATTTAGCCTTCTTAGTCATTCAGATTTTGCCCTACTGACTAGAAAAGAATGATTTAATATTGTGAGGATAAAAGTGGAGAGCCCGAAGTGTTATATATTTTCTCTTTCATTATGTGCTCTCATTTTCTTGTGATTTTATCCCTTTGTCCTTTCCTATTTGATTTTCTTGCTAAGCATTCATTGTAATAAAGTGCCATGTTCAATGGAGTTGCAGTAAGAAATTTAAATAATAGCAGGTGTAGATGTGTAGGAATTTTGATTGTAATGTGCTGCTGTGAAGAACTCATGCATTTATAGTGCAGTATATTTCTGAAACCATTATGGCAATAAGCCAATCAGCTTGAATGCATCAGGGACACTGCTGCAAATGTATAGAGCTGATGGAATTCATTTCTGTCACTTATTCTTGAGGTAGGATTAGAGGAAATTTTGATCAGCTCATGCATCTCCAATTTGGCCTGCAGCTTTGAGCTCTGGCTATAGCTGAGCTCTCAAGCTGGGCACAGATGGGGCTGGATAGTATCTGGGTGAGAAGCTTCCAAAAAAAATCTGAACGCTGCAATGTGTAGGTGTAGGTAACTCACCAGGCAGTACGCTTTCCTCAGGTCTGCTCTTTACATCTTTGCCTTTCACTATGGCAGCAAACACTAGCTTGCTAGATGTATTCCTTTTGAAGATAAGAGAGAAGATCAAGTTCTTCAACAGTTGAAAATTCTATTATAAGTTCTTCAATACTAGCCTTGATATCATGTCTAGCTTCCAAGTCAAGCAATTCCCTTACATTCAGATGACTTTTTCTCATTTCATTTTCAAAAGGAGCAAATTAAAACTGCTGTCAACATAAAATAGATTTGATTGCATTTTGCTGAGAATTAGTTGAAGCTATCTGTGTTAGGAGAATGAGGAGTTTGTTCTGGGTACTAATCATGACAAAGTGAAAAAGCTCATTTTTATACATTTATCTGTTGAGAAACTATAACTTCTAGGACTGTTTGTAAAGATAATCTATTATCTCTTCAAATTGTCCTGAATCTTGCAGTTGAATTCAAGCTTTATTTTTTGAACTATGACTTCAGTTGTGCTTGAAAACCTCAGTTACAAATTCAAGCTGCACTACAGCTGGGAATATTTTCAGCATGTTATGTAGGTACATATAATGTGACTTACAGCTCACTCTTCTATAAAGAATTTGCAAACCCCCTAGACATGGTGTTGAACAAGAACGAATATGGACCACTCTGGGACATAGTAGAAAAGACCATTTTTCAGGTGCTGACAGAATGTCTTGCTCATTAGTTTTAAGACTACATTGCAACCTGGGCCATGTGTCTCTCAGATCCACTTCCAACACATTTGGAGCTTAGGAAATTCTGTTAAGCTCTCCAAGTAGAAAGGAAAATTTTATTGACTTCTATTACACCATGACCGTGCATGAAACCTGGAAGGTGAGTTTGGTGCTTGGAAGTTATGCTGATATATCTCTGGGGATAGGTGGGGATGGGTGATGTGCCAGTGTGGTTTTGTGAAATGTTGGTCATGCTGTGGGTCAAGGTTTGCTGAAGTCATTTCTCCTGTCTAGAGAAAAATCAGGGGAGCTACACAAATGTGTACTAACTAAGGGTCTCTTCTTGTCCTGAATTTGCTACCCTACTGATATTGTTTTGAAATCACACAGTGGATCATTGAATTTTTTCTACTTCACATTATTTTCAGTTAAAAATGAGTTGTAGAAAATATAATGGATGACTTAAGAATAACCCTGTGAAATTGCATGGAGGAACATTACTTGCATGAAGTGCTTAGGAATCAAAAGCTGCCATTACACCCATTGACACAACATCATCACATCTCCTTAGTAACTCGCCCCCAAAACTAACAAATGCAGACAGGATGATAATTGATGTAATTTTGGTGAGGAAATCATCTATGATCCACCAAAATTTATTCAAGAGATGTTGTCATCCTGTAATCTTTCAAAGAAACGGGAAAAAAAATCTTTTGTGTAGTGATGATAGTGTATTCTAACAGACAGGAGACAAAGTGACCTAACATGCAAATTATATCTGTAACAGAATAGCCGTTACTATAGTATTTAACTTAAACAAAAGCACACAGGATATCAAATTTGCCTCAGAAGCAGGTGTTTAGAATGGGCTGGCTCTTTTATTCACCTGCAGCTGAGCTATTTTTTCAGTCTTACTGAATTTTTGCTCAGTGTAGTTACAAGACAAATTGCGTGTGCTAGGGTATGTGATAAAAGCTGGTCTGCACACCAAGGGAGCTCAGAGAGATGAGGGAGGAGGGCATCCCAAATAATGCCCTGATCAACCACTCCCAGGCCCACCCCAGGTACCACCAGCCTATCAAAGGCCCAAAGGCGGGGGAAACCCAAATTAAAGACTCAGAGGGAGTGACACTGTGACTCCCTGTCTGGGGTCCTCCCAGGGTTGTTCCAGCAGAACCTAAGCCCCAGTGTCCATGTGTGAAACCCATCACCATGAGTCGTTGGGTGCAGCTCTCTGGATCAACTTTTGGACTATGGGCGGTTGCTGCTTTGCCATGGGACGCGTTATGGGATGCAGGGGAATGTTTGGGATTGCACGCAATTTGCTATGGTATATTTAGAGGAAGAATCAAAGGTGAGAAAAGGGGAGGGATTTAGGCCATTTGGGTTGGGACAAGTGTGGGAAATAGAAGGAGAAGTGAATATAAGTGTACATTTACATGTAAGCAAGGGCTGGTGAATGCACTTACTTGTCTGGTCCTGCCCTGCTCTTAGAATCACAGAATCATAAGATGGTTTGAGTTGGAAGACACCTTAAAGACTATCTAATTCCATCTCCCCTGCCATTAATTTGACGCAACAAGGAAGGCTAAAGCCCACCTAGAGATGAGGCTTGCAAAAGAGATCAAAGATAATAAGAAGGGGTTTTTTAAGTATGTAAACAGTAAAAGACAGTAAAAAACAAACAAACAAACAAACAAAAAAGACAGTAAAAACAAAAAAGACAGGGATCTCCTGGAAAGAGTCCAGCAGAGGGCCACAAAGATGATACGGGGCCTGGAGCATCTTCCCTATGAAGAAAGGCTGAGAGACCTGGGTCTGTTCAGCCTGGAGAAAAGACTGAGAGGGGATCTCATCAAAGTGTATAAATACCTGAGGTGTGGGAGACAGAGAGATTTGGCCAACCTCTTTTCAGTGGTTTGTGGGGACAGGACAAGGGGTAATGGCCACAAGATAGAGCACAGGAAGTTCTGCACCAACATGCGAAAGAAGTTCTTCATAGTGAGAGTGACGGAGCACTGGAACAGGCAGCCCAGGGAGGTTGTGGAGTCTCCTTCTCTGGAGATATTCAAGGCCTGTCTGGACGCCTACCTGGGCAGCCTGCTCTAAGGAACCTGCTTTGGCAGGGGGGTTGGACCCGATGATCTTTCAAGGTCCCTTCCAACCCCTTCAATTCTGTGATTCTGTGATTCTGTGTAATGGGTGGGGACACCTTCCTCTAGACCAGGTTGCTCAAAGCCCCCTCCAATCTGGCCTTGAACATTTCCAAGAATAGTGCATCTACAACTTCTCCAGAAAATTGTGCCACAACATCACCACCCTCATATGAAGAATTTCTTCCTTTTATCTCCTCTAAGATTACCCCCTGTTAGCTTAAAATCATTACCCGTTGTCCTACCACTACAATCGCTGAAAAAGAGTCCCTCCCCTGTTTTTCTGTGGGCCCCCGTTAGGTACTGGAAGGCTGCTATAAGGTTGCCCTGGAGCCCTCTCTTCTCCAGGCTGAACAACCCCAGCTCTCTCAACCTTTCTTTATAGGAGTGGTGTTCCAGTTCTCTGATCATCTTTGTGTCCATCCTCTGTACTCATTCTAATAGGTTCACATCCTTCTTGTGCTGGGGGTCCCAGAGGTGAATGCAGGGCTCCAGGTGGGGTCTCCCAAGAGCAGAGTAGGGGGGGGAATCACCCCCTTTGACATGCTAGCTACACTGATTATCATGGTCTTGTGATGACAAGCTACGCTTGATCATCACAGTCTGCCTGCCTCCTTACTGTAGTCCATCTTCAGTTGTTTTCTGGTAAGGGGCTCTTTGCTCTGTGTGTGGGGGTGTATGGGGGTTTGTGGTGTCAGCTCCTGGAGTGGGGCTGCAGCCCTGGGACTGGTGTGTCCGGGTGCCATCAGCTGGGGAGCATGAGCTCAGCTGATGGATGAATCCACCTCATACCAGGTGAACACACTTCTGCTGAAGGAACTCTGTCCTGCTCTACCAGGGAGGGGAACCAATGAGGCCACTGGTGCTGTCTGTGCTCATGAGGGTGCTCTGAGTGTCACTATGCGATCCGTGCACCCAGCTGGCTATACATATATATGTATGCATGTGTTGTGTACGTGTGCTCTCTGTGTGGGTGCCCACTAGGCATACATTTTCAGCTTTGCTACTGGATGCATCTGGAGACACAGAGTGGCAGTGGCCTCGCCTCTATCGAGCTGCCAGATCCAGCAAGATATATTTTCCTCTAACAGAATGAACAGCAGTTTTAACAAGTCTGAGCAGGGATACTGATTAGTTTCCTGAATGCAGTCCTTTCCTTTGGCAGGACAGATTTATTCCACCTGTCAGAAATAATGCCTACCCCGGGAGTCCACTGGTCACTGTGAGGTCCTCAATCAGTGCTGGCAACCATAATTCGCATATTTTAAATTTCCCATTAAAACCACTCAAATACAACAACGCATCTTAATTCTATCCTGTCATTTAATTGCTAGATTGTGAAAACTCAGACACAGATGAGTTACAAATGGAAGAAGGTTTTTCAGCCTATGAATAATGCTTTTTGTGTCCAACTTTCAAAACTGTATGTGTAAGCAGTAATGAGGACTTGCTTAGACACACAAAATTTGTGTGACCGTGTGTGCGTAGGATGGTATTGAAGTGTTGTTCTACAGGAATTATTGTGCTATACCAACATACATATGCAAATGAATGAGGGAGAAAAATATTTAAATAAAGAAAAACAAACAAACAAAAAAAATAAGATCAAAAAAAGAATCAGATTTCAAGGAAAACAGAAAGATGTCACAGAACATAACTAAAAAATGCTGAGTTCCATGAAGCACCACTGTAAGACACAGAAAATGATTAATATGGTGCAGATTACTGGAAAAAATCCATAGATGTTTAAAAACCTTAATTGGCTATTTCAGTCTCAAGAGAGAGGAAAAATAAGCCTGTTATTGAAAAGCACATGAGCAAGAAAGAAAGTTTTTGCTAATGTCAGCATGTATCCCAATCCCTCTTTCACAGGCATAAGGTGAATATTGATTTTTTTTTTTTTTTTTTTATGTTTCTGTAAGGAAGTTCTGAAACAGGATTCAGTGGCTTTTTTTCTTTTTTTTTTCTTCTCTCTTCTTTGAATACATATGAACAGTATGCATTTTCTTTCCCAGCTATAGCAATGGTATTTTGCTGCTGCCTTAGTTTTAACCAGTTTTATGTGTAGAAAAGCACAGTGTTGCACGATGTCAGTGATTCTGCAGAGCATAATGTTGATGGAAATGGCAGGCTGCTGTTGGAGACAGAGATGGTGTTATGGGAAGCCCAGGCTCTCTGTGAACAGTCAAATGAGGGTCTCTGGGAAAACATGGAGCAGCAACATCCATGCTTCACTGAGCTCTCACAAGAGAAAGTGTTCCAGATGCCTTTTTATGGGCTTGTGATGAAATTGAGATGGCACCATTGCATATTTCCAAGATTAGAAACATTAACATTTCCTTCACCACATTTGGGCGCTGCTTTGACAGAGTATGGCATAGCAGACACAGACCTGCTGTGTCGCAGATTTTGCCAGGCTCTGTAACAGCCGTCATATGCTGATTTAATCTGCTGAATTTTTTTTTAGTCTTATTATTTATTATTATTATTTTACTTCATTTTTTCTCTTCTTTAGTATAATTTCTGATGTATAAAACCCTGTGCTATTTGCAAAGCGAAAGCTATGCAGTAATTGTAGTGTTTCACTTCTGATGTAAAGCATTCTTCTTTGGACATGTTGCAAATGAGATTAGCTGTTTTCCTTTCATATTCTCTGCATACTAATTCCATCAGAACTGCTACGTTATGCAAGCATATGGTTCTTTTTCTTCTTTTCTTTCCTTTCTATTTTTTAAGACAGTTTAAAGAAGTAAATTAAAATCCACTGAAAAACATAATAATGGTCATTGAGATAACAGCGCATGCTGATATTGTAATGAACTGATGTAATGCACTGCATTTCATAGACTTGAGGCAATCAGGCACTGAAAATTACCCATCCACTGAGCTTACCCACCCACACTGATAGCTTAAGAACAGTCCCTCTAGGATATTTCTAAGTGTTTTGAACAGTCTAGTTTTTAAATTTCACAAGTGTCAAGACTGCCTTGAAAAAAAAGAAAATCAAAGAGACATTTCATGTACATCTGTATTTAACATCAAATACTACAACCTTGAGGTTAAAAAACTGTTCTCATTTACCAGAATGCAATTTATTTCTATGCAGAATATTTAGAACTGCAACTGGAAAATATGATTTAATGCAGGTTGTTGACTATCAGAAGGTGCCAGACTGATATAAAATAAATAAGTTTAAAATATTACATGCAAAGGATTCACTATGCTGTTTAAAAAGTTATGACACAATAGTGTAAATGGGTTCTAGAAGAATATTATTAATAAGTACTTTTTTTTTTTCTCTTGTTTGAATAGAAATTCTGGGAGTTGTCATTCAGGAAAGATGTTGGCCAAATGAGTGTCTAGAAGAGGTGAGAAGTCTAGGAAAAATGAGCATCTAAAAGAATCCAGACATGTATCTTTCCACAAAATGATGTTTAAGATTAATAGCCTTCAACTATGCAATGGTCTTCTATCATAAAGTTTATCTGTGTGGTTGGTGAATAAATTGAGAAAACAGGGGATTGTGTTACAATACAGAAGGATCACCTTAGATTCCTGGGCAACTTTTGAATTTTAAGTGTAGTGACACAGAAATAGATTGAATGTGGGTGTAAAACTGAAACTTTTAGAGTTAGGTTAGACAAGTTCTTCTGATATGGTATATAATTCATCCTGTCAGGACGGGGGGTGGATTAAGTGATCACCTGAAATCCCTTCCAGCCATATGACTATTTAGAACAGAATATACACCTACTGTAATTTATAACCCATTTCAGCTTTACTGCTTCTCTTCGTTTCTTTTTCTTGTCACCTTTACTGTTCTGTAATAAAGTAACTGATAGAAAAAGGGTTCCTTTGCTGAATTACTCCTCTATGGTTTATGTTAAAGAAACATTGAGAGCATACCAAGTCCAAGCCTACTGGATTCTTTGGGAGCAAAACAAAACTTTAGGTGCCTACTTCACGCAATCAGTAATTGCTTTATACCTATAAAGGCTCTAAGTCTGTCCCATAACTAAGGCAGCAAATACCGTCCAATGTTTTCCCCAACATTCAGTAAAACTAGAAAAAAAAAAAAAAAAAGGAAAAAGGAAAAAAATGAAAGATAAATAAATAAATAAATAAAGATACAGATAAACAGAACTATGAACTCTATACTGAGCAGAGTTTTCTGCCCCTTTCATGATTCATCTCGAGTAAGTGCTGCCCGCTGCAGTGTGCCCTGAGAGACTAGTTTCCTGGCAGTGTAGCTCAACAACCTGACTGGAATCAATACTGGAATCAGTACTCGAGTACTGTGTGCAGTTTTGAGCACTACAGTATAGGGAAAATATTAAACTGTTAGAGTGTCCAAAGGAGGACTGCAAAGATGGTGAAGGGTCTGGAGGGCAAGACATATGAGGAGCGGCTGAGGCCCCTTGGTTTGCTCAGCCCAGAGCAGAGCAGGCTGAGGGGAGGCCTCATGGCGGCCTGCAGCTCCCTCACGAGGGGAGCGGAGGGGCAGGCGCTGAGCTCTGCTCTCTGGGGACAGCGACAGGACCCGAGGGAACGGCATGGGGCTGGGACAGGGGAGGGTCAGGCTGCTTGTTAGGAAAGGTTCTTCACCCAGAGGGTGGTCAGGCACTGGAGCAAGCTCTGTAGGGAAGTGGTCACAGCACCGAGCCTGACAGAGTTCGAGAAGCGTTTGGTCCACTCTCTTAGACACATGGTCTGATTTATTTGGGTGGTCCTTTGGGGACCCAGGAGTTGGACTCTATGATCCTTGTGGGTCCCTTCTAACTCAGGATATTCTATGGTATCACAGCTCACTTTCAAAAAACCAAACAAAACCAAAACAAAAAACAACACTGTGAAGTGGGGAGGAGGACAGAGAGAACTGAGAAAGCTAATGTCTGGCACACCGCAGGTGTACACCACAGGTTCACAGGGCAGGGCATCTGGGCACAGGGGCCCAGAAATATTCTCAACTCTACTGACCGAGCAGGAGTTGTTGTATATGAGTTGTTTCTGAGCAGAATTTCTAGCTAGAATGATTAGTTCCACGTGATTCCCGTTAAGGGTCTTAGAGTTCAGAGGTGCAGTCCAGTTACCTTAATTTAAACAGTTACTGAATATTAACTGGGCTGTGATAACTTGTCCATAGCAAATGTCACTGAAAGGTTTCTGTTCACAATGCAAATATCACAGAAGTGACAGGAAGAAACTGTTGCAAGTCAGTTTACAAACAGTAACTTCTTAAGATTTAGGACTCATTTACAAGAGCCTGCTCAGCCATCATTCTTACGTTCCTCAATTTCTCCGCAGTTTGGGGGTCTGGATTTTAGACACAAATAACTCATAAAGTACAGGTCATATATGCTTCCTTACTCTAATTTGGGAGCAGATGTTCATGCTCAGATTCCCCCACACAGCAGAATTTTTGTTTATTTGATAGTCATCTAAATGAGAAGGAGGGTTTTCTCCTAAGCATTCCAGACACTAGAAAAACAACAATGCTCCCCAACATTCTAGAGGTCATCCCTAAAGATGACCTCCCACTACCATTCAGAAAGCCTCCTATGGCTTCCTGATAAAGATAAGATGAAAAAAAAAAAAAAAGAAAGAAAAAAAGAAGAAAAAAAAAAAAAGAGAGAGAGACATAAAAGACAAAAGGAAAAAAAAAAAAAAAAAGCATCCTAGTTCTAGTACTGATCTTTTTGGTCACTTTGTCATTCAGTCCTATGTGCTGACTTCAGTGTCAAAAATAAGAAAAAGATCTGTCAGCTGGGAGATATCTAATCTCTTCCAGAAATGAGGGTGACACCAAAGGCTCCAGGCCTCACTTTACCTAACTGTAGAGACTGATAGCTTAATGTATAATCTGTGTCTAGCCTTTTTCTATAAAGTATGAATCACTGACTCCATCCTAAAACCGGTAAACTGGGATCAAACGCCATCTGGAGGCACTTGTGCTTCTCCGTTCACTCCAGACAGAGACTAGATGCCCCCATCGACTGGATGTCAAATTTTCAGACAGCTCAGTTTAAGCAAGATGAAAGTCCCCCTATGTGACAAAACAGTGAGTGGTAAGATAACATGAAAGCGCATGATCTTTTTTTTTTTTTACTTTTTTTTCTGAACCTGAAGCTAGTGTCATTTTCCTTATGTAAAATCAGTAAATAACATAAGTACACACAGAAAAACAGGTGTCTGTATGCCATGTGTGCTTGTATAAACATTTGTATGGTTATTTACCTTCATCTAGACACAGTGTGAATATCTAAAAATATTCCGGCCAATTTCACTGCTGACATAAGCAACGAAATGACTACTGATTTATACCAACAATGTGAACGATTTGTAGATTTGCCTGCGGTGCCAGCTAACACATTATAGCCCTGTGTCTTCACTGTGCTTGTTGATTTAAGGACATTGTTGTCAAAGTTCTTCTACAAGCCTTTAGTGGTTTTAGCTATTGAAACTTAACTGTGTACATTTCAGACTTAAAACTCTAGACTTCCACAATATAAAATGAATATTAAGACTGCTACAACAATATGTGTGCAGATCTCAAACTGCATCTCAAAATTTCAAAATGTCCTGATACAGTATTTGCTTACACTGTTCAGGACTTTTATTCAATGAGAGGAAAACAGATTGGCTTTCTGACATTTTTATTTTATTTTATTTTATTTTATTTTATTTTATTTTACTTTATTCATTTCATTTCGTTTCATTTCATTTCATTTTTATTTATTTTTATTCTGTTGCTGTTTATCACAATGCCCAGAAGATCCACTAGAGGAAGAAGTTCTACCTTTAAAGAGAGATGGAAATGACTGACGGTCTAATAGATTCAAACTGGTATATGAGGCTATTTCATAACAAGAAAATTAAAGTTGTAGAATCATTCCTTTGTGAGCAGAGTTATTGCTCACTAAGCATTACCAGCATTCATAGTCTATCCATATCCACATCAGCAAACTGCTGGGGGAAATTATATATATATATATATATATATATATATATATATATATATAAACTTGGAAGATTATGAATAAATGCCTTGCCTTTCCTTACCTAAAAGAAACACTCATAACCATACTAACTACAAGTGCAAGCTGGTTTCTAAATTATCCTTTCTCAAATCTCTTCAGAGAAAAGGCTATCACACAGCAGCAACCCCTACCGAATGGTGCTTTGTGATTAGAAGCCAGCTACTGCTGGTGTTACAGCCCTGACCACAAGCAATGGGCAGCTCTGCTGAGGCAGAAGGAAATGTTTTGTGGTATAGCCCTGCTTCTATCTAGCTGAGGCAGTCAGTGGGAGGACTGAATAATTAAATTGCCTGGGAGGCTGCTTTTAGTTAAATGTCTGTAACATAGTTGAGGGCTGAAAAATGTGCTCAGAAGATTCATGCCCGGGATGACAGGGATAGGGAGCAAATAGAGAAAATACATAAACATTTTTAGAAATCATTTTTATAATTGAACTGGAAAATTACTGGTATGTTTAAGCGAGTGAGGGGAAAAAATCCATGCATAAATAGACAGCTTCCCCTTCACACAATTTTCAAAGAATCCAGCCAAGTATTTTGCCACTCTTTTTGGTGGAAAAAGTGCAGATGCCTTTGATAAATTAAAGCTACTGATTTATATGGCCAGATTACTGTCATACTGCTGACCTGATCACACAAGATTTACACCTTGTGAGAAACCATATATATATTTCCCCTGTTTCAAACACAGTTATGTGGCAATGTCAAACTGGAGCTGCAGTGTCAGCATTGCCATGGGAAAGGACCCCTCATGTGACCCTTTGAGTCAGGCCGTTCAGGCTTTGAGTCCTGAGTGGGTCTAGCACAGCAGCTCCCAAGCAACCTTGAGCATGCTCCTGCAGTGCTAAGTACCTGGGAGTGTAGACATTACATGTGGAGCAAAAGAAAATTGACAGGGAGAATCCCCTTCCTTTTGGGAAAAAATAAAATAAAATGAACTTTAGAAACCTGGCCTCATACATTCTCAGATGCTTAATAGAAACTTAAAGACCAAAATCCATGCATGGATCTACACAAGGTGCCCAGGTCTCAGCAGGTTAAGTATGAGGACATGATCACAGTGCCATATTCAGTAATTTTGCAGATACTGTCCAGCCCCACAAACACAAGAAGAGCACAGGTCTCAAGACTGAATCACTCTGAACACAAGCTGCTGAAACAGCTGCAGGGATAATATTTTTCCCCTCCTGCTCGTTCTTCTTTCCAATGGATATGAAAAGCCACGGGGTCACCTGCCTTTGATCTGATACTGAAGGGCAGCAGCAGTGGTGCAACTCCATTCCTGAGACCTATTCTGCCCCTACACATCCCTCTGCAGAGACCTTTTATGGTGCAGAACAGTCACTTTGGAGGGTGCCAGGCGTGGTGGTTCCCAGTCACACAGCTCCATGGGTGCAGAAACACCTCTGCCCTCAGTTTCAGCAGGCAGCCAGTAGGACAGGCACCAGTCACCAGGAGCTGGAAGGGTAGAAAAGGGGACCACGCCAGCCGATGTTATGCTGCTGCCAGCAGAGCTTCGTTCACAGCACAGTGTAGCACTGCTCATCATAAGATGGGACTGGCTGCAAGCTTTGTCTACACCTGCTGCCAGGGACATCCACAGAAATCCTCTCTCGTGTCTCTGAGGTGGCAATAGCCATAGCCATGTAGGACATTCAACTCAGAGTTCACTCACCCTGCGGAGGACAGAGTCAAGGCAGAAAAGTATTTGTCCCAGTAATTCTTCCCAATGAAAACTTGGGCTTTAGAGCACTGACAGGCAAAGGCTCTGGGCAGTGGAGTAGCTTTTCTTACTTCAGCAAGCACTGTATCCTCACAGAAGACTGAGCAGGTTGCTCTTCACTCCTGCACAGCTGCTACTGTGCAGGTGCCAGTGCAGCTCAGGTGCCAGTGGAGGAAAGAGCAAGCCATCTAGTCCCAGCAGGTTGGTGAAGATACCTGTGTCCTCCTCTGCATCTGCTTCTCGAGTAGGTTCTTCCCTACCCTGCAATATTTTCTGGACTTGATACAGAGTATTCCCACAGGCACCCTTTTGCTCCAGCTCTGGCCTGTTTTGCGAATTATAATCTCTATCCATTTGCTTCCAGTCAGTTCTTGGCACATTGTTTCCACACTAAAATCATACCCTTCCTCACTCTGTTCCTGAATCATACCGATTTCTTCTCTCCCATTCCTGTGTGGATCCCAAGTTTTTATCTTGGTTTCTCCTATAGGTCTTTTTAAATTCTTTGCATAGTCATTCCTGTTCCTTTGACCTACGAGGAGACACATTTTTGCCAGTTCTCTGCTATGGAAAGGCAAAGAAAGTCTAAATAAATTACTTTTCCCATTCAGATTTCCTATTTACTGTTCCCAGGTGCTTTCATTTGAATAGACAATAGCTAAATGACTAACAGTGCTGCTGGTCCGAGAGAAATATGATAGAGTACACTAAGTTCAAGGTGGATTCATTGTGCACAGAAGCAACATTTTTCATGACAACTTCAGAAAATTGAGTGGAATGCAGAATTTGCTCAGAGAGGGATATTCCTGCTTATCAACCTGGAGATGTAAGCCGGTCCACCTGAGTCATGAAAACTGTGTTCAGTGGCACAATAGATCCAAAACGTCTCAAGGTGACTGTTCAGCTGAAAATCCTTGCCTGTGACCAAGGTTCAGCTATTACAATTCACTGTTATGAGTACTGCCAAGAAGCCTCTTCTGCCACTCAGCAGGAAAGAAAATAAAACTATTTATTTCCATTTTTAAGTGTGAACAGTGTATTATGAAATTCAGTGGTATACAAAGTTGTTTTAATCCAAACCTGTTTAATCTTTTTAGTTTTTACCCAAGATTCATTTGCTGCCACTAACCACTCTTTAAACATTTTATCAACATCCTTAGTGCTTTTGGGAAAAGAGGTTTCTTTATCAGGCATCCTTGAAAGCTAACTATTGTAAACTCATATTGTAACACATACATTTACGTTGCAGAGATACTAGATATGCTCAGAAGCTATTGTAAATTCATGGAACATTTATGCATACAGAGTAAATACTCTCCATATGAATACATTTACATTTGTTATATGTGTGTGCATGCATGTGTGTGTACATGTAAAAGCATTTATTTAACAGAGACTAAGCCTGCTCTTTTTTGGAGTGGTCTGAAGTCTGAACTGGTAGTGACGAGCACTTTACTTACATTCTTTTTGTTCTTTGGAATTCTGGGGAAGCTTCTTAGGACACACAACCCTACCCAGAGTTATGTGAGCACCAGAAGAGCGTGCATTTAAGCCACACCATTAGTTTTCAGGAAGGGTGTTGTTTTTGCTGCTTTGATTTGTTTGCTCAGCAATGGTCATCAGTCCATGACGATGTCCTTATTCCTATGACAATACAAACCTCAGTGATATTTATGGATGAACTCATCCCCCATGAAAGTTTAAGTTTGGCTACCTCTACAGCTATTTCTACTTTCCACGTTTTATCTGGGTAGGTACAAGACAACAGTCCTCCTTGAGACCGACCTGAGTGCAGGAGTTGAGATTATCCTTTGCGCAAGGTGGCAGCAAAAGAAAGCTCTTCAAGCACTTCCCTCTCTCCCCTGCACACCTGCTGTTAAGAATGACTGCCTCAGCTATAGTAACTGCATTTTAAAAAACACCTCTTATTGATAGTGGTTAACGTACATGTATATACTTACTGCTTTTACTTTGAGAACACTGTCACTAACATTTCTTTCCCTGTTTCTTTTTACCAATATTCCCCAGGGGAAAAGGGTAACAAGATGCACATGGAGAAAGGTAAGACACAAAACAAATGGGAATTTGTTAAAATCTTGATTTTCCCTTTTTAATTTTAAAATAAAAAGGGTTTTTTTTTCAAAAAAAAAACACAACTACTTTGGGAGAAAGGATCAAGTCCAAATCCAAGATCAAAAAAAAAAAAAAAGTGTAAGCTTGACATTTAATTTTGACATCTTCATGCTAGCTGACAAATTCTGATGGACAAACCACATGTACACAACATGTCAGTGCAACAACTGTGTATTTCTATAGGAATTAGTTTGAAGAATCCAGCTACCAAAATCCTTACTAGCAAATGCCTAGATGAAAAGCAAAGAAAAGTGTCGAGTCCACACCAGTAGTTCACCACCCTACTCAGCATTTGCTTTTGGGATATTTTTACAGTTGTTATTGTTTGCTTGTTGTTTTGGGGACTCAAGAGTGTATGTGTTTATTTTTTTTTCCCTGAAGCCCAACATGTGTTGAATGGACTGTTTTACCACAAGTTACCCAAGCTTCATTCAAGTTTCATTAAATCTCAAAATATTCATAATATGCTTTCCCTCACATCAAATAAAACGTATTTTCTTTAATACTCCTTACAGACTTCCAGTTTGTTGACTTCAAGTCAATAGAAGTAGTTCACTCACAGCAGTAAGCCTCTGATGGAGCTGGTATTTGAACTATGAGCAGAATTGTAATTACAGTATCCTATTCTAATATCACCAGAACATGCAAAGCAAACGACTTGTTCATTTCCCACTTCTGCATGCCAACTATGTTTAAAATGTAAACCTAGACTAGTTTGTTGTTGTTGTGTTTTTGTTTTTTTTGGGGGGGGGGGGGAGAGCAGAGATTACTAACCTTGAAAGTACAATCTAGTATGTGTGATCTTTGTTCAGAGACATGGTAAAAGAATAGCCAGTCGACTTAGGTTATGAACATTCTTTGCAACCTTAAAGCTTACTGTGATGACTGTATTCTTATTCCAAAAACACTGTGTTTAATAAAAAATAATTCCAGAATATAAAGAATATTTTATTATTGAATACAAAAATACTATCTATGTAAAAACAATAAGTTAGTTTATTTACAGTACTTTACACTATTCTGCTCTAGGGCTTCCTTTGCATTGAATTTATTTTCATTATTTTACACACCTTTATAATTTTGCACAAAGCATTTCCAAAAGCATGTCATCCATGTTCACTGCTCCAATAATGGGCCTGAAGAATAGTTCAGCTATCACATTAGCATTAATAGATCTTAACAAGGATAGAACAACATTCAGCTTGGCAAATCTGGCTTCATCACCTCTGTGAATGAGTCTGACATGTTCATTTAGAGCTTGTTGTGCTTCCCTCTGCAGTCCTTCAATATACTGTGTACACTGCAGTCCAGGTAAATCTGAAAAGAAAAATAAATTATTTTGTTTACATAAGTTTCATCTACAAAACATTCAGCTTACAGATTATATTTATCACACAAAGAATGAAACAAATGAAATTGCTAGAGGACTTCTTGCATGCCGATTCAATGAGCCAAATTTTATAGTGTAGCTCAAAATCTTATCATGCTGGTGGTTCAGGACAATCAATACTCTTTGCTATTCAAAAGTGAACTGCAATATTTGCCAAATTCATTTAAATGTTAAAAAGAATTAGCTGATAACAGAAACTTTCACTGAAGAATGCTGTACAAAATGCCTTTGCAGTGACAAGTACAATCTGTAAATAGCTGAGATAATAAAAAATATATATATTAAAAAAAATTGTTTAATAACTTGTTCACTTCTACAAAAGGCATTACTCTGGTAAGGCATCTTTTGACAACAGTTTCTAAGTAGCTCCAGATAACAAGTGGCAACAAGTATTAACTCCAATACATGATAGAAAGTTTCCGAGTGAACTACACTGAGGGTATTGAGGGAGTGGGAGTAGAGGGATTTTGCTTTTCGGTGCAACAGTGTGAAGGCAGAAGTGCTAAATACAACTTGGTACAGCCATAGTTAGGAAGTGCCACATCCAGCTACCTTCCAGGTAAGTAACTGACATGGTAACCACTTGGTAGAGCTGTTGGAAGTCTTTAGGAGGAGAAACGATGGATGAAAATAAAAAGAAAGAACAGTAATGCAACGCAAAGCCAAACAAGCACTCCCCTGCCGTGGCACACCTGAGAGCCTGAGGTTTGCCCCGCTTTGTCCCCGCTGTGCGGGTGCCGAGCTGTCCGGAGGGGCCGCTGAGCCCCGCCGGCCGGACAGACGGACAGACGGACAGACGGACAGACGGACAGACGGAGCCCCAGGGCGGCTCCAAGCAGGCGGGGAGCGGCGGCTGCCTCCCGGCTTTTCCCGGGCCACTGCCGCGGGCTGGGCATGTTTCATTCCTGGGACAGCGGCCGCGGCCCCACCCCTGGGGGAACTGCGCCCCGCGCCCCTTCTCCGCCACCTCCCTCGGGGGACCCCCGCGGGCACTCACCCGGGTTGAAGAGCACGGTGCCCTTGAGGTACGCGTACTCCTTGGTGCTGATGTCCAGGCTCCAGCACTTGGCCAGGAAGCCCTCGATGGCCTGGATGTCGCCGGCCGACGGCGGGTGCGGCCGCCCCGGCGCCGGTCCCCGAGGCGGGGTGTGCTCGCCCTGCCGCCGGTTGGTGAGGATCCTCTGCAGCATGCTGGGCTCGGCGCTCTCCACCGTCTCGAAGTGCACCCGGTCCTGCGCCAGCCCCAGCACCAGCAGGGGCGCCCAGCAGCTGCGGACCAAGACGAGCTGCTCTTCCAGGGGCAGCTCCTGGAAGCAGGGCACGTTCTGCACGAAGCGCAGCGTCTTCACCAGCACGGCCGAGGCCGCCTTGCACGCCACCTGCGGGCTCTTCAGGGCCACCCGCCGCTGCGAGCCGCACGAACAGCCGCCGCACGCCGCCACCCGCCTCGCCACCGGCACCGGACCCTGCCTCGGACCCTGGCCCGGCGGCGGCTGCCGCCTCTCCGCCTCCGCCTGCTCCTGGCTCTTGAGGATGTTGTAGAGGATGCTGCTGTGCCGCCGGCTGCCCGCGCAGCAGCGGCAGCGCTCCACGCACGCCATGGCACCCGGGGCCGGGGCCGGGGCCGGGGCCGGGGCTGAGCCGCCCGGGAGGAGGCTGCTCGGGGCGGTCGCGGTCCCCGCCGCCTACGACCGACGGGAGAGGCGCACTGCTCGCCCTCTGCCCGGCTCTTAACTTATTTATAGCCGGCGGCTGGGTGTGCGTGTGTGAGTGCGTGTGTGTGTGTGGTGTGTGTGCAGCCGCTGTGCCCGCGGTTCAAAGGGGCAGACACTCTTTACTGGCTGGAAAAGAGAGAGAGGAGGGAAAAATTAGAAAAGAAAAAAAAAAAAAAAGGAAAAAAAGAAAGCCCTCCTCCTCCTCCCCCCTTTCCCGAGGCAGCGATGCCTAGAGGGAGTCGGCGAGCCGCCCGCCCCTGCCGTCAGGCTCCGAGGTGGTGAGAGGCGACCCCGCACGTCGCGAAATGGCGGCCGGCCCCGCGGGCTGGGGTTGGGGGGGGACACAGACTAACACCTGGGCCGGAACCAGGCGACATCGCCAGCGGTACAAAGGGCTTATTGCCTCTGCTGCCCCCTCGGCTTCATTAACGCCTTAATGCTGCCGTGGGGAAGGGAGGCGGACATGGTCCCCACAGTGTGGGGTTGGGGTCCTGGTGAGGCTCTGACAGGGGTCCCCGGGGTTGCTGCCTCTGCTGCATGAGATCCTGCATTGAAACTATGTGGATCTCCCGTGAAACCATCCCCCGCGAATAATTCCCTTCCTCTGCTTCGCAGTGCTGCTGTGCATGGCCCATCTTTATGAGGTCCTGATGTTTACATTCTACCTATCCGTTTAAAACGTTTCAATTTTCCCTACAGGCTTGTCATGTCCTGAAGTGAGTATTGCCTCCTCATCTTAGATCTCCACTTCTCTGAGACCCATCTCGTCAGTGTGACATATGGACTCCAAAACAAGAAAATAACTATACCAGGCCTTGATGTTTACACAGGAGGGATAGAGGAACAGTGAATGTCAAAATGTGGTTTTACTCTTGAATGAAAAACTCATTTACTTTCTTAGTTGGACTAACTAAAACTGGGTGCAGCAGAGAACAGTACTTACTCAATACAGTAAGTAAAGAGTTACTTCTTTGTGCCTATATGGGCCAAACCAGAAACATTTTATGCTTTCTGTCAACTAGAAGAACCTTGGCACAGTTTTAGTGAAAGTAGCCAGTTTTCAGCAGCCTTCTGTACCTGCTCCATCAATATCTGCTACCAAGGGATGTTTAAATCAATTCTGGACAAACTTCTTTTCTTTCAATAAAAATTCATAGTTTTTTAAGCAAATACCACTAACAGCTTTGGGCTTCTTAGGAACATAGAAAGTTTAGGCCAGATCTCAGCAATTTCTTTTCCCTATGAAGCTAGTCCTTCTATATCAGCTTACATTGTTATATAGCCATTTCTCTCTTAAGTATTCCTTCACAATTGGAGTCAAAAGGGATATTCTTTACAAAAAAGCACAAAAGGTATATGTGTAATATAAAGCACTGGAGGGTTATTTGCCTTAAGTACACCTTGTTTTCCAAATTCAGATTGTCCAAAATCCTAATTATAATTATCTTTGGTTTTACCTGTAAAATGCATCATATAATTTGTTTGTTTTATTAAAATATTTTTATTAACTTTCCTGGTGTCTCTTAAGCAGTCTTACAGTTTACTAATGCAGGGCTTTCAGATCTTTGTCTAAGGACTCTATCGTTTTTTTTCCACAGACTCAAATATGATAAAGTCTTTTATTGTCTTTGCAGTGGTGGAGAATTGTTACATTGCACCAATGCACTGATATCTACAGTTTGCAGACAGCTGAGTTTTGTCCCTGCAGCAAAAAGCAATCTTTCACTGAACATTCTTGAAGAAAAAAAAAATGCTTAGAGTTCAAAAATAAATAAACAAACAAATAAAACTTAAATGTTATGAAGTTTGTCATTCGAATAATATCATTGGTAACTGGAAAATACTTGTCTAATCATGTAGTATATTTTCCTGCCATTCACAAGTGTTTTATGGTACATAAATCAGTGTTTTCTCTACATTGCTATGTTAGATTTTTTTCCTTTCTAGCCTTTTTCCTTCCTTTTTTTTTTCTTTCACTAACTTCCAAGAGAAAACTTGCCACGTTTCAGAAAATGAGCATCCCTAAGCTTTTAGTTGACTTCAGTAGCACTTCTCCCATGAGGTACGTATTATTGGACTGACTGTGGAATCCAATTATGTTTTTTACTAGATTGCAATTTAGAAGGTATCTGTGGGAAAGTATGGTACAGCTGAGATTCAAAGCATTGCCTTTACAGTTTCAAACTTAGACCAGTAGTGGGAACATTCTGTTTATGGGAGGATGCTGCTTGCACCGGGCCATATGTAACTTTTATAGTGAGTCTATAATAGAAATTTTTCCTGATGTAGCAATGTGGATTGCAGGTATTTAATTTTTCAAGACATTTCTCTTTCAAACAAGTCTCAAATGTAGATACAACTCTACTGTCATACAATGACTTTGCTGGCACTTCATTTTTTAAACCAACATATGCAAAAAGGTTTTTTCTTTGATAACTACATCAATATGGGTATCCCATGCTGTAACTGAAACTTGATTTATTATTAAGTGCTAGAAATTGCATTAGTATAGTCAAAAGTGTACCTCTTTCTCTCATAAGTACATTTATGCATTAATTTCTTTCTTTCTAACTCTTAATGTATCAATATACATGGCATTTTATTCAGGGCAGAGCATGTCTTTCCCAATTAAAACATCAAAATGCCCTAGACATATTTAGTAATGTTTCTTAATGCCCTAGACATATTTAGTAATGTTTCTTATGTTGACATTTAGTGATTTGAATAGTCTTTGTTTTTGTGTCGGAGTTTTGCCTATCTAAAGCATTCAAGCTAAACAAAAGGCTGCAAAGCATTCTGTTTAAAAACAAACTGAAAACAGAATCTCTCACAGACAAGTAAATATGTTTTGATGGAAACTACGTGAAAACACATATAGCAAAAAAAAAGTGGATGTGTCTCATTTCTTCTAATTTACCCAGTCCATGTTGTCCAGTCATGAATAGATTTACATCCAAACAAAAGATTGCTTGTTTGTTTATATTCTGTTTTGTTTTTGCCTCAGAGAAAAGCCTTGGATATGAAGGTGATACAGCGCAGTCTTGGCAGTTATACTCTTTCATGTTGCTCTTCAGTGTCTCTGTATTGCCCATTTGGTAGCACACTTGGTTCTCAGCCAGAGGGCAAGACTTCGCTTTCAGAACAAGACCAAACAAGCATTTGGTTTGTGCCGTCAGTGCTTTAGTGCACCATTAGCTTGAGAGAGTGCTTTTTTCCACTGGGGAATTGGATCCTGATGTTCTGTAAATACCTCTTATTCCTCCCTGTGTAAGGGCTGAAAAATGAAATTTGATCTTAAGATGAGATGTAAAACTGAGGGCTCAATTCAGTGATTAGTACAAGCAAAGCTAACTTTTTCTCTGGAAAAAAAAAAGGCATTGAATGTGGAATACTGTTAAGAGTATATGTTTAGTAAGACATCTTTGGTACAAGAGAAGTATTCCATAAAAACAAGGTTTTGGAATTTACATATTTTGTTATGTTTCACACATATATTTCTCACATATATTGAGACTGTCCATTTGTCAGATTGACCACCATTCAGAGTCTCTGTATTTTACTGGGGTGTTTACTTGAAAATGAGTGAGAATTAAGGGAAAAGTGTCATCATTAAGAATGTTTTACCTACACATTTTTTTAGGCGTTCCTGATGGCACTACTGCCTCCTTCCTCAACTTGCAATGGATTCCTTGGGTGGAACAAACTGAGATCCTGACTGATTCTGCCTGAGCCAAAGACAGCTGATCAGTACCAATCAAGGGATGCTGAATGAATTTATAGAGCTTTTACGGCTGCCCTAAGGCTGTGATTTGACTGTTGTTACTGTATTCGACCACCAGCTCACCTAGCAGGATTTGTTTGTTATGGATTAGGATGAGCATGCGGTTATATTCTTATGGAAATAGCTGGACTGCATAATAACATACAGTTTTAGACCTTTACACCAAGTGCTTGAAAGTAGTTGATACCTAATCCAGTAGAATGATGCAAAAGCAGCCATTCAATATATCTTAAACAAATTTAAATCTTCAAAAGGTATTTTTATATTTATTTTTTTTTCTGGTCAGATGAATGCTTTGCAGCATATTGCTCTGAAATTTTGGATCCAGAAGTAGGAATCCTGAATTTGCATTTACTGTTACTGGACCATGCACTTTACTGTCATCTTTCCATTGGCAGATAACCAACTTAAGGAGACCTTCACACATCCCACACATCTCACCTTCATATGCTGATTCACCTTAGGTAATACAATTGGCTTACAGGGGAAGGCAAAATTAGGGGAAGAGAAGCAATTTTTTTCCGGGGAAAGAAGTTCAGTAACTTCACATAAAAAAAAAAAAAAAAAAGTAACAGATCTTTGGGCTCAAATAAGTTCGTGTTAATGGGGATTCTTTGGGCCTCTACTATGTAGAAGAGCTATGTATTCCAGCAATTTAGAACTGAACATTTAAGTATGCTGTTGGGGGTTGGCTGTGTCAATGTTTAAATCTAAGTAATTTCTTTTTTTGGCGAAAGTTGGTTCATATGCTCCCAAACATCTGCCAGTGTAGCATGTTTAAGGGTGCAATCCCATAAGACAGATTTAGCCAGTCTAATAGCTCATTGGAGCTGAAAGAGATGACTTCCAGATATATCTTTGCTGCTGCTGCTTTCCTTGTGCCAGCTCTGGCACTCATCTGACTTCTTGGCGAGCCAAATCCTTTCATTAAGCTGGCTGCATTTTTAGAACAGCCATTACAGGAAAGGTTGCAAAGAAATTAGATACCTTGAAATGTGCTCTCCATGCTTTATTTTCCCCATTGATGCTTTCTGAGGTTCTGCCCAACCTAAAAAGCTGTACAACTCGTGTTATGGCAGCTTTTTTTTTGGCTGAATCAGCAAGAAACTAACCTATCAAAAAAAAATGAATAGCTTTCTGCCAGTTTACTGATCTGAACTCGTTCAGATAAGGATCAGAAGAGTGCCAGAGCAGGTGGAAAGGAGTGGCCTTTCCTCATTTCCAGGAGTGGAAGGAGAGAGGGAAAAGAGCAGGACCACTGCTGAAAGCTCTTATTCCACTTGGTCACCATGTGGAACCCCTCCCTCAGGGGGGACAAAACCCTAAAGCCTGAGAATAGGGGAGAGAGGGCTTTTAGTAATCTTTGTTTTAAAATGAATCTTTTAAACACCACCTGAAATTGAATTGATCTGTACTTTTGCTAATGACACTTGGCTAAGGGGATTGTATTATAAAATATTAGTGTCGAAATAACTTTCAATTACTAACCTTATTACAGTCATTTGCCTCGAGGAATACATGGCTAATAGGGAAAAACAGATGGATAACAAAAAAAAAAAAAAGAATCTGGAAAATTAAGTGTTTTAATACATTGTTCAAGGTTGTGGCATAAAGAATAAAATGCATTCTAGCACTGTGGTGGCAATAGGACACTATGCATCCATTACACAAATTCTGAAGTTGAAATTACTGTATAAATACGTCTGATTGTCTGACACTGACAAGTTCACAAATACATTTACATTTGTGAGTAATATCCAAGGATATGCTCCTAATAAAAATAATTTAAAAAAAAAAAATTACGTGCAAATAGTTTTATCAGTTAGCATTCATTTTATGTGGAAATCAATGCGAGGGCTTTTAAAATGCATACATCTTTCCATAGGTTTTAATTGAGACATATTTCACCCAAGATGGGTATTTGAAAATAGTGTCCTTTTGGTGAATCGGTGATGTAATTTCTCATTAAATCAGGTTCATGTTTTGGTATTATAAAACATACTTATTTCACAGATTCACAGATTTCTCTAGGTTGGAAGAGACCTCAAGATCATCGAGTCCAACCTCCGACCTAACACTAAGTACTCCACTAAACCATATCCCTAAGCTCTACATCTAAACGTCTTTTAAAGACCTCCAGGGATGGTGACTCCACCACCTCCCTGGGCAGCCCGTTCCAATGCTTAATAACCCTTTCGGTAAAGAAGTACTTCCTAACATCCAACCTAAAACTCCCCTGTCGCAACTTTAGCCCATTCCCCCTCGTCCTGTCACTAGGCACGTGGGAGAATAGACCAACCCCCACCTCTCTACAGCCTCCTTTAAGGTAACTGTAGAGAGCGATAAGGTCGCCCCTGAGCCTCCTCTTCTCCAGGCTGAACAAGCCCAGCTCCCTCAGCCGCTCCTCGTAAGACTTGTTCTCCAGACCCCTCACCAGCTTGGTCGCCCTTCTCTGGACTCTCTCGAGCACCTCGATGTCCTTCCTGTAGCGAGGGGCCCAAAACTGAACACAGTACTCGAGGTGCGGCCTCACCAGAGCCGAGTACAGGGGCACAATCACTTCCCTCGACCTGCTGGCCACACTGCTTCTTATACAGGCCAGGATGCCGTTGGCCTTCTTGGCCACCTGAGCACACTGCTGGCTCATATTCAGCCGACTATCCACCAATACTCCCAGGTCCTTCTCGGCCAGGCAGCTTTCCAGCCACTCATCTCCCAGCCTGTAGCTCTGCTTGGGGTTGTTGCAGCCCAGGTGCAGGACCCGGCACTTGGCTTTGTTGAACTTCATGCAGTTGACCTCAGCCCATCGCTCCAGCCTATCCAGATCCTCCTGCAGAGCCTTCCTGCCCTCGAGCAGATCGACACACGCACTTAGCTTGGTGTCATCTGCAAACTTACTGAGGGTGCACTGGACGCCCTCATCCAGATCATCAATAAAGATATTAAAGAGGACCGGCCCCAGTACCGAGCCCTGGGGGACTCCACTAGTGACCGGCCTCCAACCAGATTTGACTCCATTCACCACAACTCTCTGGGCCCGGCCATCCAGCCAGTTTCTAACCCAGCGAAGCGTACGCCAGTCCAAGCCCCGAGCAGCCAGTTTCTTGAGGAGAATGTTGTGGGGAACGGTGTCAAAAGCCTTACTGAGGTCAAGGTAGACCACGTCCACAGCCTTTCCCTCATCCACCAAGCGCGTCACTTGGTCATAGAAGGAGATCAGGTTCGTCAAGCAGGACCTGCCTTTCATAAACCCATGCTGACTGGGCCTGATCGCCTGCTTGCCCTGCAAGTGCCGCGTGATGACCCTCAAGATAATCTGCTCCATGAGCTTCCCCGGCACTGAGGTCAAACTGACAGGCCTATAGTTCCCCGGGTCTGCCCTGCGGCCCTTCTTATAGATGGGCGTCACATTGGCTAGCCGCCAGTCAACCGGGACCTCCCCCGATAGCCAGGACTGCCGATAAATGATGGAAAGCGGCTCGGCCAGCTCCTCCGCCAGTTCTCTCAGTACCCTCGGGTGGATCCCATCCGGCCCCATCGACTTGCGCACATCCAAGCTCCGTAGCAGGTCGCCAACCATTTCCTCATGGATAGCGAAGGCCACATCCTGCTCCCCATCCCCTTCCACCAGCTCAGGGCACTGGGTGTCCGGAGAACAACCGGTATTGCCGCTAAAGACTGAGGCAAAGGCGGCATTAAGCACCTCAGCCTTTTCCTCATCCTTAGTAACTAGGTTTCCCCTCGCATCCAGTAAAGGATGGAGATTCTCCCTAGTCCTCCGTTTCGCGTTGATGTATTTGTAAAAGGATTTTTTGTTGTCTTTAACGGCAGTAGCCAGATTGAGCTCCAGATGAGCTTTGGCCTTTCTAATTTTCTCCCTGCACAGCCTCGCTACATCCCTGTAGTCCTCCTCAGTGGCCCGCCCTTTTTTCCAAAGATTATAAACCCTCTTTTTTCTGCTAAGCTCCAGCCGCAACTCTCTGTTGAGCCAGGCCGGTCTTCTTCCACGCCGGCTCATCTTTGGGCACGTGGGGACGGACCGCTCCTGTGCCATCACGATTTCCTTCTTGAGGAGCGCCCAGCCTTCCTGGACTCCTCTGCCCTTCAGAACCGCCTCCCAAGGGACTCGGCCAACCAGCGTCCTGAGCAGCTCAAAGTCAGCCCTCCGGAAGTCCAAGACAGCAGTTTTACTGGTCCCCTTCCTGGCCTCGCCAAGAATAGAGAACTCTACCATTTCGTGGTCACTCTGCCCCAGACAGCTTCCGACCACCACATCTCCCACCAGTCCTTCTCTGTTTGTGAAGAGAAGGTCTAGCGGGGCACCACCCCTGGTAGGTTCACTGACCAGCTGCGTCAGGAAGCTATCTCCCACGCTCTCCAGAAACCTCCTAGACTGCTTTCTCTGTGCCGTGTTGTGTTTCCAGGATATGTCCGGGAAGTTGAAGTCCCCCACGAGGACAAGCGCCGACGATTTTGCAACTTCTGTCAGTTGCCTATAAAACTCCTCATCCGTCTCCTCATCCTGGTTCGGCGGTCTATAGCAGACCCCCACCAGGATGCTAGCCTTGCCGGCCTTCCCACGGATCCTAACCCACAGGGATTCAACCTTATCATTCCCAGCCTGGAGTTCCACAACATCAAAAGATTCTCTAATGTAGAGAGCCACGCCACCACCCCTTCTGTGCTGCCTGTCCCTCCTGAAGAGCCGATAGCCAGGCATTGATTTCCTTTTTATCATTCTCTGTACATGCACATACATAAATGATTTGTAGGTTTATCATGCAAACTAAAATCTGAATCTCAAATACTTATAATCTTAAAGTAACTTCTGCAGTCCTTTGGCCATGTTCTTTGCTTAAATCACAGTTCACCATGTTTCTAAATTTGTACGTTTTATATAAAATAGGAAAATCATTTGGCATTCTGTTCTGCTGGCAGACAAGATAGACTACATCCTCAGTTTTATCAAAGTAACTGAGCTAGCTTACCCTCTTTAAAGAAAGGATTTTTCTAAACTAGAACATTTCAGCAGAACTTGATTAGGGAGTGATCTGGCAGTTATGTTGGTGCATCTAGTGTACTCACAGTCATTGATAGACCAATGTACCATGAGAAACGCTAACATCTTAACCTACCTCAGCTGCAGCCAGACAACATCCTTGGTTGGTCTGAGATTCAGAGAATCCCGTAAGCTAACCTTGGACTTCCTAAAAGCACTATTTCCGCTGCTATATGCTGAGCTTTTGTTGACAGAAGTGCAATTTCTGCTCATCTCTATGCCTCTGCAGGAAACCATTCAATCGTGTTTCGGATTTAGTGAATATGAAGACTTTGTGGGTTTTTCAGTGATGATGACAGGGGAAGGTAGAGACATTAAACGTTGAGTTAAAAAGAGGAGGTGTTTTTGTTTTTTTTTTGTTTTTACCAAATCATCTGCTGAGGTTTGGGGGGTTTTGTTTGTTTGTTTTATTTATTTATATATATATATATATATATATATACTTTTTTAAAAATTTTTTTTTCTCCCTGGATATCCATGAAAATGGATAGCATTGAACAGAACAGTTACTGAGTAGAAAACCCCTAGACTCCAGTGTCCATACTGGTGGCTTTAGTTCAGAGGAACAAACTACAATGAAATACACACACATTGTTGCTAAGTGAGAAGAACCCATGATGGAGGAGGAATACATGAATGCGTGAAGGAATAGGGCACTGCAAAGAAGGAAGGAAAGTGCCACTGAATGGTGATAGAGTAGTCATAAGATGTACATGCAAGATAGAAAATGAAGTACAGTGAATGGGCATGTTGAGGAAATCTTTAGCTAAGAAAATCAGAATTGGAAATTTTTCAAGTGATGAAAAAATAAAGAAAGAAAAAAAAATAGGGTAGAGCTTGCAGCAGGAGAGAGTCCATTTAGGGACAGACAGAATGAAGACAGTTGTTCCATAGATATAAGATTGACACATATATTTTTCTTTATGCTTCTTTTTGTTAAACTGTTGTTGGGGGGTTGGTTTATTTGGTTTTGGAAAAAGTATTGGAAATTGGAATTAGAGAAGAAAGGCATCCTTTTTTTTATTTCTTCCAGCCCATGGAAGCCATACTTCACGTAGATTTCCGATTTTTGTGAAATTTCACTAGAATTCCACTATTACATTATTTTCACTAATTTCCCTGTTATCTCAAGGTATGTCTTTCCAGGTTTTGGTTTTGAAGATATTTTTGTCTTAGAAGAGATTCCTTCTTTTGTACCTTCATCATTTATTTTGTTTTCCAGCCATTTATACACCATGCAGAGTATCCACATCAGAAGGACAAAAAAAAAAAAATCACTAAAATGTCATTGTTGACACTTCATTGTCTCTTTCTTGCATCCAGAAATGTATTCAGTTTAAATCTTTCACTCTTCTCAAGGACATGTTTTCTCTGTACACCTGTAAGATAGTAAATCATATCATTACCTTGGACTTTTAATCTCAGAACTTCAGGAGCATGGTCTGAGAATGAGAAATGAGGATGTTGCTGATTGCAGATGTTAATGTCTGAAACTTTAAGCAATTACATGAGGAATAGTTTAGAGTAAAACAACTATGTTTACTTTTGACTTGAAGTATGAGTTTTAATCTTTTATTAACTGTGTTCTGTCCTCTCAGTAATTCATACATAAAGCATAGAAAGTTTAATCTGATATTTCATAGCTGCTTATTTCTCCTAAAGAAGACTTGAGTGCTTTTTGTTACCACATTTGACAACACAAATCCCTTACACACAATAATCCCAGAAATTCTTTGAGGACCTCCTTTTTCTCTCAGCATTGCTCTTCCCTTCCACCTCCAAACCCCATAGCAGTTCAGTTATTATAATAGTTTCTAAGTTTCCCAAATCTTTGCCAGTGTTTCCTGGTAAGCAAAGAGCAGTTTACTCTGAAGCAGGTCAGGTTATAATTTTAAAATGTAGAGGGAGAATAAACTACCCTTCTGTAACTGAAACTGTGTAAGTGGCTTCTTTCCAAGGTCTTGCTTACCAAGAGATATGAATAGCCTGCTTCCCTGCCATGGTAGATGCTGAACTCCGCCCTGATTCATGGAATTCTTCTCTGATCAGTAGAATTACATTAGTGTCAGAACTGATGTAAAATTGTGGTGCCTTGCACTGCTCAAAGAAAGTCCTCTAAGGTTTTATCCACCCCACAAAATTAAACAAGAGTAGTTTTAATAAGTCTATCAGGAGTATCAATGACATGTTGGAAATGACAGTCACAGTCCAAGTCCTCGAGGCTGTCAGTGATATCACCTTCATTCCCATGGCTAAATTAAAGCTACAGTAGTTTCACATCTTCATTTTGCTGAGTAGACATACTCCTAATATCTGTTGTTAAATGATTCGATTCAAGTAATAACTACTGCTCCCTGATATTATGAAGCAACATAAAAGGGAAATCCCATGTATTCCTGGCTTATGGTGTCTATGTTGTACTGTGAGACTGTAATTTGGGAAGGATGATACACTACTAAAAGAAAACTAAAAGTATTTTTCCAAAATATTTAAAAGCTGAGGTGATGTGGCTCAAATACCATCATTTCATGTCTCTGTTGCTGACACAGCTGATGTTGAAACAGTTTTATTAAAGACATTACAGGGTCAATGTAAAATCTCTGTGCATATCTAAAGTATTTTGAATGATTTATGTGAGTCCATGGATGTTCATTATGATGATATTCTTTCATGTTTCCATTGACAGGCAGAACAATGTCACCGGTAATGTCCAAAATAAATTATATCATCATAAAACTGGACCTTAAATGCAACAAAATTAAATTTAAGGTAACTCTTAAAGTTTGACAATTAAGGAAAGTTAAAGGACATATTTCAAGCAGCACTTGACACTCTAAATTGCCCTGTTCTCAGTAAGTGTTGACATGCAGTAGGCTTTGTGACACAGAAACAGACATATCATCTGTAATCTATGCTACAAGTGCAAGTGGAAGAATGTAGTGAGAGAGCTTATTCTTAATTCTCTCACCTTGTCTGGTTTACAGGTACTCTGTATTAATACACTGTTTTCAATGCCACCCGTCTCAGAGTACTGCAGTTTTCTGTACCAGGCATGTGCTGTTTTCTGTAGCTATCAAAAGATTCTCTTCAGTAAGAGTTCATGTGTAAGCACTCATTATCCCCAGCAATTCTGCAGCTGGCCCCAGTGAAAATACAGACTGCTTATGGATTTCCTGATAGTCTGCTTTTATATTGTCGTTTATGTAGAAAGATGATAAGTAAAGACTGAGATAAGAGTGCCATTGTGCTTAGGAGCTCTATAACTAGTAGTAAGAGACTGCCAGCAGTTCAGAAGATGGATTATCACAACTAACTGAAAAGAATCAAAGCCAGAGAGGGCAAGAGGTGAAATGATTTCTCCAATATTATTTATCAGATCAAAAAACAGAATTAGGAAAGAAAACCACCAGTGGAATTAAGGCTTTGTTTAAGCCAAAAACAAATTTCCCGCTAGATTCAGTAAGGCTAGGTTTCATCCCACGTATTAAAACTTCCGTGCTTTATCATTCCCTGTACTACACCAGGCCTAGCATACACCTTGATTTTAAAATATCATATGCCATATGCAATACAGAGATTATGATTTTTTTTCTGGATATACAAAAACAAATTGGAAACTTGTTTCTCTTATGAGCTGAAATAGAGGTCATCCAATTCCTTCATCAATGAAGCATTGAAAAATGCAAGTACTATTCACAAAGGCCTGAATCATGCTGGCTGTGGATCAAAGAGCCACTTTCAGAGAAATAGTGGAAGTTAACATCAATAGAGCAGTCAACATTTCTAGTACCAACATCAGGAACATTACTGGTCCTCTTTGTCCTCCACTGATGATGTGTCAGGCCCCTTTCCACCCAGTAAATATTCCAGGCCAGATTAAATTCTGCAATATTTCTCCTTCCACTTTCCTTAATCTTGTTTGTTTCTTTGCATTGGTGTTTTCATGCACATGGTTGTGCTCTAAATCCTGATTTTTCTCTGAAATTGCTTGCGTAGCAATTAAATTGTTTATCTGTTGTTTTGTATGTTTGTTTGTTTGTTTTGTTTCCCTATGCTTCCCTAGCACTAGGCTTTATCTAGTATATACTAAATCCATATTCATCTTTACTCTAACCAGAGTGTTAAGTTCATTTTAAGTAAAGGGTAATTTACTAAAATAAAATAAAGTATTTTCTTGTACATTCTCACTCATTTTAATTGGATGCTTTCCACCCTGGTAGTATTGCTTTTTATCTGGTAATGGACGTATTTCTATAGCTGACAAGTTGCAGCACTTGTAGCACTGCTGGCAAAGCCTGGTTGCATGCACATTGTTCTTTTACTGCTTACAAAAGTTTATCGTCCATATGAGGTCCAGGTCTTCATTTGCACACAAATTGTGTAAATTCTGCTGCACAGGGACTGATTAGAAATGAAGGTGGCAAAGCTTCAGCAGCTACGCTGAGCAGCAAGTACAAGCTCTTCTATGTCCTGGGGTCCTGGTGCCACTAAGCATCAAGCCTATGCACTGAAATTTTCTTTCCACAGAAATCAAAGCACTAGAGATGAGGGGATGGATTAGGATTGGCACATGTCTTGATACATCCTTACCATGTCTTGGATTCAGGGTGCGGCTGGAGTATGTATCCACATTAAAGACCTTGAAGACACTCTTGGCATCTCAAAGTTCAGATGACAAAGCCTACAGCTTCCTCTGTGTTCTTTGATGATACAGCTTATTTTTATTAAAAGCAATATAACTGTCTTGTTTATATGCCTTGTACACTTCAGTATTCAGTCTTGCTTCTCCTGCTCCCATTCTCTGTCTTCACAGCACTTCATTATTAGAGGATTTTTGACTGGATTTTATTTTTAATTTTCTAAAAAATGTTCATATATTTTGTACATAATTTCATACACATATACAGATATATATATACACCTTTAAAGGTGTATAGATGAAATACATTTCATTTGAGTGTACCTTTTTCCTGCAGAGTTCTCACCTTTGAAAATCTTCATTTTTCTTTCTCTTTATAAAGGCTGGATTTTGCCATGTCTAGTAACCTATGCTCCATAACTTTCGTCTGAAATCTTTAGTATGATTTGTGCTGAAAAGGACATAAGGGAAGCAGCAGGTAGCTTGGAATCTGTTTATGCAGTTTCATATGGTATAATTAGCATTCAATTTTATCTCTGCACACAATAGTTAGATCATACTAGGCAAATTAATGAGGCAAATTCACTATTTCTTTGTATTTAGTTTATAATTATTTTTTTTTCTCATTTTAACCTCTCCTCTGAAGGAAAATATGTAATGATATGAACCAAACTTTGTTATAAAAAATGTAAACAGAAAAAACAGATTGTTCCTATATTCAGGTTTGGGGAGAATAAAGGCCATATGCTTTAGTTAGTCTCCATGCAAAGAGCAAATGAAACAACTTCTTTTTCTTTTCATTGGATATAAATCTCTGGGTGAGATTGTTGTACGTCACAGGGCAAAAATAAGGGTATAATTATGAGATATTGAATAACAAAAATAATTTATTTTCCTCTGTGTCTCTACACAAGAAAGGGTTTGGCTCTGTCCCACTGTTCCGTCCTGAGCATGGACTGCTCTCTTAGTGATGCAGATAACTAGACTAGAAGCCTAGAAGAACTCTTCTCCCTCCAAGCTCGTTTATACTTAATTTGCAGCCCCTGGCCTTTTCCTTACTTTTAAGATGGGTCCTCTCTACATGCTTGTCCAAAAAAAAAAAAAAATGGTCTGTCTGCTTCTTATTAATGTAAATGTAGTTGTCTTGTTAGAAAACCTGTGTAATTAGGATTGTTCATTTTTACTAGATCAACTCAACTAGAATGATATGTGTAACAAATACTGTTCGTAGTCTTTGCAGAAAGTATTGTGAAAAAAAACCCTTTTTCTTTTTGAGTTACACATATTTACTTCCTGGAATTTGACTTAAAAGATCTAGAGGTAACCAGAAAACAAAGCAAGACAGCAACTTTATTTTCAGCCTCCTCTTCCCTTATGATTTCTATTTCAGGGTTCTGTGTACCTTTCATTGCTCAGGCTTGATTTTTCCCATTTTGTTCCAGCCAGGCCTAACACAACCCAACTCAAAACCAGTTGTCTTAACACAATATGGAGAGTCTTTTTCTTTTTTTATTTCTTTTTTTTTTTTTCCCAGAAAAATTGGAGATATGCAGAATATATCATGCATCTATGTTAAGGCAGGACTGCAGTATATGTTTCACCTAGTGTCACAAACAATATCTTACTAAATAATGAACAGAAGCCCTTTCTCCAGAAAATGTGTAAGACAATGCAGATGTGGTTAGACTGTGTCATTTCAAAATAAACAGCAGGCAGTTTTTCCTGATATACAACAGCTGACTGATATCAGTTCTATTTGCTATCATTACTATTAAAAGAATGGTCTATTAGGACTTTTCTTTCCCCAAGAGAACCCTAAGTAAAAGCTCCAAGGACACTTCCAAATAGACTGTAATAGTTCAGACATTCTTATCAGCAGCACATTATGAAACTGTGCTAGCTTTCTCTTACTTTTCTGACAAGTCAGGTTTTTCTCATAACATTAGCAAAGGAAGGGCAGATTCTCTGCATGTAACTCCATAAACAGCAATGCCACCAAACTGCATGGCATTAGCATATACGCAGCTTTTCTGCTGTACCCAGTCTTCTATCCCTATTTTCCATAAGTAACCTGTTGAAATTCCTTTGTAGAGAAGAATCTGTCCATAGTCTAACAAAAGCTGCAGCTGATTCATTAGAGGGTGGTATGCCTCCTAAAATACAATTAGGTGCTTGTGGTCTTAATGATGAGACATTTAGAAGAAATATAGCCAGTAGAGTATAAATACATTGCCAATAGAGTATAAATAGCTCAGTATCTATATAAAAAGGAGGTAAAATCAGTCTCTCCTTATTCAAACTAATACATCCTGGAATTCTACTGCCTCTCTTTATTATTATTATTATTATTATTATTATTATTATTATTATTATTATTAATTTTACTGAAAATCAGAGCCTCAGTGTGTTAATTGCTTAATTGCCTTTAATTCATTAGTTACTTGTTATAAGTTAGTGACTGACAAAACGTGTTTTCTCATTATTGTTTATAACATATTGCAGAAGGAGAAATAGGTGCATGTGTTTTATCTAGTGTTCCAAGCAAGTCAACAACTTGGATTAATGATAGAGAAATTTCATGTTTCTAACTGTATAAGCCCTTCATATGTTCATAAATAGTATTTCAGAGTAGATCATCAAAGTCTTAACTATGCCAAATCCTGCACTATTAGGACTATAGTCTCCTTGTCTTTGGAAAATAATAGCAGATAGTTTAAACTGTATCTGCTGTAGAATGGCATTAAAATCAAATTTGTCCACCAGTTTAGGAATCAGAATTTAAGCAGTAGAAGAGGCAAATAAATGCTTCTTACGTGTTGGAGTCACTTCATTCCATACTGCATGAACTGTGTATAAAATCACATTTTTTTCGATTAACTTGCAGAGCTCTTTGCTGAATCACATAAATTCTGTTGCACCACATTCATTGGTTTTATGACACAGTTCTTTGAGTGATTTTTTTCATTTCTTTTTACTTCAGATTCACCTTTTTGTATGCCCTCTTCTGTGACATTCATTGGACAACAGAAGTATGGTACTTAAGAACTGCACCACAGGGCACAAAGACAGGTAAGGTGAAGGGAAACATGTTATAGCTCTACATTACAACAACAATATAATGTTTCAGCACATTAACAATGATATTTTTAGACTGCAGTTTCTGGTATTTAATTGTCAGTCTAATGGTTTCAAATATACCACACAGACACATACTGTCATATGCAATTATACTTTGATGTGCTCTAAAGGTAGAAGAGTAAAGGTTCAGAGATTGTAATTACAAATTAGACTGATATGTTTTCTTTATGAAAAAGCAGTCACTCAAAGCAGGCACATAATTAAAATATGATACTGCTTTTTTTTTTTTTTAATTATAGGTTTATGTGGCAATTCATGGATTTATAGAAGTGTAGACCACTGTCCAGAGGAGTTTATAGCAATTATTACAGGTGTCCCAGGCTACTCTGGCTCTGCTGGTATAAATGGAGCTTTGCTTAGATACTGTGCATGACTGTTCCTAAATTCCTGCGACTTTCATTGTCTTCATCATCTTAACATAAGGTGAGACTAGGTCTCTGTTGGTGATACTGTCTTTTTCTTTGTAGCTCAGCAAAGAAAAAAGTATTTTGTATCCAGCTCCATTATTGTTCGGTTTACTTGATTTCTTTGATTTAGTGATTGTAGTGAGAGATTTGTGAGTTTGATTTTCTGAGATTTAAGATGGCTACCCTCAGCTCAGGAACATCAGCAGAACAGTTCTTCTTGTAACTCACTGTCTATGATTTGACTGTCCAAAAACCAAAAATGTTCATAACTTTGTGCACCTAAAAAAGGGGATTTTGTCTAAAGAAAAGTTTGTTTATTAAAAGTTCCATCTATGACCTTTAAAAGCATGACATACATTATTCAGAAAGCATAGAACAATGACAAGCCAAGCGTTCGTCTCACTAAAAGCACTTTTTTTTCTGAAATGATTTCATAATAACAAAATCTGAAGGGCAATAGAAATATAATGTTCCTCAGAGAGGAAAAAAAAAAAAGGCATTGTTTAACAAAAGTGCTGCCACTGCATTAAAAGAATTCAAGAAACTCACAATAATATAATAATAAATTACAATTGCCTATTGTGCTTTCCTAATGACACTTTATTTATTTCTGTTTACCACCTGTATCATCCTCTGTTTGCCATAACATGTTATATTTTTTTCTTATGTGTTAATGGTTTGTAGACAATCATCATCTGAAAACATAAGGATTTTTTCTCCGTTTATATTTCTGATATTTTTTCTTCACACAAACAAAACAAGAATTACGGATATACAAACTCTAAGTGTTATAGCTGTTAACTTGATTATAAATGTCCATACATTTGGCTTGATAAAAAATTGGTGCTATAAGTTTCGTATTTCAAATTAACATGTTCTGCTGTGCTATAGAAATGATGGATCCGTGTGGCATTATGTGGTTTATCAACGTGACGTTGCAGAGTTCATTTTAGAAATGCAGAGAATTGAAAAGAGGTAAAATGAAACACTATTCTATTTCCATTTTAGCACTTAATTTAAAACTATAGTCTGGAACACAGCAAAATGGGACTATTATCCTGGTGAATTAAATATTAACTTTGATTAACTTTATGCTGCTGTACCACTTAATCCTTGACATTGACCTACTTTTCTCAAGTTATTGTGTAGAGACTTATATCCTTGTTGTTTGGGGGGGGAAATGTCATACTGTTATAGCGGCCTGTAATTAAAACAGCTCACATTTATTGAAAGTTTTACCTTCAACTGTGTTAACTCCTTACAAGCTTGTGAGGAGGTTTGCAAGCAGCAGCTTATTTTAAGCTGATATCAAGTCTAAATTAAGGTCATATTCAATGCAAACATAATGATAGAATTGAATGCCATATTAGCAGAACACTGGTGTAGGACAGTGGAGATGTCTGTTCATTTCCCAGCATGGACGACAGATACTCTGACTGACCTTGGATAAAACAGTCTGTCTCAGATTTCAATTTCCCGTCTGTGAAAGGGGACTAATATCTTCCTACCACAGAGGCATCCTTTGCAAATGTTTATTCATGACAGTGAGACAGTTACCTAGTGAGGTTTATAAGATACTACAGAGTTTCAGCAGCTGTAATGCCAGACGTTCGCAGAGGTTATGGATAGAATGCCTAGGAAGGAGGCATTCCAGCTACAGGTTGCTCTGGTTCAGCACTGTTCAATTCTGTGTTGTTTTTTGTTTGTTTGTTTGCTTGCTTCATCTTTATTTATATTCATACTAAATGGTTCATTTTTTTTTTTTGTTTATTTCTTTGTTTGATAGTCATTGACTCTAGCACTTTCTGTTCCCTGTTTCTCAGTTGTATTTGCATTTACTCTCACTGACGGTTTGTTAACTCTACAAATGTACACTTAACTCACACACAGCTGCTGATATGTGTAAGACAGTGGTAGCTAATGCAAGTGACTAGAAATCAGCTTTTCAGTAGGTAATCCCCTGCCTTTCAAAGGCATCAGTCAAGAATTTTGACCTCCAAGCACAATAGCTTTTTTGAAATGCAGGGTTTCTTTTTTTGTTGTTTCCAGACCATTTCTCTAAACATCCCCAAGTTTTAGCTACTATGCAGAATCCATCTGCTGGATTTTTTTCTTAATTTTTTTTAACTTTCTCTTTTGGGTGGTCAGCATCTTGGAGAGCAAGAGCTGCAAGAGGATGAGAGATGCTAGATGCTATTTTTGGCATAAGAAAGTTATGATGATATATAAAATACAAGGGGTCATACTAATACAAGACTCAACTGGTAGCAAACCATCCATAAAAGGTGTTCCATACAAAGCCCAGTTACGGAGGTGAAGTTAAACCTAAATATTACCACACTGCAGAATTAGATTGTAATTCAAAAGTGTGCTTATTTTCAGGCTTAGTTAGTAGCTCCTGGTCACCAATCTAATTATGTTTCAAAGAATATAAAAGGGCAACTATGAGCATCTTGTGGTAACAGTTAAAGGGGTCATGTATAGGCATCCAAATATAAAAGTATGGCTTTATAAACTACACTCTAAGCAGGAAAACGTGTTATGCCTTTTGCTTGGTAAATTATTGCTTTCATACAGTGCTGAAGACTTATCTCATTTTTCAGCAGTGTTACAACTAGGTACATGTTAGTCTGTCAGTGTAGGTCAGAAATAACCCACACTAGAAAGAGGGAAGCTGAGAGGAAAGTAGATACTTTTTTTTTCACGATGTTTTCTTCTTTGTTGACTTTAGGTATAAACCATTACAGTCTTTTCTCTAAAACATTTGAAACTAAGAATTGGGACTACGTCTGAAAGCTGAAAATCACAGGTTTCATAGAGGGTTTCTAACTGGAGCTACATTTCTGAATTATGCATTAGTAATGTCCAAAGAAAAAGATACATTAATTACAGAAAATTCAGTTACTGATCTCTACAGACCTTTGGTTTTCATTAACCTTTCTTTTTAAGCATTACAAGCAAATCTAGGAAAGGTTCATATCTTGCCATAGACAAAGGTGAAAGATAATGTTCCCAGATGCATAAGATGGCTCTAAATGTAGTTGACAATGGATAACCTCAACAGATCCCTTTCTTAGTTGCTCTTTATGACTGTAAAATTTTCTCTCATTTGTGAGGCAAAAGATGTCATGGGTCATTGTGATATCTGTGGTTCGTATTGCTCATGAGCTGCCAGTAGGACACAAGAAGAGGTTGGGCTGAAATATTTTATGTTGTTGTGTAAGAATTTCTACTGTTTAATATTTGCATACTGTAACTGATTGGTACTTTGGGGTATTTTCCCCTTAGACTGTGTGCTTATAATGAGAAAAACATTCAGTAGACTTTCTGAAGGAAGCATAGTTCAAGGTGAAATTCTGCTAAAAAGAAAGACTGCATTAAAAATAACACTATATTCAACAGCTCAGTCCTATGTGCATTTAATCACAGCTGTAGAGATGAGTGTTAATGTTAATCCAGTACTGCCTTTAGTTCCTAATAGTGCTTTAAGAATTTCATACCTGTCAGAGAACAAGAGATCTACTAACACATTAATAGCCCTAGGCATTCCTTAAGTTATTGCTATCAGTCTCATAATTCACACCTTTAGACTTCCATGAAAACATGTTAACAGATGGCAGTATTTGCACAACAAACTGTTATGTCAATAGTTATGTCAACAGTTTTTTGACAATGTCAAAAATATCATTGTTTCATTTTAAATAAGGTATGGAACTAAGAAAAAAAGAAAGAGAAAAAAGAAAAAAATAGAAAATAGAAAATAAAAAGAAAAAAGAAAAAAGAAAAAAAAAAGAAAAAAGAAAAAAGAAAGAAGAAAAAAGAAAAAAGAAAAAAGAAAAAAGAAAAAAGAAAAAAAAAAGAAAAAAGAAAAAAGAAAGAAGAAAAAAGAAAAAAGAAAAAAGAAAAAAGAAAAAAGAAAAAAGAAAAAAGAAAAAAGAAAAAAGAAAAAAGAAAAAAGAAAAAAGAAAAAAGAAAAAAGAAAAAAGAAAAAAGAAAAAAGAAAAAAGAAAAAAGAAAAAAAAAGAAAAAAGAAAAAAGAAAGATCAGCAGGGAGTGACAGGCTTTGAGCAAAATAAAAAACAGTTGTGGGAATAAGATCTTACTGAATATCATCAGTCTGCTTGAATCCATCTTGTTTTCAGAATTTACTTTGGAAATTTCCCAGAAATTGACAAAATTTGAATCTGGGGTTGCACCTACTTCCCATATTGAAGTTAAGGTTCTCAGTGTGAAATTACATAACTGACAGATTTCAGTAGCACACAAGGGCAAGCTGCCCTCATGTTTCTTGTGAAAACTTATTGCCATTTCATACTTTTAATCCACTTGCAAAGTGCATTGTGAATCTGATTTTGTCTTTTTTTTTTTTTCCAATATCTGTGTTTTGAATCCATTTACTTCCCTCGCACACCAAGTCACGGGTATTGTTGATCTCAGCCTACTTGTAGTTAGACTTGATGATCTTTCTAGCTACCTTCCAACTGTTCTGTTCTGTTCTATTCTATTCTATTCTATTCTATTCTAATTTATGCAGAAAAAATGAAGCAGTAAAACACATGTAAAGCTTTAATGAGGTTTTCTAAATTTTGAAAACTATTTTCTTTTACATTTTTAAATCATGGTATCATGGAATTTTTATATTCTAAATCATAGATTTTATAAGAATTTTAAAAAGGAAAAGTAAAGGAGAGAAGAAAAGTCATAAGGGAATTATCAAATCTCCTGAATTATGAAGCTGCTGGCTTCATATCGGTCAAGAGGTTATCCATAAATTCACAAAAATATTATGATCTAAAGAAGGCATTGCACTGAATGTCTATGCATTTGGGGAGAGAACAGTAAGAGGCTGGGGGCTGCAAATTTGATACCCAGGACAAAGTATTTTACTGCACTATAGCCTCATGATGTTTTATTTCCTTCATAAAATAAAAATCCTTACTGCTTCAGCTCAGTTTGACTAAAATGGTGGAAGGAGGGCTTGGATAAGTAGCTGATCTACTGAGGGCAATAATCTCTCAAAGAAGGAGCAGGCAGCAGCAGGCAGTTGACATGTTTGCAACCAGATTTATGAAGCATGTTAGTCTTCCTTACGCAAAGTGCTTCTGCCTTTTCAGTCTTCTGCAGCAGATTCTTTATTGGCATTATAAAGCCTATCTGTTTAACAATGAGCTAGTAGAGTTGGTCAGTGCAAGTTGTTTTGGTTTAGTTTTGAACTTTTTTTCACAAAGTTGTTTTCAAATTAATGGCATTATCAAAAAGTTGAAAGTTTTGCATCATTGTGATAAAGACAGTGGAATTTATGAGGGAAAAAAAAAAAAAGCCATCAACTTCCCTTTTAATTGATTGGTTTGTTCAGAATTTTTTACAGAATATTGAGAGTAAAATTTGTGACTATAGGTGTAGTGTGTCCTGGGGTTTTCTTGTGACATTCTTGCTAATGGGTTTCTGAACGGTTAAGTACAGGTGACATGAAAAGCAGGAGCAGTATTTTCAGTAAGACTGGCAAACCTCTTACAGGAGCCATCTTTGTCTTTGAGGCTACAGATCAGTCAGTTTTTAAAGGGAATATGTTTTCCTACATGTCCCCAGTCTTTCTTTTAAAATTCCTTGTTTTGTCTGCATATTAATCTACATACTTAATTTCTAGAACTATTTATTTTCCACTTAGTTTCTAAACTATTGGTTCACTATTGTCCTCTCTTTTTAATTTAGCTCTACCAGTTTACTTAAATTTATTGATCGAGTATATTTGAAAAAAAAAAAAAAATTAATTCTCTGTTAACAATGAACAATCCATTCTTAACACAGAAATATTCAAAAAATAGAATATAGGCGTAATAAATATCATATTTAAGGATGGTATTTAAAATGTATTTTCTTCCTGTATGTAAATTCTTTTACAATGGTTTAGCTGTTTCCTTCTAGTCTTTTTTTCCTAACAGCGTTGTATTTAGAAAAAAAAAAATGAAAAAATAGTTCTCCAAGATAGAGCAGTACTGTATGCTTCTGCAAATATTAAGCAGAAAATCAAGAGGAGACAAATATAACAAAACTGAAAATAATATTATCACAGCTGTTCCTTTCACCATCACAGGTGCTATTGTTCACAGGAACACATTGCTTTATCTTAAAAAGCTTGCTTTCCACCCAAAACTGAAGGGAATAAGGGAAGAAAAAAAGGGGGGGTGGAGGAGGGTGTGAAGAAAGGTTTAAGGAGGGAGTTTAATTATAGAATTACAGAACCACAGAATGGCATAGAATGGCTTGTGTTAGAAGGGACCACAAAGATCATATAGTTCCAACCCCCCCTGCCATAGGCAGGGAGGACACACACTAGATCAGGTTGCCTGGGGCCCCATCCAGCCTGGCCTTGAACACCAGGGATGGGGCATCCACAGCTTCTCTGGGCAACTTGTTCCAGTGCCTTACCACCTGCTGAGTGAAGAATTTCCACCTAGCCTCTAATTCAAATCTCCCCTCTTTTATTTTAAAATCATTCCCCCTTGTCCTGTCATTATCTGATTGAGCAAAGGATTGCTCTCCATCTTTCTTATTAGCCCCCTTCAAGTACTAAAAGGTTGCAGTGAGGTCCCCCAGAGCCTTCTTTTCTCCAGGCTGAACATCCCTATCTCTCTCAACCTTTTTCCATAGGAGAGGTGCTCCAGCCCCTTGATCATCTTTGTAGCCCTCCTTTGGACCCACTCTAACAGCCCCACATCTTTCTTGTGCTGGCGGCCCCAGACCAGGACGCAGTACTCCAAGAGGGGCCTCACAAGGGCAAAGTAGAGCGGGACAATCACCTCCCTTGACCTGCTGGCCACTCCTCTGTTGATGCAGCCCAGGATGCAGTTGGCCTTCTGGGCTGCAAGTGCACACTGCTGGCTCACGTCGAGCTTTTTGTCCACGAGAACCCCCAAGACCTTCTCTGCAGGGCTGCTCTCAATGAGTTCTTCCAGTCTGTCCTCATATCTGGGATCGCCCTGACCCAGATGGCGGCACCTTGCACTTGAGTTATTAGGTTCAGGTGGGCCCACTTCTCCAGCCTCTCCAGGTCCCTTTGGATAGCATTCCTTCCTTCTATTATATCAACTGCACCACTCAGCTTGGTGTCATCTGCAAATTTGCTGAGGGTGAACAGTCCAATGCAGCAGTCCAGTCAGTGTTTTAGTTTAGGTGAGAAAGGTATTTCCAAAGTGCATCTCTTCAATATCTCCACAGGCTCTGTTTTTGTTTGCATTATAGAGTGGTTGTGGATTGTGTAAATTTGATACGTCTGGGGGGAAGCCAAAATGAAAGATGCTCTCCAGAAACATACCTGACACTCTCCGACTGCTAATGGGATTAGTCCTAAAGACCAGACTGATTAGCCCAATGTAAAACCCCTGAAATACATGCTACATGGATGTTGAATCCTCAGCACCAGCTGTTTTATTCTACACATTTGTTCCCAGTGCACTGCACTGCAGCACTTGCTAATGTAGATACAGCCTGATTCTCTTCCTACTTTATGTAGAGTTGCTGATCCATCCCTCACATAGCTGTTACATGAGAGCAGTTGTAGAGGATCCCAGTATGAAGTAGATAAGAAACAAAATTCCTTCAGGGAAGGGAAAGTTGAAGCTACATCTTAACAATTAAAACCACTCAGTTTAGAGAATGATCTTGAAATGTTACAAAGAGAACCTGTGGGCAGGAGTACAGAGAGGAAACTGGATTCCTAAAAGTGAGGATTCATCAGTAGAAGACAGCTCTTCAGAAGACGATCAACTTTATGTGCCCAGGCAAACTGTTCAGGAACAGTTTTAGCAGAAAAAGCATGGATGCAAGTAGAAGCAGACAATGTCTTTGCATTCTCTATTGTTTTTTGGTTTTGTTTAGGAAAAAATAAAATTGTTGGAGGAAAGAAGCAGTCACAGAAGAGCACTGCTTCTTCTTCCACTGCATAAAATTTTTCTCAGTGACATGAATCTACATTTATAGTTTCTTATATATTTCTGCAGTATGAGGGTGGGTTTTTTGTTTGTTTTTTTGTTTGTTTTTGCTTCTGTGTTTAGAAAGGCTGGGACAAAAGTATCACCATTTGCAGACACAGAGTCAGGCAGTGTGGTGGCCTGCCAAGCCACTGATACCACATATGCTGAAATGCTTGTTGCCCAGTCACATAGCACTTGTACTACAGCCAAGAGGCTCAAGAGAAAAACAAATGTGCAACAGTTCCCTGGGAGAGCAAAGCTGACATCACCAAGACCTTCACAGTATCATCTACCGACAACAGTGTGAAACCTAACACTGTTTGTTGGATGTTTCTGAGATAAGTGCAGTAAATTTTGAAGATATGCAATGATCAGTGTGAACAGTATTCCTTTTGGTAGTGATCCTATTCAAAGATAAAAATTTTATGATGTTTTGGAACTACAAGAATGGAACATTTCTGATTAAATAAAACAGTTGTCTTTTTCCAAAGAAACATACCTAGCATCCTAGGATGGAAGGCAAAGTGGTTGACAAAAGTAAATGGACAAAGAAATCTTAGCCATTTAAGAACACTTTGCAAAGGAAGCTGCCTGGCTTCACTGTAAAGAATTACGTTTCACTTAATACTGCGGTGAAATCCGGAAATAAGTAGCATTGAGAGAGGCAGAAAAGGTCCTGTCCTAGGATTCTCTGTGACAAGTCTTCTCACCCAAATATCCAACACATTCCCCAGAAACCACCTCTTGTTGTCCTAGATATTGTCCTTTCTATCTTGTTCAAATCCTGCCTTAATGTTTGCCTGCTTCTTAAGGGAGGAGGTAAATTTCACATTCACATTAATTTTCACATTCTCTTTTGGGGAATGTGAAAAAGAGGGCTGATTTGTTTCTTTTTGGGTGCTTGTGTCTTACCAAAAGTTAATAAGACTTCAGTGCCTAGTGGTCGAAAATCTTGAAATGTTTAAAATCCTCACCCCACCCACCTTATTCTGTATGTTTTGCAAATTCAACTTGCAGAACAGGATGCTTCAGATTTGCTAGCTATTCTGAAATCATTATTAAAACCAGGGATAGAATAAAGTAACACAAATAACAGTGTATTTTATCAAAATATAAGCATGAGAAATAAGTTGTTATGTCTGGGAAGAAATAAAATTATAGAGAATATATTAACATATCATACAGCTCTCTTTTGGTCTGGTTTGTCTTCCCAGTGATTTCTTTGTTCCACTCACCACTTTTAAAGACAAATTTACATCCATGGACTTTATTTAGTCCTAACAGCTGATTTCATTAGAGCATCAAGCTGATGTCTCAGGTCTTTTGCCCGGTCATGCTGGGGATGTTTGTTACATAAAAATAACTTTGAAAGACTCTTTTCTTCTAGGCAGACTAAATAAACATAGTAGTTAGTCAGTGGCAAATGCATTCTTACATGATTTTAATGATAATAATAATAATAATAATATTCTAATTTTGATTACCATAAACAAACTCTCCTCCTGACCAGAGAATGTGGTATTTCTCAGCTGCCATATGTTTATATAATAGTTTGTAACCTATTTTACACAACTACAGATGAGAAAAAGAATACTTACTGCTTGTCCACAAGGAATTTGCAAAAACTGGCAAGCAATTATATGGGAGATAGACTTTTTTTTTTTTTTTCAGTAGCTTACTGAATTGGGCAGGTATGTGATAACTAGTAGATGGAGTCAATATAAGACATTGACACTGTGAAAACCCTTAATCATGGGGTTAATGAATGAATGAATCATCATTCTTAAATCACAGAATCATAGAATGACTTCAGTTGGAATGGGCCTTAAAGATCATCTAGTTACAACACCCCTGCCATGTGGGGCCATCCTTAGCTGCCTTATTAATCTTTTTATATTTTTATTGATTCTGTAGATATTTCTGATGTATGCAATATCAGTTTCCAATTTCTAATTAAGAACAATTCTTTCTCTTAGCTGTTATACCTTATTGCAAGATAAGCATATTCCAAAAGCCCTTCTCTGTGTGAAAAATGTAGAGGCACTTAGCTTTCTTGAATTATCCAGGATATGTAGTCATTGATCATGTAGTACAAGGAAATGAAAGAATAAGGAGTATAAGATTTATAGAAAAATCTATGATTTCACTTTATTATGCTTATAATCTAATCTGTTTGTCTGAAATTCACCTTTGTGGTAGCACTTCACAAGGAAAGCACGAGGCTTTTGAAGAATCCCTCACAGCTGATTGAGCTACTGATTCCTTCATAACATTTGTCCAAGTGTTGATGGACTTCTGCAGATTTTATTTTTAATGTTTTTTAAATATTTTAATATTTTTTAATGTTTTTTAAATATTTTTAATTTTATTTTTATTTTTATTTTTACACCAAAACTAATTCCACCTTCTTTCAAAAACTTGTACAGAGGACATAAAGAGACCTTACCAAATATGACCTTTTTCCTGAAGGCAAGAAGTGTTGTCATTGCTGTCAAGGAGTTCTATAGTAAAGACAGGTATCAAATAAATGCATGCTTGATCTTTGTATAGGTGTTGTACAGAACAATTTTTTTTCAGGGAACCTATGATGATGATGTTCCTGAAGTGCTGCTTTTGTCACCTTATACTTCTGCCAATGAAGTTGCTAAGTTGCTTCTTAGCTTCTCTAATACTGCGGGTTTTATTCTGAAATTGATATCCTTAGGCATTGCTAAATAAATACAATTTTAAAATTGTATAAGAAATCAGTCTTACAAATTGAAATTCTGGATGATTTCCTCAAAGATTTCTTTAAAAGTTTCTTGGAGGACATACAGATATTGCAAAATAATTTTCAGGATTATCAGAAAGTATTTCTGAAATGTTCAGAAAGGTAAAAGGACCAAGAATAAGTGTTTAAATACTTTCCATCTGTGGTACAAGCATCCTATGTTGTGTTCTCAGTGTGAGGTAAGCATAAAACAAGGTCTTCCTTTGGGTCTCAAGAGTAAGTACCGGTACATTTTTCTGATGTTTAAAGAGAGAAAAAGTCATGACACAGCCTTATTTATTTATTTATTTATTTTAGCAGCAGCAGAAACATTAATAGTGTTTCTCCCCACTCTCCCAACTATTTTCTCTTATTTATTTTAGATATTATAGGAAAGTAGTGGTTTTGTGACTTGTGTTGACTCTGGCTGAAACTGGACAAACAGTTAGAAGTTGCTGAGATGAAGAATTGTCAGGCTGTCAATCAAACTCACGATGATTATCTAATTTATTTTCTAAGAGAAGGAGTTTAAAATACAGGTGAAGTGGTAGTTGATAAAAGACTATAAAATATTTCACACATCTCTGTCCCTGGAATATAGTCAAAATTATTCTACAGTAAACATGTTACTATGTGAGCTCATGGAGCTGACTTGCAATGTCCAGGCCCTGTGTTGCTTAAAAACGTGTTCTGCCAAACTGTTTTGGATCATCTGCACTAGAAGCTGATCATGACAGCTCTTACGTGGAAAGTGCTAGCCATTTCAGCATGCATCCAACATAGTTCTGTCTGTTTTCCATGCCTCACTAGTAATAACAACAATAGTACTCATTCTAGGAGGAACAGGAGTTAAGAGTCCTTTGGTCATAGTTTGGAATATATCTGAAGGACAACAGAGATGAATCAGAATACTTTTATTTCTTGTGAATTAATTCAAATAAATGCTTATTAACCTTGTGACCTTTTGGCATAGTAGTGTGATAGTTTTAATGCTAAAACAAAAATTACTAATATGCCTTTTTCAAGGTCTGAATGTTTATTTATTTTGGTGTTGAAATTGTTTATGCTGTTGACAGGCCATGTATCCATGCAGGTTTTGGCAATTGATTTTCTTTGAGTGAGTAAATAATGAAGTAATTTTACTTTGTCTGGGCCTTAATCAAAAATAGTTCCTATATTTTTGCTGGGAGAGGCTGCATATTCTTAATTTTCAACAGGTTGTGTGTGCACTGATAAACTATTCCTGCAAGCAGAAGAGTCCTGCAAGAGTCACCTGTCCCTTCTGTTACTTACATATATAATGTCAACAAACACTATAAGGTGCATTTTGCTAGGGTCATACCATTCTCATGATAACTGATTATATCAGGTACTGTGTTGTATCAGGTACCATCTGTTGTTATTAAAGACCTTAAAATTTGTCTCTGTCTGCTGCGATAGGGTATGAAAGTAGATTGCCTTCCATTTTAAGGAGCAGTAGTTCTGTTTACTTGAAAGGAATAACACCACATTATTTTTTCCTACTTGTATGTAATCTAATTTCTTTCTAATCAATTTCAGTTGAAAACTCTTTAGGATTAACAGCAAGCTAGAATAGTTTCATTGATTTCAGTGGAAGTACATCAGTTTACAACCAAATGAGGATCTAGTCTTTACATTGCCATGTCAGAACACTAAAGTTTTCATATTCTCAATAGTGTATATATTTTATTGCCAGAACCAACCCTGCTGAGGGGAAGTAAAATGTAAGTAAAAATCTAGTGACTTCTGAAGGGGAGGTTTTTAAAAATATTTTAGAAGCATGATGGAAAATCATACATAGATTGTAAATATCCTTTTTACTCTTTGAAAATGAAAGCTGAACATTGAAATGTGGTTTTCAGTAAAACGTGAAACAAAAATGGTGGGTAAGTTGTAGCTGAAAAAGCTTGTCTTAAGTTTCATTGTGTAACTTCCTCTGAGAAGGTGACTGAGCACATATTGCCTCCTCTGAACCAAACTTCTTCCAGCAGAGGAAGAAGAGAAGAGGTGAGAGTTTGTATCATCCTATTTAAAATAAAGGGACTAAGTGAGTGTGTGTTATATACTGAGGAGAATGACCAGCAAAAAGAAGTAGATATTAAAATGTTCCAGTAATGATTCAGCAGCTAAGATTGCATGTCAGAATAAGCTTTGTATGAAAAAGAAATTCCATTCTTTTCTTAAAAATCTTTTCTTGAAATTTTCACACAGAGTTGTGGAATTGGATAGAAATAGCAGAGCAGCCTTTTTATTGTACTTCACAGGGATTCTTTGTACAGCACTTGTTTTATACATCTCCAGACAGCCATTGCCCTTTTTCCTAAGCTACTTTACATCTGCTTTATCTATTTCCATCAGTAGGTCCAAAGCCTTTACCAAGCATTAAAAACATCTAAAATTTAATATGTAAAAAACTATATGTTTAAGCTTTCAAAATTACTGGCACAAAACCTACCCGCACAGAGAGGTAATGCCAAAGTCTCATAAATGCATGTTTTCTTCCCACACCAATACCATTTCGTTTGTTTGTTTGTTTTTTACCCTTAATGTTTTGTCATTTCCTCTCCCATTTTGTCTTCACACGGATCAACATGCTTCTGTGCCAGATTTCTCAGTGATCAGTGAGAATAGTTTCCTAAGGCTAATATGATGAGAAGTCTGAGTAAAGAGAGATGGGGTTGCATGTAGATTATTATATTTTCTAAAATAAACCTTGTATTGTAGTCAGAAGAAAGGGTATGTATTAACCAGGTGGCTTAACTTCGTTGCTTTGTTTCTGCAAGACTGAATAAATTCTACCCACTTCAAAACTATTTGTATAGGGCATTTGTAACCATTGGAGTGAAGGAAGAGAAAAGATGCCAGTAAAATTGCTATTAATACGCAGATAAATAATGTTGCTTAATATTAAAAATCATAGAAGTTTTTGTATAAGTCTTGCCATTAGGGAAGATCACTGACTTAGTGCTTTTATCAAAAAGAAAGCAGGATCTGAGCTTCAGCAATTCTGCATTTTGCAAGAATTCTGTCAAAGCAGAGAAAATCAAAAGCTGCATTGTTTGCTTGCTACTCCTATGGCTGAGATACCGTGAGAAACAAGCAAAGTTATATTAGGAGTTTTAAAGGTGAGTGAAACCACAGTTCGATCAAGCAGTAGGCCAGCTGCAGACAGAACTGGTATTCTGTGGAAAATCAATACTCAGGAATTCTCTGTTTCAAAAGGTAGCAAAAGAAAGCTGAAGCTAAACCAAAGAATATAAAGGTTTTCTGGGGGTGAAGGGGTGAGAGAAGTCCCAATACTGAGATAGACAAATTATCAATTGGAAAAATAAGTTGATACCTGTTACCTACACCTTTCCTCCATTATTTGTTCTCCTGTGAATTAAATGTTATATTCTAAGAGAAGCTAAAAGCTATTCTGTGATATATTGCCTATTATCTAAGTACATAGACTGAGAAAATGAAACATGTTATGATTCATTAGTCCCTTACAATCATAAGCTCATTAAATGAATCTGTTCCAAACCTATTGTGGAAAATCCCTGGGCAAAATGAACAAAATAAATATGTTTGCATAAGCAGTATCAGGGTTTTCGATGACTTCCATGTGATGTTTATTCAGCAAACAGGCCCAGTATCTTTTCTGCATTATCAGTGGCTTAGATGCATCCAGTCTGTGAAGCTCACTTTGTAATCTGACATCAGCATGCAGCGTTCCAGGTTTCCTGTGACTTTGGACAGATTATTATTCCAGCTTTTAGCTTTGTCCCTTCGACCCTTACCCTGTTGAAAGCCTAGTTAAATAGATACAAATGGTTCCTGAAAAAGGAGAAAATTGCACAACAAAGTTTATTGCCAAAGTGTAAAGGCTGAGAGCAAAGCTGCAATCATCAACAAACAGGTCTCAACTGGGCCTCTACACTCAAGGAACGGGGGCTAAGAAGGTTTAAACTTTTTACAATTATATGAATGGTGGGTAGTAGTATAGAGGAGAGAAACTTGTGGAACAGAGGTAGGCATCAGAATACTTACTGGTTTTATGTGCTATATGTAATCAGAGATACAGCAGTAATGAAGATAAAGCCAATAGTCACATCATAAAAGTCACATAATGACTTTAAGTCTTACACAGGTGAAACCTGTATCATCTTTTTTGAAATACCGACTGAGTTTCATTGATTTTTGGTTCAGTGTCAGACATTAAGCTTTCTGTGTGCTCCAGAGGCTTGCAATTCCCTTTTGTCTTACAGTTTGTTTTGATGCTGATGGTTGTTGCTGTTCTGCTTTTTGATTTTTCAGTCTTTGTTTTTCTTTATTTAGTCTGTGAGGTCATTGACAATGGATTCCAGAATTGGTGTGAGAACTACAGATCCTGAGGTAAGTACAGCTCATACAGTTATAATGAAAATCCCTTTGAATTGAAGGAACTGAAGAATATATCCTACTTACTTTGGTGGGAGTAAAAAAGAATATGAACAGAATTACAGCAGTCAGGGAAGAACAGGAACTGCTGCTGACCAGGAGTGCTGCAGAACACTTTTCCTAGCTGTTTCCCTCATTAGGTAAGGATATCCAAAACAGCCATGAAAGCCTAGGGCACAGAAGGTCATTTAAGATCTCAATTCTGTCTTATTTGAGGGCAGGGGGGCAGTGGAGAGCCTTGAACATACTGAGGCTTATCTTTTTGAACTTTGTGGTTAAAACCAGAGACAATACCTGATTAAGAATCATCTCTTCTGCCTGAAAGTTCTGGGGAAGGAATATATTGAGTTCTCTTCTCCAAAAGTTACTACATTTTTTTTCTTGAACCCTGGAATTTGAGATCCACAGGGGATAAATTTCCAGAAGAAAAAGCAAAAAGGAAAGCATAGTGTTTTGATACACTTAAAGATGTTTCATTTATCATGATTAAAGCATTCTGTAGATGTAGGATTATCTTGACTCACTCAAATGTCTCCATTTAAGACATTTTATGCCTGTTTTGTCTCATTCAGATGAGATGTTAGCAAAGTACCATGCACTCAGAATCTAAAGAAGCTAGTCATTGAAGCAGTACTTTAAAATATTCAAACTTTCTCATATCCAGAAATAAGCCTATAAACTTCCTTTTTCCTCTGTGCCTGATAAAACCAGTCAAGTGAACAAAATTTTACTTGTATTTATTTTTTTCTCAAAACCATAATTTTCATAAAGGCAGTGGAAGTGATGGGAGGTAAAGGGGGTTGATATTGTTTTTTTTGTTGTTGTTTGTTTGTTTTCCTGATCAGAAGAGTCATTACTAGTTTTTATAGGAATGTTCATTTAACTTCTAATTGGTTCCTCTCTGTTGTGTTAATTTTCAAGGTTAAAAACAGCCACTCATGAAGATAAAATTTGAATGTTAACAACTGTCTTCATACAGTGGTAAATTCAGTTTTTATTACAGCATAAGCCTAGTGGACTGAAGCTTAGACAATCCCTAGAAGAGCAATCCTTCTACACTATCTCCAGGAGTGGGATGTTTCTAAAACACAACTTGAAAATCGTAGGGAGTTGACTGGAATAGCACAGGCCTGACCATTTATCTTCATAAACAAACAAGGTATAGACTTAGAGGCTTTATTTGGTGGGAACTCATGCCTTCCATTCTTGATGATTTCAGCAGAAGTAATAGATCCTCCACACCATGCACAGTTGAGATTGTTTAACTTAACAGGATGAAATTCTGCAGGGATTTTTATTGTTTAGTGTGATGTTGAATAGACCCATTACCACATCCTTATAATAGCTGTAACAACTAAGTGAAATGACACCATTGACAAGTTTTATCCTCAAATTAATATTTTCTATTTCTTTTTAATTCTCATTTTAGGTATTTGAAGTAGACATTTCATTGTCATTCCTTATTATTATTGGCAGTTTCTGTGAAGTGTTAGAAATGGATGAATCCAAGAATACTGAAAATCTGAAGATCCATATTGCAAAAGCCTTTTTGATTTTCTCATCATTTGCCACTTCACAAATATCTTTGACATTCCTGACATGGAGAAGATTATCTGAAAAATAATAATAATAATAGTAATACCTTTACACCATCACCTGTTTTCAGTGTTTGACTTTAGTGTGAGGAAATTTAATTGTTGAAGTAAGTGAAGCTTGTAAAGCTTGTGATTAATGTATATTTTAATGATCCATGCTAACAGTAGCATGTATTATTTTGTATACAGTATCATCTCCTTCTATGAATAATAAATGTCAAACAACTAAGCCCCAAATGTCATTTGGCTTTGATTCATGTAAATTGTTCTTTTTCCTAATACAATTTTAATTGAATTAGCAATCTAAGAAACATGAAAATCAAAACTAGATGCTGAGATGTTACATTATGAAAATGGTTGTGTCATTATTAAATAAAAATAATTTTATTTTAATAAAGTGATGCAAAATAAAAATATTTTAATTAAATTATATTTTAATAAAGTATAAAATGAGTATGTGAAGAGTTCAAGAGAACTAGTAAAGTATCCTGTTTAAATTATCACATATCCCATTTTCAGAAAAGTACTTAAATGTCATTAGGTACAATCATTTGACAGATGCAAACAGAATATAATTGTATTTGTAACTGTTTATATATAACCAGTCAGTTAGAAAAGAGGCATGACAAAGTTATCCTGCTACTTAAATGAGGAGATCTTGAATTAAAAACATGTATTCTCTGGCATCATCCACTGGCAAAGAAAGATACAAGTTAGAAATTAATATTAGAGAGAAACAGAGAAAGAGAGAGATCAATTCCTTTCAGTTGCTAATAATTCAGGTAATTAAGATTCTGGATCATGTCCCAGAGTTTTGGCCAGAACTGTTTTTTTGTGCTAGAAAAGAACAGTGAACTCCTGAACAGTCTGCTCTTCAAGTGAGCTATTGTATAACTCACAAGTAAATGGTGTCATTTGCAATTAATTCACATAAATTGTGTTAACTTTCTGGCACCTCCTTCTGCACTTCCACATAAGGTTTTTCATAACTTCAGTGAAACCAAAAGAGTAGCAGTTTGCCAAGAAAGTGCTAGAAACAAAAAGTTCATAATAGTAATACTATTTATATATATATATATGAGAGGTACAGAGAGAAGAAAATACAAAAGATAAAGTCTAAAAGAGTCATAACCTGTTTAAGCTTGTTTCTCTTTTCAATTAACTTGTTAAAAAACATAAGCAAAACAGACAAACATGAAATATTACTGGCGGTATCTAGTTAAAGACTGTAAAGATACTGAAGTGGAAAATGATGACACTCCTTTTTTATGTATAAAATTAATCTTTTTTTTTGTCAGTCAAGTAAATGAAAAAATATATATATTCACCTTGATTAAAACAAACTTTTCAGTGGGATTTTCATCTTTTTCTGAATCCCACTGACTGATTTAAATATGGAATCCAAAGTGGGTCAAACTTTTCCCATGACTGGCATTTTCTGGAGCTTTCTGAAGATGCTGCATATCTCTGCCAGGGATAAATGATGTTGTTAATAGAGTTCTTTTCCTTTATTTAAATCACAAATCTGATTCTGAGTCTCTTCATTATCTATTTTGCCAGTATACTGTTCAACTGAATTACATCTGACAGTACTATCTATAAAGAACTGCTGCTCTCAAAGATGACACAGCAGACAAAGGTCCAGATTTTTCTCAATAGGTTGCAAGGATCATGCTTTCTGAGAACCTGACAGTCAGATTGTAGCTTCCTATTATATTACTGCATCATCTGAGTAAGTGTAGCTGCATGGTACCCTTTCTTTATTCAGGGCAAACCTATGATATTTAACTTGAGCAGTACAATTGGGATTAGCTGATTGTGAACATGAGGTGAAATTCATCTTAAATAAAAGCAGACAGTCAAAATAACTCAGTCTCCCTACAGACAGTCAATGGAGAGAGACACCCTTGCCATCATTCACCTCGTCCTAGACTCCTGCCCTAGGATAAGCCTAGAAGTTTTTGTCTGGAAAAATTCTTGGTTGGTTACTGTAAGACCTTCATATTCCTGAACCCTGAAACATTTTTTTTGACGATGGTGCAGCCTGCAGGATGTATACAGTCCACAAGAAGATCCCATCTGTCATACAGCTGGTCTGACACTCTGCTCCCTAGCTGAACCTTTAACAACATATTGCAGTGGGCAGAGGCTTAATGAATTGTTTCTGGCATCTTATGTTTTCTATCCTGTTAAGTGGCCAAAACTCTTGCATTTCTGCTGTATGGTAGATGCAGCCAGACTTGTTAACTGTGATGTTCATCTATCCAGTATATATGCACCATTTCATCATGTATTGAACTTTCATCTCTTGATTATCCTCTTCTGCTTTGTCTTTACATGGACCAAATGCACTAAGAAAAACAATGTTCTAACACTTTACTCCCACAGTATTCACTCTCTAACTGTAGCCATAATTTTTTTCCTAATATATTAGCATGACCATTCTGGAAAATCATGGGACATAGTCAGATATCTACACTTTAAAAAGGAGGTTGATAAATGAGTAGCTATTCACACATGGAAAGGGTTGGCATATCCGAAAGGATATTTAGAGGAAAAAGTCTTCACACTGTAAAACATGATTACAGTGAGAGGTTTTAACAAGTTTGAAGAACCTGAAAATCAGTAGATGATATTCTGCAATTTAACAGGTCAAACTACATGATCACAGTGGTCCCTTCAGGTCTCAAAATCTATACATCTTTATTTTGCTCATTTTTCCCTATTGGAAATGGATTTCTCTAGAAGTGATTAAGCTGCCAGACTAATTGAGGTTTAGGTTAGCCAAAGAGTTTGAGCTGTTACTGGGAAAGGAAGTAGCCCACATTAGATCAAAGTGATTTCGGCAGCTTGCAGAAATTTAGATTTGGAAATACAGGGAAGAAATATGTGAAAAAGTCAGTCACTAGAAATATGTGCAAGAGAAGGAAAAGAAGCCTGACAAGTAAGAAAACTGGAAAAGGGAGATAGTAGATATTTATTTAGCTGTGGTACAGAGATTTCTGTGTCTGTCAGATACTATTACGTCTACACAAGCCTGAAGGATTGTAATGCTGTGATTAACAGACTATTACTGATTAATGGACTATTACTATCAGGCTGAGAGAATTGGGTCTATTTATTCTGGGGAAGAGAAGGCTTTAGGGAGGTGTTATAGTTATAGCCTTCCAGTACACAACGGGGGCCAACAAGAAAGCTGGAGAGAGACTCTTTATCAGGGATTACAGTAATTGGACAAGGGGGAAGAATTGCTTTAAACTAAGAGGGTAGATTTAGACCTACCCTCTTCTTCTTTAGGAAGAAATTTTTCATTGTGGGGGTGGTGAAGCACTGGAACAGGTTGCCAAGAGAAGTTGTGGATGCCCCATGCTCGGAAGTGCTCAAGGCCAGGCTGGATGAATCTTTGGTCAACCTGATCTAGTGGGAGGTGTCCCTGTCCATGGCAGAGGGGTTGGAACTAGATCATCTTTAAAGTCCTTTCCAATCTAAACCATTCTGTGATTCTATGATTCTGTGATTATTTGGTTTGCAATTGATATTTACTATTTCTATAATTATTACAGTTTTGGTCTTTATGAAAGAAAAAATATTTTTGTTCAAAACTGGAAAGGTTAGTCAGAGATTTTTGGTCTCATATTTTGTTTTAGTTTCTGAAGGTCTGGAAGGCAAATGGTAAGAAAAGTAGCAAAACTATTCTCTGAATTTAGCTCTCAATCCCTGTGAAGAAAGTCAGAAATAGCTGATCGTCTTTGCTAAGAGTCTAGTGTGTGTTCAATTGCTTTCAGCCACAGTTGTGAATTAACTTTGCCTTGAGAAGCAGTTTTACACATTTGAGTCAGTAATTGGCTATGAATAGTCTAATCACTGATACACATGGAGCACAGGGGTGCCAAGAACAGGTTTTTTATTGTTCCTTTGGAAAAGGAACACATGCCCACAGCTCACGAGGTAGAGGGTTGTAAAAAATACTTGGCAGCCACACAGAAATCATCTGATCACAAGCTAGCACCCTACCTTATGAGATACTCAGCAAATTTCTAGCCTGAACTTCAGCATGACTGCATATAGAAATCATCCTTCCTCATCTTCTACCCTCAAGTCTCTTATGTTCTTGCTCATGTGTATCTACAGTATATTCTTCGTACTTGTCTCTCCTCCATTTACATCATCCTAGCAACCCTGTGGAAAGTATGTTTCCACTGTGCATTGAGCTGACAAAAATAGAAGACCTATCAGGCCTGCTATCATGTTTTCATAGCTGGGATCCCACAGCAGCACAGGGCTTAAGACACCAGCAAGATGGAGTTCAGCTGCTAGCATCTTTTCTAACCAAAGAACTGAATTATTGATGAACAGAGCCTGAAGCATTTAAGGCTAAAATATGTTATAAATCATATGTCAACAGATGACCCCAAGCTGAATATATAGCTGAATTCATTTCAGTTTCATGTGACGTCAGCATTGCCCGTTGCATGAGTTACAGCCTTGCATTCACTCTGAGGCTATCTATTATCTAATATGTCTTACTTGATTTTCAGTTTCAGGCAGGCAAATTGACCATGTATACTTGCTTGTGTCAGTAGCTAATTTTAGGTAGCTAGTCTAATTGAAGATGTTATGCTCCTTTAGCTTGTCAAATACAAATTCACATTTTCTGATTAATGTGATTCATTTGTATTAGATTTGACTTGACAGAATGACAATGTGTAATATAGAATACAGGGATGACAGGGTTCTCAGTCTCCTCTGTCACATTTCATTATGAATTGTCTAGTCAAGGCTGTGGCCCACAGTATCTTGCCCGCAATATGGTAAAATTTGAACAGTATTGCAGCCATATATGGTCTACACAATATGTTCTCACAGGTGGCTATATGCTTTCAGAAGGGTGACAAGTTAAACAGCTTTCTTATGTTTGTAACACTTATATGTAACTGACTCTCTGACATTTTGATGTGACTGAAAAATTACTGAGAACATGTGGAAGAAAAAGAGAAAATCCTTGAAAGAAAGCTAAACAAACTTGAATTAGTACAAAATAACAGAAATATGGAATATGGAATGGGGAAAAATACAAGGAAACTAAAAATAAACAAACAAAGAAAAATTACATTGGTTGGTGGAGCAGGGAATGCAAAAGGTGGGGAAAATGCAACAGTAGGCAGAAGTTGAAAAATGTGTCAAGAAATAAAAGAAAAACGTGACCTCAAATAAAAGGGTACTGGTAACTTCAACAAAAAATAGGGAAAAGCAGTAGATAGTAGAAAAACACTCCATAGTGGAGTCCATGGGGTATTAACATTTATGAGCTCATCAGCAAGAAGAAGCTGCGTGCCAGGGTGGGTAGAGGGTGATCTGTCAGTCCAGCACCTCTCAGAACTCAGGCAGCAGAGGGAGACAGGAGGTGAAGAGCAGAATCTCTCTCTAAGATCACAGACAGTATTAAATGCACGTTTCTAAGTGGGAGGTTATTTATTCTGTGGCTTCCATAAGTCAAATGCCTTGTGTACACACAGGATATGTTAAATACTCAATTTTCCTTGCCACTACAGTCTTCTTTTTGACTGTGTCTAACATTGTGTTGCACGTGTTTTGCATTGTGTAAGCACGTAACACCACGCGCTCAACAGATTAATCTGCAGTCAGTCCAGCCTGCCCAGGCCCATTGGTACTGCTGTGCTACCACTACAGATCTGCATGTGTAGGCAGTCACTGACTCATATCAACATTCATGTTGGAAGGAGCTTTAAGACATCTCTAGACCAACTTCCTGCTCAAATTAGGTTCAGCACTGAGTTCAGGTTTTGGGGGGCTTTGTCCAGTCAAGTCTTTAAAGGACAAAATGTGTCTCCAAGGATACATGACTCTAAGATGCGCAGATTAAAGCCCCCATCTCCTCCCTAGCACGGGAATTCTTTTCAAACCCCTTCTTTCCACCCTGCCAAGCTGTATGTGCTTCCTAGTCCCATGCTTACTAAACCTTCCTTTCATACTGGGAACTTCTATTCTGATTTCCCATTCTGCCATCTCTTCCCTCATTTCACATGTATTTCTGTTCCCTACATTTCTATACTGCCTCTGGGAAGGACGTGGTGGTTGGGGGTCTGACACCTGTTGTTTCACGGAGGCAACTGAGCAGTTTCCAGCCTTACTCACACAGATTTTATCAGACTGACAGTAACAGAACATGACCAATTTCTTTGTGTGTATCATCAGGAAAAGATTTTAAAGTTTTTGGTATGGCAATTTGAGAAATGTTCTTATTTTCCAGTGTAGACAAACTGCTTTTAAAAATAGATAAAAAGCATTTTGTCTGGTAGAGGAAATGCATGGAACAATTATGATTTCCATCCATTGTTCTGGAAATGTTTTTTTTGGCTAAACTGTCTTATTATAGAGTACCTGGAGCAGCATCTATCTCAGTCTGGTATCCCCAGCAGGCTTTGCTCAAACTCAGTTTGCTGATGATGTTAACAAAGATGTCGCAAAGTGGCAGTTCAAGGGGCTTGGTAACTGTCAATAAAACTGAAAAAAATGGATGAAATTTCTGGTCAGTACAGAAGTTTTGCACTGGTTGAGATTTCACAGCTCGTGTTTTCTTCTGAGAAGAGTAGTTGCTGCTTTTCATGGGGTTGTTTCATTTTCATAGAATCAGTATCACAGAATATTGGAAGGGACCTTAAAGATCATCAGACTCCAACCCCCCTGACATGGGCAAGGATGCCACCCACTAGATCAGGTTGGCTAAGGCCCCATCCAGCCTGGCCTTGAACACCTCCAGGGATGGGGCATCCACAACCTCTGTGGGCAACCTGTTCCAGTGCCTCACCACCCTCACAGTGAAGAATTTCCTCTCATGTCTAGTCTAAATCTATCCCATTTTAGCTTAAGACCATTCACCTTTGTCCTATCATTATCTACTCAAGTAAAGAGTCACTCTCAATCCTTTTTATAAGACCTCTTTAAGAATTGAACGGCCACAATGAGATCTCCCCACAGCCTTCTCTTCTCCAGGCTGAACATCCCCATCTCTCTCAGCCTTTCTTCATAGGAGAGGTGCTCCAGCCCTCTGATTGTCTTTGTAGCACTCCTCTGGACCTGCTCTAACAGCTCCACATCATTCTTGTGCTCCAGGCCCCAGACCAGAATGCAGCACTCCAAGTGGGACCTCACAAGGGCAGAGCAGAGGGGGACAATCTCCTACCTCACCCTGCTGGCCACTCCTCTGATGATGGTTGCCATGACCCAGATGCAGCACCTTGCACTTAGACTTGTTGAACCTCGTTTGGTTCACACAGACCCACTTCTCCAGCTTGTCCTGGTACCTTGAATGGCATCTCTTCTTTCTTTCATATAAACTGCACCACTCAGCTTGGTGTCATCTGCAAACTTGCTGAGGGTGTACTCAATCCCCTCATCTATGTCATTGATGAAGGTATTGGAAAGCACTGTTCCGAAGACAGACACGCTTTGACATGAAATGGTTGATAGATATGAACATGCATCGGTCTTCATTGTTTGTTTCTAAAGCCCTCAATAAGACACATTAATATAATAAAACACTTGTGGAATAAGAGTCTTGAGGATATTTTCTTTAATCAAACTGTTAAGACATATAGGAGGTAAAATAGATCTAAGATAAGAAGGTCCTGTCCCCAGTCCCTTCCTTCCAATGTGCAAAGTGAATAAGACTGCTGAATGCAGCTTTTAAACATTTCAAAATCACTCTTGAACATTCAGCCATTTGCAGTGAACTGCAGAGATCTCAGTATATTTGTTGGTAAATAGGAATTATTACAGCAATAATTCCTGTGCTCTATCTTGTGGCCATTACCCCTTGTCCTGTCCCCACAAACCACTGAAAAGAGGTTGGCCAAATCCCCCTGTCTCCCACACCTCAGGTAGTTATACACATTGATGAGATCCCCTCTCAGTCTTCTTTTCTCTCGGCTGAACAGACCCAGGTCTCTCAGCCTTTCTTCATAGGAAAGATGCTCCAGGCCCCGTATCATCTTTGTGGCCCTCCGCTGGACTCTTTCCAGGAGATCCCTGTCTTTTTTGTACCAGGGAGCCCAGAACTGGATGCAGTACTCCAGGTGAGGCCTGACCAGGGCAGAGTAGAGGGGGAGGATCACCTCCCTTGACCTGCTGGCCACGCGCTTTTTAATGCACACCAGGATCCCATTGGCCCTCTTGGCCACGAGGGCACACTGCTGGCTCATGGTCAACCTGTCGTCCACCAGGACCCCCAGGTCCTTCTCCTCAGAGCTCCTTTCCAGCAGGTCGTCTCCCAGATATTGAATGCAGAAAAAGAGGAGAAACAAAGAAACGAAGCTCAGTCAAGCTGAAGGCTATATTCAAAAAGTAGTAGCATTGTTACAGCCATGATGGATAAAAGCAAGGCATAATCCTTAGAAAAAGGGAAATTTTACTAAAACCAACTGGGACATCTAGAAAAATAAATAAGTTTTTAGGTACTTTTTTGTGTCAAACACTATGACATAACTATAGATTATGTCCTTCAGAAATAAAAAGCACAATTCAGATTCTTTGTTCATTCTGTGTATTCTTCCACTTCCATGTTTGCCATTTTGCAGATGTAATGTTGTTGCAGTTGTAATGATCTAAGGAAATATTCTGCAATTTTTTTACAATTGAGGAGATTTGTATTTTTGAAAATTCATATACTTTTTCCCACTGTTCTAATAAAAGATGTCCCCTCTCCCTGCCATTTTCCCCTTCTATACAGCAAAAATATAGAAAAGGAAGTTGTACTTCTCAAAAATGTAAGACTCACAGCTATCAATTTCAGCAAAAACAGTACACACAGAGAAATCTATATAGTTTTATACGATGCAGCAGAAAAAAATCCTTTGGTGTTTTGTGGCAAGCGAAAGCATATATGAGAAAGAAAAGAAAAAGGATGAAGGAAGCTTAAAATAGACAAATGCATGAAACTAGGGAACAGCTGCACCACATGCTCCATGTAATATGGAAATTGCAAAAGTGAGAAAAGGCCATTGGGGATCTTTTTTAAAAAGACCTGGAAACATTTTTTGTATTGCTATTTTTTTCCAGATGGTAAGATTTTCTCTTCCTTCTCACCATGCTACATTTTTAAAGACAATTTAGAGGAAAAGAGGGAGAAGTTGTAGGCATGTTTAAAAATAAATGTTTCATATTTCATGTCTCTCAAAGAAAAAGTGCCCACATTTTCAGATAGATATTTCAGTTAGTCTGTTGTGATATGTGAATGGTAATAAAGATCTACAGCTGACTTAAATACAATTGGCAGTAAAGTTTATCTGAGCTTCAGTTTATTTAGAAATACAGCAAAATGTGGCCTCTGTCTTTTGTGAGTAACATATGTGACAGTACACACAGAACTGTAAATATTAATACAAGAATAATGCAAGGTGTGTGAAAAACTCCAAGTTGTGTTTTGATGGGTCGAGTATGAGTGTAATCTACCATTCAGGAACCCATGGATGAGGATCAGGGTAGGTTTGACATTCAGAGTTTCACCCTTGACAAACAATAGATGCTCCTCTCATAAATCCTGGTGTACAAAATTCTTCATCGTTAAAAAGTTTTTGTTTTTGTTTTTATTTTAATTTTTTTTCCAAAGAGCTATGATTCAGCTTGATTTTAAGAGTACTTCTCCTGTTACCTGCTCTCAGCCTGTCTAATCAGGGTCTTTGTAGTTTGAGTGGCAAGGCCAGCCCAATTTTATCCCTCCACAAAGCTGTAGCACAGGTAGAATTGTCCCAAATCATCCTCAATGTTAACCTTTCATTAATTTTGGGTGTTTTCATCTTTTTTGACCATTAACTGCAAAGTGGTATCTCACTACATCTTGTAACTTTGGCACAGAATTTATTTCAGAATTCTGGAGGCAACCATGATTGTCACAATCATATTCCTCACTTAGATATCACTATGGTAGTCAATACACTCTTGGAGGTGAAGATAATGGAACCAGAAAGAGTTTATAGTAATAACAGATCTACTTCTCTTCATTACATGAGGCATTCTAGTTCATGTAATGTTGCTTCCTTAGTGGGGGATGGCAATAGATTTCCTATTCTTGAGCTGAGTATTAATTATGCTTACTAGTGCTTCTGTAGTTGAAGGTCCCATGATAACCCCCTATTTTATTTTTAGGGGTTTATAATTCACCTTTAAAAGCCCACTTTGAACTGAAATATGTCCCCACCATCTAACACCCACTTATCTGGCCCAGTAATAATATATGATAGATATGGAAGGATGAAGCTGCACTTTGAATAATTCAAGGTGATTACCGTATGTGAAAAATTATTCTTTTCATGTGCATGTCATCAGAAGGGCCATATAAGTATGCAACTAACATCGACAGGCTATATCTCATCCTAGTACCGTGTCAATAAACAGAGGCCAGTCCCATTCCCTACTTTTTCTTCCTAATACAATTTGCATTACAAGAACTGAAATAAACATTTTTAAAAGTCACCAGAAAATGTTAAAAGAGCTAAATTTATCAGTTTTTTGACATTTCCAACGTTAGGATGTATGGTGGCATGATTTCTAAAGGGATACCTTAGTTTGTAAGTCACCAAAGAGGAAATATCTCCACCAATACTTATTTTATAGTTTTTTTGTTGTTTTGTTTTGTTTTATTTTATTTGTTTTGGGGGGGATTATGTGGTTATTCAATTTTAAATATGAGTTTCAGTGTTAGAGGACAGGTGCGCGTATCACAAGACCACTAATGAATGTTTAGAGAAACAAAATCAACATACTTAGCTCTGTACTCTTTTCTCAAACTATAGACTCAACTCAAAATTTTTCCAAGTACTAGTAGCGACGGCGAGCAAACCAGTTGCTCGCTGAGGATCAAGAGTCATCAACTCAAAGCAAGATCTACCACACAAAAGATTTACCTCTTTTCCTTGGTGCATTGCTCTATGCTTATTTGCTCACCCTCCCCCCACAAAAAAAAAAATAAAAAAAATCTTACTCTACAGAAGTATAATATTGGTGCTCCAAAAAAACAGGAATGGAAATGTGAATGTCCTTATAGGAGCGCAAATGAGTTCTACTAAGTAGAGAACTTCTCTCTCCTAGCAACTGTTGCAAGACATATTTGCTGCTCCATTTCCTCGTTTTTACTTCACAGAAAATAAGGTAATTTTAAAATATATTTTAAATTCAGAACTAAATTTTTTGTAAATGTTGTTGATGTATCCATCCCTTCCCCACCTTTTCTGATTAAAATCTTCTCTTCCAACATTTTTCTGATATTAGTGGACAAGAATACTTCAGTTTAATATGGCATTTTACATATTTGCTGAAGATCCAATGCTAATTACTCTTTATTTTGCTAATTTCAGAGTACAGCTGTTAGCACCTTACCTTAATCTGTACATATTGCATATTCTTCAGGTGAAATTTGTTTTTCAGTTATTCATCACCCTGGTAAACTACACAATCTGTAAATCTGCACTCTTAGAATTTTGGAATTGAACTACTGGGTAGCTGCATAACTCAGAGCTGACACAGTGCAGTTTACTTCTGAAGTTTTCTGTAACAAAAACTGTTGGAGCTATAGCATTAGCATTTTAAATGTAGTCCCATGGCGTCAGCCTTCAAATAATTGTGTCATAAGGAGGGTCTCCCAATGAAACAATAATAGTAGACATGTTTCTTACCCAAAAGAAAAGTTAATACCTTTCTGACCAACAGTTAGCCTCCATTTTCAATCCTAGCTTGACCTGCTGTTGCTCAGAAGTGCAACTCCAATTCCTCAACTACAATGAAACACCAGGGAAGGGAGTACATAGAGCCAGGCACTATTACTTAAAATATTTTTTTAAATATATGGATAAAGAACATCTCCAAGGGAGATCCTTCAGGATTTTGCAGTTTGCTGGAGCTGTATACATAGTGTGTTATTACACTGGTTCTACTTAGCTGGTGAAAGTCTCATAAACTCTCCTTTAGAATTTAATTTGATATGGTTCATGAGTATTGAAGAAAATTTAAAGAAAAGGAGTTTTAAGTTGTGTTGGAACCAAGATGAACGTTCCTTCTTTATAATGAGATGACTATGTATTGTCATTAAAATGTGTTTGATTTTCCATAAAATCTTTTCTTTAATAAATAAATCTTAGTGGTCTTCAAAAATCTGAGTTTATGAACATATATCCTATTTGCTACAATGATGTCTTTCTGAAATGACTTCATTACCTATCTATACAGAGCTCATTTTTGAATTTTTCACTTTTTTTTTTTAATGACTATTTTTCACTTGCTGCTCTTATGTGTACATATAGGAAATTAGCTGATTTTGCAGTCCCTATACCTAGAGAAATCAACTGACGCAAGCCATATAAAAATATTTATTATTTATTCCTGTGATTTGTGTCATTGTTTTCCCAATAATGGACTCCCAACATGAAGTAAAAACATGCATCAGACATATGCATTCACTTCTCTCTCATATTTAGACATTCTCAGTATTTCTTTGTGGGTTGCATTTATAAATCTGATTTGCTGTTTGTTTATTTCTAAGACTTTTTTTTTTTAATGAATGGTCTAAAAATGTACTTCAGTCCTTCAGTCTTGTCCTTCAGTCTGATATGCAACAAGACTCCTTATAAAAAGTAACAACTTCACTTATCACTTTTAAAGCACAGTTTACAAAACAAATGTGTAGAAATACCTTGGTTATCCCCTACTGTTGTAGACAATGTACAAAATACAGTTTGAAAAGCTGACAACAAGACATGTTTAATAGTCTGAACTGGTGTGTTTTCGCCTGTAATACAACAATACAAACCATTAACATCATAATTAAAACCATCAGTATAGATTATAGTCTAAACACATTTTAAATATCTAAAGATATTGCAGGATCTTGAGTAAGCTTAAAAATCACAAAATAATTAATATTTTAAGCCACCCTCCTGCCCCAAATCTACAAGCTGTGCTTCATTTACTTATTCTTGAAGTAAAATTAATTTCAGTTTCTGAAAAAAAAAAAAGTGTATATATCAAAAACACTGAAATACAGTGAAAAATCCTCTTCAAGAAATTGTCTGTCAGTCCATTATCTCTCTTTGAGTTAGCAATACACACTTGTTCTTTGAACTTGATTTGTGTTCTTTTTAAAACAGAGTAAATGTATGAAAATAGTCACTCTGTCAAAATGCAGCCAGAATAGCTGAAATATGAATAGATGTATTGTGACTTCTACAAAGATTACTTGGTAGTGTTACTATTGCTACTATATATTCCTCTGCTCATTTCTCCCTCCTTTTCTGTCTGTTTGAAGAAAACTATGAAAATAAAATAAAATAAAATAAAATAAAATAAAATAAAATAAAATAAAATAAAATAAAATAAAATAAAATAAAATAAAATAAAATAAAATAAAATATAAAATCGATATCAAGAAAATCCACCACTCCTCTCATAAGACAGTTCTTGTTTCCATACACTGGATGAAGAATGAAGAGTTTTGGTGTGGTGGTTATTCTGACTTAATGAAGCTGATATGGGGAAAGCATTCAAAGGGAAAAATGTTCATTTAACTAAGAATCTTACATTAGCAGTGCATATGTTGTAGCTGTCTGTGTATCTTCTATGTTTTGCTTTTAAAGAAATCGTGCACCTCTAATGTTGTTTGATGCCAATTTACTGAAATTGGTGTTTAAGAAACATGTTGAGAAAATTAAAAGTGATGAATTAGCCCATTGAGGTAATGCCACAGCAAACAGGAGACTCTGATGTGAAGACCTAGCTTCCTAATTGTTATTATGCTTACAAGGACACTGTTAAAAGAAAAATGAATGCTTTGCTTCACACCTGCTGTAAAAGATGCTGAAACTGGAGCTTGCTTAAATCATTCTTCCTGAAACAAACTATCGAATGAAATTCAGGCCATTTAATTTCCAAATACCAGTAATTAAAATGAGTCACATCATCAGAGTTTGGCAGGGCTACAGCCGCCTTTTATTTTTTCATTTCCACATAAATTTCAGAGAAGGTCAGATTTGTTGGGGGAGGAGAAGAACCTGCCTGCTTTTGTGCTCATGGGAGGTTAAAATATGACTCGTTCACAGTGTCCCTCATAGTTCAGGACTTAATGGTCCTTGACGGGGATAACCTAGAAGTTAATTTTACTTTGTGTCCCAAAAGCAGTCATTGTCACTGTAATCCTTCTTGCAGGCTGAAGGGTATCTTCACCACCTGATCAGACTTTGAATAGCGATTGATGAGCAATATCTCCAAAGAAGAAGTACTTTGCTAGTGCTTTCTTGTAAAAGACAAAAAGAAAAAGAAAGAATGTGGTGCTGGCTTAACTTTTCATAACTTTCAGCCGTTCCACTGTTCTTTACTTTAAATTTGTAGAAGACAAAAACTGCAGAAATAGGAACTGCTTCTTCTTTCTTTTCCTCCATATTGCCTGACTCATGACAAGGATGAGGATGAGTGCTTGGTAGAGATATACATCCTCCTTCCAGTTTTGTTATACAGAGCAGAGGGATGCTTGAAGCCAGAGGTAAGCACCATCAGGAAGGCCTGTGCTCAAATCTCTGGGCAGTAAAGTGTCTCATGCGCAAAGGAACCACAAAAAAAATAAATCAGAGAATAAAAATAACTTAAAAAATTAATTTCCAGATAATAAAAATAACTTTGATAATGTCTATTGAAGTCAGCTTGGCTAACACATCTTTGAAACATGTACACATATGATTTTTATTTATTTATTTATTTGTTAATTTAGCAAAACGCATGGTGGGCAAAGCTTTGGCAGCAAAGCTGCTGTTCAGGTGTGTTTAAAGTTGCTGTTTCAAGACAAAAACAATAAATCTTCCCAAGTAAACAGCTGAAAAATTATTTTTATATAGGCAAACACTATGTTTTTCTCTTCCTTACTCCTTGAAAAGTGTTAGTGACTTTTGTACTGAAACTGAAATGTACTGTATTGAGCGGGTAATTCTTCAAGGGAGAAAAATCCATCACAAAATCATGGACATTTATTAAGAAGCAGAGAATTAGAGAAAGTATAAGGCTATCTTACCACCTACTACAACAGTAAGTAATAGCTTTACACGTTCACAGAAGCTAAAGCAAACCACTGTAGTCTCCTAGAGTAAGCTCTTACACAACACATAGAATTAGAATAGCATAGAATTGCCCTGAAGAGCTTACAAGCAAACAAGAAAAATCATAAGAAAAAACGTTAGTCATATTGAGATTTTATAGATAGTGAATTTAAGAATTAACTGGATTAAATGACTTGATCATAACTAGATCCATTATCTGATGGAACATGCTTATTTGTTTTTTTTAACCTATTTTTACCCATTTTAAAACATCGCCCTTAATGGACATGAGTAGTAAAGGTGAAATGAGAGCACAGGACAGAGGAGGAAAATCCTTCACCTTCTGATATAAAACCCATAACATGAAACAAAAGAGTATCAAAGATTATGTAATGGAAAAGTCACTTACCTCATGATTTTCCAACAATGTTAATTCTCAACTTCCTTAACAGACTATGTTGTCATGCTGGTTTATTTATAAGCATATATGCAAGAATTCATTTCAGTTTTCAGGAATTAAAAATAAGCTATGTACCATGAGAGAAGAAAGGAAGCTCTGCATATATGCAGTCCAAGGCCTTGGAATAGGAAACATCTCAGTTGCTGTTGGGTTATACTTGTCAATGCATATGAGTGTTTGTAGAGAAAAGGAAGAATAGATAATATGCAGCTGTGTTGACTAATGTAACATAATGCCCAAGTCTGTAGGGCTTTTTGTTTTGTTTTGTTGTTTTGTTTGCTTTTTGTTTTTGTTTTTGTTTTGTTTTTTGTTGTTGTTGTTTTGTTTTGTTTTGTTTTTTTATCAGATTTATCCATGTCTTGAATACCACAAATGGGTTGTAATTTTTCTTTCTTAAATGCACTGAATATCTCAGAAACAAAATACCTGAGCTGAAATTTTATCCTATTTTTCAAGAGTCCACACACATAGAAAGTCGTAGCCCCAAGGACCATATCTTCACTAGACGAAAAGTTACATTTTCCTTCAGGAGGAGAAAAGGTGTGTTTTTACCACATTAGCTAGCCCATAGCACTAGTAAGCTGAAAAATCCGCCTGTGGGCAGGGCAGTTTGGAGTTTTCAGACATGCAAACATGTTAAGGTAGACGCAAAAAAGATGTACATTCCTTAGTCTACATGAAGATTTTGTCAATGGTAAGGTAATGTCCCAATTTTTCTGATCGTGCGTGTTCTTACAAGAATTCATTTCAGTTTTCAGGAATTAAAATTAGTTATGTACCATGAGAGAAGAAAGGAAGCTCTGAAATGCAATTTTCTAATAGTCGTAGATTGCTAAAGAAAGATTCTTTCTAGTCACATCAAGACTTCCCATTTCAAGGTATTTCACCTTTTTCTTTCTGAGGCTTCTATGCTGTCTCGGACAAGCTTCTCCCTACTTTCAGATGTTATTCTTGGACCCATGCTGCCTCTGGTAGGCCTGATCCTTGTCCTGAAGGACAACGCCAGCAGCAGCCTTAGCTGAGTTTCTGCCAGATAAGCCATCCATATTTTGCTCCATCATTACCTTTCTGAACAGTATCATCATTTCACTGCACATCCCTGCTCTACTTGCCAGGATCTTTGACTAATGCAAAACCTTCTAGTTTGCCAGTTGACCCAATGATCAAATGAGCTTTACCAATGGGTCTCTGGAAAAGAAGTCTTCTGTTGCAGCCAGTTTTAAATCTTTTTTTTTTTAAGGCAAAATTTCTTGAATAGAAATAATTAAAACCTTGTAACAAAATTAAATTGTGTTTACACATTTTAAAAAAGGAGTGTGGCCACATTTTTAAATATAAGTTCTTCCCAATAGATCTTAATTTGTGTTCCATTTAATGCTGGCTTCAGACAAATGGTTATTCTAGTTGCTCTTCAAGGGAATGCTGCTTCAAAAGCACCCGTGTGAACAAAGTAAGATATTTATTGGAGATGTTAAAATTAAAAATTATGTTGACAATAGTTTCAATTCTACTGATAGAGAAGTCAAGGCTGTATTCTTTTTCTTAGTTCACCTGCTAAAGCAGTCTGGTAAAAATGGCTTCCTTAGGGAATTCACCAGAGCCCTGCAAATGGCTGATCATCTGCACAAAGGTTAAATTGGTGCCAAGGCTGCCAGCTCTGCCCTGACCATTTACAGAGCCTGTCACGCTAGTCCTAAACATTCCTTGGCATTTGAGGAAGGTCACCACTGTATGGATTGAATGCCCCATCAAAAATTTTGCCCAATCAGAACTGATTGCAGGTCAGAATTATGTGTTTTTAAAAGGTATTTAATGTTAGAGATAAATCACTGATAAATATATGAAAATAGGTAGAATAGTTTTAGATATGCCCTATATTACAAGTCTTCATCACAGTTGATGTCATTGGAATAGAAACTGTACTGTTTTGTATAATTAATAGTAAACATTCAAGACATAATTCAGATTGTTTTCTGTTATGCACAGTAGAAGTTTAGGTTAGTGTAACATTGTCTGCTAACTATGATAAAACCTTTTGGCCTTGAAAGATATGTAAATACTCTTCCTGATCCATGTTACCTTAGTAACAGATAACGTTGCCTTGTGAGTATTATTGACGGTAAAGGTGAAAGTAGGTTGTGTGTTTCAAGTGGGAATAAGCATTTTTTTAAATATTTTTTTTCAGTTATATGAATGTAGCATCATGTTTATTATGAATGAACTTGTATTGTGGGGGTTAGCATCTCTCATCGAATTACTTGTCAAAAAGCATGTGCAGTTAGAATGGGTTTTGCATGAAAAAAACAGTAAGAAAACAAAACAATTTGTTTCTATAAAAAGAAAAAACAAACAAAAAAAAACTTGGATAGTCATCTGTTAGAAAAATTCATTGAGACTGTATATGAGTAAGGTTTATTCAGTTTCATGGGATCTGACCTCACCTCATTTTTTACTGGAGTCATCTGTTGTGTCATATCAACAAAACGAAGCCTTTAGCAGTACCAGGAGTAATCAAGCATTCCATAAGCTGAAATTTCATAGTAGTAAGAATAACAGATAAAAAGTGGAAAGAATAATAAAGAAGTGCAAAATATTCCTTAAGGATGCATCTAGGCAACACACAGACCTCTGTGACCTCCACTAGTATTTCTGTTTCTGTTGCTGCCGGACAACAGTGATTTGTCTGTTTGGACCTTCTTTACTCTCCTGCACACACAGAATAGAACTATTATTACTAATACAGTATTAACAGAGTATAATGCATTGAGTGTAAAGATAAAAAATGTGATCTAGTCTAAAATGTCTGTGCTTATGAGGTGGCACTCATTTCTTTGGTTTTTGTTGTTGTTTTGTTTTGTTTTGTTTTTATTTTCTCTTTATATCTTAAAAACACTTCCTAACACACATTAAACGTACACTCATTTCATAGCACAGTATTTCTGCTACACTAGCGCTGTTCCCATTGCAGCCATGAGGTTTTATATAACTGCTAGCAGGTTCCTGTTTCTGGTACTAACACAGCACATATTCAGTAGTGGGCACAACAACCACTGATGACACATCCTCACTCTCTGAATTAGCCCCCTCATTAAAAACAGGTACTTAGATGTGCTTTTGCTACCTGTTTGCAATCAGACATCCAATTTCCTTTGAATGAAACTTCCCCACAGGCACCCTCAAGTCCTGTCAGGTGGTAATATTCTGATGTCTGCTAAAGTGAGGTCACATTGCTACATTTTCTCAGCCGCTTCTTTAAAAGACATTTAGAGGAAACTAATTGTCTTTAAGACCTCTGTTCCCTGACAAATTTAGATAAAATTGGTCAGTGAATTGAATCCATTTGTAAAGTGACATGTAAGGCACTTCTACAGAAAAAGAGAGCGTGCATGCAAGCCTTAAGAAACCATGCAAAAAAATAAAAAGCAAAATGAAACTGTGGGATAATGAACAGAGAATGAGGCATGTTATCCCATTAAAAATAAGACTAAAAAGATTAATTATTCAGTTTAGGAAAAGAAAGCACAAGAAAGATATGAGCAAGTTGTATAACATAATGAAGAGAACAGAGAGGGCCAACCAAGTCTTCCTGTTTTGAAGGACAAGAGAGCACTTTATGAAAACATAAGGTAACGAATAGAAAGTACAAAATGCTTGAGGCAAATGGTTTAGAAAGATTTTTAAAAGGCTCCAACATACAAGGAACAGCACCTGCAACTGCCATAGCTGAGACAGCAATTATGGTAACTATTACTATGGTAACATCTTAATACATTGGAAAATAAACTAATTGCCATGATCCCAAAAATAATTCTTCTCACTATGATATATTATATGCTTACATTACCAATATAACAGAACAAGGCACTGGACCTTCATCTGAAGCATTTCATGGAGTTAGCAATTGTCAGAGCCAAGACACCAGTAAAAAAGAGGAGAGATGTGCACTGACGTGCTCTGCAATTCCTGTAGTTCAGCTGCTACCCTAATAAACATCACTACTCAAAAGTACAAGGTTAAGAAACAGTATGTCCTTTCTTATGTTGTTTGTCAATGGCAATTTATGCATCCTGCAACCATATCATCAGCACTTCTCCTTTCCAAGGAAGAGAAGCTTCCCTTTTAATTGCTTAAATAATAAATGTTGACTATTCTTAGAACTACAAGTTCTTAGTTTTATTACTGACAATTTCTTGATTTTATTGTGGATAACATGTACTCTTAAAAATAGCAGAGAGATATCTTTGAAACCTCTCATAGGAGTGTGCATTTTGGAAAAATCATTATAATACTTTAACTAGACTCTAAAGTGTTCCCACATTTACACTGGGATTGACATTATCTTTTTTCATGTTTTGGTTTGACCTTGTTCACCTAGATACCATGAAAATAAGCTGATTATTTTTTCCTGCTGATAAATATGTTAAGGACATACTTAATCAATTATGAGTACTAACAGAACTTTTTCAAATGAAATTGTCTCTACAACAAATCATGTTTCTTCAGTATATTGTGTCATTTTTTTACACTTGTGCATTAAGCTCTTATTTTTATGTAATCTACTGTTATTCAGTCTCTCGTGGTACTGCAAATTTTGCTACGCAGTACTCATAAGAACAGGAAAAAAAAATTGTCTTTTACATTCCATTCTGGACATTCATCCAACCTAGGGTTTACCTTAGTTGCATGAGTTCATTGTATCAGAACACAAATCCAAATTCATTTTAAACTACTTGTAGTGCTACGAAATATCTTACTTGAGAAAAAAAAAAAGTATTAAGCACCTTCTAAATCTTGATAATTATTTCTACATTGCAATAAAGCCATTTTTCACATTTTCTTTTTTAAAGGAAAGAACAAAAGTACATTTTTCCACAGGGTTGGAAAACTTAAACCCTGTTGTCTTTTGGATGATTTTGTGCTCTGTTTCTTTACATGAACTTGAAACTGTGAACCTAAGCTTTACTGATTTCTTAGGTAATCACCTCAGTGCTTTCAAAGTTATTTTCCTCTTTAGAAAACGAGATAGATTCACCTGCCTGTTTACCTTCATTACCCATATAATCCCCATCCATTTGAAGCATCTCAAAATATTTAATGCATGCATTCTGAGAATGTTCTGTGAGCTGCAGAGTGCTGTTATCTTCATGCTACAAGAGCCTAAGGTCATACAAGAAGTGTGTTTCAGAGCAAGCAACTGAATAAGACTCCAAATAACAGATTAACCTAGTGTCTTAAACATTTTTTTTATCTGTAAGATTTTCCATCCTCTCTTAAGATGAATAAAAACTGTGAAGCAGAACAAACAAGAAAGTCAGCTGTTTAACACTGTTATTTATTCAGCATTGGTATTTCCATTCATGCATTTATAGTTAATCTTGTAAGAAGCAGGAGATAATTAAAGCTGAAAAGCTTAGCATAAGCAATAGAATGAGCTGATAATGCATTAACCTTTTATTTTTTACTCACAGTCTAAACCAAAACAAATGTTATTCTGAAAGTACTTTAAGGTCACTAAATTAATATATATATCTATATGTACAAAAGGAGAAGAAAAGAAGAAGAAGAAGAAGAAGAAGAGAAGAAGAAGAAGAAGAAAAGAAGAAGAAGAAAGAAGAAGAAGAAGAAGAAGAAGAAGAAGAAGAAGAAGAAGAAGAAGAAAAGAAGAAGAAGAAGAAGAAGAAGAAGAAGAAGAAGAAGAAGAAGAAGAAGAAGAAGAAGGAGAAAGACAATCTAACACGAATGTTATTAACCTGCCAACAGGTGAGGGGAACTAGGCAAACGTATACAGCTATTGACATGAAGAACACCAATAGTCTGTGTGTGCCTCTGTTCAGCCTCTTTCAGGATTGAATTGGAAGATACAGGATTTCTTTGCATCTAACAAAATTACTGTTAGGATATTCAGTTAATAATAGTCAAGAAACTACAGAAACTTTTGTTCTAAATAGCCAAGTAGTATCTTTTTGTCCATTAAAAATTTACTTATTGAAACATAAGATAAATACAAACCACAGAACATGAATCTGGATTTCAAGATGAAATCTGACTGATTTCATTTTGGGATACAGGTCTTTAGATAGTATAAGGCAGCTTTTGTCACCCCAACTCCACCCTTCCCAATACTAGTAGTGTGCATATTTCCAAATTAAGGCCTTAAAGGTTTTCATTTGAGTTTTCATAAAAATAAGGATTGTTTATTACAATTAGAAGCAGTTTTGATTTTAAACATGCCTTTCATTCAGGAGTGTTGGACCTGGGAAAAAGCAAAAGAGTTTTAGTTCCATCTCTGTCTATATCTCTTGAGAAAAAGACATGAGTAAAAGTGCAAAAAAAAATTTTTGAACCTTCATTCATCACCATGTTTCTGTCACCAGAGAAAGATTGGACACGCTGCAAAATTAGAAAGAACATTTTGTTATTATCTAACTATACACTTAGCCTCCCACCTGCCTCTACTGGCCTACATGGTAATCAGAGTGACAAAGGACAAGATAGGATATTGCAGCTTATATCTCAAAAAAAAGAACACACGTCTACAAGAGTATAACAGTGCAGCATGACCCGCAGCATATCTCAAAAAGATGCATCCCACTCATGCAATGACATCATAGGCATTTTCAACACCTTTTAAAATGTACACAGATCTTCTGACCTTTGACTTTTTGTGCTGCAAGAAAGGAGATTTAACTCGACAAACAGACACGCATAAAGATGTACTTCTTCCTTTGGTATTTGTGTATTCTATTGTTGTTGTCATTGTTTTTGTTGTTGTTGCTGTTGCTGTTGTTGTTGTCCTCAGATACACTTTGAAGTCAGGGAAGCACTTCAGAGACCTCTTTTCCAGGATGCTGTAAGAGACATTAAGTTATGCCTCAGACACAATCTCAGTAATGGTCCAGCATGTCAAATTCCAAAGAAGAAAGTCCATAATCAGAAGATGTGCATGGATACTGGGTTTAAATTCATCCCAAGTGCCAAAGATATCTTAATACCTTATGCAAAGTTAGAGCACCTATTTCATTTCTCAGGCAACCAAGAGAGTGAAAGAGCACATTATCATTTCCTAACTTGCCATGGAAGTTCACCTGAATGTTTCATTTCCAAGCCCTGGTCCCCCCCAAAAATGAGATGAAGTGAAATTATATTGTCCCATTCCTTTATCTCCCTGATAGGAAAAGAAGCCATTCCCATCTCCCAGAACCCAAGCCTGCTGCCAAAACCTCTCAAGAAATCTTTCCCAGGCAAATGACTCCCAAAAAAAAAAAAAAATAGTGAAATGCCAAAAATGCTTCAAATCAGCAGTGATAAGAAAAATATTTCTGGGACAGGATGACCCAACAGTCACCTTTATTTATAACTGAATAGATTAGGCTAAGTTATGATTATTTGTATTGCTTATTGCTAGGCTGTGTAAACACTGAATATTCCAAAACAGCTATCATCCCAAAGAGCATGCAATCTAAGACCAAGTCGTTAATTTAAAAAAAAAAAAAAAAAGAAGATGATTGGGTCAAACCTAGATGTCACGTCCCTCTAATTAGAATTAACAGTTCTTACAAAAGACATGCCTCTCTTAGTAGTAATGACTTGAAAGGTTTAAATATAATAGTTAAAACACTTTGATTTCTTAGAGGTAACGGTCATTAAACTACTTTCTTTCTCATTTTCTTGCCTTTATATTTTAATTTTTGGTAATAGCACTAAGCAAAACAATCTGGACTGCCTAGAAATATTTTGGCTTTCCAAAAGACATAGACTGTAATAAAATGGGATAATAAATGGACGTAATAAGAACTTATTTTTTTCTGAGGTTCAAATTAAGATTTCTGTTTGGTTTGCTATACAGAAGTCTATTTATGTTCAGTAGAGAAAGCACATTGCTCAAGAGAAAGAGTCAAAAACACACAAGATAGAGCTATGATTCTACGACCCTAGCAGAACATTAATCCTACCTGTATGAGTGATTTGCCTTTTTTTTTTCCCCCAACATAATGGAGCTGGAAAAAATACTGTTATTGGGGATTTTTGTATTATTATGAACAGAGGACCAAGTTCAAGATGCTAAGGGCTGTCCAAATATGCATTTTGAAAATGTCCCTTTCTTAAGAAGCTTGCAGTTTAATTAGGCAAGACAGAAATGGAAGGGAGAGCTCTGCTAGTAAAGACTTATTTGCCCAGGGTTTTGCAGAATTATACGTGTGTTTAATTATGATATTCCTTGGTATCTAATCTCAACAGCAGCTCTGACCTAAATACAGGAACAATAATAATTAAATCTTAAGATTTCATGAACACTGAAAATAATTAAATCTCTGTGTCCATGTATGAAAATATAAAATCTAAAAAAAAAAAATATACATATATATATATATGCTGAGAGTCTTATAGAATAGCATACATGCAGGACTTTATTTTCTTCTCTCTCATTCTGGGAAGTGTCACAGAATTGTCATGTCTTAAAGAATTTCTGCTCTTTCATTTCTTGGCCCATGTACCACATCCTGCCCCTCTTGACTGCAGTGAAGCCAATCAGAAATGATTGTTTGAAACAATAAAATGTGTGGGCCAGAGACAGAAACACAACTCTGAGGCCATTAAATCTCTATCACTGTTGTTGAAATTGTCCAACATTTAAAAAAATAAGGGGATACTAACAGACAGATGGCAAACTCACAATAGCTTTGTTTTGGCAGGAAACCATGCTGGAGAATTTTTTTAATGTACCCAACTCCAATGTCATGGACAATGGTTATTTTTCCTTTGATATCCATTTTGATTTAAGATGTGATAGGAGTTCAGATCTCACCTGAGTCTGCTCATACATTTGTAATCAGTTTATAAACCCTTCATGAGAAGGCTCCTAAAGGTTTGGTTATCCCAGCTGAGATTTTATTGGGCTACAAGTTGTTATTTGAAGAAGTGATCTTCACTGATCAAGTTATGGCATGTCATCTATGTCCAGCTGCAAAAGAATCAGCCTGGTAGTCATCTGTCAAAAACTTTAAGGGGAAAATAATATACTTTTTAATATTTTTGCATTCAGAACTATGTGCCAGGTACAGCCTGATGTCTGATAGGCATGAACTTCAAATAAAGCACTATCTCATCTTAATAATATTGTTTGCTGTGGAATTGTCTACTGGAATTTTAGCAGTACACTTGAAATGCCTGAAGGGTATGATATACATAATTTCAATATGCTGGTGATATTGTAGAGCTTGAACTGGAAAATGATTCATTCCTGAATGTCCTTACAGTACAAAACACTGCTGATAATCAGACATGACAGAGTTTGTGATTCAAATTAAAGTTTATGTCAAGTAAAAGGTATACTTTATACCTGTTGAAATCTGAAGATTGGTAGTGTAGCTACGACAAACCAGACAGACTGTGTTGTGAAATGCATGCAGTAATCTAACACAAATTATGAAATCATGTTGTTTGTTCCTGATTCTATAACAGAAGTGAGGAAAGGAGAGGGAAACAAGGAAGCAGATACACATTTGGCAGGCATATATTGCCTCCTGCCAAACAGGATGCACACCAACATGCTGGCAGGATAGAAAAGGATAAGAAACTCAAGGATGCCTAATCAAACGTCAAAGAGAAAACATCTAATATTAGAGTTCTTTTTTCTCTCCTCACAACTCTTATGTGAACAGCTCCGGGGGAGACATGAGGGTGAAGTGTCTTTAAGACTGATGCGCCATCAAGCAGTTTCTGAGGTTTGCTGGTTGATTCTCTGCTCACTTACACCACATGATAGCAGCCTGAATAGTGGAAAGGCATTCTGATCCCCAGTTGCCTATTTCATTTTCATTTAAATATTAGTTCCAAACAGAAGAATTACATGGATATCACAATTCTTTCATCATCCTAATCTACAGACCAAAGCCCTTTGTTAAGTAGACTGTCTACTGTTAAGAAGACTGACAGTTAAGGAACACTAGTTGAGTGTCTTTCATAGAATCACAGGATCCTGTGTGCTGGAAGGCACTGCTGGAAACTACCTGGCAAACCTCCTGCTCAAAGCAGGTCTGATTAGAGGGAGCTTAGAGCATGTAGCTCAGGGCCCAGTCCTGTCACAGTCTGAGTATCTCTGAGGAAGGAGATTTCAGAACCTGCCTGGGCTTCTGCTCCGCTGTCTGACCACCTGTGCAATGAAAACTTTCTTCCTCGTATGCAGTCAGAATTTCCCTTGTTGCTCCTGCTTCCCATACTTCCACTGTGCACTTCTGAGAAAAGTCTGGTTCTGTGCACTTCTAAGAAGAAGACCATGTCAAAGGCCTTGTAAAGGGCAAGTTAAACAACATTCACTTCTCATCCACAGTATCAGTCATCTCATTGGAGAAAGTAATCAGTTTGGCCATGCCAAATCTGCCATAGTAAATCCACACTGGTTGATCCCAATTACTGTCTCCTTCATGCGTCCGAAAATGACTTCTAGGAAGGCTGGTTCCCCAGCCTTTCCAAGGACAGAGATCCAGCTGACTAGCATGTAGTTCCCTGGATCTTCCTTCTTGCCCACCATCATTCAATGAGGAGCTTTGCTCTAAAGGATGCAGAGAGACCAAAAGCTTGTAAGTGGCCCTGTCCAAAGTGCAGATCTCCAAAATTCCTGTTTGCTTTCATCTTTATTCTGAGGGCATCTAAGACTACCAGTTTTTATGAATACATATTCAAAACATAGAAGTCACTTCACAGTGAGCTGAAAAAAAAAAAAAAACCTACGTCAGACAGTGCCAAGCAGGAAACTGAAAACTCATTTACTCATTTCAACAATGTCCCATTTTTCCCAATTTCCTGACCTAATTGAACATGTGAAGATGACTTCACAAAACACAGCTCATTCCATTTGACCTGGAAATTTGGTGATTAAAATTCTCATGCGAAATGGGAATTAAACAGATTAGTTTTCCTCTTCTTCCTGAGGAAACCAAAGCTGCACATATCATTCCTACCAGAAGTTTGTCTAGTTTGTCTACCTTGTTCTCAAAAAACTGACAAGGACAGAATTTTCTTTAGTTCCCAAGGCAAGTTCCCAAGAAAATTCATTTTTTCATTTTTTCATGTTTTCATTCAATGTTTTCATGTAATGTTTTCAGCAACGTTCAGAGTCTGCGCAACCACATCCCCACTATGCTAAGCAAAGAGGAAGGATTATTTGATGTGTCTTAAAAACAAGAACCTTGTTTATGCACTAAAATGTGTGGTTTGCCTTTGTCACAACTACAGGACATAGCTGACAAACATTTGTGACCCACAGTGTTCCCAGATCATTTCTGAAGTACTGCTACTCTCCTGTCGCTTCCCATCCATATCAGAAAGAGAACCCAGGTATTTTCTCTCTCTCTGTATTTCTATTATCAACCTTTTTTTTTCTTTTTTTCCTTTTTTTTTTTTTTGAGGGGGGGGAGAGGGTAGTGGGGGGAGGGAAGTCATCTAATAGGTGTTTGTAGGGGATGGTATAGTATTTGATTTGAAAAGTTAGAGATGTGGTTCTTCAGCAGCAATTTCAGGCTGTAGATCCTGCCTCTGTACTCTGCGCTCATGAATGGCTCACCCAGGTCTCTGTAATTGTAACACATCTCTCACACCACTATTTTCCTCTGTTTTGAGAATAAAATCTTCAAAGGGCCTAGGGACTCAAAGGCACTGCTGGAGCATTTGGTGCCCTTTGTATAGATCACCATTTCCTGAATCACAATGACTGGACTCAGTTATCTGCTCCTATAGGGATAACACATTTTGGTGAAGTCCCCATGTAAGACGTTTTAACACTGTTCTCTGAAACTCTACTGGCACAAAAAGAATTGTTAAAGGTGAAGGTCAGATGAATACCAGCATTTAAAAGAAAAATACATAGAGAAAAGCTTCTGGATCCTCTGACAGGCTCCTTTGACAGGGTCACATTTGACTCAGTATGAATACTAGCAAAACATGCCTGGTCATAATGAATAGTAAGTGCCCTGTTTGTGTATGACCTGAAAGTAAAATAGATTCTGAAGAGTTAGGAAGCAGGCAGCATTAAGCAGTGTGAGAGTTAAATACCTGCCTGCAATGGTCTGAGATGAGTGTGACCCAGCAAGGCTTTGTCAGGAGTTTCAGGATTTTCTGCTATTATAAAGCTATTCTTGGGCACAATACATGCACAGTTTGAGAACTTAGCTATCCAAAAAAGTAGTCTGACAGCAACCTCATTAGCATTTTACAATAAGCTTTTTTTAAAAAAATGCTAACTGGAGGAGCAATTATTGTAACAATAGTCCCTGATGTGGATGTGGACCACTTCAGCATGGCTGACTCTTTCCTGGGTGCAGGGAGAGAAGGGCACAGACAGAAGACATGGCCTGACCAGGAGAGGTGGGAAGGACCAACGGGTACCCACAAGAGAGTGTCTCCTCAGGTGCAGGGGCCACAGGAATAACCTATCTTTTCCCTTGGCTTCTCTCTGCCTTTGGGCTCATAATGTTTTCATGCATAGTGATTTTTTTTTTTTCATAAATCTCCATTGTCTTTAGCTCTGACCCCCTGACAGCAACTCTGACAGGCACCTGATGTATGGAGGTTGGTGGGCAGGACATGGCAACTCTGCAGGTGCTCCCTGCCTCTCCCTTACACTCAGGATGTATCCCCTTGAAGACACACAATGAAAATAAAATGGCAGCTTTTTTTTTTTTTTTTTAATGAAGACAAGAGTTATGGTGATGTGAGAGGATGAATGGGATATGAGCCACAATTTATTTAAAAGAGTAAGGAACAGTGCATGCAGCAGAACTTAAAATCTTCAGCAGTTGCAAGCTCAAAGTGAAGCAGTGTCCCTTGGAAAACAGCATTTACAAAAGGGATAGAAATCATTTAGAAGATGAGGCCAGTGAAGAAACAAATGCTGGCAACTTATGGGAATACAGCACATGTATAAGAAGGAAGTGGAAAAAGGACTTAAAATGATAAGGCACATGACTCAGTGGGGAGATGCATGGCGGTGACAGTGCTGGGCACATGGCCAGGGACCCACACTGGAGCAGGGGCACCCCTGAGGGACAGCTAGCCATGGGTGGGGTACAGAAAAACAGGTAGGATGCCAAGAGCAGCAGAGGAAAATAAGAAAGGAACCGTTGCACAGTGACCCCAATCTCCATCACAGCCTGCTGTCTCACCAAAGGAATGGGAAATACGTAGCATAACACAGGGAAAGGTGAGATGAGGAATAGGAGAGGAGAGGGCTGGGCATGTTTATGTTATCATTTTTCTTAATATCCAGATCATTAATCAAAGCTTGTTGTTAACGGCAATAAGTTAAGTAATATCCCCAGACACAAGACTACTATTGCCTAAAACAGCATAGCAGATTTCTACTTCACACTTAATCTGAAATTACTCTGGAGAGGAGATGCTCAGTTCTGGGTGTCCATTTTTGTTCTTCTTTTATTAAGAATAATGTACTTTGCATTTTTCTCTTGGTGAAAAGCCCCATAAGATGGGACAAGCAGATGTGTCCCGGGGAGAATGTGCTGTGACCAAGGAGGATTCCAACAGGGTGTTGGAGGGATAACATCTCCAGAGATTTATCTGAATCTCCAGGCTCAGGATATTTGCTATAGAAATCAATCAATGCCTTCCAAAATGCTTCCAGTAAAGGCACTCCATGCACACACTTTTAGGGGCCAAGGCAATCACTTCACACACCGGTCAAGTGATAGTGCTGTTCGTCCAGGTGACCATGTGTTTTTCCCACAGACCAGTGTTGTAGCTGCAATAATTTTAGTGTATTAAAACTGTGATAATGTTTGAATGCTGTTTTTGAACAATCCTGCTCAGAAGCAGGATGTTGGCCACTACTTAATAGTCAGTGTAGAGCTGAATAAAGTGAGTTTTCTCGTGATTCAGTCACAAGAAGTTTTAAGACACATCCCATATTTTAGCAGTTTATCGGTGTTGAATAAAACCTCTAACATTATTCAAGGAATCCTGTCTTTATTGGGTGCCTGCAAACGGACCTCATCAACCAGTTATATGGATGTAGGAGAGAACATGAACATTAGCTGCTTGGAAAGTGCTCGGAGCAGGAAGGGGAAGAAGGTGAAGGGTTTCTGTGACGTCTCATGTTTTTCTATGTACACCATTCCAGAAAAAAATTTATTGTGGGATTTTGCTGTAAATCATGCCATAGTCACATGGGTTACAGCTGTTACTTCCACATTGCAGAGTTAACATATTTTCTGTTTCTCAGACTATCATCACAGTCCAAAAAGTGACCAGAAGTACTAGCTAATTGTCATGATGCTAATGCAAGTTCTCCAACTGTGCAGCTGCTGTCCTGGCATCCTCTGTGATTTAAATAGCAATGGTGGGATGTATTAATTACTCCAGCAGGGAGACAGCAAGTTTATGACAGTGCTTAGAGGTAATCTAAATGTACATCTTTAACACAGAGGAGCAGAAAAGGCAGTGTGCAATGGTGTTTTCTTTTTAGAGGCTATTTACATAGTTACTCTTGTAATTTGAGTACACTGTCATGGGATGGGGTGAGTAGAAATGTGTTTTTAAGTTAATGCATCGGTTTAATGCCTTTAAATGGTTTTATTTACCTTCTTTTAAAGGTTTTTGGCATGTGTCAGCTTGGACAGAGAATGTCTGCAAAGTCCTGCTTGCTTGCCTTTCCAGTACCCTTTGAGGTTGTTTTGCAGATTCCCAGCCTCAGCTCCTCTGCTGCTACAGGCTGGCAGCGATTACCTAGAGCACGTGTAGCAGGAGGCTGATTAATATTGACCACAGGTAGCGCTCCCTGCTGCACCACTGCCACGGAGGCCTTGACAGCTCTGTGACCCTCGTCCCTGCTCCATCCCCTCCCTCCGGCTGCCTCCAGCTCTGCTACTTGAACAAAACATCACATCAGCATTGTTTACTGAAGGAACTCAGCCAAGGAAGTCACAACAAGACAATAGACATATAATCTGATAACCTTGTTAGCTCGGTTGAATCAGAGCTCCTAACAAGTAGAAGAGTTCAGTAAAGTAGAATAAAAATATCACAGTATTTGTTGTTAATGGCTTTTCAGCTCTGCCTTTGAAAACGTAACATTTCTTGTGCTTTTATTTAAGATTAAAGCTAAGCTCAAGGACACTGAACAAAACAGTATGAACAAGGTCAGACATGACTTAAAAAAAAAAAATGCTAACTGGAGTAGGCAGACAGACTTCTTCATTGTGCTCAAATAGCAGCAAATAAAAATATATAAAAACTATGAGTTTACCATTCCAAAAATCACTGTCCAGTAACAATTTGCAATGCACTCTTTCATATTTTCTTAAGATCAACTGTGGCAGTACCAAAAGTCCAAAATGAAGGGCAACATGCATAAGCATTGTCACATTAGTGACTGAAGAGCAAATTGGTGACCCCAATCATGTCAAAGCGGCCATGGCATAACCCACTGCTCCTCTGAGCAAACAGTCTGAACCTCCCAAATGTCTCCCTTTCCACAGCATTTTCCTTGTTCCAACTGGTGCCCTGTAGCAGGGGAGAAGTCAGAAGGCAGCACTTCCCATACACCTGTTGCTCCAAGGCCACTTGTCCTGCTCAAGTGTGTGCAGTGTGTGTGCGTGCATGTCTGTTAACAATGTTAGTAGTTAGTTAACAATGAACCAACCACAAATAATCTGGCAAATGCTGGTTTCATTCAACATTCATTCAACAGGCTGCTCCTTTTTTTTTTTTTTTTTTTTGGCAATAACCAGTAACCATTATTAATCACAGACTCATGGAATGGCTCTGGTTGGAAGGGACCTCAAAGGTCTCCTGGTTCCAACCCCCCTGCCATGGGCATGGACACCACCCACTAAATCAGGTTGCCCATGGCCTCATCCAACCTGGTCTTGAACACCTCCAGGAATGGGGCATCCACAGCTTCTCTGGGCAACCTGTGCCAGTGCCTCACCACCCTTACAGTGAAAAATTTCCTCCTAACATCTCATCTTAAATCTCCCCTTTTATTTTAGAACCATTCCCCCTTGTCCTCTCATTATCTGACTGAGCAAAAATTCTCTCTCCATCTTTTTTATAAGCCCCCTTTAAATACAGAAAGTACTTAAAATACTTAAGTACTTTATTAATGAAAGTCTTTGTGTTTTTCATTTTTCTTAACTATTAATTTCCTCTCCATTACCTAACCAAATGATTGTATCTTTCATTTTAAAGCATTCTGAGTTAAAGTTCATTGAAGGCTTGACAAATACTTGAACAGAAAGTTGTGCAACTTGCAGTACTAAATAATGTCTGTAAATAACTATAAAGGTAGAATGTATAATCTGTGGTCTTGAATATCTTTCCCCGGAGAAATAAAATATCACATGGGATAGGAATCACATGGGATAGGAATGTCACTTCAATTGTACCATTTCCAGATGCTGGAGAAGAATCATAATGTGAGATGCAGTTTATTAAAGCAGGGGGGTTCCTGTTTCATTTTTGTTGTTGTTGTTGTTTTTGTTTGTTTTGGTTTTGGTTTTGGTTTTAATTAAGGGGATGAAAATCAATGAAGTTGACAGCGTTTGTTCTATTTTTTGTAAGACGAGCAGAAAAAAATTACCATGTGTCAATAGTTGAAGAAAACCCTGCAACTCAAATTCTTCTGTCTTGCAGCATTTCTGAAAGTGTCAGTAGTGACCAAAAAGTAAACTGTTTTGAAGGGAATCTGCTGAGTGTTGAGCACTTCTGAAAATCAGGTCACTTGCCTATGTGCTGGAGTATATATTTGGGAATCTAACTTCAGGCAACCACTCCTGAAATTTCAATGAAGAGTCAATCTTGAGGAAACTTGCTGCCCCATCTGTACAATTAAATTACTGTAATTTTCAGTGTGAGCAATGTTTTCCTAGAATAATTTGTCTCATTTATTTGAGGGGTGCCTGTTTATCTCAGAGTTGCTTTGCCTGGTAGAAAACTGCAATTATACTGGTGGATCTGCGCATTACTTCTTTTAGGACAACAGTGGAATGAAGCCATGAATTTTGAGTAATGGAAGCTGTGTTTTTAAAATGTACTTCTGGCAATGGAAGTATGATTCACGAGGAAGTCCTGCTGGCACAAGTGCATTAGAGATTGCATTTCTTACCACTTCGAACTCAAAACTAGCATGAGCGTTTCTGTGCGTGAGTGGCAGGACTGACTCCTCCATGGTGCAGGACGGGAAGGGGATGAGGAGGGCCCAAGGCAGTGTCCTCTGACAAATTCCTCTGGTTTATGTGGCCAGCAGAGGCAGGGGAAATATCCTGTGTGGAGCTGAAAGGGATGGAAAATTGGGCTTAACCTTCTCTGATCCTTTGAGGGAAGGGCAGGGAGGCCCCCTCAGATGTAGTTGGGACCTGCAGTGCAGGGAGGCTGAGGGATGGCCCTGTTCCCTGGTGGCTGCTGGTAGGGGCTTCCTGGGGCTGTGCAATGGGTGCTCACAACTGGGACAGTAAGTCTTAAGAAACCTGAGCTAATGCCCCAGACAGCCTGCTTTAAGCAGGAGCTTGGGCCAGGGTCCTCCAGAGGTTCCTTGCAGCTTAGTTCATTGGCCCAGTGAGCCAGTTCCAGAGAAAGAAAGGCAGGAATGAGCTGCTTGCCTTCTTCTTCCCCTCTCCTCCATCGTAAACAGGCTACAGTGATGTGCAAGCAATTACTTAAGGCTCGGGAAATTATCCTGACCTACATAAAAGTGATTACACAGTAAGTATTTTCTTTCCCATATTTCTTCCTCAGCCTCATAAACAAGGTTTGAATGCTCTTCATATCCTTAAAACTCTCATATCCTTAAAACTCTCAATGGTTAGCAGTAACCTTTTAGTTTTATTTATGCCCAGTGGATTACTCAGAATTTTGCGTTCTGAGTACTTTAGTGGAGTAAAGTACATTACTGAAGCCATATTTCAAATCACAACACTTGGGGCTGCCAAGAAAAGGGTCTTGGGGGAGCTTCTTTATTTCTTTTTTTTTTTTTTTCAAGGATCATAGAAGATTTTAACAGCTTTTTTTTTTTTTAATAAATACAGCTGCTACAATTTCAATACTACTTCACCAACACCCACCTCCTCTCATAACTGCAAATAGTTTGTTGTTATTCACAACACCAAAAGGTTTTCCATTCTAATTTACATCACTTTCCTTCTATGTAACAGCATGGCTGTGGCCCTGAGAGGCACCCAATTGTGCTGCCTGGGTGAGATATTAAGGGCAGCACAGCATAAGTGGGAATTAGTGCTAATTCCTGTTTGCTGTGGTTTTCCACTGAAACGTGAAAGAATGACTTTCGGCATAAGTTATGTGCTGTAGTTCAGTGGCATTTTAGGAAGTCACAGCTATCTAGCAGAGATTCACTGCAGGCATCTTGCAAAAACACTTTTCCTGGAGGCTGAACTCTTCAGAGTAGTAAACAATTTTATAAAACATCTAAATAAACAGTGTACTGCAGATGTCAGGCTTTATAATTGAAATGCATGGCATTGAGCTCCTTTTTCAAGCTATGCTTGTAGCTACAGCCCTGTTCTTGACAGTGCTATGCCCACTGTGTAAAGCTTTAGGTACACCATTCTCCTTACTGATGGCAGCAATGCACCACTCCTTAAGAAAAACATTACTTAAAAAAAACGAGATTTCTATGAATAAAACCTCACATTAAGCTGAAAATAGACTTTCTTTCTTTAAAATAATGAACAGTATCTTATGATACCTTGTCAAATTATCATTTTAAATCTGTAGTTATTGCCATGTCTTTTCTGATTCCAGGAACTTTATCATTTATTAATTTTCATTTCTTTTTAATTTGGGAAGCTTATCATCTTTCCAGCTGAGGTAATTTTAGAACTCTATTAGGGAAGGATAATGTCATTCTCTACTGCTAATCAGTGCAGAAAGTGGGCCTGATTTTATTTTTTATTTTTTTATCATTTGTGTGGTTTTATTGAACTTTTAAGCACAGTGAAGAGAGTTTTTGAATGTCACATACATTGCCACTTGTTTTTTCTTGTTTTTTTCTCCATCCAAAGTAAACTGGGTTTACAACCATGACACAGCTCTTCTCTTTCTCATTACCAAACCGCAGTTAGCTGAGTTGGAGACTGCATGCGTCCTCCATCGATTCTTTCACTGCCATGTTCCTGAAGCCATGCCCTCTGCAATCTGTTCTAACTGTGACAGGCATTCATAGCACAGTACTTCCACCAAGTCTTGCCATCTGAATCTCCACATTATTTTGAACAATAATTCTCTGCTGAAGTGCAAGAACCTCCTTCTGTGGTCCTAATCCACCAAACAATGTAAGTACCTGTTTAAAGTGAGTGCTATCTGCTTACCGGATTTGAAGGTGTCTGGAATGGAAAGGATGAAATTTTTGAGTCACCATCCCTGGAGGTCTTTAAAAGACATTTAGATGTAGAGCTTAGTGATATGGTTTAGTGGAGGACTTGTTAGTGTTAGGTCATAGGTTGAACTAAATGATCCTGGAGGTCTCTTCCAACCTAGATGATTCTGTGATTCTGTGATTCCATTCTAGTAAGTAACCCTTTAAATAATAGAGCTGGAGATCTGTCTGAAACCATGCAGCCACTTACTTAATTTCTGCTGGTGGAAGAAGATTTGCTCAGGGTATTCTACAACTGTGCTCCAAAACCTTGTAGAGTATGAAAGTTTAGAGTTCTTCTCATGACGCATGATATGTAAGATTAATGTTTGGATAGCTCTTAATCCCTCTGAAACTCCTATCAAAAAAGGAACCATTTTTCACTGAAGTATATTATAAAGTATCAAAACAGTTTGATCTTTCAAAAAAAAAATTAAAAAGAAAATTACTTTTTTTTTTTTCCAAAGAATTATTTAATACAGCTACAATGTTCTATGACATTCTAGCAGTACGATTACAGAGGATATTATCTATTATCCAATTCAATAGCATTTGACATCAGTCTGTTTAATAATAGCAGAGAAAACAGGACTCTTCATTTCTATCCTCTTCTTTTTTTCCTGTTAGGGAAAACATGTAGTGAAATAGTATAATTGCATGCTTTTCACACGTTCTCTCTTTCTTATTGCATTTTTCCAATACTTGCAAATCCTGTGTGATTTGAGAAGATCCTGTTTTTTTCTTCTTCCAGTGTGAAACTTTGAATAAAATAACATTTATTATGTCCTTTTCTAATGAGCTATGTTTGATTTATTAAATCAAATCACTAAAGAATTTCAGATGAAATAACAAAAAATATTTTCAGTTGGGTTTGGGGTTGTTCAGCCTAGAGAAGAGAAAGCTCTGGGAAGATCTTACAGAGGTCTTTCAGTAGCTAAAGGGGACCTACAGGAAAGCTGGGGAGAGACTCTTTCTGAGGGAGTGTAATGATAGGACAACGGGTAATGGCTTTAAACTAAAAAAATGGTAGATTTAGACTAGATATCAGGAAGAAATTCTTTACTACGAAGGTGGTGAGGTACTGGAACAGGTTGCCCAGAGAAGTTGTGGATGCCCCATCCCTGGAGGTGTTCAAGGCCAGGTTGGATGTGGCTTGAGTAACTTGGTCTAGTGGAAGGTGTCCCTGCCCATGGTAGGGGGAGGTAGAACTAGATGGTCTTTAAGGTTCCTTCCAACCCAAACCATTTTATGATTCTATCATTCAGCCTTGAGAAGAATGATTAAGGCCATAGAAGTAGATTTTGGAGATTACATTTACTTTACATATTTACACTTAACCATAAGAAGTCCTCTGCAAGTTGTGTGACCCCTTCTGGTCTTCTGAAAGGTTTGCATCTTGTGGATATAAAGAGGAGCTTGGTGTCTTCTTTGATGGCTCAAGGCAAGCAGGCTGATCTTGTTACCACCTCTCAAGAAGCTTGTATATAAAATGTTTGCATACGTTAGTCATTCATCAGGTAACCAGAGTCAGGAAGTTGATTTATTTGTAGTTTATCCTGGATATTTCTTTCCATCCTTTTGGCCCAAGATAAAGAAACAGGATGCCTAGAATTAACTCAGATTTCACTCAGGAGTCTCCCAAATCTAGTCTTGTCGTTAGTGGTCAAAGAAACTAGTCTCATGTTTTGACACTGTTACTTGTCCTAGTCTGTGGAATGTCATGGGTACTTCTGTTTAAGACAACTGCAGTAAGCCCGATCATCTCTTAATCTGCTAATTTACTACAGTACCTCCATTCTCAATCCTCATAGATACTGGATGTCACAATTTCACAATGTTCTGTTTTACCATCTAGCTGTCTTACCCTCTTAAGCTATTGAACTTCCACTTTTAATTGCATCCTCAGTTAATATACCCTTAATACAATTCTGAACTCTATATCCTCACCATGAATTTTTATTTGCTAGACGTTGATCCCATCTGATCCTGCACATTTCACGTAACTGTGGTCTTTTTGTTGGCGCTTACACAGTCTTTGGACACACCCAGGAAATAGGGTAGGTCCTTCTGTCTCACAGATAACAAAGCTGCTGGCTTCCAAATGTGGAAAGCAAAGTAGATTTGCTCTCCCTGTGTAGGAATTCTGCCTTTCTTCTTTCTTATAGGATTTTTTGTCTTACAGTAGTATGTCTTTAATAGAAGCAGCTCCAGCCTGAGGTGCCTCTATATTTTCACACTATATATACATACCTAAGCAACACGACAGCTCTATTGCAGCATAAATACGGACTACTTACTCGGTCTGAGCTTTGAACTCTTCACAATTATTAAGTCTGCTTCCTCTCACACAAGTCAAATAGAGCAATAGGAGGTGATACATTGAGTTGAAACCATTAGAGCTTGAGACTGGGTGCTCAGCCTCTCTGAGTGCAGGGCATGCTTTCTTCAGACTATCTGTAATCATAGAATCATAGAGTCATTTAGGTTGGAAAAGATCTCCAAGATCATCTGGTCCAACCTCTAACCTAGCACTGCCAAGTTCACATTAAACCATGTCATTAAGCACTACACCTACATGTTTTCTGAAGACCTCCAAGGATGGTGACTCAATTACTTCCCTGGGCAGCCTGTTCCAATGCCTCACAACCCTTTCAGTGAAGAAATTTTTCCTAATATCCAACATAAACCTCCCCTGGTGCAACTTGAGGTCATTTCCTCTCTTCCTATTTCTTGTTTGGGAGAAGCAACTGACACCGACCCTGCCACAACCTCATTTGAGGTAGTTGTAGCAAGCAATAAGCTCTCCCCTGAGCCTCCTTTTCTCTAGGCTAAACAACCCCAGCTCCCTCAGCAGCTCCTCATAAAACTTGTTCTCTAGACCCTTCACCAGCTTTGTTTCCCTTCTTTGAACACATTCCAGCACCTCGATGTCCTTCTTAGAATCACAGAATCATTAAGGTTGGAAAAGACCTCCAAGATCATCTGGTCCAAATATCACCCTACCACCAATGTCACCCACTAAACCATGCCCCTAAGCACCACGTCCAACCTTTCCTTAAACACCCCCAGGGATGGTGACTCCACCACCTCCCTGGGCAACCCGTCCCAATGCCTGACTGCTCTTTCTGAGAAGAAATGTCTCCTCATTTCCAAACTAAACCTCCCCTGGCACAACTTGAGGCCATTCCCACTAGTCCTATCACTAGTTACCTGTGAGAAGAGGCCAACCCCCAGCTCCCCACACCTTCCTTTCAGGTAGCTGGAGAGCAATAAGGTCTCCCCTGAGCCTCCTCTTATCCAGACCAAACAACCCCAGTGCCCTCAACTGCTCCTCACAGGACTTGTGTTCCAGGCCCTTCCCCAGCTTCGTAGCCCTTCTCTGGACACGCTCCAGTGCCTTGATGTCCTTCTTGTACTGAAGGACCCAAAGCTGAACACACTACTCGAGGTGCAGCCTCACCACAGCCAAGTACAGAAGGAAAATCACTTCCCTAGTCCTGCTGGCCATACTATTTCTGATACAAGCCAGGATGTCATTGGCCTTCTTGGCCACCTGAGCACACTGCTGGCTCATGTTCAGCTGGCTATTGACCAATACACCAGGTCCCTTTTGGATGGACAGCTTCCAGCCACTCTTTCCCCAGCCTGTAGCATTGCATGGGGTTGTGCAGGACCCAGCATTGAGCCTTGTTGAACTTCATACAGTTGGCTTCAGCCTATCTGTCCAGCCTTACCAGATCCCTCTACAGATCCCCCCTGCACTTGAGCAGATCAATACTCACACCTAATTTGATGTCTTCTGCAAACTTACTGAGGGTGCACTCAATCCCCTCGTCCAGGTCATTGATAAAGGTAATGAAGAGAACTGGCCCTAATACTGAGCCCTGGGAGACACCACTAGTGACCAGTCTTTAACTGGATTTAACTCCATTTACCATGACTCTTTGGACATGTCAACCAGTTAGCTTTTAACCCAATAATGCGTACACCCATCCAGGCCTTGAGCAGCCAGTTTCTCCAGGAGAATGCTGTGGAAAAAGGTGTCAAAAGCCTTACTGAAATCTAGGTAGGCTTTCACATCGCTCTCAAGTCCTCTGTAAACAAGCAAAAGATCCAGTGGGGCGCTGTCACTCATTTGTTCACTCACCAGCTTTCTCAGGAAGTTATATTCCACACACTCTAGAAACCCCCCAGACTGTTTCCTCTCTGCCGTGTTGTTTCCTCTCTGCTCTCCCAGCAGACACCTGGTAAGTTGAAGTCCCCTATGAGAACAAGGGCTAGAGATTGTGAGAGTTTTCTCAGTTGCTTATAGAATATTTTGTCTGCTGCTTCAGCCCACTTGAGTGGTCTATAGCAGACTCCCACCATGACATCTGCCAAGTCTAGCTCATTAATGCCCACCAGTGATTGGAGCATCGTGGGTGTGCTCCTAGACCATGTCTTTGGGTTTTAGCTGAAATGAATCTAGTCCATAGACTCTGAAACTGTTCCACAGTACAAACCAAAGCACCATAAGTGAAACTGGTTCAGAGAATTACTTCAAAAAATTTACTCCAAATCCAAATTAAAATGAAAATTTAATCCAAATTAAAATTTAAATGCATCCAATAGGTAGGATGAAAGGTGACATCCTTTTTCTCTCTCATAGAAGTAAGAGTTCCTAAATTAAAATTCAGAGTGTGGCACTAGAGGACACGCATTTTCTGCACCATGAACTTGTTCTTTTCCCACCTCTGAAAGTATTTGTCTTGTCACTTGCTTGTCCTGTCTGGACCATCCATCAAAGATACAGGAAAGGATAAACGCAAGCAGATTAAAGCTAAGAAAGGTATTTACAAATCCTCTGATTAATTGAGGGGCTACCATGAAGGTTATCATAACTGGTTTTAGGCATATAGAATCATAGAATCATAGAATGTAATTACCTAGAATATGTAACTGTGCTGTAGCCCATGCTACAAGGGAAGCAGCAGTGTCTGCCAGCCAACTGTTTTCCACCTTAATGGCCAGTAGTGGGGTTCAAGCCAAGAGACGACTGCATTAGCACAAAGTTGGTTCATTGCCTCCATCACCCTTTTCTTCATGGTCATCTCATTCCGATTTGCAGGGGACATCACTGAAACAAAATGTAGCTGAGGCAGTAACCTCTGCCCATTAACCCATGGAGCACCAACGCAATCCAAGCCTCCCACACCACAGCCCATTACTACAGAGGTTTAGCCAGGTCCCACTTGTGGTCATCATGGTGAGAAAATATGGCCTTAACAATTACTACATACTAATAAAGCAAAAGATGGAAGATTTAATGGTGCTTTTTCTTCACTGCAATTGCAGAGATTTGTGTGCTTACTCATATCCCCTCTGTCCCTCACTAGGATGTGGTAATGTACTTAGAAAAGCTAATCACCTAATTGAGGTGAACACTGGCATAAACTTTTAAGGAGTAGGTTTTCCAGTGAATTTCCCTAAATACCTCTAGGTAGGCTGAGAAATCTGAGTGGAATTACACTTGAGGTGAACACTGAACAAAGCATTTATCTTCTCTGACAGAATACTGAAAGGTAGAAAGCATTTGGGCGTACCATTACACTCCAAAAAGTTGAAAGTTGGTATTTGCTGGCCACCTGCTAGAACTGTGTTATCACCAGATATTCCTCCCAGATTACCAGTCTTGCCATAGGCTCTCTAGCATGGTCTAATATTAAAACAATACTAGAGATATTTTTATTCTCCATTAGGAAATGCATAAAACTAAGCATTTAAAAGGGAGCAAGGCCAAGTCTCTTCACTTTTAACTTCTTACTGAATCTATCTCTCTCATTATTAACAGTATGAAGATCTGGATGGGTCTTTGGTCAATAGAGTTCTCTGCTACTTTTTTGAATACAATATACAGTTTCCCCCTGTAGTGGAAGGAAGTTAAGGCAGGGTGAAAGACAGTTTCTAATCTCTATCTTTGCATTGCAGTAGCAGTGAGATGTGTGGGAAAAGAAGAACTCCAAGGAAAAGCTGTGAATGGGTCACCCCTGCCTCCTAGCTGGTGTAACAACAGGTAATGAAAATCACAGCTCCTCACACCTCAGGGAACAGGGAAAGTCAAGGGAGTTCTCTTAGTACCAGAGAGGTCTTAGTGCATAATAGAGTGTGAATAGTGATACCAGGATTTTTACACTTATCTGGAAACAAACAGGTTCCTTCCAAAAGGTGAACGCAACCAAAAGACTTTTTTTTTAAAGTACCTTTAAGGCTATATAAATCAAATTCCAACTTTCTTTTTATTAATGTGATGTTTGACTGGTGACAATTGGTAACCCTATATTTCATTCCTTGATTGTGTCTCTTTTTTTGAAATAGCATAGGGGAGTTTGTTTGCCTAGAACAAGGCTTTGTAGAGCTATATGGTTTGTAACGTCATAGAATAAACTAGTGGTACGTCTGAAATGCCAACTGCATTTCAGAGCTCCTTTCCCTCTCCACAGACACTGTTATGTCACTAGATTCCATAGAAAATATGTAGGTCGGTAAGGTATCTCTGAACATTAAGAGACTAAAGACATTCTTGAAAGATCCCCAAATCTGTAGTGTTTTATAGCTCAATTGACTTTGAAAAAAAAAAAATCTATTAAATCTAGTTAGATGAAACCCAGGAAACAGAAATGCTTATTTACGGTAAAAGAATACCCTGTTTTACCCTTGCATATACAGACTTGATTGTTATCATTATCTAGCAAGTGTGTCAAGGGCATGAATGTAACATTCAAATTAAAGGGGAATAATCATATTAAGCATCTATATTAAAGGAGAACTATTTTTGAAAAACAGGCAAGTGAACTCGTTTTTCATAAAAAAGTCACAGAGGTCTATCTGGTGGTGTGATGCTGTGCTCAACAGCATGTATTAAGTGATAAGATGTGACAGAGAGCACAGTTCTGAAGGTTAAAATATGACTAAAGGTGCAGTATGACTCACAAGGCTGAGGGAATTGAGATTTCAGTCTGTGGAACAAGGCAGTCATCTCCTGAAAATGGACTGCCTAAAGTGACTTATTATTATTGTACAAATATAGAACAAATGTAATGCTACCATTAACTATGAATTCTCATATCTCAAGTCTCTTTATACCTGGCTGGAGGTAAGCACAGACAAGGGAGGCAGTTGCCAGAGGTCTCTGAAGCCCTGTAATGCTGGTCCTGTCTCAGGCCATTATTATAAACAATTGCTTTGGCAACTGCATTGGTAGCATTTCATGGCTGGAGATGTCCAGAGACATGTCTTACACCCTAATTAAGCTCTTCTAGGCTTACTGGAGATAAAAGCAATAAAGCTTTCAAGCAGAGCAGGAGCTCCGCAGCACAACTTACGTGTCCCATGAGCTGCCTGGCAAGGACCAGCAGAGATGCCTCCACAAGCCAGGGAAAGAGAAAGGGGAAAGGGGAGTCAGTGACCTTCAACCAACCTCCCTGCTGTTTCTAACTTAGCTACCATTAGAGTTTCAACACTGTCACACTATCAGCAAAGAGGTATGACAAAGTCCATAACTATGTGTTTACTGGGAAGTATTGATTTTAGTTGTTAATTTCTTTTAAATTTCCAAACATTGGAAATCTAAGTCACTGAACAGCTTAATTCAGCAGGACTCTCATACTCTGCTCCATGTTTTCATCTGTTACATAAATTGTATTCTTTTGGAAGTGACGTTAATAGTAATAAATGTCCAAACAGTAGTTCAATTATGTTAATTTCAAGAGAAGTCATAAAATCTTATGTCAAAATTTCAATTTCTGCCTTAAGATATGGAACTGTGCAAATGCTCACATTCTATTTTATTTCACTGCTATGTGAAATTTAGTATAGTCCTTCATTTAATAATAATAATTTTAAAAAAATATATTACCAAATTATAATCCAGATGTCAATAAACGAAATAATCAGCTTTAACTTAGAAAATCAGAGGTACTGTTTTTTTCTTCTTGAGTCATGTATTTTGAGAATGTTCTTCTAAGTTCTAAATTGATATAGGAATCCAATTAAGATGGAGTGTCATATTTATTTCAATATTCTGAAGTTCATTTCTTATTCCTCCATGACCAGTCCACATTTTGGAGTGTTTGAACAGTTAGTGTCTCTTTATAGAGTTGTCTCTATTAATAGGGTTGTCAGTGCTTTGTGTTTGCCTGCAAGAGCTGTAGGTTATTTCAAAGCTGAAACAGATTCCCTGAGTTACGCCACTTCAAAACACAAGAAGTTGACACCTGCCCCATTCAAGAAGAGTTTTTACAAAAAACTATATAAGCATCTTCCGTGGGGAAATTTCTACTTATGAATAAGCAGCCTAAAAAAGCACTCTAAAGATGAAATATGAAACAAAGTTTTGGCCAAGAGCAGAAGTCTGTGAAGGCCAGTTCGTGTGACCAAAAAAAAAAAACAAAAAGAGAAAGAAAAGAAAAAATCATCTCTACATGCTTTGCTTTTTTAAAGTATGAATATACATCATATGCCAGCTAATTTATGGTGCTTCAGAACAGGAAGAAGTAATGACAGTAACCACTGGTGAGGAGAGTGGTGCCCACCCCTTGTTCCAGGAATCTCGTGTTGGAAAATTTGTCACAGCATCTTTTAAATGACGATGAATTTCCTAACAGATACTTGTTCTTGCATAATGAAATCTATTGCTTTAATTGTTTCCCAAAACTGTGAATCACACACAATAATTTAGAAATCTAATTTATAAAATTCTCTTCATGTGATCAGTTGTCTTTCCCTTTAACTGCACTGTCTTAGCTGAAGTCTGCAATGCACCATTTCTTAGGCTGCTCTGATGAAAAGACCTCAGGCTCCTCTTACTCATCTGTCAGGTTAAGAGTTTATTTTGCCTTCAAGAACACGCTATAGGGCATTTACAATTTTACAGACAAAATGGTCTTAACTAAAAGTTAATTTAGTTTGAAGTGGCTAACAAGCAAAAGAAATAAAAGAGAGAAACAGTATGAATAACAATTCATAGAAATATCTTCTACCTCTGCTGGCTTTCACCCTTATATTTGGCTGTAATAGATAAAATTACATTAAAGACAGCTTATGCTTCAGATTCAATAATACACTCCAGGCCCGTGTGCAGATTTCCAGGAGTCTGTGCCTTTTTTTCAGTGTCTTTAGTCTCTTACCCATCTTGTTTCTCCTCTCACTGCTCCTGTCATTATCAGACATTTTGTGCTTAAAGCTCTCGTTATATTCTATTGCATTTTTTCTACAAAAAGATCAAATTACAAAGAAGAAAACTTTAAAAAAGGCTATGTATAGTGACATAGCAGACAAGCCCCCATTCAACCATAAGAAACCATATTTCTAGAATAATTTAAGCACTTTCTTTCCTAAAATTTTACTTAACTTTACAGTCAAACTTTTTTGAGCTTCAGAAATACTTAAGTATGGGTGTGAATATACATCGTGTATGTGCATTTGTAAGAATGGAAACAAAAATGAAAAATAGCATACTAATATAGGTATGAAAAAGATGTTCTGTAGCTATACCTGAGGAGATCAATCCTTAAGAAAATAGAGAATTAAAGCTATTGTTTTCCTATTAAAAGGCAAAAAAAGAAAGTTGTTCTGTTCTGAACTGGGCGAACAGCCATGATGTTGTGGTGGCTAAAAACATAAGAAGAAAGCATGAAACATCAGGCAATTCCCGCATGTGCAAATATTGCACTAAAGCATAGGGCTAGGACTGTCATTAGGTTAACACTGAATTGGATAAACAGAAAAAATGAGGAAGGGTTTGGAAAGAGACTGTATCAGTGATTTGAGATGCATAAAGACATCCGTTAGAGAAAAGAGAATGGTGTGATATTTAGTGTGTCACAAACATATGGAAGCCTGTGTGATGTTCCCATGTAATTCACAGAAGGGAACAAGTTCAGAAATTTATTAACCATCTGCATGTGTGAAATTTCTAAAAGGCTGTGTGTGCACTGAAAAGTGTTTATATGTCCATAGACTGAGAGAGGTTGATTTAAGAATTACTAGACTGCAATGCTTATCCACTTAAAAGGAAGGAATATTTTTTTCTGCTGCAGGAATGTCTTACGGCATTACAGAAAGTCAGATTCAACTGTCATAGCTATCCTTTCCACCTGTTTTTTAAATCTGTTGGTCACCTTTTACTTTGTAGGATCACCAATTATTATTATAATGAGTCTTCAACCATTTGTGGAATGCACTTAATTTTCATGTGCCTCCAAAGATCACATGCTCACGTTAAAATTCTTTTAACCACTCAAATAATTATAAATGTCTTGAGGACCTTCCTGTCTTCACAAACCATTTCTACATACTCTTATAAAGTATAGACCTTGGACAGGTACACTATATTCCAGTGTTGTTCTCACAGAGGCTGTTATAGGTATCCTTTTCTACTCTTTTAGTATGTTCCTTTTTTTCCACTCATATATAATGCTAGTCATTCTCACCATTATTTGATGTTAATTCTTTCACATTTTGCCTCTTTCCTGGATAACCTCATAAACATTGTCCTATGTTCTTTGTTCCTATGCTCTATCAGTATTAAAACATTCCTTCCTCTGTCACGAGCAGCTTAAGCAACCCAGGAAGCTTTGTATGATCTGCCTCTTTTTATTATTTAAGCACCACTTTCATGTTTGTGATATTGACAACGTATATCAGCAAAGGTTTCTATTTTCTTCCCTATAAAAGCCCTGAATAATGCAGGGACAGTCATCCCAGTGGCAACCCTTGAGACAGACTTCTATTCAGCAAACGTTTCCCATGGACAAGTGCGGCTGGAGAGCCAGGTGCAATATTGTCCATTTCATATGGACCTCGACTTGTGTTATGTGACATGATCTCAAAATCTGCTTCCCACTTTGTAAAAGACATTGTTTTCATTCCCATTCAGAAAACAAGTTGGAGCTGTATTAAGCCCTACATAGGATTAGTTGGCTTGACACTGAACATAAAATTGAAAAGTAACATAAGACAAAAACAGAGTCTTTAAGGTCAGATCACTCAGCTATCTGTATCAGCTAATTATATTGCGGCCTCCCTGTTCAAATATTATGAAATAAAATGCTTATTGTATTTTTATGAAGTTGGGAGTCTTTCGGTAAGAAGACTCATCTTAAGGGCTAAACATAGCCCTTTGTTATGTTATTTCGGCAGGTATGCGTTTTCCCACTACCATGTCTGAATAATGTAGACTGCCACAGTTATTGTATTTACACTGTTAACCAATCCGAATGTAATTGGAGTATTAAAATATATGCTACTTGTGTGAAGGACAGTCTGTACCTTAGGATGTTTTAAAGAGCTCATAATAGCGAGTGTGTTTAAAAAAAAAAAAAAAAAAAAGATTAAAATTAAATGTGTATTTTTCTCTATTGTGCTGCATCTGTATTTTGTCAGAATGAATCTTGCTGATGTTGGTTTCAAGGTTTCCATTCTGTGTGCTTTTAAACCAAGGTCAAGCAGTAGGCAGCAAAGGGACCTTGAAGATGTCATTGGCTGGAAATACATAAGCTTTATAGCTACACCACTAATTATTTATCATTCATAAAAAGAAATATAGATGGGCAAAATGATACAGATACTTCTGTGGCTCTATGCACACCAGATTGTCAAAATACAGATGCTTAAGATTATTTGGTAGTGCCTGTGAGTATAGGTGTATGTTCCTGAGTACAAATGTCTATATGGTGATATGCATTCCTACTTCTTTTTCCTGTGTCCAGAATGAAATTCTTCTCTGTATGTGTTGCACTGCTTGCACATACAGTCTAAGAAGCATGAGAAATCTATGAAGGGAAAAATTGTTTAATAAAGCTGTCTGTCTAGTATGATTATAAACTACTACATGTTTTTTCAAGGGTAACCTTGAGGTTGTTTCTCTTCATTAAAGATAAAGCCCTTGGAATGAGGCCTTACACCTGAGAAGACAGACATTTTTTGAGTGAAAAAAGAAAATATTATTTTAGTAAATTGGGGAAGGATTCGCTGTTATGTTTTTCCTTAATTTTATGTTTGATGAAGAAAAAGGTACAGCATTCAGGTACACATGACCAGTAACTTATGGCTTATGGTTTAATTTAAATTTAAAGCAGAGTTTATAGGAATGTTTAAGGTATATTCAGAACAGATATCCTATTTGTCTAAGACAGCTGTGACTTCTGTAAGGAACAGAGCTTTGAATTTGTCAGACAGAAATGATGCAGAACTATGTGTGGGAATCTCAGGAGAAATGTTTTCACATAAAGACAAACCTTTTTGCTCCAAATATCACCGTCTGCCCCTCCTACTCAGCACAGGAGCAGTTACCCGTCACCAGCTGTGCCTAACCTTCTGGACAGGCAGTCCCTGTACACCCTACTGTCTTGACTCCTGAGTTTTCAGGTACCTGTTGAATCACACCAGCCGTGGGTCCAGGTCTCCCTCCCACACTGCACACTGAGGTCTCACCCCAGCACAAGGACCAGCTAGGCCAGGACAGGCAACTGGAGCCGAGAACTGGGAAATGCACCTTAGTCCGTGGGTCAGGTGTTCCTTTGAGCGCTGGGTGCTGACACTCTTGTATTAGCAGGTAATGCAAAGAAATGGAAACAGATCTGCTGATTCAAACAGTTTACACTAAGCACCTGTCAAACACACCATTTCAGGGGAGATTATGACAGACTAGCTTTACTCTGGCTTTATGGATTAGATGCCCATTAGCAGCTGAAGTGCCCTATGTGCACACCAGAAGAGCATCTGCCAGTTCGCTTTCACCAAGGAATTTTGTTCATGTCCTCCAAGACCATTCTCTGACGTGATGCACAGTAATTGGAGACCAAAATGCAATCCTGATTCAAACTAAAACAATAAAATAGGTACATGGTCATTTCATGGGTGCAGCATGTTGATACACCAGGTCTGCACAGTTTTCCACACTTTCTACAAAGTATGGAAGAGTACTCAGGTTTCAGAGATGTATTTTCCATAAGAAAAACACCCAGTGTTTGAAAGAATAAATGTTTGATTCAAACTGTATACGGCTTTTTTTATTCAAACTGCTGCAAAACTTTGAAATACTGTTGACTGTTAAAAAATTAAAAAAAATAAAAAAAATAAAAAAAAATAAAAATCCTTTAATAATCTTCCTTCCCTCCTTTAATGTGTGGCTGAAAAGATGTGAGTCTGCCTAGCAAAATGATCACTGATTTTGGCAAACCCAGGCTTCATTGATGTGCCAGGGAATCATGACATTCCCAGGTTAGGAAATAAAAATGAAGAAATAGCATTTCTTAAAAAATAATAGGCACCCAGTTCAGACCACATTGCAGCACACTGCTTTCATTCCTTTATTCTTTGTCCCCCCTAAAGGACTCTGCAAGATAAAGGCAAGCTCCCAAAGTTTCTCTCTGTGCAACATACATCTGCATCTGCCCACCATTCAGAGCTGTGCCATATGTTAGTGCCTTTCTCAGTTTCCCCAAGTTCTTCCTCTCAGATGAGGATGACGTTGTCCCCTTTGCTTTCATGATCACTTCCCTGTTTGTTTGTTTGTTTGTTTGTTTTTGGTGTTTTTTTTTTCTGCTTTATCTGTTTGCTGCTTGCTTTCTTCTCATTTTCCCAGAGCAGTGAGACCCTAGAATAATGTTCCAGTCATTGGTAAGGACAAAAAAAAAAACAAAAACACCTCTGTAAGATTGATATATGATGCCTGCATGAAGGTGACAAAGGCAAGCCTTTTGCAGATGTTACTTTGCCCATTTTTGTTATAAGCCAAACACTGTGTCATCTGTCACCTTCATGCAAGCATCAGTGTGGCAGTGACCCTTCTAGCATGCAGGCTGCTTAGTTTAAGGATGCCAGTGGACATGCTGCAGCTACCCAGGTCCCAGGCTGCAGAGAGCAATTTTAGAGCATTGTAATGCCTACATGTAGAAGGCCACAATGTGTTATCTGCAAAAAATGTAGGAGTCAAAAGCCCCCCTTAGTTCTTTTTTTCTAGCCTTCAAAGGTGTTTGAAACAGCACATCACAAATAGCATTTGTTATTTCCTTCCACATTTTTGTATCAGGCTTAAAGACTGAGTTTTCTGTCTTTCTTCAGCCCCTTTTTATTTCTCTGATTACACAGCACAGTTCTGAAGGGCATCACCTTCTCTGCCAGATCTGGCAAAACAGCTTTACTCAGCCCCTGTCCTGACCCAGGTTTGAAAGCTGCACAAGAAGTAATGCTGTGCTCCCAACATCTTCTGGGTCATGAGATTTGGAAACCAGTAGCACTTTCAGACAATTTAATGGGAGGAAATCAGTATTTCTTTACAGATTTTCCACAAAATAAAGGACAAGTTTTGTTACTCATGCTGTTCTGTGCCAACCATGGCAGAGCAGATGGGACTCCAGCTTCTGGTTGGAACTATGAAAATAAAAAAAATTTAAAAAAAAAAGCTCTGTTTGTGATTTATTTGTTTCCTGAGTGGATCCTGTGCTTGGGTCTTTATCCAGCACTGGTTTAGCTTCTCTTAGCACGTTATGCATCTACCACAGCAGACTTTGTATCCTGTTACCAGACTGAAGCATGGTTTTGCATAGGATTCTTTACAAAGTAAAACTTACTCAAATTTTTATCAGAAATGGTTTTTGAGCACTCCACAGGGAGCACATCTAATCCAGAGCTTTCACTGCAGGCATTCTCCTTTTATGTACCAACAGCATCTGTAATGGAAATGAAACTCCACGACTCCCCCGTTTAGGTGGAGAAGATGGGAGGGGAGAATGAAACCATGAGGCAGTTTCATTAGTCAAAAGGCAAGTGGATTTATATAGGCTTTGCAAAGCTTTTTAAATTCGTCAGAGAGCTTGTTAATGTCCTGTGCTCTTAACTGGGATAGACATATGACATTTGTGCTGCTGTGAACACTGTGGGGCTTTCTGAGCATCAGTTCTGTCATTGTCAGCACCGCGGGCAAACCACCACTGATGTGAGGTCATCACAGTCCTGGGTGTAAATATCAATATGCCAGATTAATCATATTTGTTGGGAATACCACCACCAGGAGAACTCTTAAGGTGGGCCTGCCTCCTGACGTGCTTTAGTGCACTAAAGTGCCCTAGCTTCTCAGGGTTGCTGCCCGCTGCTAGGGGGGTGAGGAGTTGCTCTGCTCATTGTCAGAAAGGCTTGTACGGGGAGAAGATGGTGGCACTCCCCTCAGGGGGCCGAGTTCCCATATGGTCGGGGCTGAGCCAAGCCAGGAAAATCCTGAGGGAAAAGTGTGGATATGTGGGGAAAAAAAGTGTATGGAGAGATTATGGTTGGGTTTGTGCACAGCTGGTGCTCCTCTCCATAGGGTTTGTGGTCCCTCTGTGCAGGGGTCAGCCTCTTCTCGCAGATAGCTAGCAAAAAGAAGAAAGGGAATGGCCTCAAGTTGTGCCAGGGGAGGTTCAGGTTGGAAATGAGGAGACATTTCTTCTCAGAAAGAGCAGTCAGGCATTGGGACGAGTTGCCCAGGGAGGTGATGGCATCACCGTCCCTGGGGGTGTTCAAGGAAAGGTTGGACGTGGTGCTTAGGGACATGATTTAGTGGGTGACATTGGTGGTAGGGGGATGGTTGGACCAGGTGATCTTGGAGATCTTTCCAACCTTAATGATTCTGTGATTCTGTATGATTCTGTATGGCCAGGATGTGCCTGGCTCTGTCCCTGCTGGCAGCTGCGGTCTCCCCGGCCGAGTTCTCACCCGCTTCTTCCCTTCTGCAGCCTCCGTGCCTCCAGGGCCACTGCCTCCTCTGCAGCATCTCCACGTCTGCTCTGCGTGTCTGCTGAGAAATTAAATCGTGGTTGTTGATTAAGTGTAAAATTAAATTCAATCTGATAGTAAAGAATTCTGCTGTCATTAGCCGGTTGTCTGTTTTTTTTTTCATGTCATACTGAAATAAATACAATTCTTGCCACTGAAATTGGCAAGGGCCTCGTGCATCTGGCTTTGTGTTATTATTTCTATTGTGGGAACTGTAATTTCTGTAGAATTTCACTCTATAAAGCAGAGTGATGGATTATCCCTGTACAGGGGGATCCACGAATGACTGAACTGTGAAACACAGACCCAGCTAGGCTGGTTTCTGACTTCTGCATGAGCATGCTGGAAAATTATTGTAGCGGAGTTGAGTCAGGAAAAGATTCATATATTTTAATCCATGCTGATTAAATAAATATTTTTCTGGTGACACTTTACATTGCACTGTAATTCTGATCTCCTCAAAGTTCCAAGGAATACTAATCATAAAGGGGTTGTAAGAGTCTTTATTAACAATATAATTTCTCCAAGGTATTTAATTCAGGGCCTTTTAGTTCTGTCTTTGACCTTTGCTTTCCTTTCCTGCACAGCTATTTAATACTGCTCGTAAAACTGATTTTTGGGATGCTGAACTTTAACCTTTCTCCTGAGCATGAAAGGCAGTTTATTCGTATCCTATGTTTCCAGAAGCCATCTGGAGCTCACACACAAGTGCCTCAACTCTTCAGAAGTAATTCTCTCCAGTTTACTAATGTACATACTTAAGCACCAGACTACATAAATAAATATCGTCGGAGTGAACTAAAACACACAAAGGAAATTACCTACCATTTGACATTCCCTATGCCTGGGGCTTAAGTGAGGTCATGCGAAATTTAAGCTGCAGTAAAAATTCTATTTCTATATCAAAAAGTCAAAAACTTACATCTCTCCTAGGTTTGTTTCCAAGAATTTTTTACAACATCTTGCAAAAAAAAATGTAGTTAAGCAACAAACACATATGCATTTTATACCTTCCTGCATTGGTCTTAGTAGAAAGAATTTTGCTTAGCAAATGAGCCTTTGTTTTCTATTACAAAATACTGTGGAAAAATAGAAACGGTTAATATTCAAGTAGACAATGAAATGTAAAAATAAATGAATAAATAAATAAATAAATAAATAAATAAATAAATTTGATTTTGGGGACATTAAGTCATGCTGTGACTATTTTATCCCAGCTGTATTATATCATGAGTCCCGTTCCCGTGTCCATTATCCAGGCTGGACACCCCCACATCCAGGGGCAGGTCCCCAGTCAGGTAAGGTCAGGTCAGACCTATCACCACATCAGAGTCCAGCCATCCCTTCCTACCTCCTGCTCTTCTCCATCCCTCCCCATCCCCAAAGTAAGCAGCATGCCATGGTCTTCCTTTGAAGCAGGGCTCCCCAGGGAGCCCCAGACCATCCCCTGGGCAATCCCCAGCTTCCACCAGCATTTTCTGCCTGCTGCACCGCTGCACCACAGGCACTCTGCGGGGCCCGGGGCCCTGAGGTCCCATTATTCATTCTTAACTCTTCTGGCAGCAAATCTCCGGAATCATCATTGCTTCCAAATGCAGACAAGCATCTCTCTCTACTTATTTCCTTCTTTTCACACAGTGAAATGTATCCCTTTTATTACAAATAAATGCAAATATTTATTACCAATGTGTGCACCCATTATTATTGTTCTCCTGATTAATGCTGTCTCTGAGGCAATGGCATGTGAAATATTGCTTATAGCATCTCGAATAGAAGCAAAACTGCTCTTAAAATGTTCTTTGCAGAGTTTAATACAAAGAGTGAAAATAAATAATGTCAGGCCCTTGCCAGGATCTGCCCATTTTAAACTTTTCAATGGCACAAATCATCATTAATGAAGCACTTAACATTACACTCCCGACAGCACAGTATAAAAATTACTGCAGTCATCCAAAGGATAAGAAGAAACATGGCAGATAACTTCTGGAGGGGAAAGATTTATACTCTTTTAGCAAAACTTTATGGGTTCAAGTTTACATTATAATAAAGGAAGGGGGAAATGTTTATCTCTAAAAAGCTTTTGGGGGAGACATTTGGAAGGAAATTGCATTACTTTTTCCAAATGAATGGAAGAAAGATCAGAGAGCAAGGTCTCATCAGTAGTGAAATCTGGTTTGCATCATCAGCTATTCTGATATAAAATACTGTGGCTGAAGTCATAGGACAAGAGATTTACATTATAATGCAGAATAAAGTACATTATATTATGTAAATCCCTTTGTTACATAGTTTTAGCCACAGTTTGTTCCAAAAAATAGATGACAGTAAGCTCAGCAGCTGGTACCTAATGTTTAATTTCTTTCCTGATTACTTGTAAAAGCAGAATACCATGCTCTTTGTGATAAATTATGCTTAGAAAGCAACCTCATATACCTGTGTTACGTGGATCGAAACACAGACCCCTGTTTGCGACACAGGGTTCAAGGAGGGCCCAGGCGAGAGCATGAGCGTGCAAAGCCAGAGGTCGCACCCACAGCCACTCAGGACCGTGGCCGTACTTCCATGGCGCGGGGCAGTGGCTGAGCACAGGAGGTGAACATCCCTTGCGGCACTAGGTGCCTAGCTCCACCAAAGGACTGCTCAGTCTGCACGGCTCACTGGTGGGGAGCTGGTTTTGAGATGGCCAAAAGGGAAAAGGAAAATCCCTGCTGCCAGCTGTCAGCATTTGCCATCAGAGGACAACAACGTGTAGAAAGAAGAGAGGACACATTTAGCAGAAATACAGTAAACAAAATTTCTATGTCACATTTCTCCTGCAACCTATTTTAAACAGAATCAGCAGAAGAAAAGGTCGTCTTTGGCTTTGCTTTGTAATGCATGTAACTGGAAATAAAAGACTTGTGTACTGCGATGCCTTCCAGCCTCCCCTTCCCCCCAAAAGAAACAAAACAGAACAAAAAATACCTTACATAACACTTTATTTATTGCAGTGAATGCAGAAGCCGCTAACATGTATCAGAAATAAAAAACTCTACAGAGGGCATTGGGTTGTGTTCTCCCATGGGAAATGTTTTGAGGAGTACTTAGCAGTACACTGTATGGAGAGAAGAGCTTTTCTATCTTGATCTTGTAAAGATAGTCCCTATGTTCTGAAACTCAATCTGTCAGCTTATCAGGAAGAACATTTAGTCTCCTTATTGAATTCAATAGATCGCAACCAATCCTTACTCAAAATAAGGTGCCTGTGTTAAACCTCTGCACTTTTTCAAGCTTAATTTACTTGGTTGAAAATTTGGGATTTTCCCTTGATTTATTAAGCAAAGTATTTGTAAATGTAATGCTTTTTATTATTTTTATTATTTTTTATTTTTTTCTGTCCAGATACCTGATCTATTTAAACCATTTGTTTTGTTTCACCCTTTCCCTAAGCCAGCGTCACTCACATATTTATCTTTCCCTTTGCAAAGAACAGATTGTCTTTGGGGAAAGATCATAAGGATCTTAAAAATTCTTCTCTGCATTCTGTATTCCATACAACAGTTCTCTAGAGCATCACAGATTCTTCCAAATGTTTCTGGGATGAAATAACAAATAGCAGCAAGAAAAGCAATAAAGAACTGTAAGGTGTTCACATGCTACTGACCAGGCATAGTGTTAAAGAAGGCTGAACTAAAATTTAGTGCCTGTTGTTCCTAGATCAGTATTTTGCTGGTACCTGTCTGCATCACAGATTGTTTCTAATTCTGTGCCAAGTTCATAATCTTTATGACAGTGCTTTAGCTGGGAAAATCTAAATGTTTTTAGGGCAAGTTTCTAGGAAACACATCGTTAAAACACCATAAAGGAGGGAAAGGATGTGCTGCTTTCCTTTGACACACTTACTTTGCTCTCTATCCAAAACAGGTCAAGCGTTCCTCCAATATGATTTTTTGTTTTAATTAGAATAATTTGTTGTGTAGAACACAGACCATCTTAACATCCATGCAGTCATTTTCCAGAAATAAGACTATGACACTGCCGCCTACTATTTCGCCATATAATGTTTTCATTTGACCCATTTTCTTCCAGGATTCCTGATGGTTGCTGTGGGAAACCAAGAAAATCCAGAGCTCCTGTTAAGTTGAAATGCATCCCTGTGGGTTTTTTGTTCTTGCTAGTGGTGGTGGTTTTGTTGGTTTTTTGTTTAGTTGGTTTTGGTTTTGGTTTTTGAAATATAGGCCTTACATTTTTCAGCACAGAAGCTGGAGATGTATTTGCTGTCACAGGGGGACATTTTCAAAGGCAAAAATAGGAGTTAAGTGCCTTTGAACATTAGTAAGAGGTTGGTAAACAGCATCCGCATCTCTTTTGAATAACATAATGACACGGTGGGAAAGAATGAAAAATAGTTCAGTCATTAGACATCTGTTTTTTAAGTGGTCTTCAGAAACAGCCTCTTTATAGCGAGACGAATTATCCTAAGGGGTCACCTCATTTTCTCTTTACCTTTTCCACAGATTAAAGTCTTCCACTTGACTCACTTGTCCATGTAAGCAATACAGTCTGGCTGGAGCTGGGAAAACAGGTTAAGTCTACTGAGTGCAATGCTTGGCTGTTAGGGCAGTCCCCTCCGATCCTGTCAGCTGTCTCTTCCACACGTTGAAGCTATCGTGCAGCCCACCTGTTCCTGCACACAGCATCCACACAGCTCTTCTCCAGTATTTTGCACCACTTGATCATGATGGTAGAAGAACCAGGCACACTCACTGCCCTGACATTTCTGTCATGGTGTCATCAAGTCTCATGCTAGCCCCGACTGTGGTCAGTGGTAATTATACACAGATACATATATTTTAAGAGCAAGATCTGACTGAGCATTGAGTGTTGTCACTGTGTGCTACCAGAGGCAGCCTGTTTAGCCTGGAAGGACTCTGAAAAGACAAATACCACTTTGATATTTGTCCCTTTCTTTGATAAGTGACAGCTTGACTGTATTCAGTGAATCTACTAAGGAATACCCACTGTGTCAAAAGCAGGCTATACAAACCGAATGCATGATAGCATTCTGCCCGGAAGGTATTCAGGGACCAAACGGTGCCTGCCTAAGCCGCTCCTCTAAATCTGGTGGATGCAAAAAACTCTCATGAAATGAGGCTTGTCAAACCCTGAAACGAATATTAGCGTTTCTTTGCCTCACTGCCCTGAACGTCAGAAAAATGTTTCTGGAGAGGCCGCAGCAGGCTCGGGCTCTTGGGCTGCTCCCTGCAGGAGCTGTGCGGCCTCGTCCAGCTGCCACAGGCAGTGCAGTCCCAGTGGGGTGCCCACGGCCCCTGCTTGCCCTCAGAGCCACAGCCACCAGTGGTGGCAGAGCCGCAGCTGACCGTCCACACTGGCACATGTGGAGGCAAAGGGGATGGATGAAACTGCACTTCCTCCAAGGCTGGACAAGTAGTGCACGTGGAGGAAGCCCCTAGTTTGGTGCTTTTCTTAATGAATGACTCATTAGCCTTGTAAATGTTGCAGGACTCCTGGAGCACTTTTGTGGAAGGCAGATTCATCATTACCATTGATTATTTTCCATTTGGCTTGAGGTGCAGTTTATTCACAAAGAAAGTGACCTGTCTCATGGGAAATAGCCATGGCTGATGGTTTGAGCTGAAAAAAAGGCTTTAACACAGTGACATTTGGGGAATCATTAGCAAAGGTGAGAGGCGTCTTTGATAGCCTGGGGAAGAGATTCAACACAGCTCAGAAACGTCTTACACATCCCAGTGGCATGAGTCATGCTCTGTCTGCCTGTATTAGGCTTAGCTGTTACTACTACAAACATTGGTTTTGTCAAGACTGATTTTCAGTTAAACACTTACTAGTACACATGCGCTGGCTAATGAAAACTAATGACAGCAGAAATAAAAGCAGGGTGAAATGCCTGAGCACACTGAACCCTGCTGGAGAAGATGTGCACACGTGTAAGCTGTAAGGAAGAACAGGTGGAATACCAGGATGTAGCACAGCAGATGCCGTACTGCTGGCTGCTGCTGTCAGCATGCTCTGTGAGATGATATCCTCATAGGAATCATTTAAAGTGTGGTTTGCTTTTCTGTATGAAATCAAAGACAAAAAAAAAAAAAAAAAAAAGTATATCTCGTACAGTCATTGGTAGTTAAAGAAAAACAGGAGTCCCAGAGAAAAGAATCTGTGTTCTTTCTTACCACTGACTTTCAGTATCAACACCAATTTTCAGAAAGAATCCTCAATACGAGATTAGCTCTCTGACTGTTCAAGTTATGTATCTTTAACTCACCAGAGCTAAAATTTACAAGAAATGTTGAGGCAATAGAGCCTCTCCCTAGAGCACGTCTGACTGATACTGAGTGCATAGCCTAATGCCTTTCTATAATCCCACAAATTCCTGTGGATAAATTCCCTTTTTTCTATACGTGAATGCTCTTCAGAGAGTGTCACTGTTTAGCCACAGAAGAGCTAATGACTAAGACTGCTATTTTCAGCAAGGTTTTCACATGCCACTCTGTCATCAATCTTCATACCAAGCTGAAGGAACATTTCCGATTATTCTGAAGCTTTGGAAGACCCACTGAGATTTCCAAGATAGACTGCAAAATGGAGGATCTACTCACCATCTTTAACACACATTTTCAGCTGGTCCTTTTATGATTTAATGCATAGAAGACCTTTTTTATTATTATTATTTTATTTTGTTTTATTATGTTGCTACCTTTATAATTCATGGATACACATAGGTTGGCTGTATCTGTCCTTCATAGCTCAAAATTCATCGTCCTTGGTCTGAACAATGAATGACTGTTAACATACCAACAAGTTCCTCCTAACACACCAAACTTTCCTACTCAGCCATTCAGAGACATATCTGATGTTAAGAAACTCCAGCATCCTCTCCAAGGTCTTAAGTACCTGGACAGAAAATCCCAAGAAACACCTACTTGTCCACTCTGTTGTCTCCCCTGTGCTATGCCTTACAACTCTCTTGCTGCATCCTTTTTCGCAGGACTTCTTCCAGCCTTGCAACTAAATGCCAGGTCTCTCCCACTGAATCTATGAGCCAACTCATCTTGCTCCCTCCTTTTCCCTCTCCCTTTCATCCCCTATCTTTTCTGAAGGTTTTTGCATAATGAACTCCTTTTGAAATAGTGTTTCTGGCTACCTTGAGCATAGAGAAAATAATGCAATGGCTGAGCAGCTCCCTTTGTAGTCCCTATTCAGAGCAGAGGGGAAATCCTGGCTGAGCAGCCAGCTCTCAGCTTTGCACTAGACAAGCCTTATAGAAGTGATGAATAAACCTACAGGCATTCTCTGATAAATTTAGCCATGTTTTGACAACAAGGTATCTATCTGAAAATTTTCCTGAATGGATGAATATTCTTGGGGCCTTACTTGGCTGATGATTTTGCAGAAAATTGTAGTGTTCATGCCAAAGCCCATTTGTTCCCTATGTATGCTTAATACTAGCATTTCTTCTTTGCAGTATTGTAATGGTACAGCTACCTGTAAAAGCTCAGCACCCTAGGAAGAGCCACATAACGACATCAGTCCAGCTACATGAGTCCTGATGTCCAGAAGGTAACAGGCAGAAAAGCAAAAGCAAACAAAGCTGCGAGGGGCAGCTGTGGTGGTTGTGGGTCTCACACCTGAGAGGGACAGCACCTGAGTTTGTCAAACTGCCACATCTAATCCTCACAGACATGGAAACAGAAAGAATTAACGAAAAAAATCCTTACCTTACATATCAAGGTAAGAGAATCAAATGGCCACGCTGCATGCCTTTACACAAGGAAGGAGAAAATAAACCAGACTGAAGACCTTGAAAACTCGCTCATACATTAATAGGTGTCAAGGAGATCTCTCTGATTTAGTCTTTGACAGGTTGCCATTTTCTACATTCCTCATACAGGTAAAAGCTATACAATTATCTGTGTATGTTTCCAAGTTCTTAAAATGCCAGGCGAAGGGATTTTTGTGCATTTTCCTACACAGTGGATTTTCAAAGCTGATATTGGTAAAACAGTGACACCTTGTGGCAGAGGACAGCAATCAAACCCATAGAGCCACAGTTTCAGAAAAGCATTTCCAATAAATAAATTACATTCCCTAGAAGTATTTTCAATTATTGATGAGCTAAGTTTTCAGCTACCAGTTTCTTCTTAGATCTTTAACCTAAGGTGTTCTTGATGATTACAACATTGTAAGAATTTTACCAATGATGAACGTAATTGTTTAGACAAACATTACTCAAGAATATAGCAATCTGACTGTCCTGAATTCTTGCAATTAAGAAACAAATATCTTCACTGACTTAATATATTAGTCTTTCTAAAAAATCACACAACATACTCATTCATTTTTTCAATCTTCCTGACCTTATTTCTAGCAAACCAGATGCTTTGAAATGCACTGGAGGGAAAAATATTATGCAGAATTGATAACAAGAAAGATGTGATAGCTGTTAGTCTTATGCAGGTTAAAGGGAGGACTCCAGCTGTCCAGAGCTTTCTCAGGAAGGAGGAATTTCTATTATAATTATTTTAAATGGGCATAACTGAATAGAACAGATGTGGTGCCGTGCTATTTTAGAGTTCTGAACAGACTTTAGAAGAATTTGAAAACACTGACTTTCTATCAACTGTATTAACTCAAAAAGGCTGGTGAGCTAATGATTTAAAGACTGCTCTTTCTTTAATTTGTGGACTGTTCAAATTGGAAAGTATTAACAAGCACAGTTGGATGAGAATTCACAGGAACCAAATAAATAAGTAAATAAATAATAAAAAAATAAAACCCACAAGACTGTAGCAGCCTCTCATGTAAAATATTTCAAGTTTTATACAATTCCCAATTACTATCCCATCTACTGAGCACCAGCTTTCACAAGCAGCACTAATTACTGACCTACCAGTGTCTTCTCTGACCTCCATTTAGACAAGGTACACTGCAAATTATTGGGATTTTGAGTGAATGATGATCTGATTAAAATGACTGGTGAGCTATTCCTGGTATTACATTATGAAACTAAAACATTATGCCTGCATTCATATATTTTATAACTGTCTAAAAATTAAAACCTTTTTGTCAGCATAATAACATTGCTGGGACAGCACTCCTCAGTTCCAAGGGTATTCTGGGGACAAGAATGAAACCCACAGTGTTATATAAAAAGCACATCATAGTCAAAGAAGTGATATACAGGAACAAGGTGTATTTGGTGCCTCTGTCATTTATCATTGAGAAGTTTCAAATCTTGACACCCTTTTTACATCAAGAGGCAATTTTTTCCAACCTCATGGCAAAAAAAGTATGCACAAACTAATGTTTTACATTGGCATGGTGAAAATTACAAAATAAATCTTAAATAGTATTCATCTGAAACATTAGACAACAAACAAACCCAATATTCCAGAACTGGCATATGACTAATAGCACACTTATATAAAATGTGATGCCAGGAAAATCACTTCTCTTCTTGTAAAGGAGCCTGCACTAGCCAATTATTGCAAAATCTAATGATGCAGAAAGTGCTTGCTGCTGTGGGCAGTGCACATCCAAAAAATCACAGAGCTTGTCTCACACATATTAAACCCAAAATACCACCCTCACTCAGGGCTCAGGGCTGCAGTAGAGGACTTGGCATGTGCCCAGCCATGTCTTCCGCCTTTCAAATTTCACAGCCTGTCATAGAATCATAGAATCATAATTTAGGTTGGAAAAGACCTTCACGCTCATCAAATCCAACCATTTATGCAAGCTACCAAGTCCCAACAATAAAGCATGTCCCTTAGTCATGAGGCATCCTATAGCTAATCATCAACACAGGTCCAGCAGGTACAGTGTGGCTGGGAGATTTCTTAGCTGATATGAGCAGTACTGCTTGTCATGGAAGCAAAGATGTGACAATTTGCACCTCCCTTTTTCAATGCCTGCAAATGTGTTTCCCACACAGAGACTAAACCAGTCCTTGGTTATACCGCTTATCTGCTAGCTGTTGTTGTTGTAGTGCAGAAGAGCCAGGGGACAAGTTCATCACACCCTATACAGATCATCGAGTCCACACAGGACCACCCAAAAATCAGACCATGTGTCTGAGGGTGTTTCCCAAAGATCTCTTGAACTCTGTCAGGCTTGGTGCCATGACCTGGGGAGCCTGTCCCAGTGCCCGACCACCCTCTGGGTGCAGAACCTTTCCCTAACCCCCAGCCTGACCCTCCCCTGTCCCAGCCCCATGCCGTTCCCTCGGGTCCTGTCGCTGTCCCCAGAGAGCAGAGCTCAGCGCCTGCCCCTCCGCTCCCCTCGTGAGGGAGCTGCAGGCCGCCATGAGGCCTCCCCTCGGCCTGCTCTGCTCGGGGCTGGACAAACCAAGGGGCCTCAGCCGCTCCTCAGTCTTGCCCTCCAGACCCGTCACCATCTTTGTAGCCCTCCTTTGGACAATCTCTAATAGTTTTATGTCCTTATATTGTGGCACCCCAAACTGCACACAGTACTCAAGGTGAGGCCACAGCAGCACCGAGCAGAGCAGGACAATCCCTCCCCTCCACCAGGTAGCAATGCTGTACCTGATGCACCCCAGGGTACAGTTGGTCCTCCTGGCCACCAGGGCACACTGCTGGCTCATGTTCACTTTGCAGTCGACCAACACCCCCAGCTTCCCTTCTGCAGGGCTGCTTTCCAGTTTCTCATTTCCCGGTCTCTACGTACAGCCAGGGTTGCCCCCTTCCCAGGTGCAGGAACTAGCACTTGCCGGTATTATGCTTATCCATACTCAAAAAAAAAAAAAAAAAAAAAAAGTGCAATGCCTCCTTCTTACTCTGACAAGGAGATACGAATATTTATGTCCCACTCTGCACAGCAAAGGAGATGTTTTTTTTCTTTCTTGCTGTCTCAATGAGTCATTAGAAAAAATGAGCTGATGAACATGAATTTCTATGTCAGAAACAACAAATGAGTCTTCCTTTCTTCCTTTGTTCTCACCTGTTTGTAAAGTCCTAGGAAAGAATAAAAACTGGCACTCTCACAGCTCATAAATGAGAATAAACTATCCCTGTTGTGAGTTTGGAGATTAATTTAACCTCCCTTTGACTCTGCTGTGGACATCTGTGATATTTTTAGTGTTTTACCACGTTAAAAACAAGAGTAGATAAAGAAATTCTGATTCTGCTAAAATTCCTTACATAATATATGTTTTTCCATTTCGGTGTGCTTCTTCTGACCTTCTATTCCCTTGCCATATTCTTGGGTTCCTTCTCTTCTGGATCTACAGACCCCTCAATCCTAAAGGTAGTGTTCCCCCATATAAACTGGGGGTTCAGGAGGGTCTGCTTTTGGAAACATCTGAAAACTGAAAGCTTCAGGCATCAGAAAGACTATGTGTCATCCACTCAGAAAGCCTCCGAAATCCGTCTGCCTAGCAAAAGCTCTTTGACAAGTAATGGCATTTTAACATAAGAAATGTGTGAAGATTCATGTCAGACTGATGATGCGTCCTTTTATGAGCCTTTTACAATTCATTTGCTACAGCTCCTGCCAAATGTGGAATCCTAAAGAAAAAATAATGAGAACTTTCCTCTCCATGAGCTGTTTGGCACTAATATTTGAAATAGAATTAAGAGCTGCTAGAGCTCAGAAATCCTCACATCAAAATACAGCCACAGGAAAAGCTCAGGAAAATTATCCTGGGTGGAACTAGAATGTGGCCAGTAACTAGATGGCACAACCTCAAATCTTCCATCTTGAAGTGGGACAGAATTCTATTATATAGAAAACAACTTGAAAATGGCTCTCACTCAGCATGTCTAATGCTGGCTTCTTTGCTCGGAGCCATTGTTTCAGACTCTATCTATACTCAGATAAGCAAATACTGGTTATGATCACATCCAGCTTCAAACTTTCCTTCATAACCATTTTGTATAAATATATATATGTGTTTGAATTAATGAGCTGTAGTTCTTGCATGATCACATCAGAGCTAAGGCATGTTCCTATCTCTTCAGCTCTGTGTTCTCTTCAGCCATTCCTCCATGGATACAAGAGCAACAAATATCTGTAAGTGCCTGTAATTCTCCATCTACGTTCGTACAAATAATGATCTCTAAGCCTCTGCACTGGGGCATGCTAAACGTTTAGTATCAAGAAGGAAGTCTGCTTTCCAACAGAGCACTGCCTGGGTAAGGACAGTTGGCCCGCACTGAGGCTCACAAAGGCAAGAGGAACTGAAAAGGAGGAATGTTAAAAGCTGTTTTGGCAATCCGTGCTGCTGGGTTTGGAGCTGCACTTGGCAGCCACCCTGCTGCAGTGAGTGATGGCCAACAGTGACTGCTCTGTTGCACTGAGGAGCCTTTCAGAGGTGCTTCTTCTTCTCTTCTTTCATCTGCACACATATCACCTCTGGCCTCACCTTCTTTTCATTTGTTGGCTGCAGATAGGAGTATAAAGCATTTTAAATCAGCACCATTTTCAAACATTCATTTTAGCCTCAGTCAAACTTTCACATTAATCAATGAATAAATCATAGCAGCATGCCCGTTTCTTTACGAACTTATACATAATGAAAAGATACGTTAAATTCACATGGCTTTCTGGGAGGACAAGGGGTTTGTTTGAAAACTGCAATCCATCTGAGACTAAAGCTCCCAGAGGAAATTGGCTTGAATCGGATCTTACAATCAGAACACGCCTAAGCCAAGAAATATGCCATCTTTAGAAACATGTAATGTGCTGTGTTTCAATTACAGGAGCTGTGGGCTAACATTACCACTGCACAGGTCAATTTAGCTAACATGTTTCTCAGTGCATGATAGCTTAAACCTTTTAAAAAAGGATTTAAAACCAAATTGGCTGAAACATGAAAACTAATACATTTTTAGCTATGCATTTAGATATATTTTCACTACCCTAAATATAACCACAACATTCAATTGGGCTGTTAATGTGAGTAAGGCTGTTCACATATTTCCTGAAAACTAGTCATTTGGCTCTCAAATTCAATTGCAGCTGTTGCCTGTTTAATATTAATGCCCTTTTTCAATATGTTAACCAGACATGGGAGTTAAAAGACCAAATAAAGAAATTCCCAGACCTGAGTAAAGCCAAATTGTTTTAAATAGTATGATGAAAAGGCTTTTCATTTTGCTTTGCTCGGCCTTCAGTCTTTCACAGACTAAATGTTCATTAGTTCTCCAGTCACTGTTAAGTCTTTCAAGGAGGACAAGTCACTAATTTATAATGGAAAAAAAAAATAGATTAAAAGAAAGAAGTGTAAGCTTTCTACTTTCTTTATATCTCATAAAGCATAACAGATGAATAACTTTGGTTGTTTTGCTTTTGCTATTTCCTTTAATGATTGTTATCTGGATTTTTACACAGAACTCAGTCACAATTTTTTCTTATCTGTTGTTTAAGTAGTTTTCCTGTGTTTAATATTTAGGATCATAGTTTTATTTTGTGAGTATACTGATTTGTCTCAGAAATTCTTGCAGGTACTACACAATGTAGATTAATTCAGAAGCATATGCACACTCAGATATTCAAAGACTAGAGTGGTACCAATACTTAGTACTTCCTATATATTTTTAATGTATACATAGGCGTGCACATAGATGAACACTGTCTTGTGTGTAATGAAATATTCCTACATCTACCATTGCAAGAGGAGTAAAGTAGGTATACTGAATCAAAACTTAATCCCATACTATTTTTCGATCCAAATTTGGGCTTTTTTTACTTGCCAAAGAAGTGGGTGTATAGCAGGGGAAGACTTCCTCTACAGCCTAAATATATCAGATAATATGAAAAGGAAGCAGAACAAGTTGAATAAATGTGTCCAATTTGACCTATCAATCTTGCAAAGTTCACGCATATACTGTTCAGCTTCTGTGCTGTGACTTCATATTTAGTACCATATTTTCCATTCATAGATTTCTTAGCATATATTAATGAAAATCTTCACAAAAACAAAGCCTTTACAGAGACTCTGTTTATTTCTTGCTAACATCTAGCTACTAAAAGAAGATTAACTCAGAAAGCTCCTAGTTGTTCTGCTTTACACTGGCTGTGGTTGTTCCTTTTTATTTTATCTTCTGCACACATTAATGTTTTTTCACAGATATATTTGTGGAAAGTGACTTGTATGTTCCCATTCTCAGCCATTCCCGTAAGAAAGAACATAGCTGGTATGGTACAAGACACTTCTTATATGGTACAAGACACTTCCTAGGACAGTTTCAAAACACCCAAAGCCCTGGATAATTAAATCACCCGCCACTATGCCCAACCTCATTTGCCTATATTGTGAAAGTCTTTGAGGAGACTCCTAGAGTTTAAAGAGTTATAGAAGGTCGCTAAGTGAGGGCCAAGATGGGGAAGGAGCTGCTTCCACAGCAGCCCCAGCACTGCTATGGGAACACCTTTGCTTTGGGTGGAAGGGACGAGAAAATTTAAACCTACACCTTGCATCTTACCAACAAATCTTGACTCTAATTTGTTTCTTTATAGGAAGGATGCCTCACACAAGGCTTGCGTGGCCAGCAGAACAAATGGTTTAAAATCTTCTAAACTCACTTAATCCAAACTATCTGCTACCTCTTTCTGAATGATTTGATGTCCTGGTAGCTTATGGAAATCCCCAATCAGAGCAACAAATCTACGTTCTCTGACTCCATTTATATGGACCACCAGTATGCACAGCCTGAATTTCAGTTAAGAACTCACAGTGAGCTGCTCAAAGTCAATTCTCAAGGGAATAAAAGACCAACAGAAATTCATTAAAATATATTTGCAATTGAATAAATGTAAGAAAATAACATTATCCTCTCTACATTTTCTGCAAGCATAAATGGAAACAGGAATGGAAAAACTAATAGTTTATGGTGATTGCTGGATACATCATTATTAGTTCAACTACTGAAGGCTGTTAAATGAGACATGTCTGTATTCTAAAAACTCTTTACTCAAACAATTATCATTATGTAATCTTTACAAACAGATCACTTTACTCGTGTTTAGCCAACCTTAGAGCCTTCAATGATGAAATGACTGCCTGGAAGGATGAGGGGAGAACAGTGAATGTTGTCTACCTTGACTTCAGCAAGGCTTTCAACACTGTCTCCCATAACATCCTCCTCAGCAAGCTCCAGATGTGTGCGATCCATGAGTGGACAGTGGAGTGGATCAAGAACTGTCTGGATGTCAGAGCTGAGGGTTGTGCTCAACAATGCCAAGTCTAGTTGGAGGCCTGTGGCTAGTGGTGTCCCCCAGGGGTCAGTACTGGGTCCAGTGCTATTCAACTTAGTCATCAATGACCTTCTGTGATACTATTATTTTAGTCTGTTTTCATTTCTGTGATTAGGCACAAAATGCTTAGTGGTTACTGCCAACCCACAATCTTCACTTTCATATCATTGCTTTAGACTGTTGTCTCTCCTTCTTTCACAGAATCACAGAATCACAGAATTGAAGGGGTTGGAAGGGACCTTGAAAGATCATCGGGTCCAACCCCCCTTAAAACAGGTTCCTTAGAGCAGGCTGTCCAGGTAGGCGTCCAGACGGGCCTTGAATATCTCCAGAGAAGGGGACTCCACAACCTCCCTGGGCAGCCTGTTCCAGTGCTCCGTCACCCTCACTGTGAAGAAGTTCTTTCGCATGTTGGTGCGGAACTTCCCGTGCTCCATTTTGTGGCCATTGCCTCTTGTCCTGTCCCCACAAACCACTGAAAAGAGGTTGGCCAAATCCCTCTGTCTCCCACACCTTAGGTATTTATACACCATTGATGAGATCCCCTCTCAGTCTTCTTTTCTCCAGGCTGAACAGACCCAGGTCTCTCAGCCTTTCTTCATAGGGAAGATGCTCCAGGCCCCGTACCATCTTTGTGGCCCTCTGCTGGACTCTTTCCAGGAGATCCCTGTCTTTTTTGTCTTTTTCTTGTAAAACAAAACTACACTCACAAATGAATTTACTGAAAGGCAGAAAAAATATGGAGGTCTCTCAATTTAAGTGATCTACTTTTACACACTGTAATACATTTTTGAGGAATTGCTCAGCAACAGATTGAAAAACTGCCAAAGCACCACCCCCTTCTCCTACTATTTGGTATGTCACTTACATGATGAAATTGATACATCTAAAATAATTATTTTTAATGAGGAATTGTCTATTCATTTTTTCACAGGGAGATCAGGAACTGAAATATACAGTTAAGACAAACATATAGTGATCCAAAGTCTTTTAGACACAATGTGCTATGGATAAGTACCAGATCCTGCTTGTTTCTACAGAGACTGTAATAGGTCTTCCATTTCTAGAGAGTACTTTTGAACAGTTTACTCCACTTTGAAGAAATGAGAAGCTTCGCAGCTGACATTTTACATTCATCAAAATATGTCATGCTAGATGTAGTAAGGCTTTCTTCTGTTAATTTACAGACAAACTGAACGTGGAGATAAAAAGAAAAAAAAATGTGATTCAGATGAGTTCTAAGAATGTGTATCAGGGAGACTGAAAAATTAAGCCTTAGGTCAAGACGTGGAGAAGCAACAGTACTAAATACAGCTTTAAAATATTGTTCATACTACACAGTTTCATCTAGCTACAAAATACTGGAGGAAAAATAATTTGCACTGAATGACTTCAACGTGCTTTCTGCCTGTGGTGCTGCATACCTATTCTCTTTCCTCATACCTCATAGCTCGAGGCAATAAACTATCTTGTTTTCCTTCTTCAGTATCTATATGAGACATTTGTCAAGGTAGGGAGCAACCATGACTTCTAGTATTGTTCAAATGCAGAATTACTTAGTGGCATATCTGTTCCCCTTGCAAGGTTTGCCATAATATCTGAAGAAACATACCAACGAACACCAAAATTCTGACCTTTCTTTATGTCAAAGATACTGATCTTTAACAAGTGCTATAAAATCTGAAAATTAGGTTAACTCATCGCTCAGTCCAAGCAATCACAGAATATTGTGTCAAAGTGTCTTCAGTCCTCTCTAAAAGCAAAATCAATTCCTCCTTTCGCAAAAGGGAGCTGGATACAGTGCCTTTGATTTCATTGCCTTCAGACTGCATTACTACAGCTGTCTATAATGTGGAAATTAAGACAAATCCAAAATATATGCTTTTGATAATCTGTTCCTTCAAAGGCTGCAAAACAGCATGCAGTCATAGTAGGCTTTAAGGACCATATGCATGCTGGATTAGGATCCATGAAATGGGATACCAAGGCCTATGCAGCAGTGTGCCTTTAATCAGAACAAGCAGCTCTAAAGCATTATTTTTTCCTCAGTGTCCCACTCCAATGGTCAGCTCAAATCCAGAGGCCTGATTTTCAAGGGCATTCATATTTCTGGCTCCCACTACATCAGACATAAGCAATACTACAGCTGTGTTCATATGGGTTGAGTTGGGTCACCCAGGCCTGGGTGAGATAGCAAAGAAGCAAACATGGTATGTAGTACACATAAAAGAAATATAACTGATTCCAAGTTGTTAAAATAGTCTCCAGGGCATTCTGCCCGGGAAAATCTTTCCTATCAGTGTGACTGCTCTCTCTTATGTGCCAGTAAGAAATGAGAAATGACTAGTTATTTCTGTTTTCTTCTCCATCTTCCTTTTTAAGAGGAAGTGGAGGAGAGACCCAGGAGAAGGAGGCTTCCAGGAAATTTGCTAGCTCTCTGTGCCCACAGGGATGCTGGGAGAGTCAGCTGTGGGAGCTAGACACAATTCCATTGTCAAACTATTGCTCATATCAAAAAGCCCTCTTAAACTTCACAGAAAATCCCCATCACAGAATATCAAGTTTCTTCCACAAACAATTAGCATACTTCTCAACTGAATTCCTTTCTCTTTATTATTATTTCTCTCTTTGAAATAAAATTGGAACACTAATACAAAATTCAAAGTATGACTTCATGTCCAAGGTAGCCGGGGAGAATCGTGGCACTATATCTTGACGTCCATACTCTCCAACATTTGAACTCTGTGGAAGGAAAATTGAGAGGCTAAAACTGAGAGGAAATACTGACAGGGGGTAATCTTAGCCAAAAAGAGGAACCTGTATGTGACATATGACAGGTTACATCAGAACCACTACACCTCTTTGTTTCTACTTCCTCTCTTTCTCTTACCATCTGTGGAATGACCATTCCATTTCATGTAGTTAGCATGCATCTGGAGCATATATCATTTCTTTCAGCTCTTAAATGTGTCAAGGAATTGTATCTTTTCAATTGATACTACTCCTGTAGCTGTCTTTCACTGCAGATTTATGTCATGTCCTGGGTCAAAGGGCTTTTTTGGCTTCTAAAGCCCAAAAAATATTTTATTCCACGTTGCCAGTCCATCTCTTTTTGGCGCTATTTCTCTTTAAAAAAGTACAACTTTTTAAGCTGTCCCCTCCTCATGCCTCCCAATCCCTCTGATCTGAACCCTTCAGACTTTTTCTCTAATTTTATTCTAGTTTCACTTTTTCTCTCCATGGTCTCATCAATGTCTACAGATTCTACAGATTCGATTACAGATCACATTCAATTACAGATGTAATTATTCATACAACCCCTTTGCTGTATGTTTCACCAAACCCTGTGGCAGCCCCAGTCAGCCTTCCAGGGATGTCATCACCAACCACCCATCCGTTTCTGATCTCTCACTGTTTGTGTTTTTCTAGTGCAGTCACTGCCTGGGCTTCTTTCCCACCTATCCCTAGCCAACAGTACCATGACCTTCCTGACAGCCATCCAGTTCATCTGGTTTTATGACATTTTTTCATCTTAAGATATCTCCTTCCTACCCTCTCTTTCCTTTCCTCTATATCATAATCACTGTTTTTCCTTGTGCTTCGGTCAGGACTCTTCAATTTTTGTAGCTAAATGACTCTACTTTTGCAACTCATTTGACCAAAGCTCCAGTCATTTTCACATCTTTTTCTTGCCATCACACTTTTCCCTATTTACCTCTATATTTTTTTTCACAGAAGAACTGTTGAGCACCCCAAATTAAAATTATATTTCAACATTTCAGTGCCAGGGCACTATAACTTGCTCTCATTGTTCTCCTACAATTTCACTTCATTTTTAAATTTGATCTCCTCTACTTGTTTCCATGGCTTCATGTTCCCAATACAATTTCTTTTGCATTACTCCTGAACTCTTCTGACTCTTTACTTTCACAATACAAATATGTCTTATTCTCTTCTATCTAATAAATAAATAAATAAAAATCAATTCCACTTGTTCGTTTCCCCAACAACCACCTGTATATCTTCTCCTTTTACCTTAAGTTTATTCTGCATGCTATTTTCAATTTCTGTCTGTCAACAAATATAGATGGTTCTTATCCAAGCTCTTAATTTCTGCACTCTCAAGCAGTACATCCTTGAAAAATTCAGTCCTGCTGCCTTGATCACCCTCCCCCCAATTCCTTTTTTTTTCTTACTAATTCCTTGTCTTGACCAAATAATTCTTCTCTCTTCATTCCTCCATTGCTACCCTGTCTCTATGTCATCAAACATGAATAAAAATAAACAGGGTGCATCTCTTCATAGTCTATCCCTATCCCATCTATTAATAAGTTTGAAAAAATAAGAGCAGACACACAGATATACACTGCCTTCAAAATTATCAGATTTGGATATCCCATATGGGGAACTTTAATCTTAGTAGGAGCACCTGAACACATAGCTTCACTCTAAGTTGGAATCATGTCACTAAAGTTACTGTTCAATTTAATTAATTGGATCCAATTATTTTGAACAAATTTGCTTGCTTTCTTTTATTAAAGGCTTTCATGTGGTGCCCTCACTTAAACTGAATAACATTTTGTTTCATGACTCAGTCCATTGAGTCAATGACTTGCAAAGAAAAGTGCTATTTAACTGGCATAAAGATGATACAATTCACCTATTTTTCTTTAATTTGTATTTAAAAGGTCACATATTCTTTTTCCTCTTCCTTTGCTCTGTTGCATTTTAAAATATGCTGGTCACAATTTGTAGACAAGGATCACAGGCTGTATGACTTCATTAGGTAAAAGAATATGTACCATGGATTTTTCCAATATGCTGCTGATCGTTTTGTGAGCTGAATGAAGAAACAGGTCGCTAATGAACTTCGTTTCACGGTAAGCGACAATTGGGACGTAACCTGAATGTAACCTCAAACTGTTTTATCTTCTTACAACTGCCTTTGATATTTTAACACAATAGAATATTTTGAATACATAATTGGTTCAATAACCCTTATAGTCTATGTAATGACAAATGACACTAAATTAATTGACTCTTACACAAGTACTTCAGATATATGATGAAATCATCAGGAAATAATCATGTTCCTGCCTGAAAAGTAATGTATTATTTTACAGAAGGATGAATCTATTATTTTAACTGTTTCAAGTTGACTTAATGAATATGATTCTAGCATTTATTATTCTCCTTCAGAAATCTCCTACAGCCTTCACATGTATATTTCTAATGAGACCTGTGCAAATCTTTAATGATTCTGTGTGTCCAGAGGACCCCTTTGGAAATTTTTTGGCAATAGATGATAGGCTAACAGAACTAAAGAATCTTTACCAGATGTATACTAAGAACTGCACTTACACTGGCTGGAATAGCTCTTGATAAAATTCAGCTGTTGTGAGACTGAAGCCAGGGAGGTCCAAATTCCTTGAAGAAGGAAGGTGAAGAACTTCTGATACATGCATGCAGCAGCGAGAATAAGGGGTTGTAGTAGTGACATGTAGTGTCTGGTAAATATGCACTGTGAATATTGCGTGAGAAGTTGTCCTGAGCCATGGTTATGTCAAGCACGGAAGTTTCTTCTTGAGTTTGGAAAATGCTGGGATGTCTAAAAGATGGATAAGTGTCATCTGAGAAAAGGCACTGGAAGCAGAAGCCTGGAATTTCACCTGGATCATGTACCTAGTTATAAAGAAGAGAATTTGGGGAAAGTGGATGTCTATCCACAAAGCAGGATAATAAGAGAGTCAGAACATGCTGGAAAGAATGTAAAAGTAATGCTGATTAGGTCCATATGACTTACTGTCACACCACCTGTTTACGTCTGACAAGTCATCTTGCCTCTCCACTGCTGCTGCTTGTTCCCTCCTTCTTTGCCCTTCCTTTTCTCAGCCTAGACAGTGAGCACAATGCTGTTTATTAGGAATACATCATAAATGTTTGTGCCATTGATATGTATGTATGTTTTTTTTAAACAAAGGTTCTGGATTGCTGAGACTAAGAACCACAGCCATCCATACATCTCAACACCTGAGATTGCCACAGCACCCCTAAGGCAAGGGGCTGTGTGCCCAGGGAGCGTCCACGAGGACTTCCAGTGAAGCGCGCAGACAAGGGAGGACACAGCATCCCAGGAGACCTCTTTGCTCTACGTGCTTGAGTAACACAGCTCAGTACCAAAACTGGCTGTGGCCTGTAAACACCAAAGGGATGCCAGCTGCCACATATAGCCAAAACAAGGAATCTTTGGTTCCTATTTTAAAACAGTGAGAATTTAGGGATGGATGTTTCTAGAAGGGGCTTGGGTGTTTCTCATCTGTGGATCAGCAAAAATCAATCTTCCCAAGACATGCTAAGAGCTGTCACTCCTTCCTCAGCTCTTGAGTCACTTCACTCTCCTAAAGATGGATGCAAGAGCAGGGGGCATTTTTGAAACTATGCTATGTACATTCTGATGCTAACCACTTAATACACACAGATTTGTGAGTGCCTAGACCCTCTCAGGATCAGTTGCTGGCCTTTTCAGTGCTTATTTTTGGAAAATATCTTTTGATAGACTACCTGTTCCTACCTGTTAGCTTCTGTTTTTATAAATAATGGATTCTAAGTTCATATAATCACGTAATCAAATTTCTGCTTGAATTCTCTAGACCAAAAGGAACACTGCTGTGCATTTTTAATACAACCTTATTAATGCAAAAACAGACTGTTCTGTAGGTTTTTCTTTAATTTTTTTTACTTCTCAACTGTACCTCTTTAGTCAAGCATTGTGTTTCTGAAGTAATATGTCAGCCAGCTTTTGCTAAATAGTTCAACACCTTGAGATTAATTGGTTTAAACTGCTGGCCTTGACAGCCCCTAACCTCTTTCTTAAAACTGTCTATCCTATTTTTGCTATCATATCATACTATAGAACGGTTTGGTTTGGAAGGAACCTTCAAGATCACCTGTTTTCAACCCCCCTGCCATGAGCAGGGACATCTTCCACTAGACTAGGTTGCCCAGGATGTCATTCAACCTGATCTTGAAAAAGTTCAGGGATGGGGCATGCTCTGCCTGCCTCTAACATCCTTAATATGTGTGTTGGTTTTTTTTTCTTTTGTTGCAAGGTTTTCATTTAGAAATGCATTGGAATTCTCTACCAGAGTTAGAATGGTACTGTTTAAATTATTACTGCTTGGTTTGGGTTTTTGTTGTTGTTGCTTTGTTTGTTTTCCTTTTGTTTTTTTGTGGTTTTTTGTTCTGCTCTACCCCTACGCTCCAAACATGATCCACTTACAGAAAAGAGGGAATTTGCATGTAAAGATGAAATACAGAGAACCGCATCAATGAAAATTACCTAAATCAGCTCTGCCTTCTGTGATTTTATTCTCATAGCTTCGTCTCCCATTACACACACACACACAAATTAAAAATAAAATAAAATAAAAAAGGAAAAAAGCTGCCACAGAGCCTAGTGGTGCGACTCTCACCTCTTCCCTTCCCTTCCCTTGGCTTTTTAGAAATCCCTCCGGCCCGGTCTCTGCTCTGTGAGTGCTGGGCCAGGACTGGGCAGCCCGGGGCTGCTGCGGACCCCGAGGCCTAAGCCAAGGCCTTGCACCACCTGCAGAGAGGGCACAGAGCTCCAAGGGCCCTTGCCTGCACACCTGGGGTGGACGAGAGGGTGGATGAGAGACCACGGTGGGTCTTGCAGCCCTGTAAACTCAAGAAGTGGCTTGGGTGGAGCTGGCACGATTGTCTCGTCCAGTAGGGGAGTGGCTGGAAGCATCTTCTCAGGAGGATTGTGAAGCCTGTTTACTCCGCTGCCCGCAGTCCTGTGCCCATTTCACAAACCTGGCTCCCTGGCTCCACATAGGCATCCGTTGCCCACAGCCGCCCATGGAGACCTCTCACCTGGGCCAACACCAGCCTGCCTGCAGGCTCCCATCCTCCTCAGACATCACCCCTGCTCCCCTCCAGGTATTTAGTGTCCTGCCATACCACCCTGCTACTCCTTCTCCTACTGCCAGGGGGGCTGCAGGGAAGAGCGAGGCTGGAGAGCCAGAGCAGGCTGGCCACAAGCAACAAGGCAGCATGGCAGGAGGAGGGAGAGAGGTCTCATGGCCTTCCTCAGAGCTCTGGCATGGCAGCACAGTGTAGGAGTGTGCAGTGACCAGCCTTTTCGAGAGATAAAGTGGGAAAGCAGTGCTGGAGGGAAAGGCAGCCTGGAGTTCAGCAGTAATCAGATGCTAACTCAAAATGAGGCACTGCTAATTTTCCTTGAGGGCATTTCCACTTCAGACAGAGTAGTTCACACAACGTTTAGAAAAGCCTAAGGAACACTGCTCCCTTCAGCCATTGGAAAGCCTGCTTAATATTCTGAAAAGTCACCCTAATCCTGTCGGTATTAATGCCAGTGAGACAGCGAGACAGCTCTTCCTGATACAGCAGAAGCAGATGAATAATTCCATTTTGACCTAAAGTTCTATTTCTTTATATGCTAGTTATTTTTATGTATCCATTTCTAAGACAGTGATGTTTTTAACCAAATAACGTGGCCCTCAGTCAGCGTTATTTGCCAAGCAGAGGCCAGCCCCGCCGGCTCACGCTGGTGGAGAAGCTGCCCGCAGTGCCTGCACTGTGTGTAATTAACGCAGCTGAAGCTGCTCCTGTCTCTCCCGAACACCCTCCACAGCTGCTGTACTGCTCTGTGGGAGACGCCATGCTCCTGGGTGTACAGAGATGCCAAGTGGCTGCTCAGCAGCTGTCATGGGCGTACAGCTTCCTTTCTGAGTCCAATGGGCTGCATTTAATGAGGTTTGCTACTAGATCTGTCAATTAGCAAAAGCACAGCAGGCCTTTCATATCTGGTATTGGTTTAAAGTCTGTAGTCAGGTCATCACTATAGCCTGGTGACCTCCCTAAGTCAGCGATTGTCCCTCCTGAATCTAAGAGGACAAGGTATACCCAGTGCTAGTAACTACATTTTACAGCAACTCTGATAAGCATGGTAAAAAATCATGTAGTCCCTTTGTCCCTTCCTCCCCATGGCAGGCCTAACAGCTGGTGAAGGTCCCGTCTCTGACAAAAAGCCATAGTAGAAAGAGGCTCGGGGAAGGGGTGGTCCTTAATAGCTGCCCCTACGTCAGGTGTGGAAGGCCAGTAGCAGCAGGAGTAAGCCAGACCTCAAGGTGCCCCCGTCTCACCCAGGTCTTGCCCCACAGCAGCTGCCTTGGCACTGAAGCCCCAGCACTACGCCTGGCTGCTGCAGAACTTCATTTATTTCAGTTTTAGGTTGTTAGCTTTCTGTCTTCATCTGAACACAGCAACCGGAGCGTGAAATGCTCACTTTCACATTCAGCACAGAGCTCAGCCCATGCTTTATAGCCCTTTTCCTTCCCTCCACAGCCACGTCTTGGCACAAAAACCAGAAACCAGAGCCGGCACAGGGTTTAAACCCAAAGACAGGAGCCAGAGGTTGCCCTTATTGCAGCAACCTCCTTTCCCTCTTTTCTCCTCCCCGAGGATTTTGCTTCTCACACTGCACATCCAGCCCTCCTGGCAGCTCCCAGGAGCGTTCAGTGGCCCTGCGGTGACAGCCTTGGACTCTTAGGGGCACAGTTGCACTACGTATAAACAATAAAACTCCTAGATGCTAATAATCATGTTAATAGCAAAATGTTCTGTGAGGAAACGTCTTAGGAAGCTACTGGAATATGCTGATGGTGGTCCTTCTATAATCAGTTTCTTGACAGTTGGACAAAATAGGAACCAACCTATTTTTGAAATCTTTGCTCCTTTTTTAATTATTATTATTTTCTTCTCGAGTGATCTTTGTCCTACTCAGATCGTCCTATTGCTGGGAAATAGTCATGAGGCCAGACTTCAGGCTTTCCTTTCAAACTACACTCACCAGCCACCAGAACTCCATCAGTGTCCAGTAGCGATGAGCCTCTGCCTTAAAAATGATTATTTAACAAAGATACTAAACAAATGGGATCTCTCTCTTTAAACGTTTGACCCTGAGACAGATGAGGAGGGGAGGGAGGGAGAGAGGGAGGGAGAAGGAGAGAGAAGATGGTAATCGCTTTAGATAACAACCTGACTCATGCTAATAGCAGCCTAATTGCTATCCAAGTGGTTTTAGCAGGAAATAGGCACACCTAGAGAGGCACTCGTGCAGAAGAAGATTAGTTTTAAATGGAGGAAGGACAGAGATATAAATGAACTTTCAGCTGAGCGTAGTGGAAAGTAAGAAATATTTGTTTGTTTATGCAAAAGTCACATCCAAGAGTTACTCAGTATTGCTTCAGGGACTGGGATGGTATGTAATTCATATGAGAAACAGATACACAGTAGGGTTCAAAGTGCAACAAGGAATTATACTTAGGCAGGGGAAATAAAATAGCCATATTTTGGGAGGAAGTGGTTGAATGCTCTTTTTCCAGCATAAATCAGCTTCTACAAAGATTATGACCCTTATATGAATAAAATTCATAAATGTCAGTCCAATAATACAAAGTAATACCTTTATGTGAGAGTAGGTGTGATTATACTAAGTGATTTGCCTGGGAGAAAGCTCTGTACAAATGGAGTGATTTGTCATTGATTGAATAATCCAATGTAAGCATCCAGCATGCCCTCTGATTGCAGCAGCCGTGCTGTCTTACACTAAAGAGCTGTCTTTTCTGCACAGCTGCATAGTGAGTTTCTGTAATAGCTCTTTCCTCTGAAAGCCCAGCCCCAAATCCTCATTGCAGCACTCTGACACAGTAGCTAAGGCGTCAACACTGTAAGCGAAACCACATTTCTACATCAGTCTGTAGGCAAGCTGCTTAGCCCCTGTTCCCCAGGTGCTGTTACTATTTCCTAAATCTCTTCTCAGAATGGAGGCTGTGGCCAGAGGATGTTTCCTGTAGCTCTCAGTCACAGATCTGCCAGTTAGGAGGAGAACCAAGATCTGGACTTCCAAGTCACAGATGATAAAAAGCTCTTTTGTTCACACAGTGCACGCTTTATGTAGTGGGTAGAGTTGAGTGCGAAAATGGAGTATGTTCTCTGATGAAGGTGCCAGATCTTTCAGCAAGGGAATTTATGTACGTATTTGACTCTGGAAGTTGCTCTCTTTTTGTTTTGTGCTACTACACGACTACAGTCAAGTGAATGTCAATAGGAATAAACAAAAAAAAAAACCATTTTGAGGAAATTGATCATTCATTTGTAGGACATAAAAAATGACTGCTTGCTTTTGCTGTCTTCTGCAAGCCATTTTCATAGATTCTTGTTTATCTTTTTATTCTGGGATAAATTAAAAAATTTGAGAGATCTATTGATAATGGATTTTGCATGCAGAACACGACTGTACATTTACTTGAATGTTACTGTCTCTTTAGAATAGTATTTTTTTTATTTGTAAATTGAATTTGATAAAAGTCTTGAAACATTAGAAGCCAGAAATTAGCAATCTTGAGTTGTTGAATAATAGTATTGGGGTAGGCTGCTATGGCAACAGAAGTACAGCCTCTGAATTCACACAGGAAAGATTCGTATAGCAACTGTTTTTTGGATACCCCTTCAATGCACAAGCAGGAAAATATACTGACTTATCCAGTAGTCTCTGGGAAGAGAGCAGCAATAAAATAAACTGACACGTTTACTACTTTACATTTGTTTTTGAAATACACATAAATGCATGCCTTACATTTGTAAAACAAAACAAAAGAGGAACACAAAGGCCAAAACAACAGTGTTGAATCACTGGCATGAATCACTGGCATGAAAACATTTGATGAATATTTATTATAAATTAGTATTTACATTATATTTAAACTTAGAAACTCAGCCAATGATGGATTGTCATTGTCAATGTGTTATATATCATACAGACTCAAAGCAGGTAACCATCCTTGCCCTTGAAGCAGATAATTATTTTTTTCTTCTTCTTTTTTAAGACTTGTGAGATTTTACGGAAGACCTTTCTATTAGATATATGTCAAGTTCAAATGACGTTGGCCTATTACACAGAGCAACACTCATAACAAAAGGAGGGGTTGGTCATGCTGCTGAGTGGTCTGTTTCTTCTTTCCTTTAGTGGCCAAAAGAATTGGTCACGTTAATTACCCGGGCTTTGGCTTAGCCCTTATTTTTCAATTTGAAATTCTCTTAAAAATAAGGGGAAGAGAAAGAAGCATTCACCTTATTATCACCACTATCCCTACATGACCACTCCACAGCCACAGGTCTGTAAGTCGCTGACAAACACTGTGTCTGTCTGTCATCACAAGTCACTGGCATCCATCGTAGAAGTTCAGCTCGGCACAAAATATACAGCTATACACGCACACTCCCGCTGACGAAGTCTGTCTGGAAACAGAGTTTATCTTTGCAAAAAGGGATGGTAACTTTTGAATAGGAAAACACCAATGGATTAATTAGAGCTAATATAGAAGAACCTGTAAAGTGTCTACTACTTGGTATCTTTAAGAACAGAATAAAAAAAAAAAAACATCTGACAGAGGTGTTGTAAGTAAAGCAGTTTGGGTCAGGGAGATGAACCAGATGGCATCCTGAATTCTCTGTTTATGTGGCTCTGCAATCCCTGTGCTTTCAGGGATGTGAGCCTTAGCTTAACAAAGACCCTCAGGTAGGATGGCATATTCCAGGGGAGGAAAGTTGAAATGACATGTCAAGGGGGAAGAAAGAGAGCATCTGGAAGAGTGTCATATGCTCTTAGTCATTTTTCTACCAATTTTTTTTTTTTAATGTCCATGACTCACTCACTGAAATAAGCCTTTGGGAAAAAACATTTTTAAAAAAATGTAATTCATCTGGCGCACAATAGGGGGACATCTGTGCAGTACAGATATTTTTACTTAATATGTGCTGGAAAATGTAACTGGTAAACAGTAAGTAAATTTTAACGAAGCAGAAAGATGTCTGAAGAGATAAAAAAATAAAAAATAAAAAATAAAAAATAAAAAATAAAAAATAAAAAATAAAAAATAAAAAATAAAAAATAAAAAATAAAAAATAAAAGAGTTTGCAGAACCTAAAAGCTGTCTAACTGTAGAAATTCAAATACTACACATTAGTGTTGCTGTACTGGGAAATATGCAGACTGGGTGTGCTAATTTCAGAGGATATTTGTTCACTGGCTATTTGTAGGAAGCGGCTGATGACAATGTCTTTGGCCTTGGTGGTCTCCATATTCCTCTCTCGTGATATCTGCATGCTGATTTGGTCTACGTTAGTCATGATGAGCTCCGAGGCCAGGATCTGAGTGGGGGATGCCCTGTTTGCTGTGCTATCCATGATGTACTGCTTGTACAGCTCCACCAGCTTCTGCTCGAGGTAGTCATTGAGGGCCGAGTCAGAGAGAGGCTGCTGGTGTGGCATTAAGCTCGCCAGCCGCCAGCACGACGAGAAGCCTTGGACTGGCCTGCGGATGGTCTCGCTGGGGGGGACCCTCATGGACTCCATCGGCGGCGGAATCTCTGAGGACTCCAGGAAGGGGCCAATGCCACTGTCGCAGGTAAAATCTGACGCCACTGAGCTAATAGGCACCACGTAGTCCCCAGCTATATGCAAGTCATTGTAGTTCTTGCAGATGCTTTTGCAGGAGGATGGAACCAGGTAGGTGTCTTTTCTTGCCAGCCCCTCGCAGATGTCCATAGCTGGAGATGTCTGTTCTTCGGGTGCTGGGTGCTGCGTGGGCTGCAGGAGATTATCCTTCTGCCTTCTGCTGTGTTTGCTGCCTTTAGAGTGGACTGAGGAAAAACATTTGCCAGCAGATCTGCATCTCTGAAGGAAGCTTTTTCCTTGTGCTTCATCCCTGGAAGAATAATTAATGGACCTCATTTCATACACCACTTCCTCAGCTGCCACGTTGGTGCAGAGCTCAGAGCTCAGGTCTTCACAAAGGTAGGCAATTCTGTGAAGGTAACCTTCCGACAACATCCTTCGAGAAAGGAAAGGAACCACCAGCAGACAGAAAAATGACAAGAAGAAACCATTAGTTCGTTACCAAGTCAGTGAGTGATGATTATACTCACACCTCTGTTACAAACTGCTGAGATATATTTCTGATTTGGACATTAACGCATGTCTCTGTCTTTCTGGGGGACTTGAGTCAATAAGTGAAGTGATCAGATTGTCTCCCTGTTGTGCTGTTAACTCAATTGCATCAAAGTATATTCTGTGTAACACAGCATATGGTATGTACGATACATCCAAAGACAAGTGAATTGGGAAGAGAGGAACAAGAAGTGGTTTGCTGTGGTAATAAGTGTTATAATAGCTTGCATTTAAATATTTATATTTTTGCCCTTTATTTCAGCTAAAAAGCCAAGGTTCCCCCCCCCCCCCCCTTTCCCTCTCTGAAGCAACTTTTATTGTATGTGGTTTGTCATCTGCCGCTAAACTATGTTGACTTGAGACTCGTATCAAGAGCATAACCCTTTATTATCCAGACTGATCAATGTCTGTAGGTGGGGATCCTTTTTCACTAAGAAGTCTCAGATCATTAAATTAGCACTTCACACTTCCATATGCTAAGCTGGATGGAATTGTCTCTAGTTTTTAGACATTAAAATGTCAGTGACACAAGCAAGGCTTTTTGGAGACATGACTCATGAGACTTGTTTTAGACACCCGAATTGAAATTAGATGAATTGTGCCCTACATGTGCTTACCACTCTCCAGCTACTATAAAAGGATCTTCTTAAACTGACTGCCCTAGATGCAGTGTGCTTTTGAAAAGACACATTTCAGTGCAATGCATAAGCAGATGTGCATTACAGAAGTACTCCAGCTCCTTCACTGTTGCATTAGCCATGAGTATCACCAGCTCTGAAAACAGTTTTCATTGCGTTACTACAAAGGCACAACCAGGTTCCAGAAGTCACTAACCCTATACAGTCACTGAGCTGGTGGCTCATTCTCAAAAGCTGTGTAGCCGTGTTAGCAGTAAAAGACAGGGCTCACTAGCAAGGACAGAAATGTGTCTGCTCCTCAGCAAATGTTCTGCCCACAGTTTAGCAGTTCCACTGCCATGTAATTGTTCATAACTCAACCTTTGTGCCTTTCATTTAAACAGATGTCGAGGAGGTGATTCGTGGGAAAGATGTCCTAATGAAATTGTGTGGTCCAGGAGTGAGAAGGTAAATCTTAAATAGATATATTTTTCTTTGTTTAGGACAAAATATCTTGTGTGATAGAGGAGCAAATAAATTCTTTGTTTAAACAGTGGGTACTTCTTTCACTTACTATTTAATCTGATTATATCATTTTAATCCTTACAGATATTGTCTGTGTAGATTTAAGCATATATCCCAATTAGTTGTCAAAGCACCTGCTGTAAAGGAGCACTGGAACATATTTCCACAAAGTGTGAATAGTGGAGAGGTGGGATCTCTGCAGCACATGCAGTACTACATCATTGCTGCTGATGACTGTTCAACTAATATTTTACAAGAGTGAAAAGACTTTCATTTCTGAGTCAGGTATCTCTTGTGTTGCAGTTGCTAGTGCAAAATGCTGCAGTAGTATTAAATGTTGGCTAAATCCTGTCTAACTGTGGATATGGACTTGAGGCATATGTTGGCAAGAAGATAGTGTGAGAAAAGACTTTCCTCAGGGGGAAAATAAATCACTTCCACACTATGAAGATGGCTGCTGAAGGAAAAAAATAATCTTCCTTCAGAAGGAAATATTCATGAAAATTAAATATATCCAAACACTTGCTTTGGTGACTCTGAATCCCTTCTGCTGCTTCAAGTTGTGTAAGATTTCCCACAGGCAGGTAACATTTAATGAAATATAGTCCATTTTAGTCCATTTACATGAGAGGCAAATATATATATATATATATATATATTTGGAGCTTGCCAATCTTTGCAGTAAGTTGCTGTTGTCTTGTGTTAGGTTTTAGCTGTAATTAAGGTACCACCACAGAAATCTCACCCAAATGCCTGAGGTGCTCTTGTTGTAAACCTCCCCTTCTCCTCCCCTTTTCCTTCTTTCCCCTCCTTGTGCAGTGCAAAGGCTGTTCCCTTCCCCTCTTGCCCTTACCCAGAGGGCTTTTGTGTCAAGTTGCCACCAGCTTAGGGTAGCAGGAACTGTTAGACACTTATTCCTACATTTACTTTTAATGTTGATTCTGAGAAACAAGTGAAAATATAACATCTGGCCTATTCGCTTCTTAACCAACATGCGCAAAGCCATGTGTGTTCAGGTAGCATGTGACACTTCTGTCTTTCCTACTACCCAGATGCATCTTGTTTCTGTCATAAGGTGATACATTAGGGAAATGAAACTGCTGGTTTCATTTCTTCGTGCTGCATTCTGCAGTACCCATTTTCAGAGTTTTAGAGCACAGGGTCTGAGACTGAAGTGGAAACAAAAGAACAGGCAAATTCAAAAAGATCGGGCTCCCGTCATGCTCACGAATTACATGTTTTGTTGAACGAGTTACAAGTTTACCCTCTGAAGGTTGCAAGAGCTGTGGCACTAATCTGATGATATTCACAGCTCTGCAAGGAAATCTAATTGAAACTCTGATGGGTGTTGTCGAGAGCCAGAATGCAGAAGTGAGCTACATATATCTCTGGTCCTAATACTTATCATATACCCATATCACATTGTTATTCCATCACGACTGATGGCTGGCCACACAGTTGGGTCATGCTTAATTCTTGTATTTTACATCAGACAAGGATGACAGTTTTCATTAATTCTGCTTTCTTTTGTCCCTTCTCTTAGTCCCCCTCCTGTGCCACACACACACCTATACACCAAGATTGCAAATGCATGGGGATTATATCTTTATATGCCTTTATATATGCCTATATATGCCTTTATATATATGCCTATATCTATATATGCCTTTCAATATCTGGGGTTTCACGCTCCTTAAGTTCACCTTTCACTTTCCTCTTCCTGAATATAATTGCTCTATTTTTGTTGTAGAAGGAAGAACAGTCTGGTCTACAATATTGATCTGGTGCATTTTGCACACAAAGTGAACAAGCCAATACTTCCTTGCACAGCTACTGTCTTGGCAAGGGGAGCTGGCTACATCCTATCTAAGCACAGATCACAGTGGAGACAGAGGGAGCAGGCTGTCTGCTTTACAGTCTTTTCTATCTTACGTAGTCTTTATTACTCTCAGAAGATCTTAAAAACTCGTAGGCCTTCCCTGGGGTTTTTATTCAGTTTTTCAGAAGAAGAAAAGCCTAAAGGCAGGATGAATGTTTAAAGCCATGTGGAGAATCCAGTGGTATTGCTACTATTTTCTGAGTGGTGGCAAATTTGCTGGAATATAATGCTTGGAGATGGCACCAATGTTTGCATAAAGACCTCATATTATAGTCTGGGAGCAAGCAAATAGAATGGGGGTTCTTGGCTTAGGGTAAGCAAAAAGCTTAAGGAACACATGAGAAGTGTGCACAAAGTGGTATGATAAATTGTGTCCCGTAAAAAACCTGAGCAAGATCAAAAGTTGCTAGGGAGAATGGAAAGAACGTGGTGCCAGCTGGGATCACTGCTCTGTGGGGAAAGGGATATTATTTTGCATTGCAAAAGGAGGGGGCAGAAAGCTCAGAGAATAGAAAGGCCTGTTTTGAAATGGAATATATCTGGCTTTCAGTTCTCTGAGTGAGGCTCTGAATGGCACTGAAGTTGTGCTCTTGGTGGTTTCAGTTCAAGTTATAGCACTGGGTATAGCTATAGGTATAGCTTAATTAAGCTATAGATACAGCCTATGTTCTAGCTGACAGTAGGTCAGGACTGCAATTAAAGTCTCCCCATTTCAAGGGAACCCAGACCTTGTGGATTCATCTTTGGTATGTTTTTTCCTAGTATTAACAGTCACTTTTATAGTCTGTGGAGAAACGGACCCTTCGCTGAGGTTTGAGATCTCCCTCAAACTGCAGGGCATGCATGTGAGAGTTCCCCCGGCAGGCAGGGTAGGCTGGAGCAGCAAGCCCGCATATGCTGTGGGATCCACATCTCACCTTCCACCAGGGCTGGGATGAAACAGCTCCTGAGAAGCCTCAGTGCAGCCAGCATGGGGAAATCAGGACAGTGAAGAAGGAAGTGAAATGAGCTGTGCGTATGGATGAGTATATAGCCCTTCCTTAATGCATGAAACCCATGGGTTTTGGTGTCTGAACCCCATTTGTTAAGGGCTATCTCCAGTGCCCAGAGCTGGCTTAGGTAAAGGTAATGGAGGCTGCTGCTTGAGGTGGGAATTGGCCCACTTTGCCCAAGGCAGAAGAGAAGAGGACCAGCTAAGCGGTGCTTCTGCACAAGCGTCCAAATGTGATCCGCTGTGTTTGTCGCTTCCCCTACTGTTGCTCTGGAAGACCTGAGACCCATGGGACTGTGCCATGAGGCTCTTCCAGCAGCAGCAGCAGCAGCAGTCCTGAGCCAAGCACCTTTTACCCCCCCCGCCCCCCCAACTCTCTTAGCTCAGATCTTTTTGTCTTCCTTCAGAAGAAAATCGAAGCCCAGCTCATCTTTATTCACATGTCCACAGTTCAGGAGTTGCAGGAAAGCTAGGAGTCCCACAAGGATGTATGGGCTGCTTTGTGGGGAACAGATAGAGAAGGTTGAAGAGGATGAAAAGCCCGTATTTCAAGAGCATGAAGGAATCACATTGTCCAAGGAAGCAACAGAGAGATCTCCTCAGAAAATGCATTATGCTTTATATGTTTATTGTAATGTGAAATGTTCTTGTTTGACAAATGTCTACACAGTCATGCTAAATGGATGGCAATGAACTCCAAGAGCACCTGGCTTCCTTCACTTTGAAAAATACATTCTTAATGTATGTTTGAGTGCTGTTGTATCTTTAAGTGGAGTTTTGGGGGGACAGAATTCCATAAAAATAAAACAAAAAGTGTATGTGGGTAAATAGAGCTTCTCGAGCTCTTAAATCATTTCCCATCCAATCTGTTTTATTAGTTCCTTGAAGCTTTTTACAAAGCCAGCCTGATTTATTGCTTTCCACATTTTCCTTAATCATCTGTACCCATACAAACTTGTTTTAGGACACCATCAATCTGATTCAATAGCATTTTACATCTAACATGCAAAGCTGTAAGCAGCAATATGAAAAGTAAGGCAGGAAGGGATCAAGCTCCGCATTCATTAGGATGACTTGACTACATAATATTTCTAGACTGTGCTTTTCCCCGGGGTGGAAATAATTTCCTGTTTCTGCATTTCTGTGTTTATTTTAATTAGTTGTCAGTTGTTGTTATGACTGAACTATTTGCACGGAAATATTTTGTATCTAAGCAGCTGAAATAAAAGGGAAATAAATTCATGTGCACGTGGTATAGAATACACTTTCTAGAAGTGAAAAGAATAAATGGTAAAGCAAGAAAGACAGAAAAAGCTGAAGGGGTTTCCCAGGAGGAGTGAGGGAAACGTTGCACTAACAAACCTTCAAACATTGGTCACATCTGCTAAAGGGTATAAAAAAGGAGGGGAGGGTGTACACCCATGTCATACTGTGAATTTGCACCGAACCAGGAAATTGGCTGTGAATCAGGAAAACGCAATGACAAAATTTCTTTGTTTATATTTTTTAACATCATCTTTCCATTTTTCAAAATAAAAAAGTCTCAACATGTTTTCTATTAATATTTTTAACATTATGCCCATTTGTGTCTATTACAGTGCCTATTTTTATTTCTAATCCAAAAATAGAGTACAACACTTCTAAGATGATTTGAACAGTATACTACCATGCAAAAATCAATAAAAAATACCATAATGATTATAAAAACAATACACGTGGTAAGACTCCCTGTGAAAGTATTCTGAGTAACATTAGTTTAGTATGATTTTATGACAGTCTCCAAAAGGATCAGAGGATCAATCAAAAATTTTTTACATTCACAATCACAGTCAATTGTGGTTCTGAAGACAGCACTTTTGAAATGCTCTTATCGCTTCTTAAGGCAGAAATTGCATGTGGACGGTGGCTGGGACTCTGCAAACGTGTGCAGGCATTCAGAACAGTCAGAAAAAGCACATCTTCATTTCACCAGCTACCAGCTGCAATCCCATACAAACAGAACCAAGCTGCTTTGGTAAGCAAGAGCAACATTTTCACACTTTTATATAGCGCATAGTATATTTTATTTCTTACCTCCAAAGATACAGCAGCTGACCAGGTACACAAACTGGTTGTCTTACAATCTGTTTAAAGCTTCCTGTGCGCCTGTCCTACCCCAAAATGCAGCGTTCTGTTTTTATTTCCTTTTCAAATACACTTCTAAGATGACATATGCTTTATTTCCAATCCTCTACAGTGCAGAAGTATAGAAAGAAAGTCCCTTAGGAGTTGAGGGGGTTTTATAACTGACTGAACCACAACATGCTAGCCTTGCTTCCTCTTTTATGTCTAAATGAAACTTCATTGTGAAACAGTGTATTGTTAAAATAACTGGTTACAACACACTCAGTCCATGCAGCCAGACTTCTCTTTATTAACCGTTTAAAACAAACAAAACCAAAAATTGTTCACCTTAATGAATTGAACATCTAAAACAATCTTAGATAAAGTGCTCGTCTTTTTGTGATTTATGGTTTATTATATTTCAACCATTACCTACCATTTTCTTTTTAATTGACACAGCAAGGCATCTAGACCTGTCAAGATTGTGGTGTTGCCAAATATACATGAAGAGTGAGATGCCAAAGCAGAAATGCACTTCACTTCAGGACTACTTTGTTGTCTGCAGAGCTTCTTAAATCTCAGCTTCCTCCCAAACAGCACAGGTTAGCTGGTTTATCAGGTTTTGTTTTCGCTGCAAAACTTGTGAGGAAGGTTCGACACAAGGTGCACTCAGCTTGTCTTCGCAGGGGCAGTACGTTAAAATACTCTGGGCAATGGGGAGTTCACCCTCCAAGCTTGAGGTGCATGGACAATGACTATGGCTTTGAGATTGGTATGGGACATACCTTAAGGGACAAAGGACGTGCACAGTTTCAAGGATGTAACAGCAAGTCCAATGCATCAAGAGTACTGTATCCACATCCTCTAAAGAGAAAAGTGCTTCAGGTAAGCTGCACTGTTCCTTCTTTCCTTCTTACCACAATCCTTCTACTCCCAAGAGCACTCCCAAGAAGATGCACTATGTGCATCTATCTCATCTTTTTATTTGAGTTCAGGAGTCTGTTTTCAAAACAAATCTGCCTGGTGTATGCACTCACTGTGCTCTGGTTTGCCTCACAGACCTGTCTCGAAGCACATGAAACAGGATTCCTCATGGGACCACAATAGAGGTAGTCCAAAATAACTTCATACCGTGGTTTCATGGTTTCAGCACCAGCTGTTTTGCTGTCCACATCTACTCTGGCTGCGATGCAGTACAGGCTGATGTAGGCAGAGCAGAAAAATGCTGTCAAGAGGCTCATCTATAAGATAGTGCTGGACAGTTTATCATGTCTTCATGAAGAAAACCTCATCCACTGATGCCATTGAATTAGTGTGTCTCAATATATTATAAGTGATAAAGCTACACTGCTATAAACATAAGAGAGAGGGCTGGATTTCCTTCTGTACAGCTGCAGGCTGCACCACAGAGGTTCCATATAAATCTCTGCATAGCCTGGGACTGTTTTGTCAAGCAGCACAAAGGCAGCTGCCTGCCAGCTGTACGTGAAATGTCTTTACTAGAAATTGTAACTGGGGAGCCTTTGAGAGGACCCATATTCTGCAGCTTTTTCTTAAAATTAGTAGTAGGAATAAATGCAGAAAATAAATCAATTTTCTTGTGCATATATTCAAGCAGGTATGTACGCAGTAAGCTCCATCAGGTTATCAAGCAGTTTTAGCTCTATCCTTGTTTGGTAGGTCTATGCCATTAACTAGGAATTTTGGAATTTAAAAAGGTTTAGGACAACACCTTAAGATTATCACCTAGTGTATAATTACTTTGTGCAATATGACAAAGGGGATATTTTAAAACAGTCTTTGGAAGGGAAGTGGGTATGGGAAAGAGATAAGCACATTATTCAGTACTTTGTCATAAAAAATGATGACGAATGATTCCTGCTCCTTGCTGTAGCAAAGCCGGTTGTATTTCCCTCCACAGCATGGAGAGGTCTGGCTGTGCTGGGTGCCCGGAGCCTTGCTGCCAGGAGCCCCCCAGCAAGGCGGGGCAGCACCTTGGGCATGCCTTGTGAGGTCACGCTAGGCACCCAGCATTTGATGTTACATGCTTAAAAATAAAACAGCTATTTCATCATGCAAATGACTACTGGATCTTTTAGTTATCTACAGAGGCAAGGACCATGACCTTCCTGATTTCTTGTTGTATTGTGACTTGCTTTTTGTACTTCAGCGACAAGTGAACTATTTGTTGACTTGCAAGCTCTTTCTAGTCAATAAAAAATCTACAGGTTCAAACTCTGTGCAAGTCAAAAAGAAAAACAAGGCCTTTTATCTAAGAAAATTAGAAGCAAGACCATTGCACCCTGTGATAAAATCTTCAATGGGAGTTTGCTTTGAGAAAGGGCAGCGATGTTGGACTGGGTATATTGAAGCTGTTATACTGTCTGTTCCCAGCATTAGCCTTGCTAGGAATGCACAGCCAGCTGATGGAGTCTTTTCAGTGCATGCTCTTTCTCCTCTCATACTTTACATGAACTATGTGATTGCTGTTTTCACACTTCCAAAATCTTTCTCAACTTGTCTTCATTCACAATCTTATTTTTATCTTAGTGGTCAAACTGCTCTACCTATGTGTTTTTTACAAAGACCATAAATAATGCTGCACCGGTGCATTCCAGATGATAAAGTACCTTATTGCACAGGTGATCCCACTGACAGCAGAGAGTGTGATGTGTTTTCTGTGCACAACTATGTATGGGCACATAATCGTATAAACACTGTTATTTAATCTGGAGTGTATGAAGCACAGTGCTTGTAAAATACCAAAAAAAGTATTGTGTAGGGCTGATCGGCCTCTTTCCATTGCCAAGGTCTGGGGAAAAAAAAAAAAAAAAAAGTTTTTTTTTCTTCTTTTTCTTTTTTTTTATTAATAGTATGATAATTTATATATTTTTTTAAATAAAAAATAATCTAATTGTCGTCTGCTTTTTTACACCTCTCTAGCATTAGATAACAGTGAGGCTAAAAGGGGATCCACAATGTATAGATACACAGATATATATGTACTGAAGTATTGGTGTACACAGTAAATACCGTGAAACACATCACAGCTTTTCAGTCAGCAGCAGAGAGCAGCTTGAAACTGCGCTGTGCTGGGCAGAGTGCAAACTGCACCTTCTTTCAGCAATGTACCTTATTCCTGCCCAACTCAGCAGCCTGCTTGGCTAAATGGGTTATCAGCAGCTACAAACCCCTGCTTGCGTTTGTACCTTCCAGGTCTCTTTAGGAGTGTTCTGGGGTCATTTGTTAAGCGTTCCAGGGTACAAAGAGATCAGTTCTGCTCCTTTTGTAGAATTTGTGTTGTGGAAAGCCCAGCCCATTTTTTAGAAAGTCCAGTTTCAATGGAGAAACTTAGCAGTGCCTTTTGTTTGCCTGGATATTTCCCCAGTATGCATGATTCTTTTGTAAGTCCCTACACTTTCAAAATGTGCATATATAATGTGAAGGGTTGTTTGTTTCTCCCTGTCTTTAGTTTTGTTTAATGCTTTGCACACTGAAAACTTTAAATGCTGGAAACTCATAAATATGTTCTGCAAGCAATGTGAAAAAATACCTTCATTATTATATTTTATTTGTAAATCTCAGTATGAGTAGCAAATGTACTTCAGGTGCTAAACAAATTAAGCAGCCATTCCAGATCACTGCATTTAGATATAACTGCAGAATAAAAAGTGCTTGAGCCTGTATCTCAGCTCCGTAGTGCCAGATCATTTCCTACTGCAGGAATCCCAGCTTCTTTGAACACAGGGTGTTATAATGCAATTTTTGCTTCACAAGTCCAAAATGGCTACTCCTATCTGCTCACTTAATTAAGTTGCAGCTAATTGCATCCTATGTACCAGATAGAAAAGCATCATCATTAGATTCGTTTTAAGACTAACCAGTAGACCTGGGAGGAAATGCTTTTGCTGCTTGAAATGTAGTTCCACCTTTCATTTAAGAAGAATTTTTAAAATACAGTGTCTAGAGGGAGATTTCTGCAGCCAACAGCATGGTCCTAGGCAGAGGACAGCAGAGCCTGACATTATTTTATCAACGTGGCCAGAGGAGGGTGTAGCCTTCTGTTCCCTCCTCCCCTTGGCTTTCTCCCCCCAGGAACCTTTTTCTGATTTTTTCCTTTGGGTGAGCTTCCCTTCTCAGCAGGTCGCCAGATTTAACAGGCTTAAGCTTCAGCAACTCCCAGCTGTAAGAGGAGAAGCTTGTTTCACCTGTCTGTGCCTTGAGGACAAGGAAGGCTATTCATCTCTGCAGGACCATCTCACTACGACATCCGTAGTTTTCTTCCTGGCTTTCTTCTGATCAGATTTCCACTCTGGTTAGATGGACTCTCTGGGATGAGCCAAGACTAGCTGTGTAATTCCAAGGTGGGAGCCAGTTAATTATATTACAAAACTTTCGTGTTATATCCAGAGGCAGTACAGACAGGCTGGAATACTGCCTACCTGTATGAAATCCTGCCACATGATACACACTCTAATTCTGACGCTTGTATTGAATCTTTGTTAAGAATAAATCACACCTCATGCTGCTGAATTACTTCTTGGTTTAGTGACAACTAGTCGCTAGTGCTGAGGCTTCAAGTTGTCAGGGAGAGAACTTTTAACTAGAAAACAAGACCTTGCAACAGATTTTTGTTTATTTTTTTCATAGTTTTTTTTTTTAGGATACATCAGTGTAACACAATGAAGTTGAAAACACTCAGGCTAATAAGGGATTTTTTGATAATCTATCAAAATACCACAAAAATCACAGATACCCAAGAGGTATTGCAGTGGTCTTGTTGTGTTAGTTGTATTGGCACATGTGTGCACTGTCCAAGCAGAGCCATCCAGTGGCAGCTGGCTGTATTTCATGTATCTTTATCTCAAGTACTGGCTTTTGCTTTAACTCTGATTATCACACCCTTCACTTCTTATTCTTACATCTTTCCAGTAACCAAGAAAATGCACTTTTTCAACTATCTCGGATTCTCTAGTAGTAAAATTCAACTGAAAATTATGTCTAAGTTCAGGCACTGTCTTCAGGAGGTTTACAACAGAGATGATTGGGGAAATCTGGGAGCTGCGACAGAAAAAGCAGTGGACTCACTGAATACTTTTAAGAAGATAATAATAGAAAACACTCCTGCACTTTGGTCCATACAAACCAGATCCCAGAAAAGCATTGCCTGCAGTTTTGTTAGTCAGGCATTCCTGGGCACCTGTGCCATGAACAAACTAGAAAAGGAAAGGCAACAAATGTCATGAGCTGGAACAGCCACAGGCAAACCACCGGCTCCATCTGCTAGCAAAGAAACTATGCCCGCTGCGGTTTGCTGCTGAAGAGGTACCCAAGGGCATGAGACCTGGCAGAGGGGGTGAGTGGAAGGAATGGCATCGTGGGCGAGGGTCTGAATAGCAGGAGGAAAGCTAAGGGCCGCTGAGCTGATTTTTTGATGGTTGTTGCCAAGGAGCAGAAAAAAAAAATGAAATCAAGCAACGATATGGGCATAGAGAACCATAGAAGCTTTTTCAGGTGCAGGCTTAAACTGAGATTTTGCAAGGAAAGCTGAGAGCAAAAGGCTTTTAGCTGCATAAATAAGAGGAAAGAAATGTAAGAAAAATGCATCCACTGTGGTTTCTGAAAACAACAAATATATTTGCTTTGAAGTGGAAGACAGCAAGTTACATTTTCAGGAAGACCGGGATAGAAACAATACAAAGATTTAGGAATAAGATAGAACATTTTAAATTAATATATCTATCTATATATATATTTGAGTCACCAATGTGTACTCATAGCAAAGAAGGTCAGTAACACCCTGTGCTGCACTAGGCAGAGCACAGCCATCAGATTGAGAGCTGATCCTTGCCCTCTGCTCAGCCCTGGTGAGACACACCTGCAGTGCTGGGTCCAGGGTGGGGACGCTCAGTACAAGATCCCCAGTACTTGCTGGTGCAAGTTCAGTGCAGGGCCACAAAGATGATTGAGGGACTGGAGTATCTGACATAAGAGGAGCGGCAGCGAGAGCTGAGACTGCTCAGCCTGGAGAAGAGAAGGCTCAGGGGGATTTATTCATGTGCATAAATACCTGGCAGAGGGAGTAAAGACAGCAGAGCCAGACTCTTCTCAGTGTTACCCAATGACAGGACAAGAGGCATTGGGCACAAACTGAAATACAGGAAATTTCACATAAACAAAAGGCAGCACTGTGAAGGTGCTCCAACATGGGAATGGGTTGCCTGGAGAGGCCGTGGAGTCCCCATCCCTGGAGGTGTTCAACACCTGATGGGACACAGATCCACGCAGCCGAGTCTCACTGCAGAGCCCTGAGCAGAGCTTGGACCAGGCGATCTCCAGAGGCACCTTCCAGCCTCAGCTGGTCTGGGGTTATAAATAGGGAGGAGGTAGAAGATATGGTATTTGGTACAAAAGACAACAAATGCTTCTCTGGGAATATTTGCTGCTACTGCAGCATAAAATACCAGTGACGTGTGAAAGTACATTGATATAATACACCACTACATGGGGCTGTAAGAACAGCAATATGATAGATAAAAGCTGGATATGAAACTAGATAAAGAGGTAACAGAACAATCACAAAGGAGACTAAAGGGAAAGGAAGATTTTTATGCTGAAAGCAACTTTGAATATTAGACAATTCAGGCAATAATGACCACATTGCTCTTGATTTCCTATGTATCCCTGAGTGAGACCTGTAAATATTGTATGGCTCATTTTCTCAACTCATAAAATCACTTAATAGAAAGCATTAGTTCACATGACGTTTTCAGGAAAAAAAAAAAAAGACAATCTTGTGGATTTGGTTACACGAAAGGGAAACAACCTCAAGTGATTTCAGCAATCACTAAGCAAAACTGAAAACTAAGTGAAAGCTAACCAAAGGAGGAGGCCACAGGCCAAGTAATTTCCATAGTCAAAGGAAATACAGGAACAAGTTCGGCTGCTGGCATCAAGAAACCAAAAAGAGAGTTTAGGAATTGGTAACGTTAAGGAGTTTAGCACAATGTGCAAGACACAATTGCTCTCTTTTTTGTTTGTTTATTTGTTTGTTTTAAGAAAAGGCAATTGTGAAGACACGAAAAGTAGGAATAGCACCTACCAAACTGAAAAGTTTAACTCCAAAGTCAGTATTAAAGAATATTTGTATTTATTGTCCTGGGCATTCTAGAAGTATTGAAAAATGTAGGCCTGTGTATCAGGGGAAGTTGGTTATTTCCTTTTTTTTTTTTTTTAAATAATTTGCTCTTTATCTTTTATTTTTTTTTTCTGCTAGGTAGTTGGCATCTTAATGGCTTGGTAATGATTTTCATTAAGAAAGAACTAGATGAATCACTGGAAATCAAAGGTGCTTCAATACCATCATAAAACTGAGCAGCCTCTCATGCAACGTCAGCCAATTCCATACACCCAGCTGCCAGGCTAAGGAGCTCTTGGTACCAGAGTGCAATTGACATTCTGCTGTGGATTCACTGTCACAAATAAGAAATATTTCACAACGCCTCAGACTCATCCAGGCATGATACGTGATGCAATGGCCGCAGCAGTTTACATCTAGCCTCGTGTCTGAACTTTGCACTTTGAGCCCACTGTTATTGTATGTGCAGGCAAAGCTCCCCCCTCCTCTGCCATAAAGCAGCAGGCTGCTCGCTTGCTGCTCACAGGCTCTGGAGGGCAGAGAAAAGCCGTCATGGTGCAGGCGTTGTTCTCCAGTAGACCTGCAGGCTCTGTAGTCAGGCTGCTAAGCCAACGGTGTAGGCTGGAGACATGGTCCCCGGTGATGGCCCTGAAGGGTTGACTTGCTTCTTGTTTGGTTGGTTGGTTTTTAACTGCAGTGTTTGAATCAGGTACATCACCCAAGGGAAAAGACTTGAGGGGTGGAGAGGCACATCTCCATATCTCCACAGTCACATGCCAAAACTTCTCCACAGTCCCAGGTGAGTCCCCAGCAAGAAGCAGGAGCTGTCCTGAAAAGCAGAAGCTGCTTGGTCAGCTCTGGCTAAGGAGAGGGCTGAGAAGAAAAAGCCCCAGCTGTTCTGCTGCTTTCCTGCCAAGCAATAGGACCTCTGTGATGAGCTCAGTGGGTTTGACCAGCTCTTCACAGCAACAGAAGGGGACTTCCTATCTGGCATGCAGCTCTTAAAGCAGACCAGGAAAGAGTAAAAATTACCAGCACCCTGATTCACAATGCTGGAAGCTACAGATTGATCCAATCTGTACTGGTCGGATATGGTTGCCAAGAAAGAACAGGAGAGGAGAAGGGAGGAGAGGAGGGGAAAGGAAGAAAAGAAGAGGAACAGATAATCAAATTTCTCCCCTTCCCTGTTTTAAGTGGTGAACTGAACTCCTTAGGATTAGGAGGTAGTGAAATGTTTGTTGATGCAATCAGCACCTGACTGAAATGAGACACAGCAGGTGCATTTGTAATGAGGGGAGAGGAAACTTTGTCCTGTCCTCCAAAAAATGACTGCTATGAAGCCGTTTCACAATTCATAAGATCTTTTACCTGCAGGCTGGAAGAAATTGTTCTTTTAAATCAGGCCCACAACCCCAGAAGGTTATCAGGATCGCCTGCTGCAGATGGCACAGCTTGTGCTTAAAGACACACAGGGGAGAGAGGAATGGTTTGAGCCTCTTGAGATTTGCATTAGGGAGATAAGACAAATTTCACAAGATTTCCTGAGAAATAGGCACTCCACCCTTGAACTGCTTCCTTTGCAGAGCACATTCCAGTTACTCATTCTTTGCCTCCTGCGGTAAATAAACTGAGCATTACTCATAAAATTGTAGAATGAACTTTCCCATGACCAGGGAAATTGGTTATAAACAGTATCGTCTCTGAACCTGACTCGACAAAACAGAGGCAGGCTAACAAACACAGTATCCATCCACCAGCCTCTGTACCTGCAGAAGAACACAGCACATTCAGGAAAAATACCTTCTCACCTTTCTTCCACAGCAGCCTCTTCTTCGAGGAGCGGCTGCATATCAGATTTCTTTGTAAGGCTGACTGTTAAAGTTTATCTGATGAGGGTTGTTTGCACAGTTGAACAATAGCGTGGAGGTTGTTTCTTTCAGGAGATATTTTCCGTAAACTTGTATAAATCTTATCTTCAAATTTTATGGGACTACAATGGAAAACAACAGCAACAACAAAACTAAGGTTCCAAGATAAAAATATGTTCTCTGAGGTAATCCATTTCGAAGAAAAAATCTCTCCTTTATTTGACAAAATATATAATCCTGAACTGATTTTAAAGCACCTGAAATGTTCAGTGCTTAATTCTGTTATGTAATTCTTAAATCCTTCCTCTCCTGCCCAGCAGGCTGTCATGAGAAACATGCTTTGTTAGCTGGGATCACCTGTTTCACGTACACTGCCTCAGCTGTCAAAATGATGAAGAGTAAATCCTCCTGCTGAGGTGTAGAAGGAAAACATAACATTTCAGCCATGGAAGAGCTATTTGATTTATGTCAGGCTTCTAATTATTGTGATGTTTTAAAAAGAAAGAGGCAAAAAGCAAATAGAATCAGTCTTTCCAGAAGAGGTTATGGGAAAAAAAAAATTATTTTGTTTGGATATTGTGCCCTCTGTGCTGTTAAGGAACAGCACAACTGAGTCTCTAGGGAGGGGGAAAAAAAATTAAAAAAGTTTTGTTTTTAATCTTAGAAAAAATACTCTCACTGATCTGGGATATCTTTTTTCCATCAACCAGATGTTATAGCAAAGGATGGATAATCACAAAGAAATCCAATAGAAGTACAAGAGAAATACAGAAGAAGTACAATAGAAAAATGTATCCAAGAATTCAAATCAGAAGTGAATGGTTTCAAAAGCTTTAATAATATTGCTACTTTGCTACTTTGCTTTGAATAAACATAATAATGTTTTAATTCTACTATTTGCAAAAATGGTTTGCACTAACTTGTGGCTTTCTGCTACCTAAATGATCTCATATACTGGCTGAGCAATTTTCCCCAATGTCTTCAAACTTTCTGCTCTTCTGTTGGTTCAGGCATCCCCATTAGCGCGAGTGGGAACTGCAGACATGCCACATTCGCTCACAGAATCTTCACCAGCACTCGATGTCCTCAGAGACTATTTTATCCAAGTAATCAGCAATCTTTTCATTTAAATTTATAATATTTCTACCGCTATTCAAAACTGAAAACTTATGACAATGTGGGTTTTGTTTTTCACAGAGTTTATAACACTTATAAGTAAGAAGGGTCAAATCCTGATCTCCTCAGTTTATTCAGTACCTTCCTCCACCACACTTCCAAACCATGTAACTAAATATGTATGTGGACTAAGGAGATGACACAAGAAGAAGCATTTTCTAATCATATAGTGACTTTTTTTTCAAGTTGAAAGTGCTCGGTGTTTTCAGAGCAGCACACTACAGATGAAGAGCTTGGTGAGACTCTAGCATGAAGAGGGTAATGTGCTGACCTTCAGAGTTCCCTCCCAACCTAAATTATTCTATGAAAATGAATGGTGTTAAATTCTTAAAAACCACTACTTTACGTTATTTGATATATATTGTGCTATTATTTTAATACAGTGTATGGAAATAGTATATTATTATACTAAATCTGATATATTTTTATATACAAATAATGTTATTTACTAAATTACATGTATTATATTATACATACTAAATAATTATAACTGCTTAGTATTATACCTACATACACTTATCATTAGTATTTATTACAATTATAATTGTTTAGTATTAGTACCATTTATTTTCAAAGTTCATGTCATGATTTAAAATATTGTTGTGAATTAATTGGAACTGTACTTTCCTACATTTCAGATGCCTCCGAGCATCTAATCTAATATTCTCTGTCCTTTTCTGTTTTAGTAGATTCACATGTTCCACTATTAATCATCTGAGAACTTTGTACAAAATGCACTGTGGCAGTAGGATTGCCTATTTACTTATTGCTTATCTTGTTTACCAAATTACAGCAAACAAAGATAGTAAGCAAAGATATCCCAGAAAAATGTATTTTGATGTTAAAACTTTAATCTGGTTTCTTAAGTAAGCAGCGATAAAACAACACATAGAAAGCAAAAGCACCCACACGAACACCAAGCACATTTTAGGTCATCCACAGGAGAAATGCCTGTCTCCTTTCCCTCTTAAATTAACTGCAAAATCTTCACCTGACTGTGGGGAGAACAAGAATTTTCTGAAGTATTTCTGAAACATTCAGCTGTGGTGCACGCAGAGATGCTGTGCAGTCTCTTGGTCATTAACCAGAAAACTATTTTTGCATAGAACGGAAAGAAAACCACTATAAATATAGCATAGAAATGCAGCTGAGAAGTGTGTTGCCTTGGGCTGGTAGAAATGAAATAATATGGTAAAAATTAATGTATAAAAGAAGCTAAGGGTAGCAATTAAATTTCTTTGTATTATTATTATACCAAAAATACAGTCTCATACAGAACAAAGTCAGCTAAGAATAGGAGCATTATAATGTCATTAGAAATGTAACTTTTCTATTTCTGCAATAAGTAGATGAATTTTACCACTGCTACATTGATGTTCATCATCTGAATGTCTAGTCTTATGATTATACCTATGCCCCTAATATCTTTTGGCTTAATACTCCGAATAAAGAGCACGTACAGACAAATTGCTCTTTTATACTTACGAGAATTTTATTAAATTGCATAGAAGAATCAACTCAGCTTCTAGAAGTGAATGTGCTTATAGTAATTACTCACAAACAGGGGCAGATCAAAACCAAGCAGCTGGAGCAGTTTCCACCCTAGCTCTCAACTCTGCCCCTAAGGAGCTTCTGCTCATGCAGAAGAGTACATGACCTGAGGGGAACTTCAGGTCATGGGAAGCACCCATGCTTTGGAATCCAGGTCAGAAGGGAACTTGAGAAGTGAGCCCTTGTGAACCTAATGAGGTTCAACATGGCCAAGTGCAAGGTGCTGCTCCTGGGCTGGAGCAATCCTAGACATGAGTACAGACTGGGAGAAGAACTCATTGAGAGCAGCCCTGCAGAGAAGGACTTGGGGTTCTGGTGGACAAAAAGCTCGACATGAGCCAGCAGTGTGTGCTTGCAGCCCAGAAGGCCATCTGCATCCTGGGCTGCATCAACAGCGGTGGCCAGCAGGTCGAGGGAGGTGATTGTTCCCCTCTGCTCTGCCCTTGTGAGGCCCCACCTGGAGCGCTGCATCCAGGTCTGGGGCCCCCAGCACAAGGATGGGGGGCTGTTAGAGTGGGTACAGAGGAAGGCCACAAAGGTGATCAGAGGGCTGGAGCACCTCTCCTGTGAAGACAGGCTGAGAGAGCTGGGGCTGTTCAGCCTAAAGAAGAAAAGGCAACAGGGTGACCTCATTGCAACTTTTCACTGCTTAAAGGGGGCTGATAAAAATAGATGGAGAGCAGCTTTTTGCTCAATCAGATAACAACAGGAGAAGGGGGAATGGTTTTAAACTAAAAGAGGATAGATTTAGATGAGGTATTAGGAGGAAATTCTTCACTCAGAAGGTGGTGAGGCACTGAACAGGTTGCCCAGAGCAGCTGTGGATGCCCCATCCCTGGAGGTGTTTAAGGCCAGGTTGGATGGGGCCTTGGCCAACCTGATCTAGTGGGTGGCATCCCTGTGATTGGCTGAGGGGTTGGAACTGGATGATCCTGAAGGCCCCTTCCAGCCTGAGCAATTCTATGGTTCTCTGGAACCAAAGCACTCTTCTGAAAATGTCCCAAGAGCATTACTGGAATTAGGCAGAAGTCAATAACAAGTAGCTGCAATATGAATATATAAATATATCCTTCTAGTAAACCACTGCTGGGTAGACGGAAATTGCAAAAGCTCCAGAACATGAGAGAATACCGCACATGACTACAGTGGGCCATAGTTTTCAGAAAGTTACCCTGGGAAACTTCAGCAGGAAACTATGTCTTGAGGTACATTCAAGAAAAACAGGAACTTGCTGTCAGAAAACCATCTAGCCAGTGTACAGGATTCACACAATCTGACCATGTATCGAACCACATAATAACCTACTGAGATAGCCCACACCTGATGGCACAGGTGGGGCCACCTTTATGTTGTGTATATAAACCTGTAACAAACACCTCTTGTTGCACAAGCACACGTGGTTCAGAATCCAGTATGTAAACCTGACCACGCTGGTTCCCTGCGATGCTTCATAAGTAAGTATTACCTTATTGTCACTGAAGGGAAATAAAATCTCCTAAATTTGCCTCTGGCCTGCTCTCTTGCCCTTTGAGCTTGGTTGCAATCCAGCTGGATCTTAGAGAATGGGAAGTTCACACAAGCACTACCCTGGCCTTCCTTGACTGCAGCCGGCTGGTTCCTCTGCTCAATCAGGACTGTGTGGTGTGCAGGTCATCTCTCAGACAAATTGATTTTCTTATTTCTGTTTGCTGTGCTTCTCCACCTTTACTTTAAGAAAGTACATTCTTTAGATTAGGTATCCTAAATAATGTTTAAGACATGTAGTCTCTGCAGATGTTCAGAAAGCACACAACAAATCATCAAAAATGTCAAATTCAGTCCTTGAAGAACAGTCAGCATATCCACTTCTTTCTCTTTGGGTAACTGGGCTTTTTGCCCTAATGATATCCTAATGATATCTACTGACTCCAACTCTCTCTTGGTCTCTTTAGGATATTCTAATTTTTTTTTTAATTCTTTTTTTTTTTTTTACCTCACAACCTCAGTTCTTCACTCCACAAGAACACCTTTCTGTTGGTCAGCTTCATTGATAACTTCGATAACTTCATTGATAGCTTGGTAAACTCCATCCCGGTCTTTTCCTTGTAGTTTATTTTAGTTGATTCCAAATCTGAGAATTTTCTCTCTCGCTAGAATTTGTTTGTTTGTTTTTTTGTTTGTTTGTTTTCCATAAGCATAGCTTTGGTGCTCTACTTTGGCAATCTCAGAAGGAAATCTACACATCTTCCAAATTTAATTCAAATCCAATTCAATTCTTAAATAAACACAGCAGAACAGCTTTCAGGATATTCTAAAAGGTTGGTGTTCATTTTGGTGTCCACACTGGGGTGTATTTGCAAGCTGAGATAGCAAGTGAGGTTTTTTTCTGTCTCAGTGCACAGAAACTTTTGTATTTTACACATCTGTCAGTATTTCTTTGAACGTAGGACACTCCAAAATAGAGAGCACAAGCTTCAGGAATAGCTGCTGGTGCGTGCCATCCTGTCAGTGTCAGACCTTGGCAAGAAAAGATCCACTACTCTGAATGAGTCCTTTTGGACCTCGGACCCTGGCATCATCAGTCAAACTAAGACATCCTCATCTGACATTGCCCAGGGAAGTGGTTGAGTCACCATCCCTGGAGGTCTTTAAAAGACGTTTAGATTTAGAGCTTAGTGATATGGTTTAGTGGAGGACTTGTTAGTGTTAGGTCAGAGGTTGGACTGGGTGATCTTGGAGGTCTCTTCCAGCCTAGACGATTCTGTGATTCTGTGATTCTGTGTGACATCTCCTTCCACATCTCCTTTTCCTGGAGATGTTTTCTTTGGTCATCCATTCAGGAGGTTCTAGGCTAGGCTTCAAAGCCTTCTGATAATAACAGTGAAGGCTTGAAGGAGAAGCAAGAGAAGAAAGAAAGGTCCAAGAGCTTGGCTTGGTTCAGCCCTCAGAACCATTTAGAGCTCTGCCAGCATCACTGATACCAAACTCCTGCCCCATTAGCTAGTACTGCTGCACAAGGGGTTGTGGAGCCTCTCCTGGACTTACAGCACGTACTCTCAGGTTTTCTGCAAGATTCGGTGTCCAAGAATCTTTTAGAATCACACTTGAAATTTTACATCTCTCAGTACAGCTTTTCAGGAAAATACTGTCACTGCTCCCTTCAGAAAGAAAAGGGTCAGGGTCAGGGTGACTTCTGAAATCAAGGCTAGGATTGTCAAGGGGTCTCCTATTCCTAGAACGCAAGCTCCATCAGAGCACAGGTGCTTCTCACACAAGATGTTCGGCCTCTTCAGTTCTGACAGTGGTGTTGATCAGTCCCGGACAGTGTGAAGCTCAGCCTTTTTCTGCATTTCTAAACAATGCTTTTCCAGGAAAGCGGCCCGTTTGTCTCCCATATCAATCAGAAAGGATTTCTCACCCTACGCACAGAGCCCATAGTCTTCCAGGTAGTTCACAACATAGATTCAGGGTTTTTTTCATAACCTCTCACAGAGGGTATTCCCGAATGTTTCAGTACTGCTGGAGGAGTCAGAAACACTGAGCAAGGTTTATAGGACAATATCCCTCACCCAATCTCTCTAGAAAGCTTTTACCTAAAAGTCTGTCTCTGCTGGGCTCTTCATACCTACTTCATGATCTGCAAAAGCAGTGGACTGGAAATATCAAGTCTTTGCTGGCATGACAGAGGTTTTGTTTAAACACGTACCTTCTTCTTTCATTTGGGGAAATAGCTAGAAAAATCAAAAATGCATAAAGAGATTAGAGCCATAAAAACAGAGGAAAAATGTAATCTGGCAGCTCATCTTAAATCTATGCGATTCAGTTACCATACCAAGCTTTGCTTCTAGCTCTTCATTACATTATTTTGAACTATCTGCTTAGGTTGAAGAGTAGAGGTTAGGCATCAGTTTAGGTATTAATCTAGCAGTAATTTCTACCTATTCCTCAGCTGTTGAAAATGGAAATGTTAAAAACTGAAGCAAAGGCACTTTTTATGCTCTTCTTCTGGTGAGAAATTCCTTGACGCTGTGAAATCTGAGGCTGGTATTTGCATTACTTCTGAGTCCTTGATGACCTGTGTATGGAAGTAATCACCCCAGTTATCAGCAGTTGTGTTTGCAAAGTAACAGTGTTCAGGCACTTAGAGAAGATCGCTAACAAGTCTGTTTTTCATATGGGGTATCCCTTCACACACATGGCACGCTTCTGCATAAGAATGTAGTCGTATTTACTAGCAGATAAGCTTGAACTATGTTTTCCCAGCCCTCCAGTCTCTAAAACAGAAGAATCACTGTACTCCCTGGGTCTCTGTGGGGTTCTCCCTTTTTGTATTTCAAAACCTTTAGATGTTCTCCAATATCATTTGTCCCATTGCTAACACACAGCCCTACAGAGGTTATTTTTAATTTGGCTATTTAAGGCAAAGCTGACATCAGTGACTGATTGTCTCAGAATGATCTCAGAACTGTCTCTTATCTTCACAATCCATAGAATACCCCCCTCAGGTGTCTTTATTAAACTGCTTTAGACTCTGAAGCACTACATAATTGCTAAAGTCTTTGGAAATGATTCAGGTAGTGGCAGCAGTCCTGAGGTCACTGTTTGCTTGAAGCACATTCTAGATACTGCTTGGAGACTTGTCACATGAAAACTGACATGCAGTACTTCTGAAGGAAAGAAAGAGGTTGTTTAACTGCAGCTTAGTGGGTTTTTTTTGAGATCTGTAATCCACTAGTGCACTTGCTTCATGTTCTCTTCTCTCTCTACTTCATATTCCAACTTGTTTCTTTGTCTAGATTATAGAGAGGGACTGAAAGTATGTAGCTGACTTGTACCTATGGACCTGTCATAAAGTTAAAGGGAGCAGAGCTAGAGGTACTCAACATGAGTGTTCATTGGACTAAACCTCAAAAAAAAAAAAAAAAAAAAAAAAGCAGAACCACAGAATCACATGGGCTGGAGCGAGCCTCTGGAAGCTAGCCAGTCCGCTCCAACCCGTTCAAACCAGCACCAGAGCAGGGTTGCTCGGGCCCTGTCCAGTTGCATTCTGAGTATCCTGAATGATGATTTTACAACTTCTCTGCTCCAGTGTTTGACACTTCTCACTGTGAGGGAAAGAAAAAGAAAAAAATTGTTGCTTATTTATAGCACATCTGACCAGAACTTCACGTGTTCCTATTGGTGTGTGTTCCCCCTTGTCCTACCATCATGCACCTCTGAGAACAGATGGGATCCACCTCTTCTATACTCTCCCACCAGGCAGTAAAGGCAGCAGTAAGATGTCTCCTCAGCTTTCTCTTACAGCTGAGCAAACACAGGTTTCACAGCCTCTTCTCATACATTATCTACCAGTCCCCCAAAAACTCCAGCTACTAGTAGCTGGCCTCATTTTGCCTTTGGATATAATCAGGGCATGAAGAATCTCCAGAAGACCTCTACATAGCTGAGCTCTCCCATCAGTTTCATGACAGAGGTACACTGGTTTTGTGATATCTGATGTAGATATATGTAAAATTGAAGATAGCAATGTATCAAAGTTGTTCTCAGAAACAGATGATACAGTTTCTTGACAAAAGTATAGCTGTTCATATCTCCAGAATGTCCTGAGAGATAGCTGACATTCAATGTGATGATATGGAGGTTGAAGGTCCATGAGCAGTGGCATTGTAAGAGCTTGCTATTGCTGGTATTTCATCCTGTCCTTCGTCTCCTCCACATCATCTCCTACTTATTCTTAACCTTTCCCATGCTCCTAGCTGTGGAAATTTCTGCTCTTGCACCAGCTCTGGCACTCATCACAGAAAGCGAGCCAATTCAGCTTCTTGGCAGAAAACAATCCACTTTTATTTTGTCTAGGTTTGTTCTCTGCCATGTTAATGAGCTCAGACAACTCAAGAAGGGATCCAACAAAAAACAGACCCATTTCACAAGCAGCAGAAACTGCACAGGCAGGAACTGGATGGCAGTAGTAAACACGCATTCTTTTAGTACCTATGTGCTGCTGGCTCAGCTTACCCTGTGGAATCGTGCCTCTGCTGGTTATTATTAGGTAATTCAGCCCTGCTCTCTCTGAGGTCAACAGGAATGCAGTTACTGATTCCTGAGAAATGTAGCGGATAAGGAATGCAGTGCCTTTTGACCTGAGGGAGAGCTGTCCTTTACCTCTGCTCTGCTAAGCATTTGCTGCGTGACCACTGGTTAGTAATGCAGCCGCTCTGAACCTTTCTCCATATCTGTAAAAAAAATGCTAGGAGCATGACACTGCTGCAGGAGGTTTCGTAGAGCCAATACACCAATAGCTTTTGAAGTTCACAGACAAAGAAATACGTGGATCCTGGGGCCTTCTAACTAACTTGGGTAAATGCCATGACCACCATAGAATAATCAGTATTAAATTCTTAATGCCCTTTCTCTGGATGTTGCTTGGCAATTCAGCATGAAATAACAAAACTGAAATTGCAACCAAAAGCATGGGGTGTGCTTCCTTAAATACACTAAAATGGATTTTCCTTAATATAATTAAATATATTTCTACAAAAATAGCATATATTTGATTATATGTTTCAATCAACACTATCATTCTGGACTGTATGATGCTTCTCACTTCAAATATTCCTTTTCTGTATGATGCTTCTCACTTCAAATATTCCTTTTCTATTTTTAGTTCTTCTGCATGATGCAAGAGCTCAGGTTAGTGCAGAATTAACAGAAATTCTTTAAATCCAGTGTAGTGATAGCTTCCAGGTTCTCATACAACTTCCTTCGATAATTCTTAATAGTTTCACTACAGCTGTCCTGGAATTTTTGATATCCACAGATGGAAACCAAACTCTAGAGTATGTAATGCTAAAATTTCAATTCTGAGCCTGGGTTTACATAGAAAAGTGACAAATATTAATATTTAGAGAAATACAACCTTTTTTTTTTCTTCTAATCCTATCATTATACATAGATATTTCTAAAAATAAGCTTAAATTGCTAATATCAAGTGCAAAAAAAAGATATATGTCAGAAGATGCGCTGTATGAATAGCAATTGCCTTGCCTTTGCTAATTTGAAAGTCAAATTGAAGAATAGGATGAGTCTATGTGAAGCGGTCTTCATATCATCCATTTATGGAGCACAAACTAGATTAATTCATTTGACAGGGAAAAATAGGATACAAAAAGAAAGAAAGCATAAAAAAGAAAGCCAGCAATATATAGCATCTAAGGAAACAAGTAGAAAACTATCTCAAATTTAATGCTTCTCCTCGATGCAGTGTCCATTCTCCCTCAGGAGTTAATTTTGCAGTAAGCAGCCATAATTTCTGTATGGAAGCTAGAAGACCAAGCACCTCAGAGTTAAGGATTTTGAGGCATGGAGTAGCTACTATACCAGTAATGAATATTTATATTTCTCTGAATTATTCATTTTAATTCCCAAGAATGTTTACTTTTATCTATATGAAAATTGTGTTTTTTTTTCTTTTTTCTGATTTTTCCGTTTTGAAAAACTACTTTTCAAAGTGGCATTCATTGTAAATTCAAGTATGAATTTACTTCATCCAACTGTTGCTTTTGTCCACATGAGAGACAGTAACTGCAACAATGATTGCTCAGGGTCTGAAGAGTGAGAGAGTGATTCTAAATATAAAATGTCATTCAGGGAAAACTATTGTTTAATATCAGGTCAGAAGTAAAATGCATCCTGCAAGACATCTATTGCATCACAACAGTCATGGCTTCACAATTAAACTGTTCTTGCCAAATGGTGACAGAGCACTGTGGACACCTTCCAAAATAAGCCTAGGATAGAGAACAGAGTTGCTTGTTCTAATCAGCTTCCTCTATATCCGTGGAAAGGCTCCCTGTATACGAGTGCTGCAAACCACGTACGTAAATGCGAGGGCACCAGCAACCAAGGTCATGATCTATTTGTGTTTGCTCCTTGGGGTGGCATGAGAGACTGAATGTATTCAAACGTGCAAGCATCTGCAATCTCACATGTATCATTCATGCTCCCAGTAGGCAAAAGGGTACATGCAACAGCGTAACTCATGATCCTGGCACGCTTCACACTTTATGTGTACACCTGCTGTAGGCCAATTCCAAATATTTCCCTTCAGCTCTTCCTACAGGAACACAAAGATCAGACATCAGTAAGGCACATGAGGATTCAGCCAGCCGAGCTCTCTGTCACTAACAGGCGAAATGGAAAGACATGTGGATGTCTGGCATCCACTCTTTAATTCACACAGTATCACATGCTTGGAGTAGCCTGACACGGTCACATTTTGTCCTCAACTTGAGGTCAATAAAGAAGAATCAGCCAGAAAGAGCAGAATGTAATTACCAACACCCCTCCATCATTCTGCTGATACTGAAAAAAAAAAAAAAAAAAAGGTGGGTGGGGAGGGGAAGGTGTTATTAGCTATTGAAAACAGTTCTTTAGGAAACAAATTACTTGTCTTGGAAAAATGTATTGTAAATATTTATGTGCTTAATGAATGTGCATCAAATATGTTCGTTACCTGAAAATATCCAAAACCACCAGTGGGGTTATACATACTCAGAAGTGGAGAAACACAGATATTCATGCTCCTTCAGGCACACTGCTTCCATTACCAAGCTAATTCCTTTAACAATATCTGAGCTGCATGCAGCCTTGCACCATCTCACCGCAGAGGTATGGCCGCAGCTCCACCCTTCCTTCCTCTGCAAACAGCTTCCTTGGAACTGTGCCCACTATCTGTACTGACAGGTCTGCAAAGAGCAACTTTCAACTATAAAGCAATAAATACCACAGGGAAAGAAAAATAGAAGTGTTCAAACACCAAATAAAAACATTGAAGGATAAAGAGTACGCTGTTCTATTGAATATTCATATTATACTATTCTGTTGAATGAGCTAGGAAGACTAGCTAAGTTGTTCTCCATGACACTCTGTTTACTAGAGTCTGCCAGAATTCTCTGTCTGTCTTAATCAAGAGTCTGCTGCAGGGTAAAGAAACAGCACAGGTTATCATTGCCATCTCTCCTTTCCCAGGTGTGTGAAAATACAGAGACACTGCTAAAGAATACCCAAGAAAATGGTAGATTTGCACATCCTAGGAAATTGCTGTAACTCAGTGATCTCTATAAATTGTATATAGGTGCAGTAGTGTTTCATGTTTTGCATAAATATCAGTCATGATATTACTTCCTCCTTTTCTGGATCCTGAGAGACCTCAACTTTTGCTGAAAATAGTTATGTCTTACCTCGAGCTAAAATTTAGGTTCAAAACATCATATGGCAGGTTTTAAAAGAAGCAAAAGAAAATACAAAAATCATACTAATTATACTGATGAATTTAGACTTCAATAAGATCTTCTGAGATTAATTCCCTGAGCTGTTAGTCTGTATGAAGATGGTGTAGCCCTGCATAAACTTTTTAAAGTCAGCTGTGGTTACTGCCCATGGCTGTAGCGTAGAGGTTGCCTGCAGTGTAGGTTGTGAGAGTTGACAGGTGGAGAATTTGGAGGGTTCTCCTGCACAGCCAGAGAGGATTGTTGTCACCTCCTTGCACCACCTGCCTCTGGTCATTCTCTATGGGCTGCAGAATCAAAGTCTCAGAGCTAAGTAATCTCTGAACTGTAGCTGACATTTTAAGAAGAAATACCAGTCGTGGTTAAAACATTTTAGGGTAACAGAGAATCTTTCATAATATTTAGTAAGCGGTTCCAGTGCTTTCTTACTCCAACTCTTAAAAACACGCAACTTCTTACTAAAACTGTTATCTGTCTCATTCCAGATTTTGTAATTACAGGCTGTAACTAAGTCATTTGCTATCTATTATACATTAGTAAAGAGCCTTAGCATCCATGCCAAGGTGCCCCAATGGCAACAGACACAAAAAAAATGGTACGCTGGAGGCACTGGATCAGATGTCACACCAAATACTACCAAGCAGCAGCAATCTGATTGCGTCTGACCATATTCTGACAAAATACCTCAACTTTGGACAACTACCACCAACGGGAAACAAAGACAAATCTATTTAATTGGAGCCGGCGGAGGACAATTTACCGCAACATTTCACTAGTTAACTTCTCACATGCTTTAGTCAGCATTATTAGCTTTTGCAACTCGATCACGGGTCTTGCAACACCAGCGGTTTTTCTTGAAGCACTAGTTGCCTCCACGTAGGAAGGCCGGAGGACCAAGATCATGGGGTTTTGTTTTGTTTTGTTTTTTGAAGTCAGTATTTCTGCTGGATGCAGAGACCAGCTTTGCGAAGCGACACCGGCCCCGTTGCGGCCGACGTTTCACAGGTGGCTGCCTCAGGCCGGGTGGCTGCCTCACAAGCCCTCGGAGCTGCCCGGTACCGGACAGAAACGGGCTTGGAGAGGGACACGGAGCCGCCCCGGGCTCCCCTCAGGAGCCGCCTCAGCCTTCCCGCGCCGCCAACGGCTGCCCTCGCGCCGCCAACAGCCACCGGCGGCCCCCCCCGCACCGCCCGTCACGCGCCCCCCGCCCCCGCCGCGCCCCGGGCGCCGATTGGCTGCGGGCTCGTGACGCGCGCGGCAGCGCCCCCCGCTGGCCCCGCCCCCTGGCGGCCCCGCCCCGCCCGCCGGCTTCACTCGGTGGCCACGCGCCGCGGGCGGCCGGGCAGCGCGAGCGCGGCCGTTGGCGCCTCTGCCCGCTCCGCGGCCGTTGCAAGGCGGGGACGGGCGGCGGCCGCCGTTGGCCGTTAGCCGGGGGGGGGCCCCCTCATGGCCGCGTCGGACCGCGTGGCGCTGGGGCCGCTGGTGGGCTCCATCGATCAGGGCACCAGCTCCAGCCGCTTCCTGGTGAGCACGCCGCGGGGATCGCGCGGGGAGGGGGCCGGGGCGGGGACGCTGCTGCGGGTCCCCTCCCGGCCTCCCTTCGCCCTTGGGGAAGGGCAGCGCCGCCCTGCCCCGGCTGCCGCCCCCGCAGGAGGACGAGGAGGGGCGGGGGGGCGCTGAGGGCCCCCCTGGCCTGCTGCATGCGGGAGGATGGAGGTCCCTCCGGGCGGCCGCGGGGCGATAACGTGTATAAAAGCCCCACCGGCCGGGCTCCAGACCGCTGTGGTGGCCTCCTGGGGCGGCTGCTGCAGTTCCGGTCTCGGTGTCGGCGCGTCCCGGCGTTCAGGTGGCTGAGCTCGCCCACCCTGCGGAAGGTGGGCCCGGCTGAGCACCGGGGGAGGACGGGCTTGTCTAAGGATGGGGCGGTTAATGACAGCCCTCTAGGCTAAGGCTCTAGTCATTTCCATATTATGCAATAGACAGTAACTAATGTCATTACTATCTACCTAACTTACTAGATCAGCTTCCTGCTTGCAAATCTCTGTGCATGCTGTCCTGTCTCCTAGTCAATAAGTCGTAGCAATTTGACATAGGCCCCGGTGATAGCTTCTGTTCTGGAACCGACATAGAGGTAGCAACCAGATAGGGAATGTTGTCAAATGTGCACAGTACTGAACTGGGAAGATGAATGAGATATGCTTCCCCCATGTGGAATTTTCTTTCACGAAGCAGGAGACCGAGTATCTTGACCTGTGTTACCGTTATTTCTCAATATCACGACCTTCATGGGATTGTCAAATGACAAAGCAGAGATCTAGGGGTGGAGAGAAACTCCAAACTGACAAATGACACCAGCGGGCTATCTGGAATGCCAGTCAGGAGCCCTTTTCAAAAAAATAATTGGAAAAGTTCCCTGTAATGCCTGAAAATAAATTCTGTCTGCTCTACACATGCAGCTGAGTTAACTCTTTTTCTTAGCCTACAAGGCTAACACTAGTAGAACTGAAAGTGACACTTTGAACTTTATACTCAAGATCTTTTTATGAATACAAGTTCTGCTAAAAAGAAATTCCTTGCACTAGTTGCATTCATCAGCAGTTTTTATACTGTTAGTTGTTTTTTGTCTGACATGAAGTATGTTTCTGTTCAGGGATTCAGATGCTCAAATAAAGAAGAGGCCATACCTTTTTACTTCCTTCTTTTTAAGAAAGTGTACTAGTACTGTACAGCCATTACCTTTTTTTATTATTTACTTTTGAGACAGAGGACATAAGATTTTGAAGAGCCCAAAGATGTCTGGGTGAAAAGTGTGGTTAGGGTAGCATCAATAGTTCAGTCTAAATGGTGGTGGCCAATTCCCACGTGGTGTTCCACAGGGGTTGGTAGTGAGGGCTGATACCCTGTGGTATTCTCATCAGCATCCTGGATGATGGGTCAGGATGTGCTCTCAAGTTTGCAGGTGAGCAGTTGATTGGAATTCCTGGTGGAGAAGCGGCCTGTCAGAAGCGTCGTGAAGTTCAACAAACTCTAGCGCGTGGGACAGAGGGCTTGGAAGCAGCTTGGTGGAAAAGGATCCAGAGTCCTGCCGGACAGCAAGTTGAGCATGAGAGAGCCGTGTGTCCTTGCAGCGGTGAAGATTAACCCCATTAAGAAGAGTACAGCCAGCAGGTCAAAGGAACTAATTATTCCTGTCTATGTGCCACTTACATGGCAGCACTGAGAACACTGTGTCTGGTTTTGCCCCCCCCAGAGGAACAGAGAGTCCAAAACATTGAGTTTAGTCCGGCAGAGTTTGGCTAATGCAGTTCGTGGGCTGCAGCACATGACATGCAGGGTGAGGATGGGAGACCCTGGGCTGTTTGTCCAGGGGAAATGTAAGGAGGCATGGAAGTGGTGTCTCTAGCTATCTAAACACTGCGTATAGAGAAAATATAACAAGGCTTTTCTCAGAGGGGCACAGAAAAAGAAAACAGGAAACAAAGACAAGTTACAGCAACATAAACCTCAAATAAATCAAGGAACAAAAGGTTCACTAGGCTCAAACGCTGGATCGGGGCTCAAAAAGACAGATCTCCATCCTTGCAGGTACTTAACACCTGGCTGGAAAAGGCCCTGAGTAACTAGGTGTAATTTTAAATTTAATATTATTTGAGCAGTGGGTCAGGCCAGAGGACTCCAGAGATTCCTTCCAGCATTACTTATTCTGTGATTCTATGTATGGACACAAGCCAGGATTTGTGAGATTCTCCTGCTTACATGAATGAGGCTGGCCGATGATAAATAAGCACCAGAACTGAGGAAACTGCATCTCTGTTACTGCCACTCCTTGTTTATCCTTAGCACACACAATGCACACAAACAGTTTTAGTTTATGCTGTAGCCTTGCCCTCAGAGGACCTTTATTTGGATCTTTTTTTCTGCAAAAGAAACCGTCATTCCTTGTGTGAGTTCTCAGTTTTCCTGTTAAGTTGGGATGAACTTGGATGACAGGATCAGAGTTACTGGGGAGAGCTCAGTGCTTTGAGTGCCATCACCATTGCTTGCAGCTCATTTTCTTAAGATACCAAGCTGGAGGAAAAAGGGGTAGGCTGAACAACTGTACCTGAGTGACTAAATTCTGATCTAGATGTTTTGCCAAATACATTCATCAAATACTTACATCTATCATATTCCATTTTATTCAAGAATGATATCATTAAAATCCATTGTAACTCCTGCTACTTTTGCTAAAAGCCTTGGGGTCAGGAGCTAATGGCTCTGCCTGATCTCTTGAAACGTATTTGCTGGGTAAAGCCTTTCTGGTATTTTATCCAAGAACAGCAAGAATTGAAATATTCGATGAAGTGTCAATACAGTGAAGTACACCTACAGTACTCAGAGTCCTAGGTTTATCAGTCAGTCAGATTTATTTTTTTTTCCACGCCCTGCACATTTTTTTTCTGCCTTGATATCCAGAAGAAACACTTCAAATAAAATTGTATCACATTATAACCATTCTTTTCAGTAAACAGAACCAGCTTTTACTTAAGGAAACACTTAGTATCCATTGGGCTTACCCTACAGAAGGGAATCTCTTCTGCTCCTCTGATAAGTAGCCCAACCTTTTGGGGGGGAAAAAAAAAAAAATTGGCCACGTAGCTAACAAGAAAGTTGAAAATGTTGCAAATGCTTTATTTTTTTCCCCCAACTCTTAGCTTTTATCACTTAAAAGGGTTATGGTTTTGCTTTTTATTCCCGTAATCATAAGTGCTTCTGGAGGAGGGGAGGAGCTGTTTGACAGGAGACTTCCAAGCAAGATAATTTCTCTGAGACAATTTAAATTGTGCTCATTCATGAAATCTGCCTGCCTGCTTGCTAATTTTAGTTAAATGCTAAGGGTGGAATTATTGTTTTTGTCATCCTTTCCCCAGTTGGGTTGATTTCAATGCAGTTTCAAAACTCCGTCTTTGGGCGTGTTGGCCTACAAAGCCATAGCTGTTTCAGCTTAACATAAACTCATGAAAACACAGCATAGGCTAACTGAAGTAGCTTTTCTGCAGGTAGAGTTATGACTATCAGGAGTGACAAAGCTTGTAAGTAATGGTAAGTTACTTGTAAAATATGTCACTGTTTATTGCGTTTTCAGCCATGCAGCTTCTTCATCACTTACACGAGCCTCATGTTTGTTTGTCTCACGGTTCTTTTTCATTCTTTGAAAATTGGTAGGGCTGGGTGATCTGAATTCTTTTCCACTAAGATGATAAAGGGTGAATGTAACGCCATGCAACTGTTAGCACTATTTAGTGTGTTGTCATGGATGAGACCCTAGAAACAGCTTGAATTAAATGATCAGCTTTTCTGTTTGTCTGCTTGCTTCCTTACAACATAGCTACATAGGTGTTCCTTCTCTGCTTCGTTGTTTTGAGAGTCAAAACTCTAGCTCTACTTCTTTGTATGATACATTTGCTGGGAGAGGAAGGAGGGTGTTACTCTTTTTGCCTTAATCTCTCACCAGAGCGTTCGGTACATTTCTAGATGTTTTCACTGCCTTCCATCAGATCATCTCTGCCACAAGATAGCTCCACATGCCCAAATGGCCCAGACAATTCTGTATCTACTGCTGATACAGTTAGGGCAAAACCGACTTTGACTTTTTTTCCCCTATGAGAAGTGAGAGATTATTATCATAAACTGGAATCAGCTATTAATGAATATGAAAGGAAGGAAAGCAGTGACGGAAATACACTTCAAACCTGTTTCAACAAGAATGTGTTGACCTTATCTGCGTTAGTCATTGTCACCTATTTCTCTCACACCACCGTCAGAGAGAAACAAGGACAGTTTTTCTTTTTTGGCTACAGCCTGGTGGAGGTGGGCAAGAGCTCCAATTTGTTCTGCTTATTTACTACTTTGTTTACCATTTTCTAATGGGTTTAAATGTAATGTCTCCTTCATGTTTAGCTTCCTTCTGTGTATCATAATTCCATTATCACTATATAACATGGTATTGTTTTCAGCGACACTTTTTAGTCCCTTGCCCAGAGGTACAGGGAGTGTTTGCTGCTTTTGTTGAGGATGTCAGAAGCTAGCGGTTTTGTTTGTGTTGGATTGGGAGTTTGCGTTTACCTAGTTCTTCTCTATGGGCATGAAAAAAATCCATGTGTTTGTAGTCTTACTGGTTCTGTTGAGAAATTATTCCTGCTAGAACAGCTTACTTAGAAGGAGGCAAAATCCTCGCTCTGCTAGGGCTTCACCATTTATTATCTGCAGGTCACACACTCTAGGTTTAATGAATGACCTCGTCTGGTTGAATCTGTGTTTATTTCCTTCTAAGAGCAGGGATCCTTATGTGCTACCTCCTATTTCAAGGAGTACTAAATGATTAATGGTGAATGATTACTGAGTGATATTTAACATTGCTAATAAGTCACATACATATTATACCTGTGTTCAATAAAATGTCTTCTATCTTTATTATAAAACCTTAGTAAATGTTACTATGCTTTTGGCATAAAGGGAATTTCAAGTAAAAATATCTTGCTACATACATGCAAGACTCAATCTCTCCTATTAACTGTATTGCTTAGCATTTTAAGACCCTTATCCAATTATACCAATTCCTTGCAAGCATGCAGTACTGACAGAGCTTACCCTCTTCTAGGATAGCTTCATGTCAAGCCTGAGCTGGTAGGTGAAACAGAGCTAAGTAAATACAGTGGAAAAAATACAGTGGTGCTTTTCTGTGTAATCTCTCGGGTGATAACAGAAAAGGAAGAACATGGACCTCTTTAAGAATTCTTTTCTGGGGAATAGAGTGGAAAAATTAACTTTTAACATTTTCCAGAGAGATTGTGCTGTTTCCATCCTTGAAGATTTTCAAGACCTGCTTGGAAAAAATCCATGGGCAGCTTGGTCTTAAACCCATGGGTGACCCTTCTTTGAGCAGGAGGTTGTACCAGAGGTGTCTAAAGGTCCCTTCCAGCCTGCTCTATTCTACAATTCTAATATGTAACTAAAATGTTTCTGAACATCAGGATTTCAACAGTTATCATTGACAGCAAAGCTTACCAAAATATTGCATAAATCCTAATACCTGAACCCTGCTTATGGATATTTTTTTGTAGTTGTTGATAGATGAGAAAGGGGCTATCAATTATAACTTCACTATATTTATTGCAAAGAACAAATGTTATTTATTGTTGTTTAAACTTCTGTGTTCATAGAAAATTAAATTGTGTAATTTATTTGCAGGTGTTTAATGCAAAAACAGCGGAGCTCTTGAGTCACCATCAGGTTGAGATACAGCAGAAATTCCCTAAAGAAGGGTATGCATTTTCTGTGACTTTTTATTCATTTATGGACATTTCAGTAGAGCATATGTATTGTTGTGTATGAATGACCAAAACTGAAGTTGATGATCTAAAATGACTATTTAGAACGTACTATCCACTATAAATGATTCTGTGGTAGGAAAAATGGCATAATATAACTACTTTAGGCATCTAGTATGTGCTTTGTGTTACGTAAACTAAAAATACTTAGTTTTTCACTCTGACCAATCATTAACATGTTCTCTTGTGGTCTCATTTAAAGTGGTAAAGCTGGTTATTTTTGCAATTTAATCATATTCTTCAGCTTAGTCCATAGAGATGGCACAGTTTGTTCTCTGAGGTGTTTTTTGTTTGTTTGACCTACCATTTTGTTAACTGACTTACTGGTTGCTCCAAAGCCCTCTGCATGGGATGAAACAAAACAAAATTCTTGTTTTCTGCAGATAGTTTTGCTATGAAAATACAGCTTACTCTTTAAAAATGCTTTGAAAATCGTTAAACTTCTTATAGGTATGTAAACCATTCTCTGTAATTATGATTGTGTCAAAATGATCAGACTTGATTTTTTTTTTCCTCCTAACCGTAATTTTTTAAAACGTGCATTTTTATTGACTGTTCAAGATGGGTGGAACAAGATCCAAAGGAAATCTTAAAGTCAGTCTATGAATGTGTGGAAAGAACCTGTGAGAAACTGCAACAACTGAACATAGACATCACTAACATAAAAGGTATTTCCAATCCTTAAGTGTAACTCATGACTTTAACATGCTCATAGTTGAGCAAGTCAGATTCTTTTTTAAGTCAATAAGGAGAAAGTATGCACTAGCCTCAAAGAAAATGTTAACTCTTACTGAGAGTCATTTGTTTGGGAGGAGTAATGAGAAAAGAGGCTGTTCGTGTATATTAGCAATGCAAAATCTACAGAGTAGACTTAACCAATCTTACAAAATCACAGAGACAGGCAATGAATGAAGAAATTCTGAAATGTAAAATGTTTAGGAGTTACTGAGAGAAAACTAGTTTACCTGTCAGTGTTGGTGCTGTCTCAGTTTGTGGTAAATAAAAAAAAGATTTAGAGCATGTAAGTTAAGCAGTGAAAGATGAATCGACAGTTAATAGAAGTAATCTTTCTAGACTGTAACATGAAAAAGTTGGAAGCATTTTATTTCCCATTTACGTTCCTCTTCTCCTTACCTGTTCGTCCCTCATCTCCACCTCTCCTTTCCCTCCCTCACCCCCAAAAAGAGGAAAACAAACCTTCTGAAAAGGATACTTCTTTCTATTTTGTCCTGAAGCCATTGGAGTCAGCAATCAGAGGGAAACAACAGTGGTTTGGGACAAGATCACTGGAGAACCTCTTTATAACGCAATTGGTAACTGCTATACTTTCTAAATATGTAGCATTGTAGAATGAGTGTGTTGTAGAAAAATGCTTTCCTAGTTCTTTTCAGATCTCATTGTGACATAACCTACTGACTTCTTTGAGTGTTTGAGATCTGTGTCATCAGCTGTGTGTTTGTATACACAAGTACAATTAAAAAAGACTATTTTGTTAATTATTACCTAATAACTTAATAAATCACTTAATAGTCTTTTAACAAAAAACAGTGTTCCTAAGGGGTTTTGTACATCCTTAGCGTGTCATGAAGTCCTGACTTATGCACAACCAGTTCTGTTAAAATGAAGGAGCTTACTAAATTTTCAGGATTTGATTTAACTTTGATTTAACTTTAAAGGAAACACATGTTAAGTAGATTTAATTAATACTTACTGATTTGTATTTGTATAAAAATAATTTACCTTGGCTTTTGAGATTGACAGCTGAGAAATGGTAATTGTCTAGATTGTTTCTCTTAGCCTATGGCAATTTAGTTTAGCAGTTTATCATTGCAAGATCAGGACTCCTCTATGTTTTCCTCTGTTGTTTACAGCTTTATCTTCAGCTGTACTGTGATAGCTCTGGCATAGCACTTTAGTTCAAAGTTTTCATGTTATAGTAAATAATCAACCTGCTGTTTGTTTTGACCTTCCAATTTAATGACACTCATCTGCTATAAAGTAAGCAGTATTAGTCATTTGCTTATACTCTGGTAGAGAAAAGTATATATCCTATTATGTGGAAAATCCTGTTTGACTTTTCAAATCATTAGTTTTTCTAAATCAAATGAGTGTATCCAACCTTTTTTTTTTCCCCCACAAACACGCATTAAAAATAGAATGGCAATACAGTATTCTTTCAGCTGTGTTAAAAAAATAAAAAAAGAAAGCAATAAATAAAGACAGGAATTTACTGCCAAGAGCTCTAATTTTGTAAAAGCAGCTTACATATCTCACTATTGGTGTGTTAGATCATTTAATTAATTCATTTTATTCATGTTTGTAGTGTGGCTTGACCTGAGAACCCAGTCAACAGTTGAAAGGCTTCTTAAAAGAATTCCAGGAAACAACAAATCCTTTTTTAAGGTGAGAGATATTACAGACTAAATAGCAGCTGGATACTTATTGCTACAGTATATAACGTTTTAGGGATTTTTTGCTGAAAAATTCCCCCAAAGTCAGTCAGTTGTAGCTTCTAGTTCCTTCTTAGCTGTAAAGTAATTTTAAAAAATGCATAATACTATCTACTGATCTGAGACTCAAAACAGATTTATAATAGTCCTTACATATTCTTACTAGAGAATTGGGTAACCTTTTGTAAGACTTAATCGAGCACTTTCTATCCAATCACTAAATATCACACCAAAAAATTAAGATCGAGTAGAAAAAAAGTTCAAAAATCATTTACTGATATGAAATATTATCATTTTTCATCGTATGCCATAACATTGAACTTAATTACAACCAGTCTGAGAACTGCAGAGATATTTTATGAAAAGCAAAATCTTCCTTTTTTTTTTCCTTAATAAGAGTATATATAAGAATTTGGAAAATAAATGCTTGCAGAATGGTATCAAAATTCTTTGATTTATGTTTTCCTTGATTGATTATGTAAATATTTTATATTTTATATATTTTATTTTAGCCACAAAATGGATGTAAGAGAGCATGTAAACTTATTTGATTTTTAAGTTCAAATAGAATACAAAATCCATCTTTCTTGTGTCATGTTGTTCATTTTTATCTACTTTACTTGCTGTCTAGTCATGGAGATATCCTGGATGAGACCAGACTTCTGCAAATAACCGTTTCCACGTAAATGGTCTTTGTACTGAGTTTAGATCAGCTTTGATCTTTGTCCATTAGTGCACTAGCCATTTGTTTTTGATACTTTTAGATTTATTGTATGCTTAATACTTACTAAAAGAACAAGTTTGTTTAAGTTATCTGACTTTTGAATCTTGCATTTTTCATTTGATATGACTATTTTTATATTTAACTGTAGTATGTGTTGAAAAGATCTTTGTATGATCTCTAAATGCTTTTTTTTGATTATTTGTTTCTTTTTATGTTTTTGATTTTACAGTTTAGGACTGGTCTTCCACTTAGCACTTACTTTAGTGCAGTGAAACTTCGGTGGCTTTTGGATAATGTAGAAGAGATTAGGCAAGCAGTTGATAATGGAAGAGCAATGTTTGGGACTATTGATTCATGGCTTATATGGGTATGTACTTATGAGTTTATTATTACTCTTCTGTAAAATGAATTTCCATTTCCCATACCACACAAATTCATTACAAAAGCATTTTTTCCTGAAGACACAGACAGAACCAAATTTTGAGTATTTACAGGCTGCTTGTAATAATATTTAATCATAATTTTCTAACCAATTTCATACTTTTCTTCATCTAGAAAAAGGGATTTTTTTGTCTCCTACCAGTTCACTTGCTGAATATAGCCTGTTTTTTAGCACAACTTTAGGCAGAGAGATGGGATCCTAGCAGGAGCGTTGTATCACATGATGCCCACTGATCACACAGTGATGTTGTTACAAGCTGTTAACGAAACTCCATTAAAGCTCCTTACAAAATGAGCTTGTACTGTCCATATAGCACTACGTTTTTTTGTAGAAGCTTACTTTTAATTTCCCACTTTCTGTAAAACGTTGCTTATGCCTTTCAAAAAACTTGGACTTCAGAAAGATGCATTAGCCACCTTTGCAACATAAGAATCCAAGAGGTACTGCAGTACCCTTACTATTGTACTGCTGGACCCATACTATCTTTTCCATGCCTTAATTCCACTATATTAAGTCTTCCCCTTTAGTTGTTGCAGAAATATCAGTTTTCGCACTCCCAGACTGAAAGCTTTGTGAATTTACTTTTTTTTTTTTTTTTTTGTAATTTGTTGAAGTAAACATGTATCTTTTCACGGCAAATACAGGTGTGTTTTTTTTATTCAGTGTTTGACAGGTGGGAAGAATGGAGGTGTTCACTGTACAGATGTAACCAATGCCAGTAGAACGATGTTGTTCAACATTCATTCCTTGGATTGGGATCCTGAGCTCTGCCAGTAAGCTCAGATTTTCAGTTATATTGTTCTTTAAGTAGATTCTGTAAGTGATATGTAAAGAAACATTTAATAGAAGAATTTGTTGTTGAGACTACAGTCAGTTATTACTGTTGTATTTACTGTTAACATTAATAATTAAGATTCATTTTTCTCCAAATGTCCAAAATCCAACTATCTGGATTAATTAAAAAAGCAGAGCCTTGATTTTTTTCTGTCAGTAGAGGACTATTGCATGGAAACAATGGCATTTAATATTTTGTTTATTTCTTAATTAAATTTTTAGTCAGTTACAATTAATAACAATATTATAAAGATAGTGTTGGAAGAGCAAAGACTTCCCATGTGAAAGCGTTGGACATGTCTTCAAAATACTCAAATATTTCTCATTTTACTCCCTGATTCAGTGTCACATTATGTAAGAAGTGGGGAAACATATAGTGATGGATTAAACCCTAGAAATCAGTTACCTATTTTTGTTTATAGCTTATGTTTATTTAAGAAAATAAATGCAGAACCCTTCGTGATTTATCACTGACCATATATATAACTTCTTTTGTATTGTGTTCAGGTTCTTTGATATTCCTATGGAAATACTTCCAAAAGTACGAAGCTCATCTGAGATTTATGGCCTGATGGTATGTTTTCTTGTGACGTTGATCTTGTAAAATATAATTATATCAATATTGATTGACAGAATTTTCATTAAAACTAATGGCTTTTCCTAGACTGGTATTGTTCGGCTTTTTCTAGACCAGTATTGTTTGATTTGTGAGTAATATGTCATTATCGCCTGTGTGATATTATATGAAGTTAAATATCAGTCAAAAAAGCAAAGCAAGATGAGAGAGGTTTTTGATAAATATAAGACAAGTTGTTGACAAGTACTTATTGATGTAGAAATTACCCATCAGGTTGCAAAGTGTAATCAGTAGATCTAAAGTAATGAGCTTGCTGTTATTAAGGCACCGTATTTGTACTTCTTGTACAACTGAAAAAAAAATATGTGAAAGTTACTTAATGGTCTAAGAAGACTGGACAAAGTGTGTAATGTCTTATTCCCATATAACTGAAGGTAGAATTTGTTCAGTTTCTATGAACTAGCAGATCACAAGTGATACCGTAAGATTGCTTTTTTGCCTTTTGTTTTTAATAAACTCCTTTTGCAGTGTATATTTACATAGAACTTCAGTTTAAAAAAAAAAAATAATAACATTGTGAACTCTTACACTAATTGCACTGCTCCCAGTGGAGCTGTGAATGTAACTTAGGAGTAAAACATGATTTGTTATCATTGGCCTGAGGTTTCAAGTTTACTTTGATGTGTAGTACCAATTCTTCTGATAAAGTGACATCTAATTTATTCTTAAAGCTTGAGAATAGGATAAGCTAGATGTTGTGGTTTCACATTTTTTCATGGTATTTTACCCTATTGCTTACTAAGAACATACAAGCATTTTGTAATTAACACAAATTAAAATTTTATTTAAAAAGAAATTCTAATTTGCCTGAAATGTAAGTACTTTTGCTAATCTGTCAAAAATGATGCCACTAGAAATCTTACTAACTTTTACTAATGCAAATGGTCAGATGAGAGTGAGCTGTATTAAGCTGAATGAGTGAGGCAAATGAAATACTAGGCAATGTGGTAATGAAAAAGGAGATACAACCTGGCAACTGAAACAGAATAGCTGGTCATTGGTCACTTTAAATTTGAACTTTTGTTTCTCTTCCCCTTTCCTCCCATTTTTTTCTCATTCTTCCTTTTGCTGACTAGAAAATCTGTCCTAGCCTGGTGAGTAGAGGCTTCCATTAGGCTGACCACCTCTATGTTATCCACTCTGTTCAGGTGCTGTGCATTTCCATTGATTTTTAGTATTAGTAAAAGCATGCTTTCTAGACCAATAAATTTGGCAAGTATTTCCAAATTTGAGATATTACAGTATGTGCTCATGTCAAAGTTGCTTCTGAAGTGTAATCTTTATGTAAGTATTTGCTTTAATTTGTAGGCTGGGGAATATTTCTTTTCACAGCGAACACAAAAATACAGCTACTGTCTACTAAATGCTGGCTTTCTCATTTTATAAATGAGGAAACTGAGCCATTCTGTCTACAAATATTAATTCTATTATATTGAAACATTAGATTCATGCCAGGGTTTTTAGTGCATCTATAAAATGAATTACCTTAATTCCAGTCAATTGAAATGAGAATTAAAAAATAAATAAATAAAAATCAGATTGGAAATGCACTTGCATGGCTTCACTGAAAATTCATTTTCACAATTCCACAAAGAAACAATTTTAAAGAAAGAGGTAAAAATTGTGAAGATAGAGATTTATTATGATACCTACTGCAAGAATGCAACTGAAAAAATATGTGGTAGTGTTTGGAAGAATTTCTGTATGAGCCTTGAAATGCTGTATCTTAAAATGAGGCATCTGTCTTTGCCTAGTGTGTCATCACAGTCACTTTTTTTCTACTCACTTTACTGTTTTGCACCTTTTCATTTTAAACTTGACACAGGCTGCATGTTACACTGTATCTGGTTTTCTGTACACTATAATTTCAAAAAATTATCTTTAGAACTATTGAGGTAGTATACAATTTTAGGCATTAGCTGCATGAAGCTGAAGTCCAATGTACAATTCGACTCAACCATGTAGTCCGTGACCCTTTCCTGCTCTATTTTAGGCATGAGCTGCATTAAGCTCAAGTCCAATGTGCAATCAACTCAACCATACTGTTTACGTGATCCTTCTGTTTTCCTTTAGGCGTTAAATCTTACTTCCTTTTTTTTTTCCTGACTTTAAACCAACTTCAATGCATTTCTCTTTAAGTGATATAAAAAGAAGAGAGTTCCAGCTTCTACAATCTTAATATTACTACAACCTTAATATTACTAAAATATAGTTAACATATGCTATGTTCAGGATTGGAATCTGTGCTTTTCATAAACATAATTTAACAGGATTGACTTTTTTTTTTCTCTTCCTAATTCTCTCACTTGACTTTTATTCTCCCAGAAATTTGTCTTTATGTGATGTATCTGTTGTTTTTTTTCCTTGTTTGCTCTATGCAACAAATTGCTAGACAAACAGTTGCTCCTACCAGAAAGTATTTTTCTCCAGGACACTTTCTCCTTTATAAATATCTTGTGGCCATCTTCCATTTCTCACTAGAGATTTTTGTCAGAATTGAAAGAAGCATTAAAATACTAAAAAAAAAAAAAAAAAAAGTCTCTTTACTGCTTAAACTATTGTCTGTGATAATCGGGTCCTGCCTTTTGCCAGACAGTACCATGATTCTGCCACCTCAGCACTGATTGTGGAAACATGCTAACTGCATAAGTGATAGATATATATATATATGTGATACCATATAAACAGCAGTGATATCACAACTTGCTTTTTTCTTCTCCCCCTCCCCCCCCCCTTTTTTTTCAGCTTATCTACACATTTTCCTTGCTTTTATTCTTGGGTTGAGTTATCTTTCATGTTTGGCTATAACAGGATAATGGGGATATATTTTTCTATTCTTTTTGTGCTTTTTCTTAGCCTTTTTTTTTTGTTAATTGGAAGGTGAACCTGAAGTACTGTAGTCTAGACTTTAGGGATCAAGGGGATGCAGACTTAAAAGTAACTAAGTTTAATTTGGCTTACACAGAGGACCTTCAGTGAAAAACCTGTATGGTTTTGTGGTCTTTTGTGAGTTTGTTGGTCTTGTATTGAAGTCTTTCTCTTGAAAACTGTAACGGTTTCCATTAAATGGATACTATAAAGCAAATTCTACAGTATTAGTGACACTGTTTTTAAGCGGCTGTCCATTCTTGTATGATTTAGCCTTTCTTTCATGTGTTTTGTCTGCATCCAGGATTTGCATCTCCCTATTAAAATAAAAGTTTAGCTTATTTTTGACTGCCTGAAATTTCTATTCACAGAAAGCTAATATGGAGCTTTTCTTTCTCTTTTTGTGATTCAGAAATCTGGAGCTTTGACAGGTGTACCAATTTCTGGGGTGAGTCAACTTCAACTAAAATTCTGGCATAGGAACCTGGTAGATACTGCAGGAGCATTTCTTCACTGGAAAAAGCTTTAAGAAGGGTGAATCCTGCTACAAATTAAGATGATGGTTTCCAGTTTTGTTTTGTTTTTTTTTATTTTTCCTTCATATGAAGTAAATTTCCTTTACATGAAGTAAATTTTGAGGTTGAATTTAATAATGAAGAACCCAGTAAATTAATAAGATAAGGCCTGGCTATGCAAAAACAGCTGTCAACTTTAATGCATGTCTAGTTATGTTGGAAACTTAGAATCTCTAAATAAATAGCATAACAAAATGGAACCGAGCTCTGCTTTATATATAATAGTAGTTCAGCGTATACGTAATCCAGAAATTTGGGGCAGATTCCCAGCTTTTTCTCCAATATGCATTAAGATAGTAAATTTCAATTTTAAGTTGTTCACCATAAGTTCCATAATACATTTAATTTGCAGTTCTTACAAAAGGAAGAGTAATAATAAGCACAGGTTATCTCTATGGATTTTTCCTCACTTTCAATTACCTGGGTGCTCCTAATAGGTTAGAGTCATAGTTAAATATATCTATTCATGTACTTGTTCATGAATGCGATTCATGCGCAGACATTTGCTAAAAAAAAAATTCCTTTTTTTTTTTTTTCAGTGCTTGGGTGACCAGTCTGCTGCTCTTGTTGGGCAAATGTGTTTTCAAGATGGGCAGGCAAAAAACACGTAAGTTATGATGAAAGTTGTAAGATAAACAGTAGGTCACTGTTCTGTTTTGAATTTAGTGTTATGTTCTCTTTCAACCTAACCGCCGGATACTTTTGTAGTTATGACATAACTATAGCTCTACCTTTTGACTGTGTTGACCTACAAAATAAACAGTGTACTGACTTCTGAATGAAATAGGGAAAATAGTGAAATGGTTTGTGAGGTATACTTTGGAACAAAGTCATTGCGAGGAAATACCTCTGTGTGAAAGAAGGTTTTTCCTTTTAAAATTCTCCAAAATACCGACTATAGCAGTTGCTAGGGTAATGTAAACTGAGTAAGCTAAAGTTAAACAAATACAGGCAATGGAAGTTAGATTGCATAGACTTCAATGACAAAAAACAGACTATTGCTAGATAGGAAAAGGCAACCTCTAGGTTGCTGTGCTTAGTTTTCATTCTGTGTCTAGATCAATATGGAGATTATAAAATGTTATTTTCCTAGCTCTCAGCCTCTTAGTTTCCCTTGTTTAAAACAGCTGATCAGTTAAATCAGGCAAATGGTGTAATCAAACATTCATTTGAGGAAAAGCTCTTTGCTTAAATGACTTACTGTTTCATTTACAATTGTGTGCCTAACAGAGCATGTAGGAATATACAGAGTTCTGGACTTTCACAGATTTAATTGCACAATAATCTGTACTTCTTGCAAATTAACCTTCATGTTATCTTTTATATTTGTACACGAATCTAATTGTTGGTAGCCTTGTGTTTTATTAAAACAAACATTGTTCTAAGCAATATTGTCACAAAGTATTTTTATAAAAACATTTTTATAACACGAGAGACTTTTGGGGAAAAAAAAAAACTTCTAAAGAAAATGGTAAAAGTTAGATAACAGATGAGAATGTTTAACCTATTTGTAGTATTGTTATCTTTTTTCTCTCCAAATATAACTGAGGACTTTCTCAGTACTATGTTTAAGTTGTTGATTTTTTTCAGGGTGTAAAAAATATTGAGAATTAATAATTAGTTGGAATAAATTAGCATGGATTATGAGTATATTGTATTCCTTTTATTAAACTGTGTCTTTGTATGTGTGTATGCACACATACATGTGACGTGGTCTTCAAATGAGAAACATGCCACTTTTAGAAATATTTGAACTAAGTATGTTTAAATAAAACCCTCTTCTTTGTGGCAGGAATGCAGTGTCTTGAATTTTCACCTTTAAAAGTTTGAATTTGATGTTTTGAAATATTTATTTTATAAAGTGGCTTTCATAATCATCTTAAATTGAAATAAGTAAACACTGCCACCCAGGATGAATTCATGTTTAGTTTTTGGCCCTATCTGCTCCATGATAAGTACTATACAAGAAATAACCAGAGAGAGAGGTGTAGGTCTAGATTTTTCAGCTTCAGGTTGCATTTAAATTAATTTGGGGGGGATGATTTTGTCATCAGTTAATGCTAACATAAACTTAAATGCGGGAAAAAAAAAGTGGTGTCTTGATTCTCCACAAAGGAGTTGTGGATTCAGGAATTGCAGTAATTGTTTATCCTTCAAACATCCTTGTTTTAACTTTTCTTTGCTTTCATGCTAGGTATGGAACAGGATGTTTCTTGCTGTGCAATACAGGTCAGAAGGTCAGTTGCATTTTTTAATTTTTCACTTGTTTTTATTGCTCTTCATTTAAATACTTGAGCACAACTGTAAATTAACATTTCTTAAACTTATAAGCAACAATTACACTGCTAGACATAAGGAAAAATGAATATTGAAATATGAAAGAACAGAAAGTAAAAATCTGTTCAACGTGTTTCAGTAAGACTGTATATCCTAGCTGCAAAATGAACTTTTCATAGCAAGTTCCCTGCTTTTCCCTTGTGTATGTTCCTTAACCTCACCCACAAAGTGCTGAGTCTTGTGTTACTTAACCACATGCTCTGTTCCTTGTCTTGGCTATTCTTTTTCTTCTTTTCACATTTTTCTTTCTATTAGTAGTTGAAAAAATAATGCAGAGCTTTGGCTTCCTTTCCATTCATATCTCTCGAAGAGCCCCATTTCTTTGCTATAGAGAGTCTGGAAAGATCTGAGGCAGCTTGTGGAAATTAGAACTAAAACCAGCAGTCCAAGGGTTTTATCTTTGGTGTTTATAGGATCATAGAATCATTAAGGTTGAAAGAGACCTCCAAGATCATCTGGTCCAACCATCCCCCTACCACCACTGTCACCCACTAAACCATGTCCCTAAGCACTACATCCAGCCTTTCCTTAAACACTCTCAGGGATGGTACCTCCCCAGGCAACCCATTCCAATGCCTGACTAAACTTATGTAACTTTTGTAGAGTCATTAATAATTTACTTTGTTTAAACATTTTGTGTATATATATATATGTTTTTTTTTTAAGTAAAGGTTTTGTCTCTTCTTCATTATCATTTGCATATGCCGATTTAAATATTTTCTGCCTGTATTCATGCTTCACCTTTTCTTTCTTCTTTCCCTATTTAGTCTGTGTTTTCTGAGCATGGTCTTCTAACCACAATAGCTTACAAACTGGGCAGAGACAAACCTGTTTGTTATGCACTAGAAGTAAGTACAGTAATTTCTTCCTCTCTGTAGCGATACATGTTTTTGTTTACTTCTGTTTTCTAGTATCTTTCTGTAATCTTCAGTGAAATTATTCAGTTGCACAGAAATTAAAATAGCTTTTTGTTGTATCTTGTGTGCTTCAACGTTTGTGTGTTGTTTTGGTTATCCTACCTCCAATCTAGATCACTTAATCTAATAAAAATATTTCTACATTGCATTTCTTGGCATAATGGCTGAAACACTTTTTCAGTTACACAGTCTTCTAAATCTTTAATAAATAAATAAACAAAAATTCATACTAAGATTGAGTTTAAACAGGAGGAAGTTCTGGTACTAGTGTTTCAACTATCCTCTATTAACAAAAAACATGACTAGATGTCTTTTGTCTTATTTCATTCAAATGTTTTTTACTTCTAACTTAAAAATCTAAGCTAAATTTCTGGGACAAGATTCATCAAACAGTAAAGCCCTTTTTACCTACCTCAAAATCAGGTTCCTACTTCCAGTTCCTTTAGTTCCTCAGTTCTCCTCACAACTCTGAGGATATCCAAATTCTGTAGAAAACTGGATTTTTCACTCTTACTCAAGATTTCATTGTTCTAAAGCTCTGCTTCTGAAGCACGGAGCCATTTGGCACATATTTGGCACCAAAGCTTCTTTGGGATCAGTAGAATGAATATTTTTCCATCTATGTTGTTCAGTGGGCCTGATCTAATAGTTACTTTCAAGAAGTGTACTGAATTGCCTGCTGCAATCGAGCTTTTGAAGATAGCCTATGTTTTTCATGTCAAACAGACCAAGACAACACACAGGATTTTCTTCTCTGGGAAAATAATTTGTGGCTTACAATTACCAGGATGTGGGAGGTTGTGCTCATTTCCTTTTCCTTCCCTAAGGAAAGGTGAGCTTTTTATTTGCCATGTTCTGGCAACTTTGGGGGTTTCACTTTATGAAGGTGTGTAAGAGGTTCGTTTTGGTTTTAGTCCAGGTACTTGAAGAAAGGACTTGGAACTGTGTTGAGAGTGATTTTAATTTCCACTTGCTCAGACTTCTGTATGCACACTTTTGCTTCTTCCTCATCACCAAGTCGTTAATGATATTGTCTGAAGAAATAGCTTCAACCAAAGCTATTAAGTGCTCTTTCTTCTATGGCATCCATGCTAGAATTGTCTACAATTTAGTGGATAAGACACTTTGCAGAGAGGCAAGAAATGTGGCTTTAGCCTTTTGTTTTAATCATCCCTCTATTTTATAACTGTAATAGCTAGCTGTTTAGAAAACACCCCTGTTCCCTTATAGCAATGGCTCTGAATGAAAATGTAATGCTGCTTCCAGTTTACTTGAAGCTTAGTCTAGTAGACTTGAAACTGTCTTGTAGAGAAGTCCATTTGTACTTTGGTGTGAGATGGGAGCCATGTCATTCATCTGTGATGTGATGGAACCATTCAGGGCCATTTGCTGAAGCAATAGAGGAATTTTACTGACAAATGAAAATGCCTACATTTTCTGTCTCTCTGGGCATTTTTACTTAGGCTCTAGCTATAATTAGTCTTATTTTTAAAATTAAAGCATAAAAAACTTAATTTGTTATAAAAAGAAGGCTGAGGCTACTGGACCTACTTGTCCTTAAATTAGTGAGACCAAGAAGATTGCTCACGAAATTAGGTAACTCCCCTCCATGGAAAAATTGCATGCAAGTATAGTGATTTTATTTTCTTCAGGGATCTGTTGCAATAGCTGGTGCCGTTGTTCGTTGGCTGAGGGACAATCTAGGTATCGTTAAGACTTCACAGGAAATAGGTGAGTATTTGCAATTTGGAGCTTTTAATTTTAAGTCGTCAACTGTCTTGATAAATTTTTGAATTCTGACAACTGCTTTATTGTTGAACAAAAGCTCAAAATATTCAAGTAAAGAAAAGCTGAAAGATGCATATATTTTGCTGTGTTCAAACGATTTGTTTTGCACCCATGAAATCACTACTTACTGATATTTTTCACCGATATTTCATACAGCATATCACTAAGGTGTTTGAAACCCTTTGCCAACTTTCTGTAGCAAGCACACACTCAGGAAGATACTGCACTGACATACAGTATCCTGGTTTTGTACAATATTGTTTTCCAGAATCAAGAGTGTTTAAGTCTCTATTACAGAACCCAAAGCATGTTAGATCATACATATTCTTTCCTGTCACAGACATGACAACCTGAGGCTCTAAGTATGCAATGATTTATGTAGAAGGGTTTGTATCTACTGATGCAGAGACCTCAGTTTGCAAAGCTGTCTCTTAAAAAATTGTGGATGATGGCAGTCTGTTTCGGCTAAGAACACAGTAATCCTTTAGTATTTGGGTCGCTAATGTTTTCTGCATGAGCTGAACTTAAAGCAAGCTTGTTTGTGACATAAAAACTAGGAATATACCAAATTTTGAAAAAGGAAAAAAATCAGAAACATGCAACTGTAACAGTTTGAAAGTGACTGATATAACAAGATTTTGGACTGTAAAGTAACTCATTACATTTTTTTTAATAATTTGATATCTTATTGAAAAGTGGAAAAAGTACAATTCAAATTTGACTTAAAGCTTCAGAGACTAAGCAAAACTCATAAAACAATAATCTATGAGAAAGCCTGACAGACCATATAGAAGAACATAAGCTACTGTCACTAGAATTAGCCGGTTGTTGAAACACTATAGTAACTGTTGGCTTCACAAGTTTGATTAGACCTTTGACATGTAGGAACTTCAAGAACTTTAATTTGTCAGTGTTGCTAAAATCATGTGGTACTCAGTCATTGCTTCTTTTTCCCTGAAGATGTCCTTCCTTCTCCCTTCACTCCTTTATGTGGAATTTGTATGAAAGTACCATTTTAGAAGACTTTTTGAATAAGTTTCCCTAACCTTCTTCTCTATTGCTCTGCTTTGATCAATGCAAACATGAAAATTACAAAAGCTGAAAAAAAATCTACTTTCCTTTCTTGTTACAGGAAGGAGCTGCACATTAACTTCTGTAGTTTTGGCTGTTTTAATACAGCTTTTAAAATTATACGTTTTAATATTGAGGAGTTCAGATATCTGAAGTTACTACTCAGATATTAAGAAACTTCACTTTTTCTTGTAGTTGGATGTGATTGTATTCTTAAGATGAGATTTTAGAACTCTAAATCCATTTGAAATTAATCGGAATTTAGTTCTTAACTCCCTTTGGTCTTGATCCAGTTTCACTTTCTTGCCTTGGCTTAAATGCAAGTAAATTGTGACCTTTTGGAAAGCTTTGAAGGTAACATTCTTTACCCACAGGATACCCTTTGAAAACCGCACAGAATCTAGATCAGAATATCAAGTAAATGATTCTGGAGTTTGATTTTACATTTACCACAGCCCCCCATGCCCCATCTTCCATTTATATTGTTGGATGTGGACAGCTAGTCAAAGAGAAGCAGAGTGGCAGTTAGTTGCATACTCTAATGGTACATGGCTTGATTGCTTTTGTAGCTACCTAACATATTCTGAATATCTTCCCTATTTAATAACATCTTTAAGTGTCATTTTTAAGTGTTGGTGCAGTTGTAAAAAGCTAAATATAGACTGTTTGTGTGTGCATTAGAAAAACTGGCTGCAGAAGCGGGGACTTCTTATGGCTGCTACTTTGTGCCAGCATTTTCAGGACTGTATGCACCGTACTGGGAACCCAGTGCAAGGGGGTAAGGTTCTGAATAAACTACATTTGCAGAAAGATTAAATTATGTCACAAATCCTTACAGGTACCAGATTTTTTTTTTCTTCCTTTGGTGTGTCTGGATACAACATTCTCTGACTTATCTTCAAGCAACCATTGTTTCTGTTTTGTATTTAATCTGTTCAAAACAGCAACTGCTACTGGGAGAAGCAGGATGAGCTGACTCAGCTACTCATCCTAATCACCACCACCACCCAAAAAAAAAAAAAAAAAGGGAGGGGGAGGGGCACAGAAAACATTTGGACCAGGAAACTTTGGGACACTGAAAGGTTTGTCATGATAACAGCTTATTACAAAAATGAGGGAATTCAGATTAAAAAGAAACCAGCTTTTTAATGTTAAGAAGCAGTCCTTATACAATGGAACTGAATGAGACTTGAATTAGAAGACCTAGGTCTAGGATTTTCTAGTAAAGATGTATGTTCTAACTCTGGTTGTTTTTTGTTTTTGTTTTTGTTTGTTTTTGTTTTTTCCTCTATTCAACAGTATTATCTGTGGCCTTACTCAGTTTACAAATAAAAAACACATCGCCTTTGCTGCACTAGAAGCTGTCTGCTTTCAAACACGAGAGGTAAAAGCAAATTAATTCATAAATTAATTGTAAATTAGTATGAGAACAGTGACTGTAACTCTTCGGGAAGAGAGAGGATTAAAAAGATTCAATGAAGATGATCAGATGCTTCATATCACACTTCCATGCTATTATTTTCTTTACATGATGCTAGTGTTGAAGGTTTGTTCCTGTGAACTTAGCTAGAATGATCTGGCTGGGTGGTACATTATTTTGGAGTGGCAATTATACTTTTTATCCGTGCTTAAAATAAGGTGAACATATTTATGACTGTTATGAGAGGCAGAACATGCAAACAGTAAAATGACAAGGCCAGTGCCATAACAGAAATGCTGTATTGGTTCTACAACAGAAGAGACTACATTTTATATCATCTGCTGTGACAGATATGGCTGATGTTGCTTTCCGTAAGAACAAAAATTATTTAAATCAAGAGAGCACCAAACATATCCAGGGAAATCTGCATTCACTTTTTGCCCACATCTCTTTTTGCATTTGTCAGCATTCTGCAAAAGCAAACCTACATTCTCACACAATAAATTAATCCTTCAACCAAATCAAAGGGCTTGATATCAGTATGTTTTGAGCATTAAAATCTTTATATCACCATCTGCTAGCATTTTATGCTTCTTGTGTTCTGTACAAACACAGGACAAAATGAAAGTCATAGCCCCCAAAGGGTAACAGTGAAACCTTAATATGTTTGCATGTTTTAAATTTATGTTATTTAAACTTCTGTGTTTTAAAATAATACCCACCTGAAACTGTGTGAGATGAGGAAAGTAGCTTGTTGTTTCTGTAGCAACAATGAGTAAAGCAAGAAGTACTCCTGTGGAAAAAAGACAGCTAGAAACTTCACCAAGGCATCTGCTTTTGAAGCTGTGTTAACAGCCTCTGAGTCCTCTGAAAGTCATGGAAGGAGCTTGGAAATAGCAAGCTCTTAATTCTGATACTAGAAGTCAGGGTAAAGTTACAGCGAACTGAAGTGATAGCCTGGTTTGTTTTCTTGCTCCTCTCTTTCCTTGTCTCTCCTCCCATCCATTCCATCTCACGTGACAGCTCAATGATCTTTCCAGCAAAAAATTATCCCTGTTTTGCTGGGCTATTTTTCTGTTGGATTAATTATCTCAGCTGACTTGCAGAGGATTGTAGCAAATGTAACAAGAGATGGCATGTGTCTGGGTGTAGCAGGGTGAGGAATAAAGCTTTCAAACCTGAAGGTGAAACTAACTGAATTTATCTAACTCTTCCTTATTTCCTTATTTTTTAGTCAATGTACTTATATCACAGTGGTAGGCGTGCCTCATTAGGTCTCTGGACATGCTTAAATTAGTAGATTAAGTCCTACAGATGTGCAGAAAACACACATTTTTCCAAGATACATTGTTATTTTTGTCTTCTCAAAAGCAAAGTCATTTTGGTTTAATTCTATTTGAAATGTAAGTCTTTTGTATCCTTCAGGAAAAGACTCAAAATTCCTATTCATTGTTTTTTTGTTTATTTGTTTGTTTGTGCCATCCAGTTCTTCTAAGCTTCTGTTCATTTTTTCTCCCAAAAGTTCCTTCCTTGTGCAGACAGATGACCCGTTACATTATTTTTTTTCTCTCAGAAAGTATTATGGAAAAAGAAGTCATTTTTCAGTTGCTGCACACCTTGCTCTTAATCTAACTACGCTACAATAGAGATAGCAGCAGCATGATCATAATTTGTTTTGTTTCTTCATCACCCCCTCGATTCTATCTTTCTTTTTGCTTTTTAGTCAAAGTCAAAAACTTTTAATCTAAGTGCATACTATGCACTTATATCTTGCACTTAGACTTCTAGTCTGAGTGCATAGTATGATTCAACATGCTCTTGCAGAGTAATAAACAAAATCAGAGCTTCAGCAGTATATGTAAAGCTAAGATTAAGAGGCACTGATGAAGTTCTGAATAGTTAAAAAAAAAAAACAGGTGAAATTCGGTATAGATGAGTATAAAATGATACATATGAAGAAAACAAGGTGTAGGGAGCAGTACTAGCTTAGTACTGTCAGTAAACTTTGGTGCTCCGCTATATATCCTGTATTCTTGGTTATTTATAATGTATTGAACAGTGCAGACCCATGTACAGATTCTGCCACAATGAAAGGTGGCCTTTTACCTTCTAATTTTTAACTATTATTTATCGTGTGGCAATGCTTTTCGTTCCTTGTTGACTTACTTTCTGGGAATAAATAAAATCTACTGTATAACCCATCTCTGTATAGTTTTCTGTACTTTACCAACCTACCCGTTTGTTCGTTTGTAGAAACATGTTGAATTCCAAGTAAGGATTGTATAACTGGGTACTTTGTGAGCTGCAGAATAGCATAGAATGCACTGTAGTTTCTTGTTTGTGTATTTTGCTATGTTATTTAGAGCGGAGAAAAGCACACTTACAATATGACAGAAAAATCATTCTGCAGTAGTTAATGCCTATCATCAAGTATTATATAATGACATTAAAAGATGTAAATGATACATTTAATTGACTGTTTTTACAAAACCTTAAAAAAACAATATTCTCCATGTAATAGATGATTGTAGGATGATGCTGTGTACTTCCTCGTTAGCTTTAATGAAGTTCGTAGTGGTCATCAGTTGCTTTTTTTCCCCAAAGTTCTTCTCAGACCATATATGCAATGGGTAGGGTAGGTATAGAGAAACATTTCCTACACTAGGATTTCTGTGATAAATTGAATGCACTTGCTATATATTAAGCAAAACTGTGTTGTCACTACCTCCTTTTTGGCCTCTCAATGTACAGGGAAGGAGACCTACCTACTTAACACTCTTCAGCAGACACTGACTTATCAATATTTTGCATTTGGAGATTTTTCTGCAATTAAATTGTAACATATATGGCTCTTCAGATTTTAGATGCGATGAACAAGGACTGTGGGATACCACTAAGTCAGTTGCAAGTAGACGGAGGAATGACCAATAACAAAGTTCTCATGCAACTCCAATCAGACATTCTCTGTATTCCAGTAGGTAAGACAAAACTATGACTCCTGTTTTCTTTTTAAAGCTGAAAACGCTGTTCATGTGTAATGGCTAACGAGGGCTGTTTGGATGGCTTTTGTTGTTGTTTTTGCTGGGCTTTTCTTAGTGCTGAGAATGTTGCTTTTGGGGGGGGAGATGGGAAGGGTGTATTTTGGTTTTGTTTTGTTTCCAGAAAAAAAAGTATTTAGGTCTAGCATCAAGTTTTGAGGTTCATTTTCCTAGAGCATCTCTGACTCATTTCTCATGTTGAAATATTGTAGCACTGTGATGATATTAAAGTTGTCTGATCAATATCTAACTGTCCAACAGTTCTAAAATCAGTGAAATTTACATTGCCCTGCAACATGTCAGCCCTGAGAATCTTGCTCAGAGATAAATCAGAACTTTGCACCTCCACTGCTCTTCTACATAAACTTGTGAGCCACTTCAGCGATAGCAAGCCAGTGGAAAGTTTTTAACTCCAGAGTTACTATAGTTTGCCTTTAATAAGACATAATGCACAAGGCTTATACTGTCAGTGCTTCATAGCTAGCACTTGAAAGGATGTGATCAATAAAACCTGCTTTTAAGGGATTCTCCTCTTGAAGGAGAAAAGCAGGCATTTGTAGAGTTAATGGCACAGATTTACATCTTGGGGGTGGTTTGGTCTTTTATAGCACCTGTGGAAGGCAAACCAGCTAGTAAGTACAGCTGTGTAACCTCTTTTAAGATGCCTTTTCTAAATATAGATGCTTTTAATAACAAAGTGACTGGAGCAGGAGAACAACATGGGTTACTAAAACAGTAATTGCTGCTTTGGGGAGGGAGAGGACAACAAAATGTCGTATTATTAACAGAAGTACTCTGAGGAAACTGGTGGTGGTCAGTAACCTTGCACATGGTATGAAAATGAGCAATTACGTGATTCATAGAACCATGGAATGGCTTGGGTTGGAAGGGACCTTGAAGATCATCTAGTTCCAATCCCCCTGCCATGGACAGAGGTGCCACCCACTATTCAATATTGAGGGAAGCAGTTATCTGAGGTATTTCGAAGACTTGGAAGACTCATAGTTGAAGTTAACTTCATAATCATGTGAATGGCAATAAAATGAGGTTTGTAGTTGGTAAACTTAAGGGAAGCTCATATAACGGTCATAGGAAAATATGTGTCATTCTAGATACATATGTAAGTCTGGAGTTCTGATATCATCAAGTTGACTTTCAGTAAAAAGCATCGTGGCCTTCTCTCTGATTTACTTCAGTAAAGCCATCAATGCCTGAAACAACTGCTCTAGGAGCTGCTATGGCAGCAGGAGCTGCAGAAGGAGTTGGAATTTGGAGTCTGAATCCTGGAGATTTGACAGCAGTGACATGTGAACGATTTGAACCACAGATCAACCCAGAGGGTAAAGCCCATTAATGTTCTCCAGGAACCTGTGAACTCTTTTATTTTATGTTCAAAAGATCAGTTTTATTCTTTGTTGCAGTCTGACATACCAGTATAAAAACAGCTGTATGTAAATATCCTCAAAAATGTTAAAAATCAGCTTAGTAGTGTTAGGTTTAGGAAAAAGTGCATTCCACTTGCAGTTTTGTTCATGTATTGACTAGTAGGACTGGAAAAAGGTTAAAACAACATAGCTCCATCAGGGAATGTGTCAACTGTTTACTTAATGTGATGGGGTTTTTTATGTTGTTCTGGTGGTTTGGTTTGGTTTACTTTTTTAAAGAAGCTTGTCACCTGGCATTGCAGTTAATAGCTTTTTTTTGGCTTACAGGAAGTAAAATCAAAGAAATATTGAAAGATTTTTACTGAGAAAGATGTCTCCTAAAGTTCCTGTGCATTTTTGAGTTTTCACAGATGTAGAAAGGACAGACAGAGTATTTTTGGTAGACTCCTAATTTGGCTTTAAAAAGCCTACACTGATCATTCTTTTAGTTAACTTTTTCATCATTCTTAAATGCTTCTAGAAACAAAAAGCATATACTTGACATAATTAATCCATGTGCATGACATTTTTGCCTTTTCAATTATTTCTTCTTGTTTTTGTAAAGAACTTTGTCTTACCATTTTGATTATAATTACTGCTATGATCCCATCTTCAAGACAGTATTTTCAACACTGAAGGGCTTATGCATAAATAACAATTGCTTCATTTTGTCCTACTTGTATATCTTCTAATTGGAGAACATGCAGAAAATTGTTTTCAAAGTTTATATCTTGTCGCTGTGCATAATTGTGTTATTTTAGTTGTTTGGAGGGTTTATCTTTTAATTAATTCAAAACATTTATTTAATACTGTAGTTGTATTCATAGGCACTGACAGACATTTCTGTTTGCTGATTTCTCTATTTCAGAAAGTGAATATCGCTATGCCAGATGGAAGAAAGCCGTGATGAAATCTATGGGCTGGGAGACATCTGAAGCTCCTTCAAACGGTAAACCAGACATTAACACAGGTCAAATATTAATTAGCTAACTAGCCTAGGTAATTAATCTTGAGTTTGGTGAGCTTTTCTGTTCATTCTATCTGTTGACTATTCTGATGATTTGAAAATGATTACTTAAAAACACTGTGGAAACAAAGCAGGATATAGATAGGTCTTCCTCTTGAAAGGAGGACACAAGCAATATCTTGTAGGTCTCTAAAAACATAAGACATTAAATCCAGACTAACTGTAGGTTCCACAGAATGGTGATGGTTTACAAAGAAAAAAAAAAAATCTTTCCTGTTAAAGAGATACAGCTTAATTCGAAGATGGTGCAAGAATTTTATAAACTTTCTTATACTCATGTTGAAAAAGAGGAGAGTTTCATCCAGTGATTTTTCTTGCTGTATCTTGGCTTTATTATTTGCTGTATAGGAAGGAGGGATTGCTAACTACATCAAAACCTGCTTGACTCGCAAGGACTAAGAGCTAGAAGTTATAAAGGGAAGCACTGCATACACCTATCGTTCACACAGTATATACATACACTTTGAGGGACTAAAAAAGATGTTTCTTTTGAAGTAGGGGACTTTTCCATTTATCAGGTTTGAATAGTCTGCAGTCTTATATGATCTATAATTTGAGTTTATATTTTAGCACTGTTTCAGGATAAGTTTTTAGGCCTGAATCAGCCTACAGCACACAACTTCCATTTCATTTCACTTTTCTTGGAAAAATTACTGAAAAGATTAAGAATCTTCAGAATGTAACCCTATCCCCAGAACCCACAGCTGCAGCCCTCAAGCTGCATAAAGTTTCTTACTTTATTGATGAAAGCTAAAACTAATTTTTTTCTCTTATCATCCTGTATGTAGATGTAAGTATTTTATTTAACAGTGTAGTTATACAAACAATTCTCTCAAGGATGCTTGGAAGGGAAATTGGTAATTTATCATGAATAACAAGATTCACTTCAGTATTATGCATCATGATTTAATTGCCTTATATCTAAATTCTGTTATGTGTCCCCAAATCCCAAGTGCTTGATGTGTGTATTATTTATTATTCTTTCCTTTTGAAGCTCAGAATATCTGCCTTGCAGAAAATAAAACTAGATCTTGTTCTTCAGCTAATGTGAAAAGGGTTATGTTTATGAAAACTTGACCTCACTGATTATCCACTTTAATACCAGGGGAAGAATGCTAATTTTCTTAGTTCTAGCTTTGAAACTGTCCTATGCCTGCTAGGAGCATTTAAGATTGGAGAATACTAGAAATGGTCTCCACCTAGATAGTTCTAACAGTGGAATTTGGTTTTGAACTCTTATTGAGAGCTTGTTTTGAATTATTTTGGGGGGGTTGCATGAACTTTTTTATTTTTTTCTGCAAATTGTTTTAGTTTTTCTTGCAATTGTTACTTTTTGCTGTTCATATGATTTTTAACACATATATTGCAATTTATATATATATTTCTCTTTTGATTTGCTTGACTGGAAACATCTTCCCCTCGATGACATCAGGTGACACTAGTATCTTCTGTAGTCTGCCCTTGGGTTTTTTTATTATGAGTAGCATGGTAATGTTAATCGGAGCAAAGTACGTCTCAGGTTAGTTATTATTTGAACTAGATCACTTTAAAAGTTGTCTACACTAGTTTAAGTGTTGTGGGTTTTTTTATATTCCACTGTTTATTTTGAGCAAAAATGACTGATGCTTTTTGTTGTTCATGCACACAAGTGTTTAAGGGTGTTTAGTCACATAGAACCTAAGGGAACAAAGAATGCCTTCTTGAATTCATTTTTATGTGCTGTGAAATTCATAATTGTTAGATGCATGTGAAACCTTGGACTATCCTCTCCCTTTGTCTAGCTATGCCGACTGTACACAGTTTATAAACAGAATATAGTTTGGATAGTTTGGAGCAGCCTAGCAGAGTTTTGCATTGCCTGCATTACATTGCGCATTGCAATTAGAATACGGTTCCATCCTTCATCTTTTATTTCTTCTCATAACGTTTTAAATTATTTAGAGGATCTGGTCTAAATAAAGGGAAGACTTCTCTTCTGTCCCTGAAAGGCTTTGTGTATCTCCCCCATCTTTTTTTTCTGGCACCCTTGAAGCTATTGTATGGTTAGGAATCTTCATCTGCTTAATCTACAGAATGTTCTTTTAGTACTTTTCTCTTAATGGATAAGTTGAATTCATTTTTTGTAAAGAGAAGAGACACCAATAAACCTACCTACAAAAACTGGGGAAAAAGGGACTGTGTGCATATGCAATGAAGGTGCATCTTCAACCTATTAATATATGTTTTATTTTAAAAGAAAGTTCTTAATATGGATGGATGATGGTGTTAGTTACTTATGCTAGCAGTAAGACATTGTAGTAAGATTACTTGTATGGTAAGAAGTTTTGTATTGATGTCATTTGTTCTTTGCCACTGTGTTTCAAAATTTCTTCCCAAGTAAAATATTTTACAGCATAGCCATGGTTGCTTCTTAATAAGGTTTTCTGGAGTTACTGTTTAGTTTTCTTTTTTTTTTTTTCTGAGGGGTGGGGTATTAATTAGACAGCTGAGAACTTTAGTATGCTCCTCTGATAATGCTTGTCTCTACTCATACAGCCTGAATTAACCGTTCAATAGTAATTTTCCTTGCATGGAAGAGACTGTCTGAGCTTATAGGAGAACTAAAATCAAACTAAACAAATGCTGATTAAAAATCGCACTGAACAAATGGTTTGACATTGATGTACTAACTCTGAAATACATCTGTGAATGAGAACAATCTTGGTTATGAAATATAACATAAAACCAACTGTGAATAAGTGGGTAAATTTTTAACAAGCTGAACTAAACAACTTGAATATTAATTCCAGATCAGGTTCTCGAGCACATGGGGGATGCCTAAAATAATAGGAAGATCAATATCAAGAGGGCAGATAAGTTACCTAAGTTCCAGGCTTAATGCTTTGTGAAAACAACTAATCAGTAACCTGCATATGTATCTAAACTTACACAATGGGAATTCATAAAAACAGATCTTTTTCTCCCTTCCCTAAGCTTGCCAGTGTCTTTCTGCCCCACAAGTGGAAATCATCTTGGCTCCTCACTCTTGCCTTCAGAGCCCTTTTTTGCCCTTGTTTTCAACCAGTAACAATTGAGGATTTTTGTTATATTCTTTACATGGTAAACTTGGGGACAGGAGAAGTTGCAAGAAATTTCTAACTTTCCTGGTTTTTTTTGTTGTTGTTTTTTTAATTATGGTGTCTAAGCAAGAGTGGAATTAGTGATGATATGTACTGTTTGTAGTTTTGCTCATCTGTGTTAGGGTAGAACATGTTAGGACATATTGAATCTGTGTTGCTGATTGGAGTGGGGCTGCATCACCACCACCACCCCCTTAGACGTTTTCTCTGGTAAATGCCCTTTTGCTTTTAAAAGCCAGAGCTAGCTGACCAGGCTTTCCTTCTAACTTTGGTACTGTAACTCCATTAATTAATTTGTTCCATTTTATCTCTTAACAAAACAATGGAACTCCAATGCAGTCATCAGTATAGTAAGTTTGAGGATTGAATCTACAGAGGATTGAATTCATCCTTCATGTGCTGAAACAGCAGTAAGTCTTGCATGGCAGCAGCGCTGTTGTCGAACGTGTCTGTGTAGGTCTGGGCCATGCTTTTACAGCTGCTGAAATGTGAAGCAAAAATCTGCTGTGGCAGAACAGAGAACACTAACGTAGCAAAAACCCATTTAGGGATCTGCTAAACTAACTGCCTTTTCGTGCAGAACCTGATGACAGAATATGAAGAACAATACTGTAGTTCATAATTTCATCAAAATCAGGTCATTTACTTGCTCTTTCTTTTATGATCTTCTTTCTTCTCCCCCAGTGGAGAAAGAGTTAATATTTTGTTTTATTTCACTGTTAAAGCAAATTGTATGTAGCAACTGGGGTCCTTATGTTATGATTCCACTAAGTCTTTCACACTACTTTTGTATCTGGATACCTGAGAGATTTCAACATATTCTGTAGCTGTACTTTTTTGGGGGAGGTGAGGGTCAAATTAAAGTGACATTATATTTTATTAGACTTAAATTTAAAGAAACGCCTTTGCATGCTTAAGTTGGCACCTCTCTAATGAGGTATAAAACCAGAGGTCTGGCTATAAATGGGATATTATGCTACATCTGAGACACAAAGTTCTTTGACCTTATTCTCACAAAGTAAGGTATCGGTGCTGATAGTAATATCATATGCCTCCTGCTTAAGTACCCTTTTGTTGTTGTTGTTTTTAAAAATCTGTTTTTCTTTTAAATTCCTTGTGCTGTGACAGTTACTGCTGAATTGCATACTAATTTACATATAGGAATCACAATGCAGTTCACAAATCAGTTGCAATATTTCCAAAATTTCTGAAAACTGAGCTCATATTCGTGAAAAAAAATAGCTCAGTGTACCTTACTTCAATTCTTCTCCTTGTTAAAAGTTTACCCATCTTATTTAGTGTGGTTTCTCCTCTTCTGCTGTATACACATCCCACACACTTAAGTGCTAGCTTTTATTTGCATTTGTGTCACAAGATTCATCTAATTTATAATTGCATTAACTGAAAACACAAGATGGTTATACTGAATTCTTCCTATCACTTAGCTTTGTTATATTGTGTTAAAATTGTTTAAAGTAAATTCTATGTTACTAATGCACATTCTTTCTCATTTTAAGGTAACGATAAATGAGACTACATAATGGACTCTCTGGACACAGCTGACTTTTGTTTGTTTGTTTCATTTTGTTTTATTGTTTGAAAAGATTCCACCACCAGTGTGATGATACTACCTGTGTGACTAAATTCATTCATGAATACATCTGTTGTCAGTCCCTGAGCTACCTCCCTGTGGTACATTGAAATTTAAGTATTCAGCCCTTCACTACTCTCCTCTCTTCCCCATCAACTCCAACTGCACTGGAGGCCTTTGTGTGGACTATATCCCATCATCCTTTAAAATTTCACAAGCCATGGCTTTGTTTGAGAAAGTTGGCATAAAAAACCCTGCAACTTCTGAGGTGACTTCAGATGTTTAGTTAAACTTTTCAGGGGTTGGTACTTTATACAACACACTGCAAAAAGTTAATGATGCACTATGGGACTTTGTAAACGTCTTACAATTTTTCCAGCTGCTGTGAATTACTTATCATACATATGTGGTTGCCAAAGATATTTTATTTTAGTCACCTCTGGTCTGAAACACCTTCAATGGTACTAACCTTTTAATCTCTAGCTCAAAATATATTATCGGTAGGAAACATTGCCACTGGTTTGGCAATGAAAAAGTTGCTGATATGGTAAACAGAGCACTATTGAAACGATCAATTAAAGACTTAAAAAGTTTGGTTTGGTTTCTGGCATATGTAGTCAGTTTGCCAATTTTAAGTATTTAAGACACTAAGTCCTGTAACTGTACATTAAAGAGGTAGGAGTAAATGGCCGTTTTGGTTTAGGCCGTGCTTCATGTTCTTGCCCTTTTGTGTTTTGAAAGACAAATTTGATACAGCATGCTATTCACAGGACAGCTTCTTTGTCCTCAGTAACTGAAAACTCTTAAAATTACTCTGTACGGTGTACTTTTTCTTGACCAATACTGCATATATTCTGTTGTCCTGCTTAAGGGTATTTTTAGTGATTGTTTGTTAAAATTTGAAAGTTGAAGCTAACAGTTTTCCTTAAAGAGGGTCCACTCCAAATTAAATATCAGTGCTTTAGTTCTTGCTGTCATTTAGTATACCTCAGGGACCAAAATCTCCCTTTCAGTTTCCATGTCCATAGTTTTAACAGCAAGTTGTCACAAAATATGCAGAGACAACCCAAAACCCTGGCTTGGAATTGTAAGCACTTGGCACCTGAAACTGGCCATTGGAGTTCACAGGCAACAGGAGTGAAAACGGAGTTGCGTCCACTTTGAAACTTTAGATCTTCCACAGGTAAAGGAGTGAGGCAATAATCTTACCTTCAGCTTTCGTGTTTGTACCAACAGCATGACAAATGCCAGCCTTATTGGGTAGGTCAGAGAAAACGTATTCTTGTATCATGTCACTGGATCAGTATAGAATGATAGCAAGGTTAAATGTGGGAACAACATGAAGAAACTCAAAACAAATTACAAAGAGGTGTTTAAATGCACTAGGAGTTAAAGGGAGTGGTTTTTGTGTGTTCTTAAAAAAAATGTTGTCTTTGAAAAATATTCTTTAAAAGTTTTTCTTTGTTTAACTAGAGGCTTAGATTTTAAAAAAATGTTAAATATGTGTTTGTCTGAAGCAGTGGTTTGCACAGAAGTTCAGGTCTGTATGATATATTTAATATCAAATGCATATTAATTGCCTTTTTATTATCAAGTGCAATGACCTTTGAAAATGTGACTTTTAATTAAGTTAGAGAAGGAACATTTTTCCTCCTGTGGTTGCATGTGTACATTTAACAGAAGGGATTTTTGTGCATAAGTGAAAATACAACACCAACATTCAAATCCCTCATCTTGTATAAGAACTCAAATGTGAGGTGTAATAATTAAAATTTCTGAGTTTTCCAGTTTGTATTGGAGAGGTGAAGAAAGAGTGAAAAATGAACATGAACCCATAGGAAAATCTTTATACTCCCTACCTTTACTCTGAGCTGTCACTGATTCCATCTTACACCAAGGAACAGCAGCCTTCGGAGCACACAGGGCAAGGGCAGCATACACCTCAAGCACTGGACTTCTGAGTTTGACTTCTTGCCAAAAACACTGAAGTACTGAACCTGGGAATGGTTACTGTTAAGTGTTGCCTTTGCCAGTGATGTATGTGGCCGGGGGAAAGGTAGCACATAATAAGTAAGAGGAGGACTTTTTGCTGCTTTTCTGATATATCTTTTACTGGGAAACACAATTCCTATTACTTTTTCACTGAGTAAATATCATAATTTTATTTTCAATTGCTGTTGCAAATATTTTTTAAGAATTTCACACCACTTTCTACCAACAGTTGAAATATATTGTAAATTGGGGTTGGGGGGGCAAACTGTTGAAAGTTAGCTTTTTGTGAAGCTGTGATTTATTTTTTCTATAAATTACCAGATTTATAAATTCTTACTTGAGACATGCATTAACTTGGTATTAAAATGCCATAAATAAATTGATCTAAACTGTCGGTTTATTCTTCCACGTTATCTTTCAGACACATTTTCATTAACGTTTATTACACGAGACATTAGTATATACTGAGGTATATTAAACAGTGGAGCCCCATCTTTAAGTATCACAGACACATGCTCTAAGTTGCTCAGAGGTATGGATCAAATACATCCAGCAGTGCATTCTGGTGTTCAGTGATCTATTCAGTTTTGAGGTTCTATTAGAAATGCCTCCCATTTTCATGAATGCAGAGGAACTTGTGGAAAAGCAGGAAGCTGTAAGTAAATTTCACCAAGTAAAATGGTGAAAGGGAGTACAGTCCTAACGCAGGTGTGAGATGAAGGTTTCAAACAACAGTGGTGGTGCCACTGGGCCAGCTGGTGTTTAGTCTTACACCATTCTTTGGTAATTGACACAGATTAAAAGGTCATTATAAGTTGGGGCAGGGACTGTACATGAAATAGCGCACCCAGCAGTGTTTTCATTCTAGAAACACGTGGTATTTCTCTTCTTTTGAGAAAGAAGCATGGGGGTACGCATACATGTGCAGGTTGCATTTATGGAGTGTGCCTGCCAGACTCGTTTTTGTTGTCACTATGTAGCTCCAAATTATACTCTACACATCTGCTGCAGCATAATTCCACCAAGGACACGGCCTTCATCAACAGTCATTACAAAGTCTTTCATTCCAGGTGTCAAAATCAGTTGTGTGAGTCATATATTTAAATGATTTCTGATTGTTTCTATCAGCACAGAAGCTTTGGGTAACATGTTATTACTTAGTATTGGACAATATCTGCTTGTAAGGTTCCAGACTTCCTTTCACATGGCAAAATTAGGGCCTTGCCCTTAGCTGCACTCCACAAGAGCATACTGAAATTTCATGAATATTAAGAGACGAGAACATTCGTGGTGTACTTAGTACCAATACTTTACAGGTAGATTTTTTTTTCAACAAAAGCTTATGCAATGTTTAGTCTATTATTAGAACTATATAAAATATAGTATATTCTTAACATCCACATCAGCAGCCAAGCCATAATCTTACCATCTAAAGAAGCCTGAGTTTATAGCTATTGGAATACCTTCCCATTAAGAGGTGTGACAGAAACCCAGTATGATTTTTTGGTGGTTGTTGTTCTTTGTTGCCATTACTTCTATTTCTGGAAGTAATACACATCAGTAATACCTGGAGATAAGGGCAGGAATATGGAGAGTCACCCTTCAAAGCTCAGAAATGACATGGGAATGCTGCTGGGATGGTTTTTCCTTGACAGAAGTAACAGGCTGTCAGAACATCATGAGGTCCAACAAGGGGAGGCCAAGTCCTGCACCTTGGAAGAAATAATGCCAGGCAACAGCACCAGCTGGGGGCCATCCACCTGAGATGCAGATTTGCAGAAAGGGCCCTGCTGGACACTGTGGGCAGGTGGGCATTGGACACCAGGTTGGACATGGAATTTCAACAAAGAAGGCCAACAGCACACGGGGATGCATCAGGCAGAGCGTCACTGGAGGTGGAGGGAGACAGATCAGGAGAGCTGAGTCGAGCCCTGGGATCCTGGTGTGAGAGACACGTGGAGACACTGGAGTAAGTCCTGCGAAAAGCCACAAAGATGACTGAGGGATTGGAGCATCTGTCTGTCATACAGGGAGAAGCTGAGAGATCTGGGGCCGGTCAGCTTGGAGAGAGCTCAGATATAAATTCTTGATGCAAGGAGTAAAGGCAATGGAGCCAGACCCTTCTTGATGGCACCCAGTGACATGATCAGTGTCAGTGACAACAAACCAAAATGCAGGAAATTCCACTGAAGCATAAGAAAACACTTTCTGACTGCTGGTGGTCACACGCTGGAGCAGGCTGCCCAGAGAGGTGGTGGAGTCTTCATCCTTGGAGACCTTCAAAACCTGACTGACACAGCCCTGAGCAACCTGTTGCTGCTGACCCTGCCCTGAGCAAGGCGTTGGACTGGACAACCTCCAGAGCTGCCTTCCAGCCTCAGCTGCTCCATGGGTCTGTGCTTAAGTCGGTTGCAGTTTGTCCATGGTGCATGCTGAGGGCATTAAAAGTCAGGGAAAAGGAAATGCTAGTTTATTTAGACAAAAGTGGATTGCTTTGTATGAATCGGTATTCACCCTGAGCTGTATTTCAACATTGCTCAAACAGCACTATTACTTTTTATCTTATGTACATCTCTGTTTTGGAGGAGTCTGCCCTATTGTGTGGGCTTATTTTCTTGCATGTTTTAATTTTGAGAGCTAAGCTTTTAAGCAGTTGCTGGTGTGAATTTAAGCAGAATTACTGTGGTTTTTTTTTGATTCCTGATTATTGTAGCCTTATACCTAGTTTTGCATAGGCGATTGTACCACCAGGTGCTTCAAAGCAGTCCAAAGGGCAAGCATGGCATAACCTGCTTCCAAAGACACCACACCTCATTGTAGTTGAAAAAAAAAAATGGGTTCCTTATATTTTTGTAATGGAAGATGAAAAGACATCAGTTCAGATGTCATTTCTTTTTGTATGTGGATTTTGTTTGTTTGTTTGTTTTTAGTTTAAATCCATGGGCTGCTGAGCTGGGGTTTCCTTTTCTGACTATCTTTGAAATCCCAAACACTTTGGTTAGGAGGATTTTCTGCATCATTACTTTTCAGTTCTGTGGGGATGGAGTGCTCTGAGAACTGTAGAGCCAGCAACATGGTGAGTCTGATAGCCTCATAATGCTTCTTGGTTGTTGGGCAGCCAGAAAAGAGCTTTCAAGGAGAACAGCTTTGGTGATCAGTTGTTGCTGTCTAGTGCTTTTCCCTCCCAACACTAAAGGAGTTGTCTTCTATTTGTTTTGGAAATAGGATGGGTTAGTCAGAGTGCTTGACAGCACCCACATTTCCTCCACTTCATAAACAGCTTCAGGATCCTTGAGGATTTCACTTTAGCTACTCTGTGCTTTTGCTGTTTTCCGACTACATCGCTCCTATCCATCTTTCTCGCATGTTTTCTCACAGCTGAACAGATTACTGAAAATTTGACAACAGGATTCAACTTGCAGTTGAGAGGATGCTTACACAAATATTAATTGCCTTTGTTTCAATAAAAAAGGGGAAAAGACAGAAATAGTGACCTGCCTGGAATAAGCAAGAACATTCCTTCATTATGAAAGGAAATACAAGATGGTAACTCTAATATACTGTAAATAACAATCATGTCTGTCAAGCTTCAGGACACATATTATCAAGCCTTTATAAGACACTCCCTGCAGGAAATGGGCTTATATTCTTACGCCTGTGTTCAAGGAGGTGCAGACTGCTTCACATGCCGTTATTCTGGGACTCTCTGGTAGATAAGCCTTAAAGTAAGCACTCAGAGATTTTGTTTGGATTTCAGCTCATTGAACAACTCATTGAGCAACTTCAGACTCAGAGTTTTCAGGAGCTATCATACCCAGCAACGGATTTCAGATCATGCTATCATTTTGTATTGTTGCCTTGCTTTTTGTTTGGCTGCTGATAATAACCAACAAACAAAAGTACACAGGGTGAGATTTGTCAAACTACTAAGTGTTTGGTAATGTTAATTAAAGGAAATCTTTATATTAAATAAATTAATTCATTAGATTAAACATATTACAATAGTGCTGAAAGATCTCATTTGCTAATCTTGAAATAGATTATCTGGTTTTATTCATGAGTATGTGAAACACTGAGTCCCAACTGATGAGCAAATGAGGGATGTTGTATATTGGAATAGGCAGGTATGGTTTTATTATTCAGTGTGTGTGACAAGCTCTTACGAAAGGTAGAGGAAACCTACCAGAATTTCTGCAGTTCAGAACCCGGTGTAACACAACAATGGATTGATATAACAAGCAATAGCATAGTTGAAGGTCCTAACAGTATGGTGGTGTTGTTTTACAGAATATCCTTGAATATCTGAAACTGTTGGAAGATTCTGTAATAGCTTCGTTAAAAAATAAAATCACTTATTCCCACTTGCCTTTCAAAGTAGCACCCGCTGAAGCTATCAGCAGTATTTGGCACAGTATCCTCAAAATGAAAATGTTGAAATCATAATTTAAATATTTATGCAAAGACATGAGTCACAGCTGTATTACCTTATGCTAGAAAGGAAGGTAACATCGGCTTAAGAGCAGCTTATTTATGAGCTGCATATCATACTGTCAAACTAGTTTGCAACAAATATGTATTACTAAAAACATATGAGGAAAGACAGTGTGCTCTTTAATAATAAAGTAAAAAAAAAAATGTGGAAACACTTTTTTTTTTTTTTTTAAGAAATTACCCTAAGACTACTAAAGTTATGCATTTTTCACCCAAAAGTCATGAAGATCTGGTACTATGGTTACACATCGGTCTAATAGTCCAAATGCACAACATATCTGTTAAACTCTAATTAGGAAATTTCTTTTGCTCTATAGAATTTTAATCTTGAATGTTAACTAGATTTTGAAATGAGCTGATGTTCCCTAGTAAAGAAAACATATGCAACTAGGATCCATGTCTTTTTTATAACTTTTATTTTGATGTTAAAGGTTTTGTAGTACATAAAAGCACAGATTCTCATTATCATGTTGTTTGTCCTTAGTTCTTGTCTCTCTGTGCAGCACTTTTCTAAAGACTCGTTAGCAATTACACAATTACACTGAACTACAACTTCTGCACAGGCATGACTAGCAGGTCAAGGGAGGTGATTCTCCCCCTCTACTCTGCTCTCGTGAGACCCCACCTAGAGTGCTGCATTCAGCTCTGGAGCCACCAGCACAAGAAAGACATGGAGCTATTACCCTAATAGAACAAATCCAGAGGAGGGCCACAAAGATGGTCAGAGTGCTGGACAACTTCTCCTACAAATACAGTCCGAGGGAGTTGGGGTTGTTCAGCCTGGGGAAGAGAAGGCTCTGGGGAGACCTTATAGCAGCCTTCCAGTGCCTAAAGGGGGCCTACAGGAAAGCTGGGGAGGGACTCTTTCTAAGGGGGTGTAGGTATAGGACGAGGAGTAATGAATGGCTTTAAACTAAAAGAGGGCAGATTTAGATTTGATATTTGGAAGAAATTCCTCACTCAGAAGGTGGTGCCACTGGCAGAGGCTGCCCAGAGAAGCTGTGGATGCTCATCCCTGAAGGTGTTCAAGGCCAGGCCGGATGGGGCTTTGGGCAACCTGCTATGGAGGGAGGTGTCCCTGCCCATGGCAGGGGGTTGGAACCAGGTTATCTTTAAGGTCCCATCCAACCCAAACCATTCTGTGATTCTACCTACAAGATACTTCTCCCTCTCCCTCCTGTGTCCCCTGGTTTGTCATTTTATTATGGACTTTATGAAATTTTTTAAACACTGACACATCTAAAAAGAACAAAAACTAAGTACTATTAAAAGAAAGAAATAAATGAAAGTCCTTATTTCACTTTTCAGATTTCCCTGCTGCCTGCTGTTCCTGCTGTTTCACCTGTTTCTAGATCCTGCAGATTCTGTTTAATCTCCCTAATGTAACCCACATCTCTGAAACTGTTTGTCCAGCCTTCTCTATTCTCTGGCCCTGGCAAAAATGCAGGCATTTTATATCCATCCAGAAGGCTGCTAACAGACATTGGTTTATTGTTTTGGGTTTGGTCATCTTCTTTATCTCTTTGAGTCCGGACTCGGTGTCAATGCAGGCACTCCTATTCCAGAACAGGAAGGCGAGCAGTCAGAGCACATGTAACCATGCGCCTAGACGCCGGGCAACATCGTATGTTAAAGATGTTTTCTTCAGAGCATACACTCCTTATCTGCCTTTATAGAGCTACTGTTAACTTTTGCATCTTGACAGGCAGCCACAGTCCATAGCTACAGTCTGAAAGACACAATATGCAGAGGAATGATATAAATAAGAGTTGCACTGAAATCCACACATTGAGTACCTGTTGGGATTCAGGATAGCATCTTACAGGGTTTTTTTTGTTTGTTTGTTTGTTTTTGTTTTATGGATCTGGCTTACATCATGACAATAGTTAGAATATTTTTTGTTCTCTGGCCAGGAAAAGAGCATTAAGGAGAAAAAAAAAAAAAAACAACATATCTGATACGCTTTATATTTGTGTTTGTATAAATTCAAATATTGCCTCTCAGCTCCAACTTCAGTGCTGCAATCAGGCCCACACTGTAGCCCTTTGCCAGCACAGCTGTGCTACCCACGGGTATAAGGATGCTTTGCTTGGTTGATATCTTAGCACCCACGCACATCAGACATAGTGGCAATGTTGTGCTTTTACTGGCAACACTAGTATTTTAGGTGGGGACTGATCTAAAATCTCTGTATTACCACAGCAAAATTGCTTTACTGTTATCTCATTTCTGCACATTAAAAAATCCTGCATTTGCAGTAATAGCTTTGGCATCTTGGGCTTGGACTAAACCAGACTCTTATCAGAACAGTTTTAATAGCTCAGTGCTCAGGCCAAGTCACAGAGTGCTTCTAATTTAAACACGGTAGAATAAATATAGTCTATTCAAAGTAATATTTCTTCAGTGAAGACAAACTTTTAAAAAATATGAGAAAGAAGCTAATGTCAAGGGTTAAAAAAAATAGTAATCAAATTATAGTATCACTTTATTTGGATATGTGCATCAATTGGTTCCTTCAGTCCCCTTTGTGCCTTAGATTGACCTTTGCTCCTATCACGTATGATTGAAGTTTTCCAAAACACAAAAAATAAATTTGTCACCACTGTCATTTTCCTACCAGAGCAGATGATAAGGAAATGTGGTCCTAATTTTAAAACTAAAGCTGTATGATCAGCTGGGTAACTAGACATTGCTGGCCATGCATGGGACTCTTACTAAGTAAGGCATGTTTTGCACTCAAAAGCCATTTACACAGGTGCAATATTTAATATGTTCATTTTCAACAAACATACATTTGTTCTCCTTCTTTGCCATTTTCATCATTTGCTAGCACTGCCTACATTAGCATTAAGTTAATGCCACGAGTGACTTGAGAGAGAATTGGAAATGATTGGTTAGTTTATAAACAGTGGTAATACAAAAAGCTTCCATATGGTTATGATAAGTTCTGCTTCAAATTTGAAGTTTTTGATTGATTAGGAGTTTAAAGTATAAATTGTATTTTCTGAACAAAGGAGCAGAGAATTGGTTTAGCTTTCTTAATCACAGCCTTAGCTTTCTTAATTCAGCCTTTGCTGAAAAGTACCACCTGTTTATAATTAAAAACAAGGCATGTTGTCTGCATTAATTAAAAACAAGGCATGTTGTCTGCATTAATTTCTCAGGAAAGCTCAGTTCATTTGTAATTAGAGGTGCCCAGGTGACGGTATGACAAGCAGAAGCCCTTTGCATAGTCACAAAGCAAGCCGTGCACGGGCAGCAGACAAAGTCCTTCTCTCTTACCTTTATGCACCACGTACACAGGTAGATTCTTAAATCCAGCTGAATCTGGACTGTCTCTTTTGGTATCAGGGTGCCGCTGAGATAATGCCATATCCCTGGGTAGCTACCCGTCTGCTCGATACCAAAAGAGTTCCCAACCCCACTGTCAGTTGTTGGGCAACCAACATCCAGGGACACCAGTCCTCTATCAGCAGCCTGCAGCTGGATCAGCTGTCTGATAGCCAGGCATGCTGGATCCCCTCCAGACACCTTCTTTCCTTTATTTTCCCTCCTCTCCTCTCCTCTCCTCTCCTCTCCTCTCCTCTCCTCTCCTCTCCTCTCCTCTCCTCTCCTCTCCTCTCCTCTCCTCTCCTCTCCTCTCCTCTCCTCTCCTCTCCTCTCCTCTCCTCTCCTCTCCTCTCCTCTCCTCTCCTCTCCTCTCCTCTCCTCTCCTCTCCTCTCCTCTCCTCTCCTCTCCTCTCCTCTCCTCTCCTCTCCTCTCCTCTCCTCTCCTCTCCTCTCCTCTCCTCTCCCTCTCCGCACCATTCTTAGAATAAGGTTAAGGAATTCACCCAGGGTCACACCACGGGGCTGTGATGCTTTCATTCAAGGCGTCCATCCCAAGCACCAGAACCGGGACAGATACAAGCAGTTTGGTCAAAGAATGAGTGTTTAATCAATGTGGCAGCCAACGACAACTCACACTCAGCCATTCAGGTCACGTCACCTTTGCCCAGGTGACATTTGCCCTCGTTAGGGTTCCTGACAAAAATAAAAACAATTTAAAAACCCAGAGTAATGTAGTTGTATGTATTTGTCAAATTTATCAAGTAATTTGTGTAAAGTAAGTTGACTTAAGGAACTACAAAGGTTTTAATTAAAATTTATTTCAATACATAAAATGAATCAACCAGGCTTTATAATTAAACCTTGGAAAAAAAAAAAAAAAAAAAAAAAAAGATTTTAGTGGAAAATGCCAGGGCTTAAATTGCATTAATTATGTAAGTCTATTCAACACAGCTAACTCTGCTGCTTTTCTGATGGAGTAGGAATGAAAAGAATAAAAATACCATGCTGAAATGTCTTTGCATGAGTGGATATTAGTCACTTCAAACTCCTTCCTGATTAATAAAATGCATTACCATAACTTTCAGAGGGAGGAAAGTGATATACTCAGTGGGGAAGAACAGCTGGATATCATTAGCAGCTGGGAAGGGGCGGTGGTGCTTTCATTGCTCCACTTTCCAGGAACATATTCCCTTTCCTCCCCAGTCCCTTCTGCATCTGGGTCAGAGCCATAGTTTCGTTTTCTTGTTCTACATGAACAGACTCCAAATTACAGCTTTCTTGCAAAAAGAAACTTTATTTTCAGATTTTTCCCTCTACATTTTGTCAAGCAAGACAGTGGTGGGTAACATTCAGCAACTTTTCCTTCAGAGCACATCCCCTTCCTCTGCATGAGCCACCTGAGCAAAAAACAAGAGCTAGAAATACCCCATGAAGCCCCACAGCTCCCCCACAGATGGAGCTGTAGCTTGTGCCTCGGAAGGGGTTACATCTGCTGTTGCATTCCCTTCTTTATCCATACCCAAAACCTGGCTCTTCAACCCAGGTTGCAGACCTGGGTGCATTCAGCTCTGGAGCCTCCCTCCTCCCCGCTGATGTGCCGCAAAGCTGCACAAGTTGCAAAACAGTCTGAGTGTCGGGGCCGGCTGGAGAGGTGGTGTCGGCCCAGCACACTGAAATTTCACAGGAGGCTTGCTTTTCAGCAAGACCACTCAGATTCTGGCTCAGGCTACAGCTCAGTGACGGCTCCACAGAGGTTCAGTCACCGCGTGCATCCTTCCGCATGGCATGACAGAGGTTCATGCAAGCAGAACGGTTTGGGTTGGAAGGGACCTTAAAGACAGTCTAGTTCAATCTTTTATATCTCTCTCAAGCTCAAGAAGAAGAAGAAAAAATATATTTCTCAAATCAAACAGTATTTGAGTTGTTGGGCTTGGCGGCGTATTTCTCTCCTCTGACTGAACTCTGGAAGACAGCTCTTAGGAGGTCTGTTGGGCCCCCTAGAGCTTTTCTTCTCTTCATTTCCATGTACCTTTCCTTGGTCTCTCTGTAGAGTACTATGAGTACATCAGGATTATTACGCTTGAGGTGAATTACTTTTCTGTTACTTCCCTTTGTGAAGGGTTAAAAGAGGAACTTACACAATAGTGCTTCGTACGGTAGTAATATATCAAACAGCTGGAGTTTACTTTACTGACTCCCCATTTTTAATGAAATCATATTCTCTGCATTTTAGGATTTAATCTGTAAAGTGATGAATAATTACCTTAATTGTGGTTTTAATTTTTTAATTTTTTTTTCTGACATGGAGCGAGGAGGAACAGTGAATAAAGGTTTTTTAATTAGAATGCAAGACATTACAGACTACTCTAAAATCAAAATGTGAGTAAGTGGATAAGTACGTAAAATCCTCATAATTATTGTCTCCAGACTGCACGGTGGGACATGGATTATTCATATTGCATTGGTGATATACTGCATATTAACTGTGATGACCCATCAGCCTCAGATGAGGTGTTGAGCCCAAGTGTTTGTTTTCTTGCATGCTCATTTTAGTTTTAAAATAACCTTCATTCTGTTTCTGCTGTTCCTGATGGAGCTAATGAGCAGTGCTTATGTAAAGTACCCCAAAGGCAGTTAAAAACACAGTACTTAATTGCTGGTAAGAAGCAATTTTTGATGAGAATATTGCTATTCCAAGCCATGATTAGTCATTTAAAATCAGCCAAGCGCTGTTTATGTAGCTCCTCCAGGATAAATATTATGCAGTGGGCTGTTGACAGGATCTCTACATATCAGTGGGGTCTGGATCAGGTCTTGTTTGCACATTAATAACATTCTCAAGTATTCAAACTTCTTCAGAGTGAGCAGGAATAAGTGGAGAAGATTTAGGGACCTGGGCACTTGTCCAAATGTTGACTGGATGGCAACTACTTCTAAAGGAATGGTTTCATCTTGCCATTACCAAGCTATGAACTGGGAAAAAGAGAAAAGGTGAATTCTTTCCTCTTGCTTACTTCAGTAGGAGTAGTAGTTTGCCAGTGCCCAAGCATATCTTTATTGTCCAACAATAGTTAAACAACAGACAATTGCGTGCATATAGAAGAAAAAAAAAATAAAACAATAACAACAAGAACAACAACAAAAGTTCATTGGGTCTCTCATGGCTCAGGGGAAGCTGGAGAGACAGATATACTTCTCTACAGCATTTTCCCAGTCATCCTAGGGACTTCAGTAGGATAAGGAGAGTGAGTTTTTGGAGACACCTGTGCATGTGCACCCTACGAGCATCCCATTTCCTCATTTGCTTTACTCATGTTTGCGGGGTAGAGCTGAGGATTGCTGTGAGAGGACTATGACAACTCCATGACTGTGAAAGGAAGAAGCAGCAGCCCGTTCCCTGCTCCAGCCACCCTTTATGCCTGGCATAGACCTCTCCCAGCAGTGGTCCATGCATGACTTAGCCTGTTTCTCTTCAGGAGCAATTGTTACAAATTCTGTGCATATTGGGCTACACCTTTTACTAACTTGCACACTGAAAAATTTACCTACTTTTAGTACCCACCCATTTTAGAGCAACAGTTATTTCAACGTTTGCTGATATATTTACTTAACATGATGAGGAAGGATTTGACTACGCAAACTTTGTAATGCCTGCTGTAGTTTGATTTTTGAAAAAGGAAAGCTATTACCTTCTAATTCTAACAGACACATAAACGCTTTCCCAACATTTTACAAGTTCCTTCCATCCAGCACTGAAACATGGCTGCACCTTTTGTACGGAAGGAAGACAGAGCTTAAACTAAACTCATCAATTTGCTGGTATCTGCTCTGGCAGGTCACCATGAACATGTGCAGGACATATAGCTTGGTGTGCTGGGGTACGGGCTGAACACAGAAACTTGTTTGAAATTGGTACAGGTTTTGATACTGCCTTATATGATACCACAAGTGGATACATGCTGTCTAAAACATAGCCTGTGCTCTGAGGGCTTTTTTGTCTATTTCAATTGTATTTTGTATAAGTATTTAAAAGATGAAGTATAAAAATTAGGATAGATATCGTAATAAGTCCTTAATAGCGGTGAATACATGGCACCTCAGTTTTGCAACTGAACAAAACTGTCAGTGCATGTTGCTGGTTTTTATCTTAAAAGCTTCATTAATATATATATATATATCACTACTTTACTTATAATTTAAGCATGATTTAAGCTCAATAAATATTTCTATACTGAAAGATGTCTTCTTGGTCTGTGGGGCAGCATCCTCTCCGGTCATTAGTTTTGTTGTATTTCCTCTTGTGCTTTTTCCCATCTTTTACTTCTAGTTTGAAAGATAAGAACAGATTTTAGTTTCCACTGACTGTGCATTTCTTCTTCTTCTTTTCAGGATAGGCAAGTGCAGAAAGATAATGCTCAGAACAAAGTGCTGGATGCAATAGCTCTGATCCAGAGAAATGTCTCCAGTCGGGGGGGGGGGGGGGGGGGGGGGGGGAGTTAATTTGTTTAACTGTATTTTAATGTTATCAGTTTCAAGAGGAAAGATGTAGGTGTGTGTTTTCAGACTAAGAAACCAACTTTGAGCAATTTGCATACTTAATCCCTCTTCCCCATAGAGGCAGAAGGTCTGGGTTCCCTGATGACTGAGAATGACAGATATGCAGAGCCTGTGTGGTATTTTTTTAAATGACTGACCTTTTAGAAGACTCAGTACAATATTTAGAACAAATTTAAGTAGGGAAAATATTGCTATGTACCTCATATCACAGACTCTTTGAAATATGGAGTGCCTTGAAGCAAAGTAAAATTAGTAACTGCAAAGACAGGACTGCAAAAAGGGAGACAAAAAAAAAATCAGGAAAAAGAAAGTTTGAAAAAGTAATAAATGTTTCATTGCCTTACATTCTAAAAAGAGTTTAATCAATAATGGGAAAGGTACCAGAAAATTTCTGTAACTCAGTATTGATTTTTATGTCTCCTTTGAAAGGCACTTGCAGGTCATTACTGAATTAGATAGAGCAACCCTGAAAAGTTAAGGACTTTTGCCATCCTCAAAAGCTACATATTTGTTACTCAAGGTCATAGTGACTGTTTATTTTTGGAAAACTATTATTTCCACATTGTATGTGAGGAGAGTTTCAGCTGCCCGACAACAAATCTGAAGTTTCTACTACTGCCTATGAGAGTTCATGCATAACCCTTTCTTTTTGTTTTTTTTTTTTTTTCTACCATAGAATGGTCATTTATTATGTTCTGTTATTTTAGCTTTTCAGTTATCATTAACCAAAATCCCACTGTTGGCAGATTTATGACCAGCCTCTTTACAATTTTATTTTGAACCCGTGGCGTTTATATGTAGGACTCTGGCACAAATAAATTCTAAACTAACCAGAAACACCACAAAAGAAAACACGCTGATCAAATGCAGGCCTGAGGCTACAAGCTTCCCCTTTCCCTGAGGAAATGTCACAGCCTGTGCGTTTGTGTGCCTTCTCCCAGGAGGTGAATAACCCACTCCAACGTGGGCCGAGTCCTCCTGACTAAAATGTTCTGAGAGTCCTCCGGGTTAGGCTGCGGGCGGCATTTCGGCGTTCTGAAGGTTCAGGGCCTCTGAAGTTCCAAAGCTGTCACTGCACTGCCCTGGGCCCCGTCCCGTGCAGCAGAGAAGTCCCCTCTGGAGAGCAGCTAGGACCTTCGTGATCTGGGCTATCAGCCCGGCGTGGTCCCGTTCCCTGCAGGGTGGGAAAGGGCTGGTTGGCAGGGGGTTGGACCACAGGGATGCTTACTCACATGGACGCCAAAGTGCCTCAAGTGAGGTGAAATTAATGAGCACATGCTTGAAATTTTCTTTCTTTTTTTTTTTTTCTTATTTTCATCTTTTTTCTCTCCTTTTTATTTTTTTTTATTATTATTTGGCTAGCTTTTTACTTTATTTGAGTTTTTTGCCTTGAGGCATTGAAATATTTAAGAATATTTATTTGAGCTGAGGACAACCTAAGCAGTAGTGTAATGTAATATCAAACCATTAGCTAGGAAGTAACTTGTTAGTTGGTTAGTCCAGCCCCTAGAAGACAAAATGTACAGTATCTGATTTATTCCTGGTTGTTCTGGCAGTTCTAATGTATCTCTATTTTTTGGGACTGTATTTGGGACACACCGTCTTCATTTCATCCATCAACTTGGCTAAGCCCAAACACTTCACCATTGTGCATTATTTATTTGACTTTTTAATCTATATTAGATTGCCAACCAGCCTTCTGTTTAATTACACTTTACATTTAAGTGTTTTTTCATTTGTTCAGTTTTTTTTTTTTTTTAGAATACATATATCATTTTCTCTCTTTCTGTTAGCAGCTCATATTCATTTTGGTGCCAATTTTTCATTTCCCTCTCTGTTTCAGGACTAAACTTTTTCTTTAATGTACTTTTTTATTATTATTTTTCTCTTACATTGTCTCCATGGGGAAGAAGGTATCTTCTCTCAGTATTAAATATACAATAGGATATAAAGAGCAAGTAAATCCTCAAATTAATCCTTCTATATAATTCTGCTTTCTAACTTCATTTCCTGACAGTTTTTCCTTTAATAGCCTCCCAGCACTGTGATAAATTGCTCCAGATAACACTTTTTTTCTCAATATGGATTAAATGTCTGTACTGGGGAAAAAATAATTGTTCAGGGAATTTGAAGTGTAAGCCTTCACTCACATTTCATGCTATACTTGCTAGAAATTCTGGCTGTGTGAATGAGACTAATTGGAACATGCTATGAAAGGCTGTCCAGGATTGCAGTGTGCCAGACCCCTGACAGTGCCTGGGTGTACCTGGGAAGGTGGCATTAAATAGCTCCAGCTGGATCCTGGCACTAAAGCAAGCCTAAATTGGCTAAATTAATTGTCTGTTATTTTGGGGAGCCGTGGAGATTAAACAACAACAACCAAAAAAAATCCTGCCACCACTGTTTTAGTCCATGTTTCTTCTTTTTTACAGGTAAAAAATGATCAGAATTTTAAAAATAGTACAGTATCTATAATTTCTTCTTTTGTTTTTATTTCAATTTTATCTAGGTTAATAGAAATGGAATGTAGTGTAGAGGCTTCAGGTGAGGAAAAATAAATTAATTACATTTGAACTTTCTCTCTACATAGGAAATTTTTAAATGGCTTCATGCTGAATATCTGCTTTAGTAATTCTATAAACAGCAGTAAAAGAAATAGAGCTACAGTGGACTTGGAAGACAACCAAAGCTTCTTTTTTGTTCTTCTGGCATCTATTCTCTTTATTTTATATAGAACCTGCTGTGGAGTTTTTTCTACTTTCTCATTAGAGAAAAAAAATATATATATATATATAAATTCTTTTCCTCTAATTAGAAAATAGTTTACTATATCTTATATGATTGCTTTTTTTTTTTTTCCCAGAGAAAATGGAGAAATTTTAATTTGTATGGGTTGATTTCCTACAATTTTTGAAGGATACTGTTTATCTGTTTATCTTTTTTAGAAATAATAGATTTTCAGATAGGCCTCTTTAAAATGATATTATTTCTGATAGGAAGAAAAGGAAAATAAATAGACTGCTAAGTATTTGCTATTTACTTTGATGATATTCAGCCTTATTTTAAATGCTTTGTCATCATGTTTATACTAGATAAAGTCATCTCCATGTTTCAGCATAGGATTTTGCTGTTCATACTCTGTTGTGCTAAGACTTGTGTATACAGTACCTTTCTCAAAGTTTACAGTCTCAGTTGTCAAAACAAATAACAGATTTTAAAGGATGCATTGGAATCTGTGGAAGATGTAGACATGAAAATGTTTTTTTTTCTTACTGAAAGGCATGTTGTATACATGAGCTCTAACGAGATCTTTCCTTTAATACTCTTCAATGAGTTTCCGTTATTTGAAAGCATCTTAGTGTTGGAAATAAGAAATTGCACTAATGTTACAGATGATTTTTTATATACGTTACTATAAAATAAAATTAACTTCTCAACATAAAACTACTTGTTTCTATTGAATACCATTTCCCTCTGCAAAGAAATCTTTTTAAGTACTGTAATTTACATGTTTCAAGAGTGCATATTGAACCTATGCTGAACACCACAGTTAATGGGTGCTCATAAGTTTTCCTGTAAAGTGTGTTAAGGATTGTCATCAGCAATAAATAGCTCTCGATAAAAGTTTCAAATCCATTACATTGATCTATATTGTTTTGTGCAATTACAATAATAGGGCATATTCAGATATCATCAGATGACTTTAAAAAATAACAAGAGATTGTCTCCAGCACCAGATACCCTCCCAAGCTTGTCTCCTGCTTCTCAAACATATCAGACAACCCCAGGTTAATTCCTTATTGCTATGGCTACCTATGCAGTTGCTCACATGTGGTTGCTAAAGCCTCGGCTAGCTGTAGGTTCAGCCATCTAGCTGGCCTAAGCCTGCTAGTGGGCATCCACCGAAGCTGTGGCTGTACCTTCTTGTGCAGTGGACGTGCCCATGTAGGTGCGTGCTCAGCTGGACGACAGAATCAAGGCTGAAATGAGGATGACGACAGTAACTTCCTCTGCTTCCTTGCCTCCTTACACTAGGAACGGCCCAAGAGCGACCCTGTACTCTGGAGCTGCCTTCTCTGTTGGCACATCATGCACAGGGCTCAATGCTACATCTAGGTTTGTTACACTTTTCAATACAGATCTTATTGCAGACATTGCTTTTAAAATGGGTGGAAGGAAAACATAGGCTATAACATTTGAGGCCCATTTTAGTTATGAAGTCATGATCTAGACCTCATAGTTTCATAAATAGATGAAATAAGATTGCTGTTCATTTTCTTAGATGTTCTAATTTAGGGCAGTAGCACAGATGTTGTATTTGTGTAAGCATACACACACACCACTATGCCATGACAAACAGCCTGCTTAATGAGCAGGTAAGCATCAGGTAAGACTATCTAGATGTTCCTATTAGATGAAAACAAAACAGCTATGATTATCTAGCCTGTGGATTGTATCATGAATACTTCATTTATAGGTAGCTTCTCTTTGTTAAATTCACTGATTTAACTGCACTTTAATAACACAATTTCAAAAATCCATATGTTGGAAGGCAAGAAACAATAGCAAAACATTACATGTGACATCACAGTGGCTCACGCCTGTATCATTTCAGATTAATTTGTATGTTGTTGCTTTCAAAAATCTGTCATGATGATAAAGATGAGTGTGTATTAGCTTATAATTTCTTCCATATCCATAGTTGTTGTTCTCTTGGATCCTTCTCCCCCTCTTTCTCCTGCTCCTCCTGGAAGGCAAGGGCCAGCATTTCAGCACATGATAATACAGCTGCTTTGTAGGACATGGTGGAAATCTTTGGAAAGGAATTTGTGACGAACCTGTAAGAAATTTTGTACTATCGCAATGTGGGAATAAATGTAACTTGACCACTAAGAGTTACATGTTAAAGGACTACCTGGGCTTTCATCAGCATGCTAGCCCACTCAAAGTTGAGAGGTAAAACTGAAAGATGTACGTTCGGTGCTATTACTGCACCTTTCAGTAGTGATAACAATTAGTGCTGCACATTTGACCACCTTACACATTTTTTTTACATGAATCAAACAGAGCTGTGCCAGCTCCCCACAGGGTGCGAATGGCTCCAAAAGAAGGTAGAGCAGAATGTATTTCTGACAGGCTCCTTTCTGAGTCTCCGGTGTACAACAGGCCTGGGGTAAAACAAGAGGCAATGAAAAATGGTCTTTCTGCAACACTGTTTTTAAATGGGCAGAACTTGAAAACGAGAGGCAGGCAGACAACTAGCTTGTAGGCTGTTTTTGTTGTTGTTTTCCCGAAGAGGTAACAAAACAAATATAGCTGTTTCTGATCTTACTTTCCCCATTTTTCACAGTGGATCTGTGACCGAATTGAAATCAGAAAAAAATATCCTGCCTGGGGTGACTGTTTATACACAAAGACAGATGCAAGTAAAGGAGTTTGGTATTATTATGCTGTTATTATTTCTTTGACATGACACATTCAGGGAAAAATGATTTATTGTTACCATGTGCATAATAAGCAAGCAGTTGCACTTTGGACTTTGGTAACTGCAAACACAGACCCAGCAGACAGAAGTTATCCAAATGCCCCCACTACTTCTACCTCACTCTGTTCCCCGTTTGCAGCCACTGCAAGTGAGTGCACTTCACACCTATGACCCTTGAAGAAGCAGCTTACAATAACAGGAATATAATTTAGTCTTGAGGTAGGATTCAACTGATAGGAAGTGGGTGGCTTGTTTTTCTACTTGCAAAGGGAAAGAGGTAATTTTAGGGTGAAATATGTGTCATTTTACAAGAGACCACTAACACAGGCTAGGTGAATGCTGCTCCTGTGTCTGCTCTCCATTTTAAGAGAGGACCCAAAATGAGTAGCGCGGATATAGACATCACCTGCATGGCCATCTAAGCTTAGGTGAGATAAATATCACCTTTAATGTCACTAAATTTGTTTAATCTACTTAAATAAACCAAGTAAGCCCACCCCAGCTCTTTAGCTGCATGTTCCCTTGTTACCTGTGGCTCTCCATTTCTCAGTCCTCCCGTTGCTGACTCTGTGAGAAAGAGCACAACACCTTCTGCAGAGCCCAGCGCGGTCTCCTGCCTCTCACTGACCTGGGGAATGGGTTATTGCCTGATCACACACTCCCGTGACCAAAGTGTACTCAAGTGACCATTTCAGAAATGACAGGAACTGGTAAAGATGCTGCCATATACCAGCACTTTGTTTCTTCAGCAGTTGGCTGATCTTTGCTGGCTTCCCAATCAGTTATGGAGGCAGTAACCTCAGATACACCTAGCAGTGAAAACTGGTACAGCCATCTTGCAGCACCTGTCCAAACACTATTGTTTTCTGCTGCAGTTATCCATAGATCTGATCCAGTAAATAAGCCTTTATACATGAACTAGTATGCTTGTGAACATGGATCCTGTGTAGTCTGGAAGGTATGCATTGCATCTTCATCATCACTTTTTATGAGAATATGTCCAAACTCTGTTTTATTGTTCACATTGGATCATGTCTGAGAAACATAACCCCCTTGACTATCAGAAAATAAATTCAATTGCAGTGTGCACCCAATCAGATAGGAAAAATAAATAAATAAATAAATAAATAAATAAGAAACTGAGGTCAAGGTGATGAAAGAGAGAAAAATAAGACTATTTAATCATAATTTATTGCAAAATAATATTAAAAGCAGATGAAAAAATCTGTTGTTATATGCAGCAACAGTCAACTTGTTCTTTCAGCTGATCTCTCCTTCCCTGTATATTTGTTTGGTAAGTAGTCTGTCAACTTTGATCAGAGAGGGGATTAGTTAGTGCTGAGGTAATGAACAGCCACGCAGCTAACAGCCCCATGGGGAGAGCAGTGGCAAGCTGCCAGAGCCCAGTACTCTCTGACCAGGCTCTTTCAGATAGCCCACAGTAGGAGGGCTTAATATTTTAATACCTAATTCACTTACTTGGAGATAATTGATGTTACATGGGATCTTGATGTAGCAGAGTGATGAGATCACAACACGAGCACAATATAGCAATAGCAATATGGCTAAATGACAGTACAAACGTGGTTCTCGTTACCAGTCTCTATATGCTTGCTGTCAGGATGCTGGGCATCCCTAATGCCAGGACAGAGTATGTGGCTTGAAGCCAGCACAAGCCCGTTGCTCTCTTCCAAGTTAGTTTTGTTGATTGCTCAGTGTTTGCACTCAGTGTTAGGCTGAGCCACTTAAGACACTTCCCCCATGCTGGCCTGGCTGGCTCAGGAAGACATTCATGCTCTTCTGGTGAACTCAAGTAAGACCATTTATGCAACCCATGACCCACTCAACTCACACAGATATTTATTTACTGAAAAAGCCCTCTTCCAGTCCCCCTGGTTTTGAGATAAGTTCTTCTTCCTTTACAACAGCTGTGCTCACTCTGTTCTTCCTTGGGCTTCAAGAGCCATCTTGCCTATCTCCTCTGAAGATTCTGCCATTGTAGGGATATGTTGGCCAGTCAACAAACCTAGGAGAGTGCAGAAAAACATTTCAGGTGCAGGTGTTCTGAGTTCTTCACTTGACAGATAACAATGTTAGGAAATCATGAGATAGAAATACTCTTTATCTATCAAGCTAAAGTTAGCACTGAGCATGGTCTACGGTACAAACACCAGGAACAGCCATGCAGTCCTATCAGACGACATGAAAAAGTAAGAAGGAAACAAGAAACCCCAAAAAAAATATAAAATACTATTTCCTTAATAATAAATCACATAATGTTCATAGAATCATAGAGTGGCTTGGGTTGGAAGGAACCTTAAGGATCATCCAATTCCAACCTCCCCGCCACAGGCAGCCCAGGTTGCATGTTGCTCAAAGCCCCATCCAGCCTGGCCTTGAACACTTCCAGGATGGGGCATCCACAGCTTCCCTGGGCAACCTCTGCCAGTGCCTCACCAACCTCACAGTGAAGATTTTCTTCCTTATATCTAATCTAAATCTGCCCTCTTTTAGTTTAAAGCCATTACTCCTTGTCCTGTCACTACAATCCCTGACCAAGAGTCCCTCCCCAGCTTTCCTGTAGGCCCCCTTTAGGCACTGGAAGGCCACAATAAGGTCTCCCCAGAGCCTTCTCTTCTCCAGGCTGAACAACTCCAGTTCCCTCAGCCTGTCTTCGTAGGAGAGGTGCTCCAGCTCTCTGATCACCTTTGTGGCCCTCCTCTGAACTTATTCTAATAGGGTAATATGTCCATGTCCTTCTTGTGCTGGGGGCCCCAGAGCTGAACGCAGTGCTCCAGATGGAGTCTCATTAAAGCGGAGGAGGAGAATCACCTCCCTCAACCTGCTGATCATACTTCTTTTTACTGCACATTCTCATTTTTAGGGAGCAAGTACCAATGAGGAGAGCTTCTGGTCATGTCTTTGTTGACAGAAGTTCATCTTTAGTACTAAGGCAGCAAATTGAGAGGAAGTGATGATTTTATAGGCATTTGCTTGCTCTTTTATACAGCGGGACACATTGAGGACTGTTCTTTTTATTGAGACAAATTTAACTGACAAACAGAAGATAGGGAAAAGAAAAAAAAAAAAAAAAAAAAGAAGAAAGAAACCTGAGAGACTTTTCTGTCACAAGACACAGCAAAACAGCAACATAAAATACAAGTGTTACTTGTCTTTGATGTTCATTCCCCACCCCCACTATCTTACTGTGAGGTTTGTAGGAGAACATCAAAGGGGAGGAAACAGAATTTTGCGCAAGCCCTGTGCTGGCGGATTGGGTGTGACCCCACACAAGGGGGCTGCAGGGAGCACGCAGGAGAGGAGCCCAGCACTCGCGGGCTCCTGCACAGCCCTGGGCGGCCAGCCTGGGGTGGCGGCCTTGGGACGTGCTGCTCGCCTCGCTTCTCCTTCCTCCGTGCCTCGGTCTCCAGGAGCAAGGCTCGCAGCACTTCTGAGATAGGCCTCCCTCAGCCGCTGGAACCATACCTGGCCTTCCTCGTTGCCTTTGGGGGTCAGAGATGTGAATACCGGCACTGCCGCTGCTGTGACAACAAGGGACGACCACTCATCACAGAACTTGCTGTGGCAACAGGGGAAGGCCCAGCTTTATCGAGATTCCTGCACACTTCCCAAATGCAGATTTTTCAGTGTAACTGCTGACAGAAGGATGTGCTCCCATTCACTAATATCGAGGTTTCTCAACACAAGTAGAAGACAGATTAGTATAATTTGAGAAACCTAGAAAGCTAAAAACTGAACGAGGTTCAGTTTGTAAAAAAATCTCATTTAGGCCATCCAAATCGTAGAATCATAGATTCATTTAGGCTGGAAAAGTCCTCTAAGCCAATTAAGTCCAACCTCTAACCTAGCAGTGCCAAGTCTGCCACTAAACCGTGTTCCTAAGCACCACATCTGCATGTCTTTTAAATACCTTCAGGGATGATGACTGGAGGGTCATAAATAAGTGGGTAAGGATCTATTTCTAGCTGTGGTCTCAGATAACTACTGTGCATTATTAGCATCACATCTCTCTATTGATTTCAGGTTAAGAGGAAAATGTTCTTCTTTCTTCTCAAATTTCCCCCTCTTCTTTGTGAGATAGGTGGGGTTTTTTGTTGTTGTTTTTTTTTTTTTAACAGTGAAGGAAAGGACAACCTCTACTAATAAAAAGTTAAGCACAAAATCCCTACCTTAAAGAAGGAAAAACAAACAAAAAAACAAACTCAGTAAGATGTAATATTAAAGGCATGATGAGCTTTGAGGTTACTGAATTTATATCTGATTCCCAGGAGATCCGGGCACATCAACCAGCATGTACAAAGGCCTGGAGAGCCCTACTTTGGCCCTTTCTCCCTGCCACCCCTGCACCCTGCAGAACCCCTCTCTGCCCAGCACTGCTGCATCCCCTGGTCTGAGCAGATCACCGACGAATTTGGACATCCACCTATCGACTCCCAGAGTTAGGGAAAATAATGAAGAAAAGATCATTTTAATGAATTTACATGAAATGTTCAGCTTGTTACTTGCTGTTATAATTATAAAGTTAGGATTTTGCTTTTCATATTCCTTTAGATGTACTTATGCTGAAAATATTTTTTTGTATTTTTTCTTTTGCATTGTCATATAAAACATTCCAGGTGAATTAGAATGGAGAAAACTTCCTCCCGTTACTACTGAATGGAGACATGTAAAAAAAATCTCAATAAACAGAGTATTAAGTGCTTATCTTTTTTCCTTGACGGTTGCCTTCCGGTAATAACTGCTCAAATACAATTTTCATATAAATAACTACATAAAAGAAACAAGATATAGTTTTTCTCTGGATGTTTTAACTCTCCTCTGATGTGAATATTGAATATAGTGAATAAAAATAGCAGATGGCTGTGGTTTCTCATGTTTTGTCACTAAAATTTTGATCTGCCAAAACATGCTTACAAAACCAGATGCAGGTAAAGGATTCTCTTTATTTCAGCAGGACACACACGCTTGGTTGTAGTGGGTCTAAAATATTGTCTTCTAGTCAGGCACAGAACAAAAGGCAAGTCACCTATAAGGGCTCTGTCAGATGTCTATACTGACAAAACGGTGAACGTTTCCAAAGAGGTAGTTTGGATGGGTCGCTCCCCAGTCCGAGAGCTGAGCAGGATGATGAGATGATTCAGTGCCCAAGGCAGTGTTGGAGACTCAGAGTCCTAACAGAACAGCCACAGTAGTGACCACTTCCCAAAATAAATTAATATGATCATTAATCCTATCTAGATTACACATGTGCCTAATTTTGTCACACAGCAAAGCTTCAGTATGGGATCAGCACTCTGCAGGAGGCTGGTGAAACGGCCACTGCCACTTGCACAGGCAGGTGAAAAATAAGATGTGATGTACATCTCAAGAGTGGAAGGATGATAAAGATCTGAATATCTGTAGGAGTTAGAAAAATCTGGATAAGAAAATAATGTTATGCAGGACACACTAAGTTATTTCCTCTGGGTAAGGCATAGGTCTCCAAACTGTCGAGACAGAGAATTTCTTTCAAAGTGGTTTCTCGTGTAGAACAAATTTGATGTCAGCAGAATTTCTGAGTCGGAAAAAGAGCAGCATGGTTATCTTTCACTTCCAGTTTCAAGGAACAGCTTTGAAAACTACAGGGAAACATTTACACACACTGCATTTATTGCTATAATAAACCTGCTTTCATTTTCAGACCAGGCAATACCATGTGGAAATTTCACACATGCAGTGATTTTTATAGCTCATGAAAACATTTATATTTTCTTCCTTGTTGGAAAGATAACTCATGTAGCAATCAGAATATACTTTAGTAATTTAGCCATATTTAGTGTAACATCCTGCTATTACTCTGTTGTCATTGTTATCGTTATGACTCTTTCCTCAGTTTTATATGCTACGCTCTCCTGAACTACTGCATCTCCCAAAGTGCATTTCTATTGCTATGCAATATCAGCTGTTCAGAGGTGCCACATCCTGCAGCCTGATGGAGACAAGGACACGGCAGCTCCATCGCCCGGGTCAGACCAGCAGCAGGGCTGAACACGCGTTCACAGTACGTATATGCCCACACACGGGTGCAATACCTACACATGCATATGTATAGATGGGCACACACGTCCACAGAGATACACTCAGCATTTAAACGAACACAACCAGCACCAGCATTCTCTTTCCTTTCCCCTCTCCAGCTGGTTGGGACGAAGGCCTGTCACAGGGAGCACAGACAAGCACACATCCAAGTTGGGTCCCTCACAGCCGGACTCAGACATGACATAGCTCCAGGGGCTGCCCCGACCCCCCGCCCTGCCCAGCTGCCAGCACCTGGCCCACCAGAGTAGCTGCATACCCTCGTATTTTCAGTCAATGGCTTCTCAGTCTCCTTGCTGGAGATATACTGTATCCGCGCTGCCTGATATTCCCGAAGGACTGAATGCATGAGGCTTGGGCCCTAATAAACTGATTCTCCCTAACCCCAGTAGTGAGAACTAGCCTCTGACAACCTTGCAAAGGCTGTACTAAGGAACCTCTCGACCCTTTTGTTTGATCCACATCTCTTCTGTGGTGGTTTGCTCGTACCGCTCGTTGCACCATACAATATTGACAAGTTTTCTCTAAGCGCGTAAGAAAAATTCCAGGGCAGCAGGTTCCTGGAGGGAGAAAGCTCCACTGGGCTCAGGTTTAACAGGTCTAAAATTTCCCAGTGCAGGCATGCAGGATACGACCATCCACCAAGACGTACTCATCTCTGACCCTCTCACACACAGGGTCTTTCAGAGTCTGTGCTACCACAGGCATGACAGAGCTGTTTTGTGATGGGAATGATGGTGCTACTGTGAAGTTGCATGAGAAAAATAGTAAAGCACAAGACCACAACCACATTAAAAGAAAAAAAAAAAAAAGGAAAAAAGGGAAAAAGGGAAAAAAAGGAAAAAGAGGGAGGGGGGAGCAGGGGGAAAAGTTCTATTCCAGAAGGCCCTTTTCTCAACTGGATCATACCCTGTGTAATGGTGGGCACAGTATCAACACAGTACACCAATTCCCTTTGCCTCCCAGTGAGGAAAATGTATTTGAAGGGTGCCCCTGGACACGGCCCTTCTGAGATTAGCAATCCAGGTGACTGCAGGATTCTGAGCTTTGCAGCTGATCCAGGCAGATCAAAAAGAGAAGAAGGGAAAAATAAATTCTGCTTCTTAATTGCAGATAGTGAAAGCACATAGCTAGGATTCGAAACGGTCTCACAAACATAGAATTTGTACTAAGGATTCATTAGAAAAACAGACACTGTAAAGAAACAAACGGTAGGGTTTTGCATCTCATTCTCACTAGAAGAAAAAACAAAACAAACAAACAAAAAAAAATTTACCGAACTGAGGTATTAACTGGCCACCTAGGAAAGAACCAATCAAAAAAGCAGTGATGCAGCTAAGCTACTGTGCTTGTGTACAGGATTTAATTGGGAGCGGGAAACCACCCAGAAGTTCTAGATGAACAGCAGCTAATGCACCAGGATACAAGCTGCATCAGGCATTACCACTGCCGAAATAATGTCTCAGCATAACATTTCAATGATGAAGTGCATTCTTCGTGACAAGTCCAGTATGCATGCAGCTGTTAAGCACTCAAATGCAGAGTTAGCAGATAAAGGTCACAGAAGTTCATCGTAAATCTAGTCAGATTCTTTCACTTCTCACCATCTGCTTCAATTACAGATATGTTGCTGGAGATACAGTGACACTCACAAGGTGACCATGTGCACCAGGAAGTGTTACAGACTTGGAAGGTGAAAATTTGGAAAATTTTTGCTATCCAGCAGCAGGCAAGATCAGTCAAGAAACAATCAAATACTTGGGGATGCTGCTTAGTCAAAGGAGGGTATGTTTTATCTTGGAGTAAAACTAGAATGTAACGAACCAGGAAAATATGATGGGTCATTTATGTGAACATTGAATCACATTTAATGTTTGCTATTGCTACAATTTAAAACAAAAAAGGATCTCGTTATTATGCCCTTAAAAAATCTGATGTTGTCTGTTTTAATACTGTAATTAACACATGCATTAATACGTGCACTACTAGATGAGAATATTTTGCAGGCCAATTACATAGCACTCCATTTAATTGTTATTCAACTCATTATTCAAACTCTTCCTCTAGTGTCATGAGGGGAAGTATTTGGTCCTGGTGTTTTTCAGTCTTTCCCCAAAGGCCAATGATCTTTCCTGTTGTGGTAGTGACTGCCTGCCAGGTGCCCAACATGAAGGTACACATCCCCACACTTTTCCCAAAACCTTTTCAAAAAAAAAAAAAATTTCAAAAATCTGTACTGTGTGTGTCTCATTCAAAGGGCTTTCATCTTTGTTTCCGAAAGCAGTAATATATTTTTTTCTTTTGTTTTTAAACAAACCTATCAACTTTGACAAGGTCTTCATGGTGTGGGAACAATGGATAACTAATCTGTCACAATCTTCAAAGCTGAACCTGTGAAATTATCAAATACCTGGGATGTTTTAAGTCCTGACTACCTGGAAATAAATTATCTGCAGAGTGGAGTTCTGATGCATCTATTTTCTCTTCATTTTTTAAATCAACAACACTACTGTTTCCAAGAAAGAACGTTTTGTAAAATAAGTGTCACTTCTGCCAGAAGAGGCTTTTACTGGTCTGACCCTGTGTTTACTGTCAAACTAAAACAATCATAAAACCCTCAATCTAAAAATCAGTGTAGGCCCTTCTCCAACAACTTTACAGGGTTTCTACAAAACTTCAGGTAACCTATTTAATATATAATAATTTGAGTCCAGCTATTAGATGAAATTGGTTATCTACGTTTCCTCCTTCCAAAAAGTGTATTTGCAATCAGACAGCAAGCAATTAAGAAAATACAGTACTTACCCAGCACGATGGATCCCCTTGAACAATTAGCAGCATTTAATTCCTGGAATACTTACCAGATCACAACAGAAGTCATCTTTCTAACCACCACAGGTTCAAGACACGATACAATATTGTCAAAACCAAGCAATTTGTATGAATAAAACAAACTGTAATGTAATTATGTCAGGCAGATCCTCCTCTGGAATTCACAAGGGAATAGTGGCTGCTTTCAAGTTGTTAGATTTTCTTTTGGTTTTGCATGTTCTCCATTAGTATAGCATGTTTTAAGGGTAGCTTAACACTTTAAAAAACTTTTTTCCCCCTAAAAATAATAAATAAATCTTTCAATTGCAGTGATTTCTGAAGTAAAAGGATCAAATGCTTGATTGATATACAAACCTAACCCAATTTTTTTTTAATAAAAATTAATTCAAATTTAGCAAAAGGAATGCAGAACTACATTCTTATATTTGCTGACAAAAAAGTCAAAACCAATATTGCAGTAGGATTGCTAGACCAGAATGTTTAATGACTGCAATTGTATATTAACAAAAAAATACAGCTGTAATACAGCTACAGAGCTTTCAAGTTTTTTTATTACAGTGAACTGATAAAATTAAGACAATTAAGAAAGCACATCCGTAAAGAGAAATTGTCTGCATAGTGATTAATGCTATTCAAATTCTCCACCCTGCCCCAAAGTAGTGCCTTTCTCTAGAGGTTATAACAGAAGACAGACTTCTGTAATCAGATACTCAGTACTGCCTAGGATAAGCAGGAATGACTGCAATCAAAAATACAAAAAGGTGATCATCTGCTATAGCATAAAGCTATTCCTTTAATAACAATTTTCCATTCAAAAATAAGAAATAGTGATGAACTCTGCTTCTTCACACATTGAACATCCTATGTCCTGTTTCTACACTAGAAGATGCGCAGAATACCTACCCGTCATCTCAATGGGACTCATGCTTACACACCTGAGCACCATCACAGAAACAGGATTTGGACCCTGTCTGAATACTCAGCAATTGCCTAACGAGACTTGTGTTGACCACCAAAATAAGAAAATCCCCTAAAAAAAAAAGTCACTGAAATAAGTTTGCTATAGCTGTGGGCTCAAACAGAAGACTAGAAGCAATCCGATTATGAAAGCAAAAAGGTTATAATTTTAAATGTTTCCTACTACATACAAGAACAAATGCAGAATGTGATGTTTGCTTAGTTTTATTAATTTATTTTGCAGGAATCTGCAACTCGGAGTATGCACTTTCTGGAGGTACCATGCATGCATAGCCTCTGAATGCCTTTGTACAATTTCATCTCTTAGTAGTAAGTTCATTCACAGCATACACAAATCTAGAATGTAGACACCATATATACAGGATTAAACAAGATCGTGTCTTCTTGTTTTAATGAAAAAATTTAACAGGGTTTCACACAGCAGGAAATATGGATTAGATACATTGGTGCCACCATAAATAAATAAATTTCAAGAACACAGTTTTTTAAAATCTTTTTCAAAGGTACTGAAAATCCAGGATTATAATATTGCATTAACTCCATTGACTTCTGATTATTCAAAACCAAGAAAAATAGTCGCATTAATATTTATGGACATAAACAGCAATGAAAGCCCCAAACTGAAGAAATCTGGCAAAACTCAGTCATGGCCAGCTTCAAAATAATGCTGACATTTCGAAATGAAACAAACGCAGCAGCACATAGAGACAGTACTGACTATGGGATGTGTTATTGTGCATGTCCTCTTTCTTTACGGGATGGAGAGTCACTGTAGTATAGAGCACACGAGTTCTGTTGTGCCAAAGAAGCTGATGAATTGTTTATGTCCAACTGTCCACTTCTTGCCAGGATAGTCATTTTCACATTCTAGGGTATATCACTGAATTTTAAAATACAATCCTGATGACAAGCTGGTTTTTAACATATTTAATCTTCTCACATTCTTTTTAAAATGTTCTTTTGTTTTCGTTTTGACTTGTCCCCATTTCAACTCAATTATTTTTATTTCAGTTTCAAGGGGGTTTACAATCAATAAATATTAAATGTGAAAGTATTTAGAAATTGAAATGAGAGATGTATAACTGGGAGAGAGAAAGTAACTGAAAGAGAGGGTATTTTTAAAAATGTGATTTAGTAGCATATGATAATCAGAAAGTACTGAGACCAGCTCTTTTAAGAATTATTACACCTTTTCACCACACCTCCCAGTTTTCAAGAGAAACACACACATACCACAGACACACAGATACACAATTCAATCTGATCTAAGACTACATTTTACAAAGTAATTCCTTTTGCTTGACTTCCCAACCCTTTCCTCTTCACCCAAACAAGACTAATAATTACATCAAATTAAAAGTAGATCCAAAGTTCAGGATTTCTTTTGGTTTACTGTACTCTGAATCATCCTCCACAAGCCCCACTCTAAATAAACTTTTAAAGAACTACAGAAGTATTCTATAATTAAAGGGAATTTATCTTAATAGCACAGCAGATATAAAATAAGCTTTATAAAATTTCAATGAACAGTGAAATAATTTTGAATATTTGAGTGTCCAAGTCAGTTACAAATTCTACCAATCTAGTAGCATGGTTGAGGGAGAGCTCAATCATTAAGGAAAAAAGAAAACACAAGTAGTGCATTAACTCAACACAATGGCATCAGCATCCCACCATTCACACATACACACACAAAAGTTTTATACAATACAGTGCATTTTTATATGCCAGCTGACATTAGGGTTTTATGTGCATTCAATAAATATTACACAAACCAATCTTTTTTGGCATAATCTACAATTCAGTTGGGGTATGAACAGCGTCACCTGCTTTCAGAAGGAAAGTGAATCATCATTCAAAATACAATTTACATTCTAAGAAACTAAAAATATTCAAGCACCATGTAAAGTTTTTACTATTAATGTCTGTGCATGAGCATTTACAAATAAAGGAACACAATGGAAGGTTTTTCTGTGGCATTGTTGTTGCTTTGTTTTTTGTACAAACAACAAATGAGAGTAAGTGAGAAACGGGAGTAAAATTATTGGTACAAAGGAATTCATTTGCAATTTAATGGCACTCACTTGGTCTTTCAAAGAGTATCTTGGTGTCAAGGCAGCCTTCTTTTTCTTCCTCTGGTGAAGTTATGACTAAGACTAGCAGGTCTCCATAACCCCAGAAACCATGCACTTGTGGTTATTACAGTTCAGGGAATGATTGGACTGCATGCATTTTTATTTTTATTCAAAAGGAGCATCTATTCTGTCAGAAAGTGACACAAGAGTAAAGACACACAACACACCTACTCTCATTTGCTGAGCGCCATGATAGTTCCTATCATTTTGGAATTCCAGCAAAAACAAATGCTTCTTTCCAGAACTTCTACGGAAGTACAAATGAATAGAAAACTGAAATACTACAAAGGCAAAGGCATCATGATAGAGAAGTCATTAAGTTACTGGTGTTGTTTTGAGTAATTCATAATACCAGTAAAAGCTATGGTACTGCTTATCCTAGGTAGAATGCTTCTGCTCATCTGTTTTCTAGTTATCGCAGTTTTGTTGATATGTCCACTTACAAAAGTAAAATTATTATCTTATATAGACTGATTTTTTTCCCCTCTCCATATGTGATGAGCTCTTCGCATAATATGGATGCGAGAAAAATTACCTCTGATGCCTTTGACTTTGTTTTGCTCATCTGTGGTATACACTGATTGCTGGAGATCTCTTAGCTTATTTAAAATTATGCTGAAGATTTAATTAGTGCAAAAACATATTGAAAAATGCCAGATCAAATACTGTTTCCTCATCTAAGATCACAGTTTATTTTTTACTGTTATCTTTATAAACTGCAGGGAGAGAAGACACCAGATTCAGCAATGCAGTCAAGATAAGTTTTCCTCCACCCACCCCTTAAAAACGCTGCTTGATTTTAAACAAGGATTCAGACACATGATTGTTCTACCACAGCTCAACAAGTTATCACGCATCAAGTGAATTGTAGTAATTGACCATATGGATGGGGTTGCCATGAGCTAAGAACAACTTACAATGAAATAGTTTGAATCTCTCCTGCTAAGGTTTCGGTAGCACGTTTTGCCTCACAGTTGTAAAGTCAATTACCACAACTCAGCTGACGTGCTTGGTTGCATCTGACTCCTGACGAAGTTGCACCATAAAATCTCAAATGCACTGTATCAGCTTCTGACCAGTACACAAAACATCCTATTCGGTCGCAGTTTTGTAACACAATCATTCAGCTGCCCAAACCCAAGTTCAATTTCACAAATAATGAGTGCTTTATTACAGCAACCTGAAGCATTCAAATTGAACATCACCTTTATAATACAGTATATCATATGCATAAAAGTACCAGTATGATTTCAGTTGCAAGTCTTGTGTTCTTCAACCTACGGCAAATATTTCCTGACCAAAATAAAAAGAATGCAGTGTATATTTTTTTCAAGATTTGCCATCTGCTATTTTATACAGGCTGGTTTATTAACAATGTGCAAATAAACCTTTACTGAAGAGCTAACTGATTAATTATTTTTCAGCTAACTTTGAACTGGGGCACAAAGTACCTTCTGTGCTGTAAACATCATGAATTCTCCACAAATTGGAAGCTGAAAAGGCCTAAGGAACTGAGTACAAACACTTCTCATACATAATCATGGCTGAACTCAAGTCTTCCAAACTGAATTTGTAGTAGTCTGCGTTTGGCATATGTCACTGTGCTGCTACAGCACAGTCTTAGAAAATTGGTGCATATAAAAGCATACTTTTAGCTTTAAAACACGATGGCCTAATGAAAGCATGCAGTAGTATTTTCATCCATAATATGGTAGAATTCATTCTTAGTTTATTACCAGTGTTGACACAGCCAGGTGAGCACTGTACAAGCAAAAGGGATTGTAAAAAAACTACCTCTGATTAAACTCTCTGTAACACTCATACAGTATCTCGTTTAGTCACCTTAGGTCACTATTTCAAACAGCAATTTTTTGTAGACATAAATTACCCTGAAAAAAGCAGCAATTACAAATACCCTTCTTTTTTTTTTTTTTTTGTACACTTTGCAAATTTATGGTTGCATTTACCTGTCTTCCTTTTCAGTAGCTTACAATCTAGAAGCACAGGGAGCCTTTGTTTTCCAGCTAGCTGTGGCCAGGTTAAATCAGCTCTGGCTCTTCAGTTTTTCGGGTTAAGTGTAACATTTCACACCATTACTAAAAGTCCTATAACTTCAAAAAAAAAATTTTTTTTAAAGAGCCACTAAGCAGTAACTATAACCACAGGACTAAACACCAGTAGTTATTTGCTTTCCTGCATACATTCTTCCTGAAATTAATCCTTTTACATTTTCAGCTTTTGTTTTCTGCTTTGTTCACTGCAATAGGATAAGAAAGAATTTCACCCTTATTTCTTTTTACTGTGGTACAAGCAGAAACATCTTAACACGTTTCTCCCACCCCTTGCATTATGAAGATTGTAGACTGGCAAAGGCCGGGCAGATGGACTGAAAGGTTCCCCATGTTTCCTTCTCCTACAGCTGTCGGCTTGAGAGCCTGTTTTCAACCCAATGCAGCCCCTTCCTGATTTTCAGGTGTATCGTGGCATTTCACACTGCTCACAGCGATTTAGTGCTGGGTGATTTAGAAAGGTGCAGCTATCACAATTCCATGGAGCCCCTTCAAAGTCTTCATCTCTTGGCTGAGTCCGTGAAGCCTGTTTGGAATTGTTTGGATGCTCTAAAAAAAAAAAAAGTTTCTTATACATAAAGGTAGAAACATTTCTACATAGATAACACAAAAGGTTTTTTTTCCTAAAGCACTTCTAATTCAGTTTGTGAAATCTAATTATTTAAAGGATTTCATTTCTGTAAAGAGTCACTTAACCATACTGCATTCAAAACAAGGAGTCACTAATGTCAGGTCACTGATACTGCTAAAGGTTTAAATATCTTAAAACAAAGTTTGTTAAGAAACATTCCTGTTAAGAATGACCTGATAAATTTATATACGGCAGTCTCTTACCCTCTCTTAAATTCCAATAACCCTACTTTTATCTGAAGTGAAAGACAACTTCTAAATCAGTTCCTTCAATATTTTCTACATCTTTGCTAGCATTCATCCAGGCAGAAGAAAACATCAAATATCAAATCAAATGATAGGCCTGCTTCAAAACCAGGATGATTGTTTTTTCTCCACAATCATGACATGGTTGGCACTGGAAGGGACCTCTAGAGATCATCTGGTCCAACCCCCCTGCTCAAGCAGGGCTACCTACAGCGGGTTGCCCAGGACCACATCCTGGTAGCTCTTGAAAATCTCCAAAGAGGGAGACTCCACAACCTCTGGGCAATCTGTGCCAGTTCCCGGTCACCCTCACAATGTTTCCTAATGTTGAGACAGAACACTGCCTCTTGTCCTGGTACTGGGCACCACCGAGCCTGGCTCCATCTTCTTTGCATCCTCCCTTTGGGTATATAGAAACATTTATAAGATATCCCTCTGAGCCTCCTTTTCTCCAGACTGACCAGTCTGAGCTCTCTCAGCCCTTCCTCATAAGGAGAGATGCTCCAATCCCTTGATCATCTTGGTGACCCTATGCCAGACTCCTTCTAGTATATCTAGATCTCTCTTGTACTGGAGAGCCCAGAAATGGACACAGCACTCTAGATGCAGCCTCTCCAGTGCTGAGTAGAGAAGGATCACTTCTCTTGACCTGCTGGTGATGCTCTGCCTAACACAATGAGAAGTACTGTTAGCTTTCTTATAGGCACAGGCACATTGCTGACTCATGTTCATCTTTGTGTCCCTTACAGGCCCCCTAGGTCCTTTTCTGCAAAGCTGCTTTCCTGCTGGATGGCCCCTAGCATGTACAGCTGCATGGGATTGTTCTTCCCCAGGTGGAGGACTTTTACACTTCTTGTTGGACTTCATGAAGTTCTTGTCAGCCCATTTCTCCAGCCTGTCACTACCCCTCAGGATGCTGCAATGGCCCTCTGCTGAATTAGCCACCCTCCTCAGGTTTGTGTCATCCACAAATATACTTGCTGAGAGTATACTCTACACCATCACCTAGACCACCAACGAAGATGATAAGCAGGACAGGACCTAGGATTGACCTCAGAGAGTACTCCACTTGTTACTGGCCTCCAACTAGACTTTTGCACCACTGATCACCACCCTCTTGGCCTAGCCATTCAGCCAGTTTTCAATCTACCCCACTGTCTCCTTATCCAGCCCATACTTTATCACCTACTCTATGAAGGTCTTATGGGCGACAGCATCAAAGGCCATAATGAAGTCTAGGAAGACAACATCCATGGCTCTCCCCTTGTCCACCAGGCTGGTCACTTCTTCGTAGAAGCTTATCAGGTTGGACAGGCATGACCTTCCCCTCAGCAAAGCCATGCTGACTACTCCTGATGACCTTGTCTTTCACAGGCCTGAAAAAGACAGCAGTGACATTTGCTTTCCTCCAGTCTTTGGGCACTTCTTCCAGTTGCCACAATTGAACAAAGATCATAGAGTGGCCTCCCAATCACATCTGCCAGCTCCCTCAGCACTCATGGGTGCCTCCTCTCAGGGTCCACGGACTTATCAATGTCCAGTTTGCTTAAGTATTCCCTGACCTGGTCCTCTTCCTCCAAGGGTAGGTATTCCTTGTTCTAGCCCTTCCCCCTGGTCTCTAGGACCTGGGATCCTAGAAGGCCGCTCCTGCTGGTAAAGACTGAGGCAAAGAAGGCATTCAGCACTTCAGCCTTTTCCCTTCCTGTGGAACCAGGTCTCTCACGTAGTTCAGCAATGGGCCCACATTTTCCATACTCTTCCTTTTGTCAGTGATGTAGTCCTTTTCAAGGCCAGGCTGGATGAGGCTTTGAGTAACCTGGTGTAGTAGAATGTGTCCCTGCCCATGGCAGGGGGGTTGTAACTGGATGACCTTTCAGGTCCCTTCCAACCCAAACTGTTCTGTGTTTCATTGAACTTGTAGAAGCCATTCTTGTTGTCCTTGACAGCCCTGGCCAGATTCAATTTCATTTGGGCTTTAGCTTTCCCAGCTCCATCCCTGGATGCTCTGACAATTTCTGGGTATACCTCCCAGGCTACCTGTCCTTGCTTCCACCCTCTGTAGACTTCCTTTTTGTGTTTGAGCTTGGCCACGAGTTCCTTGTTTCATGTCCATGTCCCTGCAGGCCTCCTTGCAATTTTACCTGATTTTGTTGGGAGGCATTGCTCTTGAGCATGGGGAAGGTGGTCCTTAAATACTAATCAGCATTCTTGGGCTGTTCTTCTCTGCCACAGGATTCTACCAAGTAGATCCTTGGAAAAGGCAAATGACTTTCTCATGGCTTTGCAGCAGGGATGTACGTGTGTTAAGTAGTACTTAAGTCTGTTCTCATTCATATAATCAGTACGTATGTATGAATATACATTAGGTATTAACCCACATAAAGAACCAAAAAAGGTTTTCTGATGTCTCCAATCAACACTTCAAGACCTCAGGCTATCTATTAAAAGTGAAAAAAAACTCTTAAGATGTAGAAACACAACATTTCACATAACGCTAATATTCCAAGCAATATTAGCACAAATACCTAGAAGATAAGGTTAAGATTTCCACCTGCTAAACAGACATCTGTAAAACAGCTTAATTAAAATAAAACTTACGTTGTAAAAAAGGACTGCAATTTGTAATTCGAAAGTTCACATATTACTTTGCTGAGTATCATCTACTCAGAAATCTAACAGGAGGCCGATGACAAAGTCAGTGCAAATAGTACCTACGTTTGTCTTCAAAGACATACTTAAAAAGTGAAAAAAATGGCCTCCTTGCTTAGATGTAAACCCTCTCCAATCCAGATGCTGCACAATCACATTAGCAGTGTGTGGCCTAAACAGATTTCTGCTAAGCAGGCAAGCCATGTAAGCACAAAGACCTCATTCATGTTCACTAGCCAGCTTGAAGCAAAGAGCAGACCCTTGTCTGCCTATACCTGCCTTTCTGCCCACATCTTCAGCAACTGAATATTAAGGATATTGAATATTAATTAATATAATTGAACATTAACTTAATTTTCCAGGAAAAAATGAACTAGATGGATCCGTGTTAAAAGCCGAGCTCAAAATACAATATACCAACCCTAACACAGGTCACTATTAAATTGTCAGACAAAACCCAGAAGCTAGTCTTAAGTCATACAAATCCTCACAAGACAGTTTCCGATTGCCAATAAAATCACTTATTTCATACAAGTCTTGCACATTATTTTGCTTTGAAATAATAAATTGACTTGTGTAATCAAGAGAATGTCTTCAAACATCACTAAATACCTTGGATCAACCAAATGACCACTGCAATTTAACACGAATCCAGGTAGCTGCCTTTGTGCCACTGCCCACCTGATGATACTGTCTTTACTGCGCAGTAGCACTTGTGCAGGGAACACACAACAATTTTTTATTGCTGTTGTGTGGTTTTTTTTTTTTTTAACTGGTATATGGATGAGCAGTAGTTCTGGGCCTTTACTTTTAAATTTCCACATGCTAGGCATTTTAGAACATTGAAGAGAAAAAAATTTTTTTTTCAGAAGGGGGAAAAAGGTTTCCTTATATAAATTCAAAATTAAACTGCAAAAGCCTTTGAAGTGCTTACTAACAAATAGATTTTTATTTTAAATAAAATTTGCATTTTCAAGCAAACTATATAGTTACATTTCTGATACAGCAGTTTTTTCACTAGCAATTTCAGTACACACTATTTACGGTGAGAGGAGACAGTAGTATACATCTTATCACATAAGATTTTCAGAGAAAAGACCACTGTTTTCTCTATATCAGGGCACAGGATCCTGGACTGACTATTTTAGAGGAACATAGTACATAGAACTAAGTATTTAAGAACATTCACTAACATTTGAAAGCAATTCTTTCAACAGATTTCAAGAGCTAATTGAAAAAAAAATACTTGGGCAAAAAATACCTGAGACAAGAGGCAGGATTCTACTCCAAAATGACCCGTGTACTGAAGTTCAGAGTGCTACTGAGCTATGCAGCCACTAGGTGTCTACTTAGGGTGACCAGCAATTCACTCTGGAACGTACTGATCGATTCTCCACTGAACAAGAAGACTAAATACATAGCTCCTGCGTGCACATATATCTGAAGTCCTAAGCTGGATAGGAATGCTAGATACTACACAATTAGCACAGAAAATTTCAGAAATCAGTAATGAACTTATAACAGGTGGGACCCTGGAATAACTGCAGACCCATGTGAGAAAACATACTCCATCATAGTCCTTCAGACATCTGAGGCTCTTGCTACACTAAAACAAACTTTAGGGTTACTGCTGTGAAACTCCTACTCTGCACACAAAATGAAAGCATGACCAGGCAAGTTAAATTAAAAATATAAATGCAAATTTTAAAAAGCTGATCTTGCCAATTAAATTTACATAAAAGATCTCAAACTATAAAATCCCAACAACATATTAGAAGACAGCTAAAAAAATCCTGATGTAGACCTCTTAGGTTAAAAGTATTTCAAAAAAACATAATTAGGAAGCTTTAAAGTGTTAAGAGCTTGTATACTTTAAACTCTTTTTCTAATAGTGGATAACAGTATTTACAAACAAGACAGTACCAGAACACTGGTTGGAAACAACCTGTCTGAGGAAAACAAGCTGCAGCCAGGATTACTGCAGTTACATAAACATGTTATGGTTTGGCTTATACAGAGAAAAAAAAGAAAAAAATATTCTCAGTACAGTTAAAACAAGTTGAGGCTTGCTTTTTAACCTACCCTTTTTATATGGCTTTGGTGGCACAACAGGACCAGGCTCTATGTTATCGTAGAAGTTACATGTGGCTTTCGGATCAAAGTTCCCTGTCAGAAGAGATAAATAAGAAAGCAAAATTCAAATGTTATTTACAAGCCTATACCAGTGACATGAACATCTAGAAACTTCGTATTTTATACATGTTATTACTATTACACTCTATTTTAGCTTTTTCCTGACAGTCTTTTGTCAGGTATTTTCACCTTTATATTGATTCTAGTAATTTTTAGCAGTCTAATCCCATACTGAACAATCAACTCCAGTTCAATGTTCTGTATTGTTTTAAAAATATAGGAAAATTCAAATCACTCTGTAGGACATGGTCTTGGTTAAAAAGAATGAAAAAAGAGGAAGACTGAATTTTTACACCTATTTGACTGTATTTATGTCAGGTTTCTGTCACAGAAAGGATTTTAAATACCTAGACAGATTTATATTTGCCAACTTCTTGGCTACAACCAGTGTTTCTGGTTTGTATCACTTTATTAGAGGTAAATTAAAAATTTAAGAACCTTCACTAGAAAGTATTATTTTTAGATTTACTCGATAAAGTTACTTTTAAGTAACTATTTTCTCAGTATTGTAATTTACCTTGGCCAAGTCAAGTTTAACAAGTTGCAACTGAAGAATACATCTTTTTAGTTAAAAAAAAAAGAGATTGATAAAGTTCAATTTTAATTAAAGAGTCCAAGAAGAATATGCACATTTAAGCATACACTGTATTTAAATTGCTTTTTTCAAAACCTGTCAGTTCTATACCTCTAGACTGAAGGAGGTCAACTTCTTTCAGTGTACAGTCAACATTTATCTGGAGCTGTCTGTTGAGGCTTCTTAATTTGGTCATTTCCTCAGGCTGGGGAGAAACAACCCAAGATAGCAACTGTAGGAGAGTCAGCATCTTATCCGACATATAAATAACATTGTTTATCTATGTTAACAGCTTTATTAGAAACTAAGTATAACCAAGGCACTGAATAGAGCATCCAAGATTCCACTGCCTCTCCCTCCCTGCCACCCAATTTTTCCTCAAAAAACACTTTTCTACTGTCATTTGAGGAAGTTTAAGAAAAAAAGGAAGAAAAACACAAGTTAATACTAAAATTCATTTGTAAAAAGGCATAGTTCTTCATAACTGTATAAAATCACATATCTTATAAAAATCTGTATGAACTGACGACTTGATACATCAGTTTACATCACAATGATCAGAAAATAAAATACGAGCTGCAGTTCATATAAGCTTCTGACCTTATTTGATTACTATCAAATAATAGTCAATTTACATCCTCCAAAGGAGCTCCAACATGCCAAACCTTCTAGCCTAGTATATTTAAATCATTCAGTACTGCATGACAATAATTACTCATAATGGAAGAATGAATAGAGTCAAGTCTATATATATGCATATAATAAAGAAACCCCATTTAGGTTACTGAAATGCTAGTGCTCCTAATGCTAGCAGCAATGATTAACAACACAGATGCAGGCGTAACTCTAAGGATCCCATTTTAGGGTATACTTGATCATCACAGAATATTTGAGGTTGAAAGGAACCTCTGGAGGTCACCTGCTCAACCCCTGCTCAAGCAGGGACACCCAGAGTAGGTTGCCCAGAACCACACCCAGGCAGCTTATAGAGATCTCCAAGGAGAGAAACTCCACCTCTCTGGGCATCTTGTGCAGTGCTCGCCACCTGCAGAGTAACAGTGTGTTTCCTGATGTTTGGATTGAACTTACGGGTGACAGCATCAAAGGCCACAATGAAGTCTAGGAAGACAATATCCATGGCTCTCCCCTTGTCCACCAGGCTGGTCACTTCTTCGTAGAAGCTTATCAGGTTGGACAGGCATGACTTCCCCTCAGCGAAGCCATGCTGACTACTTCTGATGACCTTGTCTTTCACAGGCCTGAAAATGGTCTCTGGCATTAGCTGTTCCTCCACCTTCCCAGGGAATGAGGTGAGGCTGGACAGCCTGTGGTTCCCTGGGTCCTCCTTCTTGCCCTCCCTGAAGACAGCAGTGACATTTGCTTTCCTCCAGTCTTTGGGCACTTCTTCCAGTTGCCACAATTGAACAAAGATCATAGAGTGGCCTCCCAATCACATCTGCCAGCTCCCTCAGCACTCATGGGTGCCTCCTCTCAGGGTCCACGGACTTATCAATGTCCAGTTTGCTTAAGTATTCCCTGACCTGGTCCTCTTCCTCCAAGGGTAGGTATTCCTTGTTCTAGCCCTTCCCCCTGGTCTCTAGGACCTGGGATCCTAGAAGGCCGCTCCTGCTGGTAAAGACTGAGGCAAAGAAGTCATTCAGTACCTCAGCCTTGTCCCTTCCTGTGGAACCAGGTCTCTCACATGGTTCAGCAATGGGCCCACATTTTCCATACTCTTCCTTCTGTCACCAATGTGCTTACAGAAGCCCTTGTTGTGTTTGATATCCCTGGCCAGATTCAAATCCATTTGGGTTTTGGCTTTCGTAACCTCATCCCTGGATGCTCATACATGCCAAATACCTCAGACAGATGAGACGTACAGCAGATGTACTTACTACTTCAGCAGTTAACGGCATATATGCTGTTACTAAAGCATGGTATGCTTTCCTGCCTACATCTGTCTGTATTGTTTACGTAAGCACAGTGAACAAGACTGAACTGATTTGGCTAACAACTGCACAAACTGAAAGCTATTTTTCAGTCAGATGAGTTCTCTTATCAGAGCCATACAGATTTCTGGGCTAGAGTCACTAGTGGTTAGAAGTCAGAGATAGGAAGAAGTAACGGGACAAGAGGCGAGAGAGGTGCCAGCTACTTGAGCCAACACTGCCAGTGAAAAGTTACTTGGCACATCGTACACATACCAAATGGGAAGTGGAATGTCTAAGAGATGCAACTACTCATTGTATCAAGGTATTTTGGTGTTTGAAATACCTTTTCAAAAAACTTGAAGCCCAGCTGTATCAACAACTGAGCTGGATATGGCTCAGACATTACACACAGACTTGGACATACACTTCTATAGGTTGTTTTGTAGGAAATTACTTGTAGGAAAGTAATTATCTATTCAGTTCTGTGGCCCAGAGAAACACACATATACAAGTCTCACTAGGTCTGTTGTGAATCCTAAGAAAACTGGACACACACGCTTCTTAAATGTTAAGAACTGGCTTACTACAGGCCAAGAACTTACAGAAAATCTTTTCCAAATACTGAAGATTTTATAAGGCAAAATATATGGGAGTATATTATACTTCATTTTATGAAAGTATAAGAAATAAATTTGTATCTTGAATTAAAATACTAACAAATTGCTTACTGTTGGAATTGCAGTTGTACAGCTAACTCTTCGAAGCCGCCTCTGCATTAGATCGTGCTCCATGCCATTGACTTCAGCTTTCAGGCGTTCAAGTTCTTCTTTCTCAAGCTTCAGTTCCTTTGCTAATCTCTCCATCCTTGCTCGTTGATGTAAAAGCAAGGCTAACATTTCACATGGAAGAAATAGTTACTAACAAAAAAAAAAGCTGGAAAACTGAATTCTTAGCTTATATGTAAGATTCATGAGTGACCTTTCTGGAAAAGAATGTGATCATAAACATGCAGCCAAATACCAGTGTGAAGATGCTTTCATGCCAAATGAACTACTATTTAGGACAAAGTTCTTCCAGAATAAATAAAAAAAATAGTAACTTGAAGTTGATATTACCATTTTGGTCAATGCTTCTTTTTTTTTTTTTTCTTTTTTGTCATTTGGTCTTTCTCATCTCAAAAATACAAAGGCACCTGTACAAGCAGACAGCTTCTCTGGATGGAACAGCAATCTAGTTATGTTAATACTGTACTGACAAAAAAAAAAAATACCAGAGGTAAGATCAGAAGATAACACTTCATAGCTACTGTTCAACAGTTCAACACGCTAGCCTTCAGACTCCTGAATTGTTTTTTCAGTGAATATTTAAGTATTCCTTGCTTTTCATAGAATCATAAAATGGCTTGGTTTGGAAGGGACCTTCACGATCATCCAGTTCCAACCCCCTTGCCATGGGCAGGGATGCCACCCACTAGATCAGGTTTCTCAGGGCCTCTTCTAACACCTGATCTTGAAATCCTTTAGAGATGGGGCATCCACAGCTTCTTTGGGCAACCTGTTCCACTGCCTCACTACCCTCACAGTGAAGAATTTCCTCCTTATATCTAATCAAAGTCTCCCCTCTTTTAGTTTAAAACCATTCCTCATAGCCCTGTCATTGTCTGCCTGAGTAAAAAGTCACTCTCCATCTTTTTTATAATCCCCCTTTAAGTACTGAAAAGTCTCCTCAGAGCTCTCTCTTCTTGAGGCTGAACATCCCCAACTCTCTCTGCTTTTCTTCATAGGTGAGTTGCTCCAGCCCTCTGATCATCTTTGTGGCCTCCTCTGCACCAGCTCTAACAGCCCCACACCTGGATGCAGCACTCCAAGCAGGGCCTCACAAGGGCAGAGTAGGGGGGGACAATCACATTTTCAGGGAGTGCTTTAATTATCAATACTACAAATTCAGCATTGCTCAAAGTCAGAACTAAAGAACTTCAATAAAATAGCCTAGACATGAGAATCCTGAAGGGGTGTGGGGAGGTAAATGACAGAGCTGGGCGGGAAAGGGAAGCTCAGGTCTTTCATAGTCATTAATTCTACAATAGAACTAAATTGCTGCCCTCTCACCTGTCCCTGCTGTTAATCAACCATTTTCTCATACTTCTGTCATGATAGCGAAATTTATGACTCCTAGTTGCAAGCTGATGTTGGGCGCTCTGAGCAGCCACTCAGCTAAAGAAATTTGCCTAGCTAGAAAATGATATTAGTTTTTTGCAGGAAGTGTCCTCAGTATTTCATCATGATGCAAAATTGGCCAAGTTTGTTAGTGTGATGCTTAGCACTTTTTGACCTAGCTGTTTTACCTGATGAAAGTCTACCAGGACAGAGAAAAACAGGAAAAATTTGTTGCTAGTATTCAGACAAGCATGCTGTCCATGTAACAATCTTTCAGCAAACTGTTTGAATACATGAAGACACTGTAGAAAACTTAGAAAAAAAATGATATTTCATACAAAGTACCTGCCACCACCTGCCCCTTTTCTTCACCTCTATCCAATACAGGCAAAGTAAAAAAAAAAAAAAAAAAGTCTCTCACATACTTGCATTCTTGCTGGAAAAAAAAATAGAAAAGTAAGCAACAATGTGAGGTAGCTTACTGGGGGAAGATAAAAATGCAGGGGCATAAAGTGACTTTTTATCAGATGTCAGTATTCTGTGCAAAACAACAGCACTATACTTTGGTTTTTGCATGGATCCACCAATTCTTGGTCAAAGAATAAACATTAAATCCTATCCAAAGAATAACATCAGATGTTTTTACAATATAGGTTCCAATGTTACTGATCAAAACCGTTCTCTACTTTTTGAAGTAAATGCAAGTCATTCGAGTACATTTCAAGAGATCACAGAATGAATTCAAAAAAAGAAAGTACTGGTACTAGGGTGTATGATTTGCCACCATTACAGTCAAATCCTGTCTTCGCATGACTCCTCCAACTTAACATGGGGTATGGCTTCATTACATAGCTTGGTATTATACCTCAGGTACAACTAATCAAATTTGACTCATGCTACAAAGAAACATTAGAAGTACAGACACCAGAATGGATTTTTGGTAACAGTTTTCACAATGGTTCATATTCAGAAGAAAATTAAGTGATCCCTCACATTCCCTACATTAAGCTTTTAAGTATACTCCTCTTTAGGCCTCTGCAGTGGTAGCAGAGTGTAACATTTATTCTTCCACAATTTATTTCTATTAAGAGTTCACAGTGCGGCAACACCAAAGGCTAACGAAGCCCCAGATGTGGTATTACCACAAAAGCAGATAGCCCAAACAGCACATTCTAGCTGATTTTATTGTTTTCCAAACACAGAAATCTAGACACAGATTCAGAAGTCAAACAGATTTCTACATTTCAGAACATGTTTTCTTCATTTATGTGAAACATAAATGACTACCTTTTGTGAAGTTGTAAAACAAACACTACCAAAGAAAGCATATGACCTGAGTTACAGATCTACTAGCGTTCTCTCAAAATAACATTTCTAATTGGGTTTACCAGGTATAAAATAGCTCTGTTGATGAATTAAAATAGCTCAATAAACAGAAAGCAAAATAACAAATCAAGAACAGAATTATAACCATTATTTCAGCTGTCTCAAGTTGAAAGGAAACCTAGAAGGAGCAATGCAGGAATAGAGACTCTTCTTTCCAAACGCAAATTTAGAAACAAAGTACATTCTTTAAATATCTGCTGCTGATTATCATTCCATCATTACCCCAACTGATTGGTTTGAATACTTGCAGAGTGATTCATTTATTCCATTTAAAATGTTTCAAATCTAGAAAACTGGTTACCCTGAGAAAAGCAGTTTTCATCTAAAGTTTAGGTTTCACCACTTTGTGTTTTTCTTGAGTAAATTATTTAACTATATTTACACATAGCATTAAGACTAACTATAATCTGTCCCCATGTAGCAGAATACAGATCCTAAAATCTCTCTACCAAGCTTTTCCTCCTCTTCGAAAACTCTAAGTGCAACAAGTGAGCTTTTGATCAAGTTCTTCAGAATAATTATTTTAATACCCTTCAAAACAAAACACGATTTGTATTGACATGAGAAGCAATTTTAGCTGCAATCCTCTCTCCTCTTTCACTTAATATTCTTCAATCTAAACCAAATAAGAATAAAATTCCCTGCAGAAGTTAGCGTTTCAGGTTTCATAAAGCACCCAGTACTGAACAAATAAATGTACTGCAAAGTTCTTCAAACAAAAAATAATAAAATTCACATGTAAATTTATGACATGGTTCACAGAATTTACCAACCAGATACATGGCATACGTTCATTAGTTGTAGTGTTCTCTTAAGAAATTCCCTTTTGTCAAAAGCACAGCAATTTTATGAGCCTCAGAAATCCTTAATGTATTCGACTAAATTTTAGTGCAATTTTAAAAAACAGAGCACAAACTAGTTGGATGATCTTTGGTATGATTTGTCTTCTTCTCTGTACAGGTTCGATATTTCCTTCTTAACAAGTAGCAAAATCAAGCTAAAAATGCCTTTTACAATAATACAATTTGCAAGGGTAAAGCATTTACCTTGAGTGTAAGCATAGTCATCTGATCCAGAACTAGAACTTCTCTGATATTTATGGCTTCCTTTTTCTCCTCCAGATCCTGGGATTACAGAAATAGGCTGAATAGGTTCTGGTGCTGCAGTACGCTCTTCTTGGTCCACTAAATTTAAAAGATTCTCAGTCGGTGCTCGACCTACTGTGATTTTAAAAATAGTTGGGTTTGGCTGAGATACCATTACCCGAGGAGACTGTGTTGGTGCACCTGTAGGCCCAGTTGGTTGAGTGTAGGTAATATATACTGGATTAACACTAAATGGAGGTTTGGGTTGACCAGACATACCTCTTGATGGAGAGCTTGTAGGAGGAGTAGTGGCTGCATACAGCGGGTGCTGGTTTCGTTGAGATGGTTGATTACTTATTGGTGAAGGACTTCTGTTCATTGCAGTCCCAGGCCTTTGCGGTGGCTCAACTGTAATTTCTATTTTGTTCATGGAACCTTTGGATAAACTAGGTCCAGCAAAAGGAGGAAGATACGACACGGAGTGACCGCTTTGTTTTTGAAAAGTCTGGGATGCTTGCTGATATGGATGAGGTGGGACAGTTGAAGGACTAGGAGGCATGAAGACATGTGAACTCTGATGACCCAGCTGAGGAGGCTGAACTTGGTGCTGAGGAGAGCCAAAGGGAGAGGGACACTGGGATGCCGGTGGTGATCGAAAAGCCGTCTGAGGGATCTGGGGTTGTTTAGGAGAATACTGAGAAGGTTGGTAGTTCTGTTGATGTGGATACACAGGTAGAGGACGGGGAGTATAATGTGGAACTGGGCCCTGTGGTGACGAATGCCACTGCGTATTCTGAGGAGTCTGTCGTCCTGAAGAACTTTGAGATGTTTGTCTAATATAAATAGAGCCAGGAGTCCCATAAAGATTGCTTGGAATCTGTGGAAGAATTTGTAGAGCTCTGGGTACACTCTGTCCAGATGGGAGGTTTTGTGATACTGTAACAGTAATGGGATTTGTACTGTACCGAGGTATGTGCATATACGTGGGAGGAGGGCCTTGCATAGCAGACGTGTTCATTCCTGGTTGTATGGAAGATGGCTGTGGAGGTGGCTGTGGAGGAGGAGTAGCTGCATTTCTATTCTGGTCATTCATGAAAAATGGATTGTAATTAGGAGAAGCTGCCACAACAGCGGGAGCAGAATGTGGTTCTTGAACTAAGCATATCAGTTGTTTACCTGCTGTGCGTTGTGGATCAATATGTCCATCACTTGAACTATGTACCAGTGTACGACCACCATTAAGTTGAGCTCCATCCCCTGCATGATAGCTGGTATGAGGATGAATACCCAGATTAATGTGCAAAAGGCTATTTCTATTCATTCTGGTGTCATCGGGACTATGGTACTCCATATATAAGTATTTGTTGCTCTCCTGTGCGAGGGCTCGACAACAGGCATCTAGATTGTTGTTGTTCTAGGAATAAGAAGGGACACCTATTTTGTTAAATTGCAAAAGAAAAAGCCACTGCTCAAAGTTCAACAAGCATTCAAATGAAGCTGCGATCAAGCCTTAATAGGCATACCTCATAAGTAGTTGACACAGATACGAATTTTGAAATAAAGATCATACCTACCAGGTCACAGTCTGCAAGTAGTACAGAGCTCACGCTGCATCTAGCAAAATACAATGGTAATGCTAGCTACAGTATGACATAAAAATCAAGTCAAGTCTGGATTTGGGGAAAGCAAAGAACAGGAATGCACAATTAATTATTTCTAATAACACAAATAAAATTAAACTAGATCAAAACTGCAAATTCTGGAGAGTCCAAACAAAGATGCAGGTAACACTTTAGTGTTTACCCATGCGTTTATTGTTTTACCTTTATTTTACAGTTTAGCTGAGTACTTTTCTACCTGAAATTCTAAAACCACAGCATTTTAAGTCAGCTACTCTAGGTAGAAATTAGCACCTTAAAATTAAATAAATGAAATCAAAATAAGTGTTGCTTGAAAGTTTACTGGCAATTCCCTAAGGCCCCTTATAATTATGACATAATTTCAACTGTCTTAAAGAATTTCAGGCTCAAGGCTTTAAAAAAAAGAAAAGGCTTATTCATACATCAAAGGGAAAACCAAATAACCCCTGTAAGGGTTTGATTTGTTCTGCAATGCCAGCAGTTGAATATACAGACATTAAATTATGAATCAAATCAAATGTAAAATTGGGAACTCCTCCCTTCTTCATCCATTTTAGCTTCATTTCTTAATACTAAAGTGAAGACGACTTCGTCAAAACTTCACCTCATTTCACTACCAGACTAACATGGACATTCAGCATCCTGTCAGATGAAGACACTATTGAACATGACAAAAAAAAAAAAGAGAACAGTCCAGCGCTTAAGTTTATACGGCTCTCACTCCGTGGGTACTTCTACCTGCTTACTTCCCCCTCACGCCAAGCTCCCCTGCTAGAGTCCGATGGTCAGTGGGAATACCCAAATGTATCACACAAATCTAAAAACAGAACACCTGGGAGACAGATCTTATAATAATAACCAGAACCACAGTCCCAAGACATCAGCCTCAAAAAAGCTAAATGCCACTATCAGTCACTTGCCTTCATAAGACAAGGCTTCATAAGGACAGTCCTTAGCATCCATGCCCCGAAGACAGAAAAACTTTAAGTTTTTAGGTAAAGCCAGTTCCTTATTTTGGAGGAAGGAGTTGTACTAAAACCTCCTCCAGTGTACCTATGTTCTTGATGAAGCCATCATTAATAACCATCCTGTTAGCCACTCTCCTTAATCCTGTGTGCATACAGTCACACATGCAAGGATGAATAACCAGCAAGAAAAACATAAAACAACAGCAACAAAACACAAATGCAAGTGAGGAATGGTAACATCTCGTCTGTAGAAGACAGAACAAAAAAAGCAAACAGCAGAGTCTTCCACTCCTTCAAAATAAAACCAGAAGAACGAGAATTTATGTTTCAAGTAGACTACTAAAAAGTTTTCATACTACAACAATAAAAGTACACAAGCTCCTTTAAACTCTTCACCATACCTGAAGCATGCACTGAGATACCACCCCTTCAGGTATCTCAGGGAAACGTTGTCGGAGATCATGGAGTACCTGCACATCGAGTTGTTGACTGCCCTGCGCCATGCCAGACTGATGTTGTTCCAGATTATCAAAAAACGGAAGTCAACAGGCCTTCCAATGATTATGATCTTCTGAGGCTTCTGGCATTTTCTGTAAGAAAAAGAAACCAATTATTTTTAAGCTATCACAACCATTCTTTTTCCTTTCCCCAACTGCAATGACAAGTACATTTTTAGATCCAGATATAAAGAGCCAATGACTTAAGCATGAGAGTCGGAATCATAATTTCTCAAATTCTAATCCAAAAACACTTAACATAGCACAGGTATATCTACACAACATTTTACTGGAATGTGCTAGCTCAGTTCTTTACCTGGTCCCATTGTGGTACCATATATGCATGACTTTAATTAACCTGGCCTGTATAAAACAGAACTGTAACAGATTACTTATATATTATTCCCAGTGAGAATCTGAACAGTTTCTAGAAACATCTGAGGTCATGGAGCATGCGTGTCTTTATTATTCACATTATGCCAGAAATAACAGGCTAGAAGTAGCACAATTATTTAAAAATAATTCTCTAGTAATGGGGCTTAACTCTTTACATTGTTGTAAATTCAAAGAGTTGGAAGGAATTTTTGTGAAACACAACAGGATTAAAACATACTTTAGTAAGTCCTTTTTAGGCCTATGATAATAATCTATTTCAGATTGTTGTAAAGTACCTATTATTTTAATTATTAGCATTATTAGTTACAAAAAAAAATTCAGGATTCTTGCATTCAACAGCAAAAATACACGATTTGAACTACAATACCAAAGGAATGCTAGACATCAAATACAATCTGAGTCAATAAATGCTTTCCTCACTTGTGGCTCATAATCATAGGAGTAATCATCCAAGAGCTAAAGTCTAAGTAAAAATTCACATGGACATTGCATGAAGGTGGTACATGAAAGAGCCTCTGTCTTTCCAACAGTAATATTCAGCCGAATTTTTAACAGGGGAGAATGTAAAGGTGTTTTCAAAAATGAAAATGAAAGATACCAGCAGAGTGGGTGTTCAAGTAATACATTAGCTAGTCTAAGGCCAAAGTTTTCTCTCCATTTAAAACATTCACATCTCAGCCTTGGTGGCATTTTGAATGGTACATAACGTACATACTCCAGAGCTGGCTTTTCAGTAGTTAGCTCAGCTCCTAATAGAAAACTAGAAAAGTACAATAGAACAGCCCAGACATACGCACACCTTCAAGTGATAATAATCTCCTACAGTTTCCTGTATCTTTCCTAAGAAAGTCTCTTAGTTTGCTTAAGCAAGAAAATAAAACATGTTTTCAAAGAAATAAAAAACATCAGGTTTAGGGTTAAAAAAAAAGGTTTGGTGGGGAATGGGGGGGGGGGATTTGTATTGTTTTAAATATTCAATACTCAGGCCTTTGTTTTTATTACCTCTTCCTAAATATTACTTCCTTTCACTGAAAAGTGGCAAAACAGCAACAACACGAAACAGAAGTCTGCTTCACTATCTGGCTACTACATATGTGGACAGCCCTCAAATGACATTATCAATCATGAAATGACACGTGCTCGCAGGAAGGATTGCTCTGTTTTATCTGATACATTCTAGTATCCAGTACTACACCTGTCACGTCACACTCTTCCAAAATAAATGAGAAAAATTTTAAAAAGATAAAAACAGCGAGATCTTAATTATCCTGCCGTGATTTCAGATATACTGCAAGAAATATAACTTGTATAATCACAGTGTATTATTTCTCTCTTCAAACATTAATTCAAATGTAACACAAGAAAGCAGACTGGGAATTTGTAATCATTTCATATAATGTTTTTCTATGCTTTAATACTAGTCTAAATCCAACATTTCTTTTGACATTTTTTCCAATACTTCCTGAATACTTGAGATGAGCAGAAGTGTAACCCTTAAAGTTATTGGCAGTTATTAGCCAACTAGGAATTTTATCAGAGTTCTCTAACCACAAATAATGGATAAGAGAAATTTCCATTCTCATTTTAGAGTTAAATCCTCTAGTCTTGAAAAGTCTACAAGAAACCTGAAATAGAAGAGAAGAACAAACACACAAACACTCAGAACTCCACGGATTCGACGGCTGCACAACTACAGATTTATTTATTTATGCATTTATTTTCCAGTCAACTCCACAAAGTTCACTTTGGCCATATGTAGGCCATATACAGGCACACATCTGCCTATTCTGTCTGACCTTCCTACACCCAAATCAGCATTTTCCGGGCTAAGTGGCTTCCAGGCTCAGTGGCCCAAACCACTGGGAACAAAAGGCTCACATCCCATATCACTGCACAGCACCAGGCAAGCAGAGCAGTGAAACAACAGCAGATGAGTGCAGACGAGGGAGCTGCAACAGACACGAGCAGACAGGACAGGAGCTCCTGCTGAGCCGCAAGAGACTAGGAAAGCAACTCTCCGATTCTCTTTCATGGCATGCACGTGCTGAGGGACACGCTGAGGCACGCTACATTTAAGGTGCCTTATCATTACTGAAAGTTCACAGTGCAGTTCACATCAAAAAAAAAAACAACCCAAAATTGCAGTGAAAGCAAAAGTCACTTCATCTGCAACTTTCAAAAGTGAGCAGAGGTTACCCAAATCCTAGCCGAAAAGTAACTCACAAGGATGAAATAAATTAACATTGCTATGCACACTGAAGCTGTAGTAACAAAGGCATTAAAGGATATTGTTGCAGAATTGGTCCTGCTGTGATAAGACACAGAAATGACCTTGGCAGCCATTAGTGAAACTTGGGCATTATGTACAGCATTACTCCAGTCCTAAACAATTCCACCAGTCATTTTTTCACACCTTTTACATGACTAAATTGTATGGATGGGAAAACAGTATCTGTATTTTCCTCCCTAAAAGTCACTTATGAACTTTGTAAGTTAAGAAAATAAACTGGAGTCCACACTTCCACCAAACAACTGATATCTCTCACCAAAAAGAATGAATATAAACCAGAATTACTATAATCTTGTTACTCCCCCACAGTGTGTTCAGAAGGAAATCTATTTTACTACTGTTATTTTTAAACACTAAGTCACTTAAAATAAAGATAAATGAATCATCAAAAATAAGAACCAATTGAAAAACAAATGAGGTAAATACATACAATGTGAAAGTTTATAAGTTATGTAATGGTGTGTGCTTGCAATGCAATTGCACCATGCAATTACAATATATGCAACAACTGAAACGATTCCTGAGTAAATTCCCACAAAAGGCTATCCAGGAGACAGCTTCTCACAAAGCCTCATCAATTTAAAATGAATTATGAGTTGTGTAACAGTAGTTGTGCCTTGAAGGATAAGAGGAAAACCCCACCCAAACCAAACCACAACAGTAAGCAAATCAGTTTATAGAAAAATCAACTCTTCAAAAGACACCCTGCTATTGTACCTTTTAAGCAAATTCCTTCATCTTAAAAGGTTATTTTAATATTTAGATTAGAAGGATGAGAAAACAGATGGATTAAGTACAGACAGGTAAAGAGCCTCAATTTTTCCTCAGCATACTACACAAATGTAATTCTTACATTTTATTGTCCTGACTTCTAATCTAATGCATGCTGACACTTACAGACAAGAAATGGATTTATTGAATGACATATAGATGAACTCAACCCAACCTTTGTAAATTAATGTTCTTTTCCTCTTTTGTTCACTTGTTCACCATTGCTGTTCAAAGTGTTGAGGAAAAAATTCAGATTCATGAATGCAGCACGTGTGTGTGAGAGAGACTTTTTTCCCCCTTTCAGTGCTCATTGGGCGCTTCCTTCAAACACCTGCACTGGATACTCTGTCTAAACACCGCTGGAACTTCAGTGTGGATGTACCATGAAATTTCGCTGGACAAAACAGTAGAGCATGACCAACATCTTACTTATAGAAACTTCAGAATAAAACCAAATAATATTAGATACAAATCAGGGAGCAAAAATGAAGTGAGCATACATAACATCTTCGCCAAGCAAAAGCGACTTGGATTTTAGTGACATTTAAACTCATTTCCAGTAGCAAAGTAGCAAATCCAATAAACAGTTATACAATCCAAATTTGTGACAGTAATTTCTAATCGTGATCTACCAAAATATCATTTGCCCATACCAACAAGTCATACCTCTTCATATTCGCTTCTGGCATTTAGGTGTAAGACTTCTAAGTAACAGTGATGCCAGCATTTTAAGACCTTTATTCCTGTTCTGGGCCACACAGAAGAGCAAAAACAGTCTCAGTACTCTCCCCAAAAAGGAATTTTACTTGTTTCTCATGTAGTGGATTGAGGGAGAACTGAGGAGTGAAGCCAGGAATTGATGTAGCAGAAAAATGTGAAATTCTAAAATACAATTTCATTAATCTGGATTAAGTACATAAATATATTTTCACCAAAAAAATGGCAGTGTAAATAAAAACGAGATCATACTGAAAAGAAAAATATGGTGTTTTCTTTAAACAAAAGAACAAAGTTTAACACTCATTTGTAATCACTTTACCAAAACATGCATTTTGTTTTCAAAGCTATGCTAAACTAACTTTATACTGGCTGCACAGTATAAGTTCTATTACTTTGAATTATAAGATTCTAAACGTATCTCGGTCTTATGTGCTAAATTTATTTATGTATTGGGTTTACACGGCAAGGTTTTGGTAGCAGGGGGACTGCAGGGGTGGCCTCTGTGAGAAGAGTCCAGCAGCTGCCCCATGTTAGATAAGGGCCAGCTCCAGCTGGCTCCAAAGGGACCTGCCGCTGGCCAGAACTGAGCCAATAAGCAATGTTTGCGCCTCTGGGAGAGCAGATTTAAGGAAGGGGAAAAAAACCTTCTGCACAACAGCAGCTGGGAGAGTGAGGAGTGAGAAGCAGCCCCGCAGACCCCCAGGTGAGTGCAGCAGGAGGGCAGGAGGTGCTCCAGGCAGGCAGCAGCAGTTCCCCTGCGGGCTGTGCAGGGAGAGGCCCCTGGTGGAGCAGGCTGTCCCCCTGCAGCCCATGGGTCCCACACGGAGCAGATCTCCACGCTGCAGCCCGTGGAGGAGCCCACGTGGAGCAGGTGGATGTGGCCTGGAGGAGGCTGCGGCCCATGGAGAGCCCCCGCAGGAGCAGGCCCCGGGCCGGAGCTGCAGCCCGTGGAGAGGAGCCCACGCAGGAGCAGGGGGTCTGGGGGGAGCTGCCGCCCGCCCGTGGGGGACCCGTGCTGGAGCAGTTTGCTCCTGGGGGATGGATGGACCCCGTGGTACGGAGCCGTGTGGGAGCAGTTCTTGGAGAGCTGCTGCCTGTGGGCAGCCCCCACAGGCTCAGTTCGGGAAGGACGGCATCCCGTGGGAGGGACCCCGCGTGGAGCAGGGGCAGAGAGGGACCGTGAAAGAGTGGCAGAGAGATGAAGCGTCAGGGACTGACTGCAGCCCCGAGTCCCTATTCCCCTGCACTACTCAGGGGGAGGATGTAGAAGCAGATGACTGGGGGGAAGGGCTTTTCAGTGTTTTTTTAAGTTTGCACTGCTCACTATTGTTATTATTGAAATAAATAACTGAAATAAATTAATCTTCCCCAAGCCAAGTCTGTTTTGCCCATGACAGTAATCGTTGAGTGATCTCGCTGTCCTTATCTCAGCCCAGGAGCTGCTTTGTATTTTCAGCCCCTCTCTAGCTGAGGAAAGGGAATGAGAACGCAGCATGGTGGGCACCTGGCATCTTGGCAAACTCAACCCCCCACAATTTATTAAATGAAAGAAGTTGGTAACATGTGCTATGAATCATTCTCTCTCTGAGAGACAATTACAAACTGTGTTTCTCTGGTCATGATAACAGAGTAAGAGTTCTTCAAGTTACCTTTGTTATTGCATTTCTCCTACTTACTTTCACTTATTTTGTTGAAAGAAGTTACTCCATTTAAAAAAAAACTTCTAATCTGAAAAGCTGTTTAGAAGAACACAGTACACAGAGTGCTTAAGAACTAAAAAATATTTTATAAAAGAAATGCCTTTATCTATATAACTGAAAACCGTAACTGCTTGTTAAAAACAACTACATTCATGTTTCATGACTACTTCCTTCCAGATTGCTAAATTCAAGATATCAGATAGTATGGAAATAATCCTACAAAAAAGTCATCCACATTCTGAACTATGTGCTGCCCCTGTGGAAGTGGAACACCACGTAACACCTTTTCCAAGTAATCTATTATCTTCCCAACAGCAGAAGCGATTTCATTGTGCTACGTTAGCATAAACAAAGATATTCAAGGTGCATTGAAGAGATTAGCCTACTTAGTAGAAGTTTCTTTATTAAAAGCCATGGCAAAAGAAAGAGTGAAAAACTACCCACCTCTCCCAATGGCAAAGTATCACCTGTTCCACCTTCAGCACTCAAATGCAACATCTACTCCAAAACATTTATTACTATTAGAGAACTAAAAAATGGGCAAGTTAGGTCCCTGGAAACTATGTTACTGGTAAAGAATTGGTAACACATTCAGTACAGTTTCTTGCAATAAATTACTGTATTTGCAAGGAGTGCTTAGGGGTAAAGCCACTTGAGCTCCTAGAATAGTGGTGAGCAAACCAGTTACCCCCAAGTCCTCCAGAGCTTTGGCTACAGTCCCCCAGGGATGCCAAACTTCACTGCATATGAGGCAGCATGAAAAAGCAGAGAGATGAGTTCTGTTGTAGCAAGTTACAACCCACACACAACAGCTTTCTGTCCACAGTGGAATCAGAGCACACGGCTGTGGCACTGTGAGACAGCTGATGGACAGCTGAGCGCAGGCGAGGCACCACCAGCAAGAGGCTAGAACCAAAGAAACTACTTAAAACTCCATGTCACCTGCCCACAATATTACTCTGTATAGAAAGTTTCTCTGAAAACTACAAAGGAGCAACTGAATATAGGCAGCCCACTCTGTACTTCTGCCATGATTACACTCAGACTTTCTTTACCTCTGCTACTGTACTGGTTACATGCTTCCAAATGCTAGGATACTCCACACACACTGCATGCCAGTAGTAAAACATGAGAAAACAAGAAAGGAATTAGCTCAGCCAACAGATTTAGGAAGCACTGACTTTGAATTAGACATGGTAAATATATATATAGATATAACTAACATTGTGGTGTTAACAAATAAATGTGGTTTTGGCCAGGGAAGTCTACAATGCTATGTGATCACATCCCAATTCCACTTCTGTATTTCAATACTCAAGAAGATGTTGAGATGTGTAATTACTGTGGTGCTTCTAACAATGGCTGCAAACACACCACAGCTAAGGTGTCAAAAAGCACTTTTTTAAAAGTAACATTTTGCATAAGACCTTAAAGTTTTAAGATGATTCAAACTGAGTTTCTTTGCACTGAGGATCAACTGAGCAAAAAGTTGGGTTTTTAACATCCCATCCCACACATACCTACTGTTTAATAGGCATCTACACCCAATTATAGCCTTGTAAACACGCCTGGCATGTGACCTGGCTGCAGATGCAATCACATAATCACACCTCTAATCCTTAAGTAGCCTCTGGAACCACTGTTGGCTTCAATTCAAAGGTGCCTGCAGAAGAATATTCAACTGGCTGTAAATGGTTTAAAGTCACACTATAATGATACAAGGAATAATAAAACAAACAGTTTTGTACATTAAGTTTCCATTTATTGAACCATTCAAATAAATAAAACCAAATAACCAATCCATCCCACAGGTGTCAGAACACTCGCCAATCCAGCTACAACTTTGGATTGCTCTTGCAGCAGAGGAAAGCAAACACTTTCACTGCCATGTGACAACTTTATAAAGCTTTGTAGCTGAAACATCTTTAAAAAAATCTCAAATACAAGAAGCTAAGCTATTACAGCATTTCCAAGACAACAGTTTTTCCTCACACCTGTTTTTAGGCCCACAATCACACTATTTAAACATGTTGTATCACAAAAAACAGGAATTACTTTTCTCTGCAACAGTCCAGGTAATTTTTAGGATTATATATAGCTAAAAACTTCTCTCACACCACATATATCACAATGACCATTTGCTACAGAAGCCTTTTTATTTACAGGGTGACATATCCCATAGCTTTTGGAGTACATTGCTTCACAGCCTGGAAACGGAGCTAGAAAGGAATACAAAATTGAACTTATCTTGTCAGTTCATACAGACATAGTAAGTTCCACAGAGCAAAAAAAGAAAAGCAGTCAATGTTTAAAGCCGAGCTCAGCTTGCTGCTGTCACTTGCTCTGAAGTGAATGACTGGCTAAGTCACTAAAAACCACAACTGAGTGGTTTGGCAAGCTGTTTTATGATGAACATTCATTCATTTGTATGAAAGAAGGCCAACAGCTTCAAAAAGCTCCTGGATGGCAGGAAGGCAAAGGGAAACATAGTAAAGAAGTATATGGCAAAATAAAACTAAAAATAAAGCTGACAAATCGCTGACCAATTGGTCTCTTAAATTTTGGTAAAGTTACACAATCTCACTTGCCAATTCTTGACGCAATTTCCCTGTACATATGGCATACAACAGCTTCACAGGTGCGTCACCTGATGGCCTAGAACAGCTCAGAGTACCAAAATGGAGCATAATTCATCAAAGCGAGCACAACAACAATACCATTAGCTCACACTGATAAAACGGGAGTGTCAAACAATGAAGACATTCCTTCTCTTGTTTTTATTCATTTATGCAATGATCAATTTTGTCCATGTTTGAAAACTATTTTGACAAATTCAATAAATGAGGAATGGGGAAATACAATGTGGTTTGTCTTCATCACACAAAAGGCAACATGTAATTCCAAGGCAAGAGAAACCTGGAAGAAGGAAATCCATTTTTCGCACAACAGGGACACTGCCTGGGGATGGGACTAAAGCATAATTAGGTTTCTTCTGTGGTCTGTGGGCAAGAATTTCAGTGACAGCTGTTGCTAGGAAAAAAATCAGAAGTTATAGTCAATCACTGTTCCCTCTTAGGAACCTATTTTGTGTTGCTTTGTGTGCTTTAGTATTTGCTTTGCTTTTCTCCCTTTCATTATAGTCTGTCACCCTTGTAAGCTGTCAGCATCTAAATGGACTAGAATTATCTATCTACTGTTCCTCCTCTTCCATCTATGATAAAAGACATCAAAAATGTCACAGTGTTGACACCAATTAAACAAAAACATCAGGCACCGAGACAGCATGTTACCAGGTGGAAAAGGATTTAGTATGTAGAGTACAAAGATCTTGTTTCCCAAACAAGTCATACATTATTCTATGGCCTTGGTCTTGATTAAATTTCTGTCCTTTAAGGTAGCATCTATATGTGGCACTAAGAAAACTTATTTATTCCACTGCTTTGGAAACAAAAGGAGAGGAGTCAAAATCATCTTAACCCTAAATACAGTCAAATCTTCATAAAATAAAGAGTACTTTTAATTACTTCACAGTAAGAACTGAAGGATAATGAGAAGGCTACTTAACTGGAAAAATAATAATCCTTTTAGCAAGTGGCTAAGAAGTACTTGGCTAGTAATTCCACTACCAAGAAGATACTAGTAACCTTCTCGTGTTTATAATGAAATGCTTCATTAGAAATGTATGGTTCTCTCACTCCCCCAAGCAACTAGAAGCAGCTCTTGCTACACAACAGTTACAACCCAGTAGGTTTACAAGGCACTGAGACAGTTCTGGAATAATGCTACTAAACAGCAAGTAATAGTTTCCACAACAGTTCTGCAGAGTACCAGGTCAAACAAAGTTGTAAGAACAACTGAGTTTGTATGTCACAGAGATAATCATGAGATTATATCACAAGTATCATGTTCATACCAAAATTTATAAGGACGATGAATTGTCCTGCTTGCCAGGACATGCAATTGCTGACTGAATAGCTGTGAACTACAGGCTGCGGCTGGAAAAAATCCTGCAGTAAACCAGCTCGCTCTCAGATTTCCCAATTCACAAACTCCAAATGTTGGCCCTACTAAATGCAGTGTAAAAATTATATGGGGTGGGGGGGTGGGGAAGTGGCTGTTACATCCTATTTTAGGAGTCAAAGTGAGCCAGAAAGGATACATATTCCCTTCCAAGAATATATAAAACTAAACATGTACTAACAGTATCAGAAAACGTCTACTGCATATCCATGGTACAGCCCATCTGTATTTCCATGTTTAACAGTTACTAAAAGCCAAGGCCCAACAAACTGCAAAGCCACTGGAACACTGTTTAATACATAACTGCTCCAGAAAGTAAGCTTCCTTCTCAAAAGTGACATTAAATTTCCTCGTAGGATACCTGTCTCTGAGCATTGCTACGGAGGCAGAGGTGTCTGCAGGTCACCAGCTTGAGTCCCTACCAGGAATTTAACGCTGTCCCAGCCAAGGAGACGTCTGGCAGCTCCTACACAATGTAAGTGATCCTCAGCATCAGCTCTTGCTCCTAGATCACAAATTCACTGCCACACTTGGCATTCACTTGCAAGACATTCAGAACAGGCTCTGTTGTAAGATGCATTTACACTGGTCAGAATACAGCGAGTCCTCCCACAAGAGACTTCCACAAATTGAAACACTGAACTCCTGCAAAAGTAGGTACGGACTAGTTACTATTCACTCAAGCCAGAGGTTTCAGGAAGACTGAAGGCAACAGTCATGATCTAAGAATATAAATGTGTCACTTGGCTTGTCATATAAAAGTAATAAAATATTAGAGTTAACTACACTCACAAATCCACTGTTACACATGCATGTTGCTATTCACATAATTAGCTTCAACATCTCCCTCACTTCTGTTCACCTTCACCCTTTGATTCAGGCTTCTCCCTGTTAAAATGTTTGCTCTAAATAAATGGGTTGCTAGCAATAAAACTGAAAGAAACTATTGTCCATTTGCAGGGCAGAAGCAGCATAATCAGGTTAGTCATCTGAGACGGCTGATATTTCCGTACAGGCACACAGCTGCACTTCATGCATTCAGTGGTATACCATCCCAATTTTGAACCAGCTATTTGATTTACTTGGGTGGCTCAGAGCAAACAATTTCACAATGAAATAAGAGTTCGGCCATCTCTCTGAGTCAGCTGAAGCTACAAGAACTACAAGATGTAAATTCACTCTTTTGAGTTAACCATGCTATGAATAAGCAATAGGATGGGTAATTAATGGCAACAGAAACTTTCCAAAATAAAGTTTCATTGTTAAATAAGCTTGAATTAAACTATTTTTAAATTAAAGTAGGTAGAAAGAAGAGAAAGAGTTCTAAGCCAATCATTTCAAATAAATGATCGGGTTTCCTGCTTCTGAAATACCTCCAACAATTTTATGATGGCTAATAGCAATAATGTCATAAATGAAAGTTAAAAATAACAATACAAGTAGGATTCCTGATATGTATCCCATGAGTTTTCATATGACAAACCTTGAAAATATTCTGTGGTAAGTACGCTGGCTGAACCCAAAGATTTCTGTTTTGTTGAAAACTGCATATGTAGAAGAGCACTACAGGATATGATGCAGACAATTTCTGTAACAGCACCTGTCTCAAACTTTCAAATTTTGCTGCACCACAAAGAAAGCAATTGCATAACATATTTCTACTTGTAAAGAAGCATTCCTTTTAATGCAGAGATAAAAAGGAGAAACTAACTAGAATTAGTTTCAATTTAAATGATTTATGTAAATTTATTAGCAGCCCATGTAACTGACAGTAGTGCCAAAAGCAACATCTATTGTAAAGGCTGCCCCTGCACTGCATGTGCTGGAACACTTACACCCAAAACAACAAGCTGAGAGATTACAAAGCAGAAAGAATAAAGGGGTCCTGGGAAGCACAGGCACCTACACAACTGTTTCTGGCCTGAGCGCTACCAGCCTCTCCTCACTATGGCCACCTTAAACTAAAAGAAAAACACTAGACTAGAAAAACAAGGAGCTGAGCGACGAGAAAACCCGCTTTCAGGATCCACAGCAAACACACACTAATGGAGGATATGACTACACAGAGGAAACAGAGGAGGGAAGTGGAGAGGCACATAAACAGGAACAAAAAAATACGACAGAAATAGGGAGGAGGCCAACACAGAAAAAACACGGAAGAGACAGGAGTCAATACAGAGCAGTGCAAAGATTACAAAGTGCAGAGAAATATGAACCAAATGCTCTCTAATCACCAGAAAACACTAATTTCCATTTTTTATGTTTTCATATACCAACTGCCTACATTTCGCTGATATGACTAATTGCTATAAAATATGGTAGACAAGTGACGCAGCACGCCCATCTCTTGTGTCAGGCCAGGAGAATTTATTACCAAACTGTAACATGGACTTTGCCTATTCTGTGATATATTCCAACAACTCTTTGCATGAATAACCATAAGACTGTCACAAGGAGAGACCACAACAAGAGGTGACATACAGCATTAATTATATTATCTATATATGTTTACTTTCATATAATATATTAAGATATATAAATAATATGTGTATATATTATTTATACACAAATATAGAAACATAGATGCTTGAGGGCACGTTGCACATGAGGAACTCCTGTACCCAATTTCCTAGTGAAACAGAAAAGATACGTTAAAATAAGGTTAATCTGCCACCATATATATATGTCTATATAGATATAACCAGGCATCATATATGTATGTGACATAAACTCTAGATCAAACTTTATTTCGCTTTAGGCAAGGGGGGGAAGAATACCTTAAAATTAGATCTTTGTTTATTCAATACAATTTTTGTTTTTGACAGTTAAGTCCAGTGGAAGGAAAGCTGTGACTTTTCCTAAGCAGCTTCCATAATCAAGTTCTATGCTACAGCTGATGGAGAGAACCCTGGGTGGTGTAGGGTAATGGTTAAATAATCAACACTCAGATAAAGCTGTAGCTGTCCTGTCTGTGGCATTGCTTCAATGGCAAATCTCCATGAGGAAGTCTAGATATTTCGGACCCACTTGTTCCATAATCTTAGGCCAGAAATAGGACAGCCAAAATAGATAATGGAAAGACCAGAATACGAATACAATTGTTCATCCTAAGATGCACTGATGCATTCCTGCCAAAATTCCTGCACAGCTTCAGAGGACTTGAGCAGTAACCAGCAGCTTTACCTGATATAAGCTTCAGAGTGTTCTCTTCCTTACAGAGAATCTGGCACTAAATCAGGTATTTTAATACCAAAGTGAGCACGCTGAGAGACCACAGGTAGCAGCAGTAAAAGCACAGCTACCAACACTGAGCTTTTCCACAATAATATTGACTTCCACTTCACACTGCAAGTAACTTTCATGCTTTTCCATGAGCCCTGGACAGATGACAGGATCGAAAACTGATTTTTCTGACATTTTAATAATCTCCAAATTAGAAGCTTTATGAGTTTCAATCACTTTGCTATATACCAGCACGAATTGATGCTAAAGACCATGCTTTACCTGTCTTTAAAGACCTTTAAGTCATGACTTCAGTAGGTTAAGGAAAACTGTACTTACAGTCCCGACACCTTGATTACTCCCTAACATTGTATGTATGCAAAGGAAAGTTACAGTAGTCAAGTCACATTTGTTTATTTTTGTTGGTCTGGTACCAGGCCAGAAAGTTTCAGAGCCAGATGATGAGATTAACACAATTCATGGTGCATGACTTTTTAATGTAGAATGGAGTATAAAAAGACCAATTTTCTGAAGATGGAGCTATAGCCCTCCTTGCCTGCAATCACAAGTTTTAGCAGGAACATGTTAAAACAAGTCTGTGGCTCCATAAAACTGGGTTACAGGAGAAAAAAATAAAGGTAAAGAGACCTTTTGCTAGTAGCTAATCTTTCCACAGTTGACTTTGCATGGCTGTCTGATGCTAAAAAGTTACGAGCAGGTTTCACTTCCATCAGATCCAGTTATAGGAAAAAAAATGGTATAAATCTGACCACACTGCAAATGAACAAGGCACATTTTCTGAAACTTGCAAGAATAATAAGTATGACTTCAAGGCATTTCATCCCAAACAGTCTAGATCCACAATTTCAGCTTTTAAAACATTATTTTTATGCTGTATCAAGAATATCCTTCCAAACACAAGTTAAACATGCATGTTAAAAACTTAAAGCAATCAGTATCTCTCTAAAGCCAGATCATTTCCACACTGATCTGCCCTACTGTATTCCATTAAGCCTGGTAGGATAAACTGCTTTCATTTCATTTCCCTTTTAGGAAGCTACCCACATAATCCTGCTTTAGAGGAAAAAAAAAAAGGCTCAAAGACAGCCCAAACTTAAAATAGTTACTAACTCACTCTACTCTTCAAGACATTTGGATTATTTCACATGCCTAAAACAAGATGCTGTCCAGCAGCTCAAGGTAGGTGCATCCTCCACAAGCGAAGCCCTTTTTAGTAGACTTCTCCACTGCCTTATGTAGGGTCCTGTGGATAACTTGGTAATACAGTAGCAAAAGAACTGCCTGAAATGTTCTTTACACTACTCTAAAATTACCCTGGTATTTGTGCTGTACTCAATGCTATTCACCTTCACAAAAATGAAAGGGTGCAACAGATACCCAATAATCTGAGTGGCTGCAGATGCAAGCTACAAGAGCTTTTGTCTTTCACCTAGTAAGAGTACCACATTTTTTTTTTTTGCTTAGATGCTGCAGCAAAGAAGCATAACAGTGTTCAGCTAGTTCTTTAATGAATCTCCAATTTCTTTACTGTTCAGCTTTGGCAGTATGCATATGGTTTGTAGAGCAAAACAACATGGAACACATCCAGCTCTCCACTTAGACACAACGAATTTGAATCTGAAACACAGGTCTCTTGGTCTAACTCCCAGGAGTCTTAGAAAAACATCATCTGCTGAGAACACAAAGGGGAAAAAAACAAAGGTCATACCATCCCACAAATCAAATGTAGTCCTGTATACAAAAGGTTACATAGCAGAAAAATCTAAGGTTTAAAATAAATTGCAGTCACCCCCCATCAGTCGAACACACTGCCACCTGAGTATTCCCCTGCAGCCAATGACCAACAGACAACATCTGCCCTACACACATGAAGGACACGAATCAGCATGAATCACAGAATGGTTTGGGTTGAAAGACCACCTGGTTCCAACCCCCCTGTCATGGGCAGGGATGCCACACACTAAACCAGGTTGCCAAGGGCCTTGTCTGACCTGGCCTCGAACACTTCCGGGGATGGGGCATCCACAGCTTCTCTGGGCAGCCTGTGCCAGTGCCTCACCGCCCTCACAGGGAAGAATTTCCTCCTGATATCTCATCTTAAATTTAGTTTAGCCATTACACCTCTTTTAGTTTAGCCATTACCCCTTGTCCTATCACTTACAGATGTGTAGATTTCAGAAGCCCAGATACATTAAAATAACACTGTAATCTGATGCTTTGAATCCGCAGTCACAGTGTGAGTAGTCACACCCTCTGCTTAGCCAAACAGCCCCAGTGACTTCTTCAGACTTTGGTTACCAGACCTTGGGCTCTCAGGGCCCACTAATTCTCCACTGCTGTGTGAACAACTCAACCTATGGGGTTACCGTTAATTCATCTATCTTCTCACTACTGATTTTGTCTGATTTTCAAGTTAATTAAAAACAAAAATCACAGAAATTTGAACACTTATAAGTGTTCTCCTATAAAAAAAAGGCATACTGAGCTCCTGGTACATACATGCTCCAATACCAATTACTTTGCCTGATAATTTGTCATGTTTCCACACCCAGCCATTCACTTCGATCAGAAGAGCAACTTCCTACATACTTAAAAAGTAAGTTAACTGGAGACACAGATAAAATACCCTAATGAGTCACTGCCTTAATCAACAAATTTCCAAGTATGTAGAAGAGTAAAGACATTCTTTATGTAGTTATACATTCCCAGATTAACTGAACATGTTCCAGAAAACAGACTGCACATGAAAAAAAAGGCTGCAAGTTCAAACACTGTAGTATCGACTACACAGCAAAATATTTAGTACATACATCACAGCTGCCAATAACTGAACACCATCATGAAAGAATTGTAACATGCATGTTTAAACTACATGCAGGGTGAGAATTTGTAATCACGTATTACAACAAACAGCTTATTAAATTCATATGATTACCTTTTACTTTCAAATGAGAGCCAAAGAATTAAAGGAAATCTCACTACAAGAATTCTAAATGATGCATCCCAATCTATAGAATTGTTCATATAACTGCTCTTAAATTTGAAAATTCAATTTTATTACTTTATATTTTAAGTTATTTTATCAATTAGTGGTGTTAACAAATATGTCTCTACAGAGAACATTATATAACAGAATAGATATAATCTGGACAAATCTGGGAGTCTTAAAAACTTAACTTACTAGCAATATCTGTAATATTAGAACTTCCAACTATGAATGCTATTTCCAGAAAGAAAGGAGAAGAAAAGAATTGCTCAAATGCCAGAAGTGCAAAATAATTAACAGCAGGGAAAAAAAATTTAACCTAACTACACTCAAATATCAAGCTTCTTACAAACTTTCTTGAACAGGGAGCTTAAGATTGCCTCTGCTTATTTGAGAGCTGCAGTCTACTTCCCTTCCATGAAGAGAGAGAGAAATAGGCAGCTATAAGGGAAAAGGAATACTGAACATCCAAATGCTGTAACTTTCTCTGCAGCATAGGGTGTCAGTCACAGCTGAGAACACTGAAACAAACAAAAACCACAACAGAACAATCCCCAAAAAGGAGATGGGCTTTTCCTGTTGTTGAACTCTGAAAACATTTAAAATTGAAACAAGTGAGCATTAGCTACAAAACAACCTCTAACTTGAGGAATTAAGTTCTGGAGGAACAAAAAAACCTTTGTCCTAGGAAATATTTATCAACATAAAATGATAGGGTGCAAACCATCAGCTGTATTGGGTGTTTCCACAAGAGCAAACTATCACATAGGCAGTCTGGTCTGTTTCATAATCACTTTAATCCAACAAAAATACAGCAATTTGCTTCTCCTTTTCCTAGTCTGCTTGCTCCTCCCGAGGGCACTAGAACAAATGTTTAGGGACCAAACAGCGAATGGATTATTAAAGCTGAACTCTTATTTACAACCACCAAATACTAGCTCAACCCTGATCACTTCTCTGATTCACCTCAAAACCACGTGAAGCCTTGTGCCAGGATAAATGAAAGACACTGGGCCAGAAGCAGGCAGCCAAGGGGGAGAGCAGCGTCAGACCAAAATGATCACGAGATCTCACCAGGAGTATCTCTGGAGCAGACTCTTCCTTTAGGTAAAGACAAAAAATTGCTACAAATTAGACTGTTTTGTTATTAGTCTAACCCATACACCTGTGCGCACTTTTAGCAGCTTTCTGCCTGTCTGGGATAGTAGAGCCACCTCATAGCTGCAGCCTGCTTTCAAGAGACCAATGTATCTGGAAGTCTCAAATGCTCAGTATGACCACTGGAGAAAATGGGAAACTAGAAATCTTGTTTACAAGGTTAAGTGATATGGCAATCAGTTCAGTACAGTACCCTGTAACATCCAAATGACCTACATTAAAGCAAGCCAGGAACCCAAGCCTTGGAGAGGGTGGTGGCTGTTTCAGCATCCCTGAAATCCCTCCTGAGTCATCTTTTTTTGTTTGTTTGCCTGTTTGTTTGCAAGAATCAGGAAAAGTTCTTAGCCAGGACCACAGAAAAAAAAACAAAGCTATCCTATCCATCCAGATGAGCTGTGAAGGAATTTCAGCAAGCAAGAATCACTGAACAGAGAAAACTTAAACAGGGGGCAAGCGATGCATACCTGTATGATGCTGGAAAAAAAAATGTTAGTATTTCAATGAGATACATAGCAGTGATATGACTTTAATCTGGAGTCATGAAAGAATTAAGTCAAACACCTAAACCCAAGTTTGCAAGCCTCACAGATCCTTCCTGAAAAGTTAATCAACAGAAAATTTTAAAGTTATATGAGTAATTCCTCAGTATTTTCATCATCTTGGGTTTGTAACTTATTTAATAAAACTAACAAACTTAATGTACTCAAATATATCTTTAATAACTTATAATTCAATTTTGAGGTTTGTACCTTGGTAAACTCGTTTAATTTTTAAGCATTACTTTTTTTATAGCTAGCAATTTAAATAACGGTTAATGGAATCCCAGCTAAATACTAATACAATTGCCATACAACTATTTTACTGCTTTTCAGGAAGATGCTGCTGAAACCACCACCACCACTCCAAAAAATGTTCTGTGGAGTGCCTGACTGCAGGGCAGCCTTCTAGTGGCATTGTGTCATGCTGTACTCACCGTGGGGTAACCAGCAGCTAGGATCTTCATGCTACACAACACAGGACCCACTGAACAAATAAGGAAAACCATCATGTTTCTCTGACTGCTTGTGATTTCTTATAGTTTAATAAAAATTAAGACTATTTACGATTATATAACATGTTTACGTAATTCACATATTCTACTATACTCAGAAATAACTTGCCCTAAACATTTAAGCCTACCCCATACTTGCTGGGAAAAAGAAGAAAAAAGGAAAAAAATCAGTAAAAAACAACAACAAAACAAACAGGAAAACAGACAAAAAAAGGTCTTAGCAAGTCTAAGTGCATTCCCCCTAAGCATGTGGAGTTTTCATTTTCTGAACAGACTAAATAGCCTGTGCCATAAATAGTTTCAGTTAAAAATGAGTGCAGCTTATGTAAGCATGTGGCAGTCATCATAAGCATTCTTACTGACAGCAATACAACAAACGGTGGCAAATAAAGTATATAAACATGCTCTATTCAGAAAGTAGCATTTAGAAACTAATTTGAAATACCAGTAGGGTTTACTATGAACTACTACTAACAAATCTTAACATCAAATGTTCATCCTCTGAATGAACAAGAGAATAGAACGATCACCAAAGAATATACCAATGTCCCTGCTCAAGCAAATTCATTCAGAGTAGCCCCAAAGAAATTTTTGACAGTCATGAGAGCACAGCTTTTACTGTAAGACACATCTGTACTCTCTCAAATCTGTATTCTATCACATAACGAAAAAACAAGAAAAAGAGAAACTAAAATGTTAATTTCATAACTTTTTTCCCTCCTTAATCAAAGACCATCATAAAAGCTTAGGCCTTTTTCTTCCCCTTGCCCTTCTTCTAGCACTCTGTATATTCTTACAAAAGCTTTACCTTTCAGACCTTTCAAAAACCATGAGATATTAGGACACTTCTTCAGACTTCTTTATAGAAAGAGGGACTAAAAGTATCACGTAGATTTTAACAGGAATCAATAGAGGGGAAAAAAGAAGAGAACTTTGGTGGGGGTTTTTGTTTATTTCATTTTAAATTGAATTCATGCAAGAATAGCTGCAACTTCTTTTGGTCCTTTTCTGCCAGTTCCTTAACACTACCTCTCCCCCCCATCCAGTTCTTGCAATAATTAAGTCCATACAGAGTAATTTCCACAGGGATTGTTTCAATGCGTCCAAGACCAGCAATAAAAAGAAAGTTTTCTCCCTCTACCTTAAAAAGTATGCAGAATGTTCTCTGAGAATGTATGGACTCCTTAAAATATGAGAGAAGCAGAAGCTCTTCTGTCATCTTTTCCATTGTTTCCAAGAGGAGAATCCTCCACCAGACATCAGACACCTACCCAATAAAGCTTTCCTTTGACCTGCAGGCAGACATACATGAGAACAAACTGCACGATGGCTTCTGCAAACGAAAAGCCCAGGAGCTGCGTGGATACAAACGGAACAATGCAAGCTGCTGCCTCCCTGCCCCGATCACATCTTGGGTAACATATGCTCTTCGGAGACCCGTCGTGCATTTTTGTTACAACTTTTACAGAAAGCAGTCTCAGTTAGGGAAAAGCAGCTTTCAAGTGACTGTGTGTTCCTCCAGAAATAGAAGTACTGCTTGTCACAGTACTAGCAGTGTCTGTGTTGTTGGTTCTGCTGCCTTGCTGCCTAACAACAGCAAAGATCAGTGAAGATCCCTCAATGTCCATGTCAGTACAGGGAGATGCCATCCACTTAAAACTAGACACCCAGGCTCGCTCTACAGAGTTGCTAGAAGAGCAGGTTTCTTTCCTGTATTTGGAAAACTTGACCAAGTTGTTCTTTACAGAAGCTGCTCATTCATCTCCCTCTCACAGACCCCTTCCTCCTAGATGAAGGAACTCTGTTTCAACACGTAACTTTGCTGACCCTTTATTTTTTTTCCTCTCTCTAAAATACCGTAGATGGTCTTTTCCAAAGACAGATAAAGAACCTGATCTGACTTAGGTCTCTTAGGCCTAATGCTCCCTTCAGCCTTGTTTACCTCAACTCCCAAGCCTGAAAAAGGACTGGCAGGTAGAACACTTAGCTGACTTGGAACTTTCTCTAAAGCAGAAGCAGCATTTACTGTATCTAGCAAGGGCTTCAAAAGCAAAGAGGCAGACTGCAGTTAAGAGGGTCTGTATTCTGACATTTTAAACTTCATTGCACTGTAACAGATACGGCAGAGACAGTTACACCCTATTCCTTTAAACTGGATATTCCAAGAAGAAAAAAAAAGAACAGGTTTGTTACCAAAAAAAAGCTAAAATAAACACAAAAGGAAGCTGGACATGAACAGAGATATCTCACCACTGCTACCTGCTAGTGGCACAGGTACACACTGCAGACTAATGTCTTCAACACAGAAGCAAGAGAAAGTACAAAACCACATACATCACTCCAATGAATTACTCAGAAGCTCGCAACACACGACCCATTTGTAGACTGACGGAGAGACCTGTTTTGAAATACCTGCACAGAACACTGCTGCTCATATAGAAGGAACAGTAAGCAAACTTCTACAACTACATTTTTCAAAATGCTGCTCTAGCAGCAAGAAACAAAGCAGAGCTCCAGACTACAATAACTGTTGCCCTGCACTGTCCATTTGAAACTTAGTAGTGAGTTGCAAAACTCACGCCGACCTACAAAAGCATTAAAAGGTCTCTTTTTAAAAATCTAAGTCTCATACAAGCGTTCTGAGTTCAGTTACAATACTTACTCAGCAATTTCAGGGTTACTAAAGTCATATCTGTACACTATCAGACCACTTAGAAGCAACAACTTGATTTTGTACAAGTGGCACTCTTGTAGAATTACCCAGAAAATGAAGTGGTTTTTTTTTGTCTTGTTTTGTTTTTTTAAACCACCTTCAAGTCAGCAGGGGGAAGAAAAGGATAACATTTGATAGAGAAATGCTCGTTAGTATAAATTTATCCTATTAACATACTGTTTTGAACAAGTATGAAGGAACAGAGTAAAATTGTACCAAATGAACACTTTGCCTTATCTGGATATGTCACTTTTGACCTGATGTTAGCAGCATTACAGTGAGAGTCACTACTCCATCAACACAATCTTAACAGTTTCAGAAAAGCGAAGCAGGCACATTTCAACAGCAATGCTCCACAAGTGACCTAGCACACAGCCCACTGCTCCTGCAAGCTGATCTTCATAGACATCAATGGGAAAGGCAAATTTTAAGTTCCTTTCAGAATTTGCACGAAGTCTGGGTAAACAGAGAACCCCTTACACCTTTCCGAACTATTGCTGATGGCATGCCCAATACCAAAACCCCAGGCAGAACACAAATCCCTGACTCTTCCAAGTGTTAGCAGTAAGTGTCCATGGCTTGAGTTAAGCCACAGTGTACAAGCTCCCCACAAAACAGAAAGAATTATACTTGAGGATTTATGTACTGCGTGACAAATGCAATCACATACAAAGAATAAAAGAAGCCTTTCATCAGCTATTTTCAATAGCCTATAACATTGTAAACCAGTAAAGATTTCTCAAACAGATGGGACTTTGGGCCAAAAAACTTTGAACACAACCAAGGAAGGGAAAAAGGAAAGCTTAAAGCTACAACCAGATTAAAATGCTAGCAATGCTGCGGATCTCATGATCAAACTTGAACAGTCAACACTGAAAACAGTTTAGAAAAGTATCCATACTTTTTTCTGCCATGACATCTGAGACAAATGCTGATAGTGTTTGTTTGTTTGTTTGTTTTTTCCTAAAAGCATCCCTAACTCTACCATGATTTCACAGAAACTGACCCACTTTTCAAATTAATATACACTTTAGTGGACATACAATTTCATTGGAATGCGAGCATTTTATTAAGCACATCAAGTGCGGAACGTGACTGACTGCACGCAACCTGCTGAAAAGTGCGTTTTAAGAAAACATTCTTAACTATCCATCAGCAAGCCCACACGTAAGTAGCAAAACACCTATACTTAAGCTGTGATAGGCTACTGAACACTGCTACAGCACAATGACCTTTAACTCTAGTCTGTAGCTTCACTGTTCCCTTACAAAGCCATCCTGCTTTATACAACCTCTGAAAAGAGAAAAAGGAGAAGTAACTTTACTTATGATAGAGTTAGGTCATGGCAGAACCCAGTAATGCATTGAAGATGCTTTTAGAACACCACTGCTTTAAATTCAGGCCCTGAGAAAAAAAACCCTACCTGGAATCCAAGAACTATGGCTTCTTAAGAACACAGAGCGGTATATAACCTTAACGGAGATGAAATTCTTCACTTTTGTACTATATTGCTATGCTGGCTGTAATGAAGCAGCACTTGGAGGAGAACAGACATTTGAAGTAGTAATCAAGGGGATGCACGGACACTGAAGTGTTAGATCCGCTCTGACATGAAACTGAGCAACTGCGTGTGATCTATCCTGTATAATTCATCTTTAAAAGGAGAAAAAGAACAAGAAAAAAAATGTTTCTTTCTATCTTGATCTGTATGGTTTATTAGCAACACTGTAATTTGTCTCACCATCTTACTGCATGCTGAATTTTGACAGATGTTTTCAGCTTCTCATGCCAATAAAAAGGCTTCAGTGATTCCTTTTCTGGTGGCTGTGCAGATGAGTCTCCTGGATACTAGTCCTACAGTGCCATCTCCGAAGCACTGACTGACACGGCACAGAAGTTGACAACAAACCCTCCACCTCATACAGAGTAGGAGGCCATAAAAGATACTCGGTACTACAGAACCTTCTGCAAGAACAGTATCAGGTCTAACATCTTTTGTCTTAAGCTGGAGACAAATTTGTGACATATTATTAACATATCCAGTTTGAAAGCCTTTCACAAGGATAACAGAGTGATACTTTAAGGTTTGCCAGGATACAAGAACCTATTCTGGAAATGTTTTGAACCAACACCTTTGACATTTGCATAGAAAATACTAAACAAGCATTTCTGAACTCTTATCTTCCCATGTGGAAGATTGCTTACATGTGCAAACTGCCGCCATGACATCACCACACACAAACTCAACAATATGAGTCTTGGTCTTTCACAAGACAGCTAATGTCACCCTTCAGACAATATTTTATTCTGTTATGCCTCTACAGAAATAAGTCTACAGAAAGTCTACCTTATTATAGATAACTGAATGAAACTCCAACTTGTAAAAAAAAAAAAAAAAGACAGGTATCAGCAGAAAAGTTTGGCAGAGATTTGAAATTAATCCCCTAATATCAGTTTACAGTGCTAGACAGCACTACCAGTTTCAAGTTTAGGGGGTGTCGTCCCTCCTACGCCCCCAATTTGTGTAAAAACAGTAATAAGGACAGGAAAACACATTGCAAGAACACAAGTCACAGATATTTCTACCTTGTAACTCGAAACACATGAATTCAAAAGTAGTCCAAAAGTTGCTTATGAAGAAGTCTGAGGCTTTATACAAACCCTTAGTTTCACTCTCCCTCTGTCACCTGTCTTTACACGTGCCAAGTAACAAAAGTAAGTCTGTCACAGTAGATACCTTTACTTACATTTATGCGTGCACAGATACTTACGTACACCTGCTTCAGCTCACAGTTGTGGAAAGAGACACACCGAGGGCAAAATATGCCGTGCTGTCGTCAACTTGGATGACTAAGCAGGCATAATAGAAATATGCAACTCTGACCCCAACCAAGAACACTTTATACTTTTACAGACCATCCTTTGGGGCTACTTATGCTACTTAAAACTACATACAAAACAAATCATCACAGGATCAAAATGAGGAGAAAGCATCTACAGACTAGTACAACTGTATAAACATTCTTTAAGTGCCACCTGATTTCTGAGAGGGGACAGAGACAAGCTATTACCCGATAACACTGAGAATCGCGTTAACGTATTCACTTGGAACAATTCAAAGGAATCATTTACCATTAGAAACTGCTATTCCTCTGCAACTCAGCGGATAGGTATCAGTACAGGCATACCGCCAAAATCTGGTGGAAAAGGCAGCCCATTTTCACAACACCTATTCATTTTATCTACTTCAAGATGATGACTAACAGAAAGAAAAAGGAGCCTCCATGAGACACACAAAACAAGAAAGAATGGACACAGATCTCACCATATCCTCTTTACGTTTATCTGCAGTCACCTACATCAAAAGTTACAACACGAACCAGAATAAAATAGATCATAGAGTGCGCACCCGTCACCCTTACCCATCTCAATGTACCTAAACCAAAAGGCCTAAGACTAAGGGTAGACTTTGCTGATTTTAGATGCTGGTTTTATTACCCTCTACTAACGTGTGTAAAAATTGATACATTAACTGTCTTATGAGTGAACTGAGACAGTCCGAGTGTACACACTGATACAAGTTGTTAGATTATTCTTACAACTGCTACTCTCAACTGACACCATTGGCAGGTCAGGACAAAGGGCTGACTTTAACAAATGTTGTGAAATACTTTATTTTTAAGAATCCTGTTCCTCTCTCATTGCTAAGAGGAAATGAATTTAACATATTTTGTATAAAAAGAAGAATTGTTAACAGAAAATATACTTGACAAGGGGCAGGGGAAAGCAGTGCTCTTCCCACAAGTCTGAAGACCAAACTAAAGCTACCAGAACACGGACCTTGGCCCACACAGACTTTACCTGCAATTTTAAGAGTTCTTTTATGCTGTGCCTTCTGAAAACAGAACTGACCAACCATTCTGTGATTCTAAGAGGACCTCTTACAGAACATGAGCCTACAAACAATCAGTTCCCAATTTCAGTAACGGTGAACAGCAGCACTCAAGATACCAGACACCTCTCAGCGCACCACCAGGAACGGTCAGCCTATCCACTCGCAGTATTTATTTGGAATGGACAAAGAAGGGAAGAGGAAAACTGCTGTAGAACATCATGTTGACAAACTGTAATGTTCAGTAACTATAAAAGCAATGGAAAAAACATTAGGAATAGCCAACTTTCTAGCTAATTTTCAAAGTCAGAATCAATACAATAAATATTAATCATTACTAATGGCATCTTGAAACTAATTAAGCCTTCAAAGACAACTATGTCCATGCATATCTATCTGAGCAGAGCGCCTTGCTTTACAGTTTGCATCACCTTGCAGCGCAGCACACCTGGGCCATGCTATTTTTTGGTTGACAGGGACTCTCCCTCAAGCTCCAAAGCGCAGTTGCTCCCAGACCATTTGAGAAACCGCCTTTCCTCGCCTTGTTTTCTCCTTGCTGAAGCAGGGGAAAGAACTGCCAATGCCAGATCACAAGTCACGTCTGAACAGGGGTGAAACGCACTAACCGCAGGGCCAAACACCCAGCAGGGGTATAGCACCAAGGCAGAGGGTAGCATCTGCCTAGCATACCCTGATATAACGATAAAGCAGCCCCACACAAACCGGGCTGTTCTCCCCCCAGCAGCCCCCACAACCGGCAGGACCTGCCCTCAGGACAGGAGCCCGGGCAGAGCACACCTACGGCCTTAATACCTTTGGGGCCCTACCTTTGGGGCCCTCCCACCCCCAGCAGCACCACGGCGGCTGCTCCCCCTTCCCTTCCTTCCCTTCCCATGGCGGACCGGCCCCACCAGGACCCCCGGGGAGGTCTCCAAGCCCCGAGTTTTGCCCCCCCCTTCCCTCACAGGCCGCGTTCCCCCCCCCCCCCCAAGGCCGGGGACGACCCCCCCTTACTCCCGGTGCGCCCCCCGGCCCCGCCGCCCCTCACCGTGCTGCGCTGGGGGCTCGGCTCCGCCGCCGCCGGCCGCATGCCCGGCCCCTGGGCGCCCCGCCGGGCCTCCGCCACGGCGGCCGTTGGAGGTGGGGGGGGGCGGCACGCGCCGGCCGTTGGAGGCGGCTGGGGAGGGGGGGGCGCGCTCCGGGTCTCCGAGCGGGGAGGGGGGGGAGGGAGGGAAGGGAAGGGGGAGGGGGGGGCCTGGAGCGCGGCCGCGAAGCGCTTCCGGGCTGCGGGCGGCGCCGCACGCTCAGTGCGCGGCGCTGAGGCCGCGCGACGAGGGGAGGGGCCCGGCCTGCGCCCGCCCGGCTCCGGCATGGCGCCCGGCATCGCGAGAGCGGGAGGGGCGGGGCGGGGTGGCCGCGGGTAAAAAAAAAAACGGCTGTGGGGCTGGGGGCACTTCATCGGAAAGGAATCGTTAAAGCGAGGGACCTCCAAGGTCGTCTGGTCCAACCATCGCCTTACTGCCAATGTCACCCACTAAACCACGTCCCTAAGCACCACGTCCAACCTTGCCTTGAACAGCCCCAGGGACGGTGACTCCACCACCTCCCCGGGCAACCCATCCCAACGTCTGACTGCTCTTTCTCAGAAGAAATGTCTCCTCATTTCCAACCTGAACCTCCCCTGGAGCAACGTGAGGCCATTCCCTCTAGTCCCGTCACTAGTTACCTGTGAGAAGAGGCTGACCCCCAGCTCCCCACACCTTCCTTTCAGGCAGTTGCAGAGAGCAATAAGGTCTCCCCTGAGCCTCCTCTTCTCCAGACCAAACAACCCCAGTTCCCTCAGCCGCTCTTCACAGAACTTGTGCTCCAGGCCCTTCACCAGCTTCGTAGCCCTTCTCTGGACACGTTCCAGGGCCTCGATGTCCTCCTTGTACTGAGGGGCCCAAAGCTGAACACAGTACTCGAGGCGCAGCCTCACCAGAGCAGAGTGCAGGGGAACGGCTTTCTCCTCAAAAAGAGGTTTTGGGAACCCGGTGCTGGTTCCTCACGTGGCTGGAGGCTTTGTGAGGGGCGGCCTTGGCGCCCTCCACTTTCCATTCTTAGAAACTTCCTCGTGAGCGTGGTTAAAATCAGTGCCTGCTCCACGCGGTCACCAAAACATTGGGCATCGTTTTGTGAATACCACCAGCAATAAGCTGTGTGGACACAACAGCTGTATTACAGTTCTGAATACATTTCTTAATAATTCTTCCATGTAACAGGGGATAAATGTTAGTATAAAAATGCCCATGCCCTGTGCTCCTGCCCAAAACTCTTGTCATCCTCTGCTGTTGTGGGCAGCGGTTCTGCATCCCTCTGCTCCGAGGACAGGCTTCAGGCAGCTGTGACTGATGGATGGACTTTTCATTGACGTCAGTGGAGCCTGAAATCTCTGTTCAGGCAGAGCACTGCAGATGGTTTAGTGGGTGTACGCTTATTTTTCATCCGTAAACTGGGCCTTAGTTTGAGATTATGTTCCGTTTGTGTGCCTGTGTTAGCTGGTCTAACATGCCTGCTTCTGAATGATAAAGATCGATAAATATAAAAACCATGATTTGCGCTTTTTTTTTTTCTCCTTCAAATGTTTTTATTTATTTAGTTAGCATCTCTCTTACATAGTCCTTTCTCTTACTTATCACCATTCATCAGAGCCACAGAACACCACTGCGCTGAAATTACTCAGAGCAGATGCAGAGCTCCTGTAACCACCTTCTACCTCGCTGGTAAAAATCTGGGGAGTGCAGGGTGAAGCGGTGAAAGGAGGCGGCATGCATCTTGTATTGTCATTACCGACTGTTCACGTCATCTTCCTTCGGCTGAGGCCTTGGCTCCTGTGTCAGAGATTGTGTAAAGTTAATTAAGGAATTCCTGTATTCTAATCCCTACATCGGAAGCCAGCCAAGCCTGACTAGTGTTTTTGGAGAGATGAGATGCAAAACCAGAAGGAAGCAAGATCTCAGTGCAATAGTGCTGTTATCTAACAGAGATCAGTTCTTATCCTATGTTTGAAACTATTATCAAAGTCTTAAAGTGCACATTCCTCAGCAAAAATGCATAATTTCTAAGTATAAATTGGTGCTTTTGGACCTAATTAATAGCACTAGAAGGTCTATCCGGTCTCTTTCTTGATATGTAAGAAAAAACCCTGTGCATAACTGTTGATCCTTGATGAGAGTCTTTGTGCCCCTGCACTGACCCTTCTTTGTTCAGCGCTTTTTGTGTTGTCCAGCTCCTGCCTTAATTCGTCCTGTCTTCTGTTGCTTCCAGATCCTTCAGATCCACATCTGAATCAAACATTTTTGCTACTGTTCCTTACTGTCTGGCTGTAAGCTCCCTGTACTACAGCTCCTGGGGATCTTGTTTTGCCTAGCCACTGTATAATCATAAGACTAAGCTCCACAGCTCCCTTTCAGTTTAGCAGCCACCAGTCCTTTATAATTGTTAGGAAATGATGATTTTCCTCTGCAATGGACTGTAATGGAAGACATCCATTAGCAAGTGCTTTGTTTATGTTCACACATGTCACTTTCAAAACAGTTTTCCTACAGAATTGCAGAGACTTGGTATCGTGTTTTTAATCTGCCTTTAGCTGTTCATAGATTTGATGGTGGAATTGTACTTCCAGGAAATAAATCAGCTTTGAAAGTTCACAATTAATCATAATAATAGCCATAAGGATTTTTTCTTAAATTCTTGAGCAAAGCACTGGCTCTGCTTAAGGATTTAGGGAAAAATCCTTACGGCTATTAGGTACCTGGTAACCCAAGAAATCAAAGATTTTATGTGTTTTAGCTTTGCTGAACACACCTCTCAAAGTAGTTCATTTTATTGCTGATCCATTTCTTCTGTTTCCTGTTATCCGTGTGACAACTGATTATATGAAAAAGTAATATTAGGAAAGTATTTAATGTATTTTTAGCTACTTCTAATGGGATTTAGCAGCTGGAAACAAGGAGAGCTGGCACTGAGTAATCAGGGCAGTTCTTAGACAGCTGTGTGGGAACCAGTGCACCAGCGCCCTGAAATACATCACCATCCAAAAAATGCAGTATATGAGGTGAAAATTTTGAAAAATAGACCTTGATTCTTGCTGCTAAAACAGTAACTCAAAGTAGAATTGAATTCATTGTTAAATCCAGTTCTATAATAACTTGTAGATGAAAATGCACCTGGGCTTTACGGTGTTTTTTGTTTGTTTGTTTTGTTTTTTAATTTAATGCTTGTGACATTTATTACTATAATCTTTGAAAAGCCTCAGGTTGGGATTTAAATTCTATGCTACATTCATTTTAAGCAGAACAAAAACATAGTTAGTTCTGCTCCCCTTTCCTTTTTATGAACAGAAATCTAAGAGATACCTTTTCCTATTTTGGAAGAAAGCAATTTTCTGCATGTTTGTGCCTAAGAATTGCAGCCAGAAAAATATCGTGATAAAATGTACCTGTAGTATTCCATATTTTTCTGTCTGAATAGTTCCTATGCTGAATTAGTTCCATTTACAAATCAAAAGAGTGATTTTTTAATGTAAGCGCTATAAACTGAGTCTTGGTTCTAAAAAGTCAAAGCAAGTTCTTTCTCCCTGTTAAACTGTGGTCAGTAACATACATGTTCTCACTGAAATATGCTGATATATAATGGTTTTATTTGTTGATGCATAAATAGAACGAACCTTAAATACATTTGTCATATTTTTAGTTACAAAAAGAAACAACATTTTCTGTCTTTGTAGGTACAGAAGTAGACCTCACTATGGAAATGGGCAAGAAGGTGTGTAAGGAGTAAGAAGCTACTGTTTTTGGTATCGTTGGCTTGGGATCAAGTCTAAGCAGAGTAATCTGTAGGCCTGAAATAATACCTTGTATACTAGAAGTAATCCTGGTGACCCCTGGGACAGTTTACTTGCATGCATGCAGTTACAGACTTAAGGGACTAAACAAAATAATTTAGCTGGAAGCCTGTAGAAAGAGAGCTCAGAATGGAGGACATCCATTATATAATAATTCTAATTCAGCCTATGGAATTAAATAGACAATTATAGTCCTGATATGTCATTTAGTTCACAAACCATCTAGCTATTCAGTAATAAATCCCACATCGTAGGTTTGTAAGATCGCCTCACTTCTCCACCTTTCCTTATGTTTTAAGGAATGTATCCTCATCTAAAGGTGAATTCTATTCCCTGAAAACACATGTAGAACAAAATTCATCTGCTAGGTTTCAAATTGAATTAAAACTTTTTGGACCTATGCATCACCCTTTGTACTTTCCCTTTTGCAATAACACTCTTTTGACTTCACTAGGTACTCTGGTTGCTTTTCCATTTCAAATTTGTGTCAGCCATGTGATCCTGAAAGAACAATATAAAATGTTTATTGTTTTAACAGTGATAAGGGATCAAGAATTTCATTACAAACAAAGATATCATGGAGTTTGAGTAAACACAACAACACTATAGTTGAGGAATCAAAATCTGTGAGAAAGACGGGAGAGATTGATAAGAGCACTCAAAAATTGCATTACTTTGTCTTAAGTTGGACTGTGGACTTTTTTTCTACCTTAATAAGTACAAATCCAAGCCACTGTCATTTGTTACACCCTCTGAAGGGCTGACTAACGGTGCTGGGTGAAACTGTTGGTGCATGGGCAAATGGGCTTCTGTCCAATAGATGAGAAGGGGTTATGCCTCCTTACGATCTTTTCTGTCTCTCTTCTCCACTTTTAAGGTACAACACTATGTCACAATTGCATACACGCTGGAAAGTTTTCAAGGCATCTCGGTATTCTCAAGCACGGTGGCTGATTACCCAGGACAGCTAGCAAGCCGGGACAGAGCTCTGCCGCTGTTCTGAGAACAGTCTTTTGTCGCAGGGTACAGCAGCAACAGTGCAGAGAGAATTAGAGCTAGTGCCAGGACGCACCTTAGAGTTGGCTTGCGTTCTTGTCTAAGAAAAGCTGCAGCACAGCCTCCATTTTTCTCTTTGCAATTTCCATAATGAGTTTGTACTGTTTTATAAATTTCTATCCCGTGGCTTGCAAGTAGATTCTGCAGAAATACAGCTTCTCTGTAAGTTCAAATACACATGAAAGTTTCAAGGCTTCCTTTCTACAGTCTTCTACAACAGCTGCAGTTCTTGCATGGTCACTGTCATGAGAACTGCTTGGTGCTGAAACACTGAAGAATCGAGTCAATAAAATATATAAAGTCAGTGTTGCGGCATAGGTGTTTTCCGGGTATTTGAACAGGATATAATGTGAAAAAATTGAAGAGAGGTGTTTGCGTATACGCCTTCACAATCGTTCATTTATTTATGTTAGGCTTAAACAATGCAATTCAAAGAGGATTTGTGATATTTTTTCTAAAGCTACAAAAGGATATACTTATCCTTTGGGTGACACACGATTAATTTCTTTAGAGGTATTTTTGATTGCAATTAACTTTGGTGCTCTGTTCAGTTCCAGTTTTGAAACACGTGGAGTTCCCACTGTAGTAGCAGGAATTTAAACTGGTGTCATTTTCTCCTTCTGTGCCAGTGCTATTGTGTAGGACTACATTATCCTATAAATTTAGCTCTCCTTTCTTATCTTAGATGTGGTTGTACTTTTGCAGTGGACACAATGACTGTTGCATAAGTCCATTTTATCATTTATTATCTATATACACTATATAGATACACATAGGTTGGTGAGTACGCGATATGTAAAAATTGCTAGTAAAGGATTTTGAAATTCTTACAGATAAAAAGATACATTATTAAATTACCATGATAGAAGATTGCACGTGCATTTCTTAACTTAGGATGATTTGGTGGATTGCAGGCCATTCAACCTGGGAGTAACATTTTTGCTGTGATCTGGTTGTGTCAGAGAGGTATTTCCAGTTCCCGTGTTTTTCACTGAGGTGTGACATTTGAAACACAGCTAGTACTTTTGAATTGCACTGACTGCTTGTCTAAACTCATCATCACATCCTGTCAGTGGCCCAGTCATTGCTCAATGCCAGTTTATCCTGTGAACTAAACATGGACAGATAGCAGATTACCACATCATATCAGATATGGTTGATAGTAAGTACAGTCAGAGTGATTGGGTCAGAAAAACCCAACTGTAGAAATGAAATACCAGTCATAGAATCACAGAATCATTCAGGTTGGAAAAGACCTCTAAGATCATCTGGTGCAACCCTTAACCTTGTACTGAAGTCCACCACTAAACCATCCTACTAAGTTCTGCATCTACAAGTTTCTTGAAGATTCCCAGGGATGGTGACTCAACCACTTCGCAGGACAGCCTACTCCAATGCCACACAACCCTTTCAGTAAAGAAATTTCTCCTAATATCCAACCTAAACCTCCTCTGGTGAAACCTGAGGCCATTACCCCTTGTCTTATCACTCGGCCCTTGGGAGAAGAACTCGACCCCCACCTCGCTGTAGCCTCCTTTAAGGTAATTGTAGAGCACAATAAGGTCTCCCCTGAGCCTCCTTTTCTCTAGGCTAAATAACCACAGTTCCCTCAGCCACTTGTCATAAGACTTGTTCTCTAGACCCTTCACCAGCTTCGTTGCCCTTCTCTGGACATGCTCCAGCACCTCAATGTCCTTTTCATACTGAGGGGCCCAAAACAGAACATGGTATTCAAGTTGCAGCCTCACCAGAGCAAAGTACAGAGGACAATCACTTCCCTAGCCCTGCTGGCCACACTGTTTCTTATGCAAGCCAGGATGCTGTTGGCTTTCTTGGCCACCTGAGCACACTGCTGGCTCATATTCAGCTGGCTATTGACCAATACCCCCAGGTCCCTTTTGGACGGACAGCTTCCAGCCACTATTCCCCAGCATGTAGCTTTGCATGGGGTTGTTGTGCCCCAAGTGCAGGACCCAGAACTTAGCCTTGTTGAACTTCATACAGGTGGCCATAGCCCATCAGTCCAGCTTATGCAGATCTCTCTACTGAGCGCTCCTACCTCAAACAGATCTACACTCATGCATAACTTGGTGTTGTCTGCAGACTTACTGAGGGTGCACTCAATCCCCTGGTCCAGATCATTGATAAAGATATTGAAGAGAACTGGCCCTGCTACTGAGCCCCGGAGGACACCACCAGTGAGTGGCCTCCAGCTGGATTTAACTCCATTCACCACAACTCCTTGGGCACAACCACCCAGCCAGTTTTTAACCCAACATGCCTTGAGCAGCCAGCTTCTCGAGAAGAATGCTGTGGGAAATAGTGTCAAAAGTCTTACTGAGGTCTAGGTAGACCACATCCACAGTCTTTCCCTCATCCACAGAGCACGTCACCTTGTGGTAGAAGATCAGGTTTGTCAAGCAGGACCTGCCTTTCATAAATCCATGCTGACTGGGCCCAATCACCTCATTGTCCTGTAAGTGCTGCATGATGGCACTCGAGATAATTTGCTCCGTGAGCTTCTCTGACACTGAGGTCAGACTGACAGGCCTGTAGTTTCCCGGATCCTCCTTCTGGCTCTTCTTGTAGATGGGCATCGCATTTGCTAGTTGCCAGATGACTGGGGCCTCCCCTGGTAGCCAGGGCTGCTGATAAATGATGGAGTCCTTATAGGAATGCATAAGTTCTGTGTAACATACGTGCAACTGCCTGACAGTTGAGTGTTTCTTATGTTCTTTCCTTCTTTCCTATGCATATCTGTCAGGCAAGAGAGACCAAAGGGGTGTCAGAGCTGCGTGTTTTGTTCTAGAGGGGAGGAGCAGTGTGCTCAGGCTCTGATGCAAGTGCTTCATTTTGATATCTGTTGTTATATTCCCGGAAAGATACACAGTTATAATAGAAAATGATTTTTGAACCATACTCAAAAATACTACAGAAAGTTGCAACCATGCTGCAGAATAAGAGTAAAAATGTAAGTATTTACATGAGGTTTGGGGGATTTCCTACTCATATATCATATGTCTGGTTCTGTGATTGCTTTGATTGTGTTTTACAGTCTGCTGTGGAATGTGTTGGCTTTGTCTCTACTAAAATATTTTAGGACAGCAGCAAGAATGCATTGGGAGGGCATTAGATGTCCAGAAAACACTTTCAACATTCCATCTATTGAGCTGGCACTTGCACTAACTTTAAAAAGCAAATTAAATGATCGGGCATAACCAAACCAGCTTTAATCTCTCTAGCATGCAATTTAGCAGTCATAAAAACATATTACTACAGGCTTCGGTGAGGGTTTACAAGCATCGTCTATGTATGCATGCCGCATTTCGTGAGGTTTGTACAGCCCATGACAAAGTGCGTGCTGCTATGTCTGCGTTACTCCTGTTGCTGATTTTGACTAGATTAAAGCTCATGTGAGCGTTGCCAACTGCAGTGCTGCCAGCTGTGTGGTAGAGACATCCACGCAGAGGCTGCAGAGGTGTCAGTGCATAGCCGGGGTTAGCAGCCAGAGATGAATGTAATTTATGTCCTGCGTGTGCCGCTAGGTAATATGGAGGATTTGTCTCAAGTCACTGGACAAAGCACTTAACTTCTTGGAGCTTGCAAAGGACACTTCAAGGTAGATCCCCGTAACTGAACAGTTAAAATTTCATGAGCGTTGGTTTCAGTTCATGATTACCTTTCTAGTACTGAGAACCACCTTACAGCCAGAGTAGTTGCATAAGTCGGTAGGACTGCTTGTAGAGGAGGGCTGAGGTTCTTGAATACTGGTAGTTCAGGAAGAGTTGAGACATTTTTAAAGATCCCGGCTTGTGGTGTAACATTTTATTGAAATAGTTCTCTTGGTTTTGCATAAACTAACACTTAACTTTGAAGACATCTGTGACTGTGTTCCCTGTTCCAATCACCCACCTCAGGAGAATAATCAGTAAAGCACTAAACTCCCAGCAGCCTGTGACATCTGTGAATGTTGTAAAAGTCTAATGACAATCTGAGGTAAGAGCAGGGCATGAGACAGCACTGGTGGTTCTTAAGGACTACACACAACATGATCTCTGTGCTTATAGCACTATTTCCTTCTGCAGCTTTGGCATTGCAGACTGGTATGTGCCAGTGGGAGTTTGCAGAGTCATTTGCAACCTCGCCATGCAGAGCTGAAAGCACGTAGCTTCTATTTGTCGAAGTTATGCCAGGTCATACGTTGTGTTTGACTTGTTAGCAAACTTGCTTGCTGAGTTGTGTTCCTTTCCAAGTGGGACGTCTTTCATCTCCAGCTAGCGGAAAAGCATCCTCACTTTCTTCCTGATAATGGATCAGTAGCAGCAGATGTTTCCACCACTTCCAATATGGTTTACCCTGATTGAAGTGAAACGTGAAGACAGCCGATGCAAAAACCATCTCCATTTCTTACGACCATCTCTTGGCTGAGGTCCTTTCTCTAGCTGCTACACATTCCTCGGTCATAATCTCAAAGCTCTTAATGAATCAAGCATCTATGATACTGCTTTGGTCAATGGACCACTGTTTGTTTTGGAAAAGCTGGTTACAGGACCTGATATAAAGAATATTAAAGATGTAAACACACACCGCTGTCACAATTTTTTCACTAAGACACTCGTAATAAAAATATTCATCTCCTTCCTCTCTCTAAAACAAAACACTCCTCAAACTTAGTAGGCCATTTTCCCCCTTAACAAAAAGAAGTAAAATCTCTGAAGACAGGGAAGAATTTATTGCTACTGGTTTTGTATGGCAGACTCAAATTTTATGGAATTGGGGAACTATTCTAAAATACATAGCTTAGATGCAAACATAGTGTACTATTCAAGGTTGTCACAGTCCAGCCTTGTGTAGTTTTCTCTACATAGGTTATCAGAGTGTAGAAACTGGTTCTGATTAATCTTCTGTCAGGTATTCCAGGAATAAGAGCAAGCAAAAGAAAGGAAAGAAATCTGTAACAATTCTGATGAGTTGTATAACCAGGTAAAATTAAGGTGGATAGTTTCCTTCAGTCCAGTGGTTTGAAAAACTAAGCAAAGTTCACAGGGGGAAAAGAAAGAATGAATGTTGAGTATCACAGAGATATAATTCAGGAAACTAATACCTTTTAAAAAACCTTTTAATCTGACATGCACCTTTCCACTGGAGAAATTGAATGTCCTTTCCAAGCAATATATTTTCCCTTGTGTCAAAGTCTGTGCCAGCACAATAGTAAACAGAGTGAATGCAAATTAAAATGGTGAAAATGTTTATTATTGCATTGCAATTAATAGAAAAGAGAAAGTGATTTCTCTGTATTTCAGAGAAATAATATCAGGAGAGTAAGTGAAACAGTAAATAAATTAGAGTAAATATTTCACTTGTTATTAATGATAGTGATGCTGTAACGAATCACATTTTTCAACCCCTCCCTAGAATTGTTTTCTTCGTATAATTTTAATTTTTTGTAAAAAGAAGTGGCTATTTATTTCCAAACACAGAGAGCTCTGTATTGTTAACATTAATTGCCACAAGGGAGCCACACGATTCTTTATTGCAATAAAACACAAAAGGATGATCTTGACACGGGTTACATTTTTCACATTAGATGGTGGCTGATGGAACCGCCATTGAAGACTGTGATTTAAATGTCTTTGTGTATAGAAAGTCACTTTTCTGTCTACCTTGTACCCAAGAAAATGTTCTGTTTGTTTTTAGGCTACTTACCCCTTTGAAAATGCACCTCTGGTGATATAATAGCTGGAATTATGCTCTTCACCTTTGTTAACAGGGACCCCACTCCAAAACTGTCACCCGAGTCATCAGGCTATACTGGGCCTGGTTTCGAGAGAGGGCCATTCAGTTTTACAGTAATTGGAAAGTACAGTCCAGTTTAAAGAAACTTATATATATTCTATAAGAAATATATTCCGAGGGAAAAAAATTCCAAGGAGGATAAATAAGCAAAGGTTTACAATTAAAAAATAAAAATAAAAAATCTGAAGGGAGAACAACCGAGCTGCAACCTATATATTTACAATGGGAAATTTTGAAAACTGACTGTATTTATTAGATCTCATACAAAGGTTCCTAAATAGCTGCTTCTCAAAATTGTCTTTCAAACCTCACAGAGAGACTAATATTTGTTAACATTCAAGTCAAGGCAAAATTATTTGCACTTACTTTGGCCCAGAAGCTAATCCTCATGCATCATTTGCATGGGAAGGCAGCCAGCTTCAAAGTGCAGACAAAACTCCACTCGTATCCCCGGAGCGGAGGCTTTGCAGGACTCCTGGCCCCGTGCCTCTCTTAGCAACACCATAAATCTTCTGGGACCCATCAGCAGATGGGAGGCTGAGGCTGATTTTTACCTCTTCTGTTCACCCAGTCTTGTGGCCAGAAGATGCGCCTGCCAAGGTATACAGAGAGGGAGCTGGGACAGTTCCAGGAGAGAATTTGTCCTATTGAATTCTGTCAGCCCTGCGGCTTCACTCAGACTTTGCTACTGGAGTCAATAAGCTTGCAATAACTCGGAAAAGCTGTGAGATTTGTTGTTCCATTCTGTCTCAGGGTGAGGCAGGTTTGGCGACAATAATCAAACCAGCATTTGTTATTTTTATTTTTTAGGAAACTACAGAAAAATATGCGGTCTCCAGAGTTTAACTCTTAAAACTGTCACCTCCAGTTTTATTTTTAGATTTTTAAGGAGCACATTTACACAAAACATAGCTCGAAGATTTCCCACAGAGCTGGTGTACATAGGCTCTGACTTCTGGTATCTGAGAAGAGAATCAAAAGCAAGACACACTGAGAATATACGTGCATACCTTTCTTCCTAACTTTTTTTCTGGGCTTTCTCTTCCATGCCTGATGACAATGCAAATTTGCCACATGGTTTTTAGTTGTCAATGACAGGATCATAGAAGCATCATAGAATGGCTTGGGTTGGAAGGGGCCTTCGGGATCATCCAGTTCCAAACCCCCTGCCATATACAGGGACGCCACCCACTAGATCAGGTTGCCCACGGCCCCATCCAACCTGGCCTCGAACACCTCCAGGGATGGGGCACCCACAGCTTCTCTGGGCAGCCTGTGCCACTGCCTCACCACCCTCTGAGTGAAGAATTCAGAGATGACTGTACTGTTAATTTCCATTTCAGTTCTCTCAGGAACAGTTGTCATCAGGCTGAGAGTCTAGATTTTACTAGATAGCAGGCTCGCTTTTACTAGATTTGTCTAGATTTTACTATGGCACACAAATGCCCCCGAAACTGAGTGACCACAGAGGATCTCTTACAAGAGCAATACGCTCATTGAAGATTATTAATTGACCACAACAGCGGCACCTTTCCAGGTCAAGCTTACCAGAGGCTGATTTATTTGAAGTTTGATTGCACGTAGCCTAAGAACAGGAAAAGTCTCTATAACGAGATCTGTGTAGGTTAGTGGCCTTTCACCATCACACGTGCAGTACAGCAACCTGTAGTCCCACCTGAAATGAAGGCTTTGTCCGCTCAGTTTAGGTGTGTGTTTGCTGAATGAGCTCTGTCATTAAAATTGTCTAGTATTGTCCAGTACCTTCTTTCCATATATGTACCTTTCTCCAAACTTTTTTTTTTTTTTTTGGTCTGAATTATGTCTTCATCTGTCTCCTCTTTGGCCGTGCTACGCTACCACCACGGTGTAGGAAGCACCGCTCCTGGGCACTGCTGGTCCCACATGGTCCTGGCTGGTGTCAGTGAGCCTGAGCCTCTCACTAGGTTTGTTAGATCCCAGTTCTGTTTGTTCTGCAACTATTTCTAAGGTAAATATAGCGATTTAACAATGCTGTGGAATAATTCTGTGTCCTTACACTGCCATGCGTCTGCATGTAAGCACTTGCTACCTTGAACCATACTGAATAATTTATAACCACAAAGGGCAGGGTTAAGGTGTGTGTAGGGCACACACACACACACACACTCTGAGCTGAAATTGTAGAATTTCATAGCCACTGCACACTGGCAACAATAACTGCATGGGCTGATTTTCTTTGAGCAGTGTGTCAATCGCCTGCCTCAGTTACATACTCTGCAATTTCAGTGATACCAGAGCATTTTCAATATATGTCGCCAGGTCCTGAATTTGGCCTATAAATTGGGAGGCAGTTCAAGTTTTCTCATATATGTGATTTTTTCAGTACAGTTAAAATGTAGCTCTGTTGAGAGATTTTCTCATGAAGATGCAAAACACCTTTATTTTGCTCTCCAAGTGTTCATTTAAAACAGATAATTTAGCTCGTATACTGCAATTGCTTCCTGAACAATAAACAGCAGTAAAATAGTTCCTAACAGATCTCCTATTCGCTCATCCTCCCCTAAGTATTTTAAGTAGATAATTAACACTGGGTAATTAGAAGCATCTTTAGTCTGTGTAATTGTACAGCCTATAATTTTTCATAGTAATTTGATTCATTTTATCTAAAGTTGTTCAACACATATCTTTGTAACAATTTAATTTGCATGCCTAGTTGGTACCTCCTTCCCTCGGTTGCCTTCATTCTCTGAGATGCTCAATTAGTCACATAGGGCTAAACAGATAGATTCAAGCAGATTCACAGCTTTATTTAAGTTCTCTTTCCTCAATACAATCCTTTACAGGACTTAGAAAATGTGCTATCCTTAGGGCTCAACCTGCAGTGCAGCAGCATAGCCCTCAGCTTATAGATAGCACACCAGAGGGGAGCAATTCCATGGACAATACTTTGCATCGCAGGGAAGCAAGTGTCATGAGGAGGGAGTGATCTGCTAGCTCTATGCATCTTTTCCCACAGCTTTACAGAAAACACAGGGGGCAGCTCTCCCCACCGTGGGCTTCTGTATGTTCTCTGAGAACTCGCTTCCACTGTGCGGCAGCAGCGGTGGTGCAGCATCAATCTGAAACAGAGGGCAGGCTTGGCTTGGCAGTACTGACTTCAAAGGAACAAGCAGCCACTACACTTAAGCATGCACAGAAGCGTTAAGTGAAAAAAAAAATGCAGTTTGGTCATTGCCATGAAACAAAGTTTTACATGTAAGCTATTTAGAAATTAGCACCCATTTTCTCATGCAATTGTAAGGTGAACACAGGCAAAAAGTTCTTATGTTAGCATATTTATATTGTTGCTGGCTTCATATTTCTTTTTAACAAATATTCTTGTAGAATGACTTCCTAAGTGACCATCAGCTTGGTTAGCAATTCAAATTCCAATAATGTAGAACAATGGTCATATTCTGTATTTCGTCTTGCAGGAGGCTTCAGCAGAGAGTAAGGTGGACAAAAGTAATTTCATGCTGTCTCTGTGCTGTCTGAATTCTGGGCTTGACTGGGTCTGTATGCTTCAGGTCAAAAAGCTCATGGGTTTAAAGTCATAACTGTATAAAATTCAAGGTCCGTGTAAGAAGAAATAAAACTCAGCAAAGCTTGGCACTAATGTAAAATGTTTTTGTGATGGGGTCAAAATCACTTTGGGTTATATTTCTGATAACTCATTGAGGTGAACTGTGCTGCCCAGAAGGGGAGAAAAGGCCATTCATGCCTGGGAAAAGAAAGCTGTTCCTGCCACAGCTCTCTGAAAATGTCTTATTCACCTCCTGGCACAGGAGACAATTCCCCATGCCTTTGAAGCTGACTGATCATTGCAGCAAACCTTATTCTTCCTGTCTCCACTCAATTTTTCTGTCCTAGGTTAAAAGTTGTGCCATTTCTTTGACCTGTGGTCATTTTCTCTCTGCTTTGGGGAATCAGTGAATTTAGTTTTCTCTTCTGTTAGGTTGTGAAGTGTTTGTATCTTTCTTCAGTAACATAATTACATCTTTTTTGAGTTCATCTGTCCCATTATTTCCTACACACACATTTCTTTCCACGTTCTTTCTAATCCACCATAGCTGAATGACCAAAAACTAGAAGTACCTGTCAAGAAGGTGTTGGAGAGGATTAAGAGGAACAGTAGCCAAGAAATAAGCCAGGTTTCCAGTGAATAGGAAAAGGCTGAAATGCCAGTCTGAATACATTGTCAGAAAGAGACGTTGTCAGAGAGGTTATTTTAAAATCTTGTTTAAGTGTGTGTATGGAGGAAGGATCGGTTTTTGTTTATTTGTCATCTCCAAGAGTCTCTTAGCAACTAGATTCCCTTATTTTGACTTATAACAGCTTATAACTATTCTGACAAACAGAAAGATTGGAATAATAATAATAATAAATGTTAGGTTCTCCTTTATAGTGCATTTCATCCACACAAAAGAGGTCATTTGGCCACAAACTGTAAGCCCTAAGGCTACCTTTGACCAGTTTTGTAAGAAATCTGTGTCAAGGGCAAGAAGCAGCACCAGTACATAGTTTCTTTGTCTTTCTTTTTCCTTTGAGAAATTCTCAGATGGTGGAGATCCAACAAAAGGGGAGTATCATTTGCTAAAAGATAAATGCAAATAGCTGAAATGTGCATTTTCCCAACCCATGTTGTGGGGTTTTGCTAAACCAGAGGATGTGGTATTGTATGAGGTCTACGATGTACAGAGAATTTAATTGAGCATTTTTACTGCCAAATGCTGATAAGACTTACAGATTCCAAAAACAAATTCAGAACATCTTTCAGTGCAACATCACCCCTGCTTAAATAAACCCGGTTGCCAACACAACACATCTGAATGGCATTTTAACTTGCACATACCTGACTGTCAATAAATTTGAGTCAGATTTGGTTCCCCGTTACCCCCATAACCTTAGAGATTCATCCCCACTTTGGTATATACACTTCCACCCTGTTTCCTTCCAACAGCCTCTGCTAGTACCAGAAGTAGCGATAAGGTTGCCTCTTGCTGTAGGGAGACTGTAGGCTGTGGCTGTCTAGTATTTTTTAGTAAGAGAGGCTGCAGTGGTCAGCTGGCTCCGTTCTGGTTCTTCCATTGATGTTACAGCCCGCTGCACATGACCTCAAGCTCACATGACAGACCTGGAACAGGACAGGCTTCCCGGCTATCATTAACGTTCGTTCATCACCATGCTTCAGCAGACTGCCAAGCTCTCTAGTAGTAATGAGATAAATATAACCGACTGAAGTAACAACACGAGTGTAAGCAGCAACTTTATCTTCTCATTTCAACTATACACGTGGAAAAAGGAGTGACCGTTCTGAACAGCTATCGCTGCAGTTGCTGATACTGGCCTGAACTATTGATGTTGACAAGGTTTCCAAAGGAGACTTACACTGGATTCACATATTGTATACATCAACTTGTAACAGCTGGAATTCCCTTTTGGCATTACAAGGGATCAGCAGTAAAGAAGCTGCATAAGCCAAATTCTCCCGTGCTGTAATTGATGCAATTGACTTTTCAGGGGATGTGGACCAAAGTACACACTTAATCCTTTCGATGCTAGGGTTTTTTAAATTATTATTTATATTAGTGAAACAGTTTTCCCTGGTTTGTCCTGGATTTATATTGATATAAATATACAAAGGATATAGAATCAGGTTCCTAAAGTGACCATCCAAGTACTTAGTGCTGCAGAAGGTAAGCTAAATGCTTCTCTCATCTACACTGCTGTAAATCCAAAGTGTCACTGACAAATCAAAATAATCTAGTTTGACAGAGAGGAAAATTCAATACCTAATACAGAATGCATATAGCCTTCAGCACACACAGTGGTAGATCTATGCTAGCAAACAGCCCACCTGTGTTGATGAGACACAACAGTAAAAAAAAAGATAAAAATCATGCAATGCACTGGGGAAAAAAAAAAAAGAATAGACAAAATGGTTCTAACCCAGTAATATGGGAAACATGCCTGCTAAGCAAAGGCAAGTGACCTAGGGTGGATTCCAGTCTATCCTGTCACCATATGTGGTGACAGGCAACTCTACTGATTTCACTAGTGTAACTGAGAGCAAAATATGTCCAGTATATCTTTAAAAGACACCAGCAGCCTTAGGACAGCAAATTAGCCTTAACGTGTGTTCGTAATAAATCTGCAGCCTATATGTGAAATGAATCTGACTTGTTAACATACTACCTACAAGAGTGCAGTTGCAGATAACATCAGTGTACCTGTGATTCTCGTTATTCATACGAGGATGACACGTTCTGTGTTATGCTTGATGACATTGTACATTAATCTACTTTGCAGTTTTATGTCAAATACCTTTTTGAAATCCAAGTAGATTATGTCCTTTAATCACTTTGCCCAGTCTGTGTTCCTTGTGATCTCATCTCTTATTAATATCTTCAGGATCTTGCCTACCACCAAGGTCAAACTGGTCTATAATTTCCCAGCTCCACCCCAAGCATTTTTAAAGAGGGTTATGTCTGTGCAACTGTGATCCTTCAGTAACCACCTCCTTTTCAGGAGGCTAAGAAGGGTCTTTCACCTGTTTTGTATGCTTTTGTATTCTGAAGTTTTCTAGAAATCCTGAACGTGCTGCTTTGAGTGTCCTGTTTAGTTAAAGTATATGTCTCAACTCCCTGCTGCCAGAATTTTCCATGTCTAGCATCACCTCATATCTTCTTCCTTCACAGAAAGTACCTCACTTCACTTTTCTCTTACCTCCTGATAACGCGCGGTTTCTGACAAATACCCGTTCAACTTTGAGTCAAAGCCTTCATCATATTTTTTTCACATTTGTGAATATAATGAATCTTTTACCATCAAAGTGTGGGTAACATGAAGGATTGTTTGGTTTATGCAAATGTGCTTGATGTGATTGTACTTTCATGGGTGGAAAATCCAAATTAATTGCTAGAAAAGCAGTAAACATTTTTACTAATCTACTGAGAACAGAATCATTCCTATGGTTGGTTCCCATTGTATCCTCTCTTCTCTACATGCCTATCATATTAGAAGTACCTTAGTGGCGGGACCATTTAATTTTGTAACCTTAAATACCTGTAACCATAATAAAGAAACTTAATAAACAAAATTTAATAGAAGCAACAGCACAATGAAGAATAATATATAGATTAGAGGACAAAGTGTCATATGGTAGAGCAGACATCAGACAAAAATAATGTTTTAGTAAATTCTGTGGGTATGTACTTAGTCCAGATTAAATTAATCACATTTACATGGATGAAAATGAACTGTAGACAGTTAATTAAATAAATAACATCCTTGACAGTGACTTCAACAGAAATGCAAATAGGCAAAAATACATATCGGTAGCGAAGACTCTACTTGTCACAGTTAGAATTGATGCTTTGGTAAGTCTTGACTACAGCAATGAGTCACAGTATGGAATTTTGACTTTGTGTTGTCAAGTCTATGTGTGACACGAGAATAAACAGGAGATTTCCCTGGAAATTCTCGTCTTTTAAGAGAACTGTAAACACATTAAAAGGAAAGTACATTGATTTGTTTTACTCAGTTCAAAGGCAATCTTCTTGCCATTTTTAACTTTACAACCTTGATAATTTATGTCATGGTTATAAGTAGGTATATTTTTACTCCTTTTTGATTTGGATTATCTATCTGGAAGAGTTTGCCTGTTCATTCTGTATGCGAAGCAGTGCAGATAAGGGCATAGAACATGCCACTTACATGGTGTCAGCATTCTCAGCATGCAGCATAGCTTCAAAGGCATGTCACAAATTGAGATCATGTTTAACATAGTTCTGTCTTTGCTGATGCTTATAAAATTTGACACTGATGTTACAACTTTTTTTCCTTTTTGTGCCCAACATTTTCATGGCAAAGCATAGGTTTATGACTTGGTCAAGGGTACAGAATAATGGACCCTTGAAAAAAATTTGTTTGTTTGTTTTTTGTTGCTGTTTTTTGTTCTGTTTTGGTTTGTTTTCCAGCAGTTATTAGCAGTTGATATGGCATGGGATAGGGCACAGATGGTGTTCTCAGTCCTTCCAGTGAAAGGGAAGGGCCAGGACAGGATTGGGTACCTTCAGTGGATGAACACTCGATGCATGGCTGGTGTCACAGCCAGGAGTTTGGCATCTGTACCCATGAAATCATTCTGGAGGATCAAGGACTTCAAAGCAGGAACAGGATCCATCTGGATCATCCAAGTGTAGCAAGAGTGTCAGCCAGGCTTCGAACCTAGTGAGGAGGGCTTGAAATTAAGTAAGATGGTAGATGCTTATCATGACCTATAGAGAAGTGAATGCACAGGGAGCGAGGGGAAGTGGCAGCATGATGGGAAGAGTCTTGTACTTCCCAGTGAAAGCAGCATGACTGGGGATCCATTACAAGTGTCTATACATAAATATGTATTGCAGGGGAAGCAAAGGGGAAAAGAAACTAGAAGATTATGCACATTGGAGAGGTATGACCTCATTAGTGAGACAGCTGAAATGGCTGGAGTGCTGCACAGGTGGGTATAGGAAGCCCTTCAGGAAAGACAAGACAGAAATGCAGTGAGGAAGGTTTGTGCTATGTGCGATGGGTGGCTGGGTGATGAGCTATGAGCAGTGATTAAAGGACAGACCAGCATGAGGAGAGAGATTGTGGTAGACACCTGCAACATCTTTATCTGGTGATCAAGAACAGGATGTAACTCAAACCTCCTTTAGGCAACTGGTGTTGATTCTATCAGTGGTGGATAGTGGCATTCATAGGAGACACAAGCAGTACAGGGAATTTCTGGAGTGTGTTGAAGGTAGCTTCTTGATGCAAGTGATCAAGGGGCTTAGTAAGAAGATACTCTGCTTGACCTGCTAAACACAAACCGGTGAGAACTGATTGAAGACATGGAGGGCAACCTTGGCTGTAGTGACTGTGAGACTGTAGTGTTAAAAATCATGAGAGAAGCATTCAGAGGCTTTGCTGACCATGGAGGGAGGGAAATAAGAAAATTAAATCTCAGCTGGTGATGAAAATTGGAAGTGATTTGACTGGCAACAGGAGGAGCTTCTAAAAATGCACTGACATAAAAATCAAGCATGAGCCCACTGCTCTTTGGGGTAGGAGAACTAGTGACATGAGACATGGAAAAGGCTGAGGTATTCAATGCCTTGCTTACCTTAATTTTTACTGGTGAGGTCCACCCTCAGGCCTCCCTTTTTCCCAGGCCTACTAGCAGTTTATGGAAGCAAAGCATTAGAAGAAAATCTGTAGAATAAAATCACATTAGGGAATACTTAACCCAGCTCAATGTATACAGGTCCACTGGACCCGATTGGACGCATCCAAGACTGTTAAGGAAGCTTGCTGGTATCATTTCAAGGCTGTTGTCTATCAGTTGAAAGGTCATGGTGTAAAGGAGAGGTTTGGAAAAACTGGAAAATGGCAAATGTCATACACATATTCAAGAAGGGCAAAGGGGGAATCCAGAGAACTACAGGCTTGTCAGCCTGACCTCAATCCTCGGAAATATTATCAAGCAAATCCTCCTGAAGACCGACTCCAGCCACAAGAAGGGCAAGAAGGTGATTGAGATCAATGCTCATGGCAAATTTTGTCTGATTGACCTGAGTGCCTTGTCTGAAGAGATGACTGGTAGTGTGGAAGAGGAGAGAGGCATTGGTATGTTTACCTTGATGTAGTATCCTTATAGTCAAACTGATGAGTTATGGACTGGATAAGTAGCAGACAAGATGAGTGGAAAATAGGCTGGACTGCTTGGCTCAGTAGGTTTTGATCAAAGGTCACTGATGGCATTCCTCAGGGACCTTACTGTGACCAGTAATGCTCAATGTCTTTATTAAAGACCTGGATGAGAGGGTGGAGAATAATCTCAGCATGTTTATTGGCTGTATAAAATTGGAGGGGCTGGTTGATACACTCAGGGCCAGCTGTAGATAAGTAGACAGTGAGGTGGATTGAAAACTGCTGAACTGATGAGTTTAGGGTGTTGCGATCAGTGGCATGAAGTGCGGCCCCTGTTGCACCTCCATCTCAACATGGGGCCAATACTATTTAGGATCTTCTTTAGTGACCTGGGCAATGGGCAGTGTGCATCCCCACCAAGTTTACACAAATGGACTGATGGGAATTTCAACAGATGGAATTGCCCAGTCCTTCATCTGGGGAGAAATCACCTCGGGATCCAACACAAGCTGGTGCCCAACAGGCTGGAAGAAAGTTTTGCAGAAAAGGATCCGAGGGTCCCGACAGACACCAAATGGAATGTGAGCCAGGCATAGTATCCTGGGCTGTTTTAGCAGGATTGCAGCCAGCAGAGCCAGGAGAGGTTTTTTTATTCAGTACTTGTCAGACCATACCTGGAGCACTGGCCAGTTTTCAGGTCCCTAGTACAAGAATGATATTCATGTACTGGGGAGAGTCTAGTGGAGTACTTGATAGACAAGGAGGGGCTGAGAGAAATGAGTTTGTCCAGCCTTAAACAGAAGGCTCAAGGGAAATCTCATTGCTCTCTTCAGCTATCTCATGGGAGGGTATAGAGAAGATAAAACCAGAACGTTCTCAGAGATGCACGGTGGAAGCACATGAGGCAGTGGGAACAAACTAGAACATGGGAAAATTCAGTTAGATACAAGGAAAACCTTTTTCACTGTGAGGGTGGTGGTCAAACACTGGAAGAGATGACCAGATGAGTGGTGGGATCTCCACTTCAGGAGGTACTCAAAACTCCACGGGACACGGCAACATTTTGGACCTGCTTCAAGCAGGGACTTAGAGAAGATGACCTCCATAAGCTATTCTATGATTAAGTGGGCAGAAAACATGCAGTTTTTATCCTCATGGTACTCTTATGCTTACACAAGAGAGATCACACGCTTCCTGAAACTGCAATATGAGCAAGAAGTGTGTTAAAGCTGAAATCTAATCCCTCAAATCTAATTAATTTTTCCTGTTAAAGAGTAGCTATTTATTTTTTTTCTTTACACAAATATAAATGATCAAATGAAAGAGAGTGCATAAATAGTAGGAGTCACTCGAGAAGCAGAAAGAGGGGGTTAAATTCCTCACATTTACCAAGCACAAACTATAAAGATAATAAATTGGAGTTGTTGTAACATTGCATCCAGCAGAGGGCAGGAGAAGCTACAGAACAGGCTGCACACACTGGTCTGCTACTTTGAATTTTATACTAGGGAAAACCTACAAAAGAATAAAATTGACCTGGACTTTACAAACGTTTCTAGACAGAACAGATAAGAAGGCAGATTAGTGGCTAATTCTGATAATCTTGAAGTGGTCTAGCACAACTTGAAGCACAAAAATTTTAAACAAAACAAAGTAAGAAATATTTCTTATTAGTGACAATAGGTATTCTGAATATGGTAGTCACAGCATTATTAGTGAGAATACAGGGCTGTATTAATATAATGGCAAGAATATAAACATGCATTATAATGACTGAGCAAATTATCATGGTGGGAAGTAAACCAGGCTATTTAGGAAATTAATGTTTGGTAGCATGGAATTTTGGATGAACTCTTTCAAATTATAAGCAGAAAAATATTTTGCAGTTTGCAACAGGGGAATAGAGGTTTCTAGTGACATTTTGTTCAAATAACACCTCATTTCAGATACAAGTTTTATTTCCTAATTTACAGCAATACAGGCATAGCCAACACCAATGCGTTTTCAGAGATTGCATCCACAGTAATAAGTGAATGGCATTCAGAAACAATAAAAAGCTATAATTTACATGGGATGTAGAGAAGATTATCAGCATAAAGATCTCTGTAAATGTCTACTGCGTCATAGAAGGACTGAAATCAGTGGCAACAGTTTTTATCTGTAGATGACACCTTGAATTAAGGGAGGAGTAGCAAGTGAATACAAATAAATGATGCTTTTTCCTGCTCCTTGTCAGAGACATTAACAGTATTTTAAAGTTCCTGGTATAATTGTTGGAATGTAAATGAACTCATTGGTATTACTATGACATAAACTCTAAAAGTATTTCTGTGAGTAAAACTTTGCTACTATGCCAAAGAAGGGTCCTTGCAGAGAGCTTTAAAGGGATGGAAATGGGAATGGAGTCCACTTGCTGAACCTCTGTGTATCTGCACAGTGCTTTGTACAGCTAGTTTATGCAGTCGTAGGAAATTCACGCAAATTCTCACCCAGATCTCATCTACTTTGCCACTGGAAGTGCTTACAGTTGGTAATACATACTGGCAGGCTCCTGGTAATGACACAGGAAACATGGAAACATGGAAACCAGTCAACTGAAATCATTCAGCCAGCTCCAGCTCACCTCTGCATCTTCCCTGGAGCAAAACCACAAAGCATTGCACGAGAAGAAAAAAGCAACAGACCCTTCTTCTTCTGAGATAGAAATGGTCTGTTTGCAGAGGGTTTCCAATCTAAACTGTTTCAGGAGTATAAAGCTCACTCATGACTTAGCTGGCCTTGCCTTTTTTTGAATACCACATCAGTCATCACAAATCCTGAACACTGTTTGTGTAGGATCAGGCAGGGGAATTCACCTTTCCATCAAAGGCGGTTCCACAATGATCTCCCAAGCTAAGAAAAACATTGAGTACTGTGACAAGAGGCAAAGATGCAATGAAAAACAAACAAAAAACCAAACCACTAAAGCTTCTCAACTGCAGGATTCTGAATGGTGCTTTTTTTCATCAATATAATGTTTAATATCTGGGGGGGAGGTAGAAGTGAAGTGCTTCCAAACCCAATTTGGCAGAAACTGGGTTTCCTGCAAGAAATGCTATTCACTCCTGGAAAGGCTGTCCAGATCCTCTGAATTTAGGAGGGGGATTGCAGGATTTTTCTTATGGTGAAAGGCAGGTGCTGGTGCTTCACTGGTTCTTCTGATTGCTGGGCTCAGTGAGAACTACCTAATAGTTGACCTTGTTGCTCATAAAAGCAAGATCCAGCTAGAAGATGCTGCCTATAAATAGTTTATTCAGATTATCTGAAGCCTTTTCCCCTCACACTGTGCTAGATCACACTGCTCTGAATATTCATTCCCTTCATTTTCAGCCCTGAGTAAATGAATACATCGGTTTTCACTCTTGGTAATTTATGTAATTACCTCTGTCATTTGCATAAGATTTAAACAGATAAAAAGATTGAAGAGAGGAGAGGGTTTTTTTTTTTTTCATAAATTTTTAACTACAAATGTAAAACTGTGGTTTTGGTAAAGGAAAACAACAAACAAGCTTTGTCACACTTGAGGGCAGCTGTGACAATGCCTGTTACTGGATGCTTATGAGCAGACCTAGCAAGCAGGGCATCTTCAGTTTTGTCACCAAGTGGCAGAAGTGGGAGAGCGTAGATTCTTTTTCCTTGGAGACAGAGAACACAAATTAGTTCTATTCGGATTATGATTTTTTTCTTCTCAAAGAGGGCTCTGAAAGATAAGTAGAAAGCAGACTTTGGGATGAAGCATTTATTCCATAATTACAGATGATGAGATTCAAGAGGTAGATCCCGGCAAAGCATCTACAATATGTTTTACATCAGACTGGCTCCTTTTGTATCACGTGCTGATTTTGGATGCTTCTAGGTCCATCTAAAACAAGTTTTGTATCATTTTAGGTATTGTTGTAGCTATTAAAATACAGACAGGTATACTATGTATCCTCTAGCATGAATACTATTATAAATGAATAATGGTGATTAGATTAGCTTAAACAACTCTTCCTCTTCATGGAGGAATATAGGTAATTCAGCACAGATGAGCTAATATGAGTTTTCTCTACTGAAAAAAAATGTTTGAGAAAGTGCAAAAAGATCCCTGAGGCAGCAGCACCTTCATTCCCTTTTCCAGCCCTCTCAGGAAGCAGTATATTACTGCCATCCATCCTCACTCAGTGTTATACTCCCATTTCCTCAGCTTACCATGAGAACTGCTGGCTTCACCAACTCAGGTACTGCTGGAAGAGAATCCAGTAGGCAACTTGCATTTTCAAGGTCTTGGTCATAACAAGACTGGGTGTGAAATGGTAAACATTTGTGCTCCTCCTCTCTTAACATCTTTAGGACTAGAGGGAATGGCTTCAAGTTGCTCCAGGGGAGGTTTAGGTTGGAAATGAGGAGACATTTCTTCTCAGAAAGAGCAGTCAGGCATTGGGATGGGTTGCCCAGGGAGGTGGTGGAGTCACCATTCCTGGTGGTGTTCAAGGAAAAGTTGGACTTAATGCTTAGGGACATGGTTTGATGGGTGACATTGATAGTAGGGGGATGGCTGGACCAGGTGATCTTGGAGGTCTTTTCCAGCCTTAGTGATTCTGTGATTCTATCTTTCATCAAAATCATCTGATCACTCCGTATTCAGACACAAGCAGAAAGCTAAACCTTAGATCATCAATGATGCTAACACCAGCAGCTTATGGCAAAGAAGAATGGGGAAAAGGGTGAAACAGAAAACTAAAGGAAAGAAATGAAAATGAAAAATCAGCACAACTGTTGAAGTCTATCCACTTTGGTGAGTTAAGATGAGTATTTTCTCCAAAAGCAATAAACCCATATGATACATCAGAGCTTGTGAATTTAACTTTCCTGCCTAACCCTTAAAATTTAAAATTGAACACATCCTGAATCCAATATGTAACAAATTCCTATCACCACATTTTTTTATTTCATGTAGATCCCAAAACACTAGTTTGGGGGAAACTTACCAGTCACTTCTAAATAATTTTTTAAAACTGAATTCTCCACAAGAGTAAAGTCAATAGGTGCTAGGAAAATGTGTAGTGAGGACTTTAGTTTCTTCAGTATGAAATGAACAGTAGTTTTAGGGCACTTCAGATCATTCAGCATCTAAAAGAGAAAAGTAGGAGGAGTCATCGCTTCGGGTGGCAGGGGTTTTAGTCATAGTTTAGTTTAGTTTTGCTGGAGCAAACCATATACCAGTCTTTTGTCTCAGGCTCCTAGATTTTTAAAAGTGAGTACTGCTCATGACACAAAAGGGGACGGGATGCTGCTTCTTTTCTGCAATACCTATTCTCCACTTCCTACGCAGGCAAATATTCCCATTGACTCTGTTGCTCTGCATTCACTCAGCGGTGCCTTATCAGTGAGTTCATGCATGAGACTCACGGGTACAAATTATGCAGCTTTTTATAAACTGTCCATCTGAAAAATTTTCTGAAAGTGCTGATGCTTGAAATTACACTGTCTCCCTCTAGTGACTGCTACTGTATCTCAGTTGTAACTTGAAGTTTTCAAGGGTAGAGCATGTCCTACTTTTTTATTGCAGTAAAACCAAAGCCTCACTTTGGGTTGATATGGTTGGCACATCAGGGTCAATCACTTAGTTTGTGATTATCAGGACGTTTTTTATTATTATTATTTTTATGCAAGTTTAGTACACAATTATATATATTTTTTATGTTTTAACAAAGAGCAAATCTGATCCTATAGAAGGTAAATATACCAACATATTTCAGTGAGGATTGGACACTTCAAGCTAGATAAATGGCTGTAAGTTAAATTTCTGCTAGCTGAGATTCAGTTGAGAAAGTTTTGCTTAGCAGTTCATGGGTTAGAAAGTGGAATGGCTAGGAAAAATAGTCTTTTACTCTGTTGCTGAGTTTGGCAACATCAAAGCCAAAATAATACTGAGTGTAGGTTGTATACAACCCTAAGAATGTCACCACTAATGCACCACAATTTTGATTTTTGTGTATCTAATCACTTCCTTTCTGTAGGCTAAATGAGCATGCTGGTGATTGCAGAAAGTGGAAGCAGGGAAGCAGCAGAGCACCTCGTCGATGGCAGCAGACCGGGTGGAGGCTTGTGCCAAAGAGCAGACAGCACGCCCTGTGTTGGGGCTATGTTTAGACCTTAGAAATACCCAGGTTTGATGGGTCTACACCTCCCAGCCTGGTGGTTGCTACATAAGTGTCCAATGAATGGGGAATTAGTGGAAAGTGCACTGTCTGTACCCATTTGGGGTTTGACCTAATAGGGAATTAGTGTGCTGGGTGCCCTTAAAATCATGCAGACTGAAGACAGAATAACAACACAGAGTTTGTCTGGTGTACATGGACGTAGCTGGATGAAGGTGAGGAACTGTGGATGAAAATAAGGGCATAATGCAGGAGCTTTAAACACAGCCCTGTGTTAAAAAGTCTGCTCCATGGGCTCCTAGTGTCAGCGGTGACCGAGAAGAAGTCTCCCAGCTGTAACCCCAGCATCATGGTGACTCCTGGGCACTTCCCAGCTTTCAGCCTGTGTTCGCCGTTTCACACCTGTGTAGCCTGGGTGAGAAGTGGCATGCAGCATTCAGGAGCTGACCTTTCTGAGTCCGGGTGTGTGCAAAAACAAACTAGAGAATGAAGAGCACGGCAGGAGGCACTGGGTTAGGCAGTCATGTATGGCTGTGGTCTCCGCTGAGGGATCACGTCAGCGTATTGAAAAAGGAGAAAAGTAAATGTCAGAGCTCAGGAAAGAGTACTTTAACCCTGCCTTTAGGAAGTTCATTTTAGTAAAAGGAGTCATGAACTAAAAAGGCATTAAAATCAGTGGCTGGTCCTGTTGTCTGAGGTCCCATGGACCAAAGCCTCCTCTGGCCTTTGGTTCATGCCTTTATCTTCATAAGAAGATAAAGGAAAAAAAAAAAAAAAAAAAAAAAAGCTAACACAGGGTTTGCATTTTTTTCTGCAAGCTTCCAGTTTGCTTACATTAGCAGTAGCAAGTAAGCCCATCTTGCCTTCCTAGCACATATCCAAGTCTGAGCATTTGGAGGCAGAGTGGTACTTTTCGAACCAATTTGTGATCTCACTTGTGGAAATTCAGTTCTGAAAAATGCCTCACTAAATTAAAAGGGATTAAGACTGAGGCAGGTTGCTCTGCAGACTCATCCTGAGCTGTAGGACAAGTGTGTTTTGCCTTGTTTGCTCACCCTCATATTGTGAGTGGAGGTCCAGGTGCTGTGCACTCATTTCCTCCCTGGTTTTGCGCCCCTGAGTTCATTCCTCAGGCTCCCCAGTTCAGGTACACCAACCATGAGTAACGAGAAAGAGCAATAATAACTTGCTCTCTCGCTACCATTTCCCAAGGAAGGTACTTTGCTAAAAGGCAGCATTACTGCAATTTTACGGGTGAGAAAACAGGATTGCTGGCTGCAGGTAGGGCAGTGGGGGCAAGTGGGAGTGCAGCTTCTCTTCTGTTTGCATTCCCCTGACAAGTCTGAACAGTGCTTCTGACTCCACACAGCCTATCATTTCTCCCCAGTAAAAGACAATCCGGTGACTGCAACACCAGCTTGAGGACACAGCCCGGGTCCTGGGGCTGTGCTTCTGACGGAGCCACTCGATGTGCGGGGTGATCTCCCATGTGCTGCTGCCACTTCTCCTTTGGTGGGAAGAGGGGATGGTGAGCCTGATCTCAGCCATAAAGCGCTTTGATCTAGCAATGTCAAATGCTATAAAAGAGTCAGACAATTAATTTAAGCAAGAAAGTGTTTTACCTTGGCGTATCAAGGTCTTAAGCCTCGTTGTGCCCTAGTTTGCAGCTGGCAACCTAAAAGGCTGATCCAGTCTCTTTGAAGCTCATAGTTAATTACAGGGCAGATTATGGGTTCTGCTGAGGCAGGTTGTTGCTTCCAATATAGAGAGACTTAATTCTGCATAAGCAAGCTTTGCTCTTCAGTAGCACAGGAGTCCTCCTCATGTTCAGGGAAAAATGCAAATCCTTCAACTTTTCTCTGCAGCAGCCACACTATCAGATTAATGGTGGCTTTTTCCTAAGAGCACCTCCAGCAAAGATCAACAGCTGATCTCCCAGTGCCCCCCTGTTCGCCTAGAACTGCAGTCATAAAGGTAGTTTCCAGCATCACCAAAAAGTGCTTTTGGAGTACCAGCTTTGAGAATGCACGTAACAGTGTTCACCTCCCATGTTTTTTTCAGAGAACAGGTTACGACATTTACCAGCAGGTCTCATTTAAAGAAATGCTTATCCAGAACTGACTCGGTAGTCAGTCTGGTCAGTACTGAGATCAGTAAGATTTCAAAGGTAGAGGTGATGGTGATGGCAGTAAGTGAAATTGCCCAGTAGATGCAAACACCTTTCCTTCAGGTGCCCCCCTTTCTGCTGGGCTCCTTGTCCTTGCCTTTTCCTTGGCCATCTTTAAGTCCTCATCACTCGTGTCTCAGAGGAGTGACCTTGGCTTTCTCCTTAACCCCTCAGTGTCAGCAGAGGCACCACAGGCACTGCTCAGCAGCTGGGGGAAGAAAGCATTTTGGGTGCATCCCTGCCTCTGGGCAGCCAAGGAGCAGTCAAATGTCTCAGTCCTCATGACTCTGTGGGAAGGCCTGCCCAGATACACAGGTGAAAAGCTGTGTGGTGATGAAGTTTGTTTGGAAAACTCAGTGTGAGTCCCTAATGAGTCTTTACCAGCAATAAACAAACTGAATTTGTTAATGCTTGTTGCTTATGATGCTAGAGCAGATAGATGTCCCTGGCAGTAGTGAGGACACATTGCTGACACCAGCGTGACTCTTCCCTGTCATACCTCATTTTTCCACTGCCAACACTTTCCCTTAATTCCCTGAAACAGTTGGATCACTGTGCCTTAAACTTAAAATCAAAACCAAGAGACAAGTGAAAGCAAGCCTCCAGCCTGGAAAAATGTGGTGCAAATGTTAAAGCTTGCTAAATCACAAGCGTCTGAAAGCAAGACATTTAAGTCTGGCGGCGTTAGCTACAGGAAGGGCTACCAGGCACCGCTATGACATCGGATTTCAGTGCCTAATTCATACTTAAAAATAGAAACTGAGATGAACTTGTACTAAAAACAGAAATCAATCAGCCTATTCATTACTGCACTTCAGAAAACAGCTGGGGCAGAATGAAATAGGCAAGTCCAAAGGAGGACGATAAACCTGACAGCTAAGTACTGGTTCTCAGTTTTTGGATCCCCACTGGGTGATATTTTCCAGAGTAGGGTTTCCTTTGAAAAAAGTATTAAAAACGGAGGAGAAGTGGGGCTGGCCGTTTTGATCAAGGAAAGTGCTCCTGGATGTGCAAGTTAACCCAGATGCAGAGAACTGATTAGAAAGATCTCTGGCCCAAACCATCGTTATTATGTGAGCACAAGGGGAATAAATCAAGCTTCCTCAGGCAGCTCCAGTAAATATGAAGTTATGCAAAGATTAATGTGTTAATGATTTATGCACCTGGCCTTTATCTGTAAGTCCTTTTCTCTGGGAATAACTCCGATTTCTGAGGAGCTCAGCACACTGGAACAGTCTCTCTTCATTACTAATTTTACACCTTTTTTTCTCTTTCTTTTATACCAGCCCCTTTTCCCCACATCTAAAAAGGCAATGTTCAGTTTGCCACTATTCAAACACCTAAAATTCAGTGCTTTCCAAGGCACAGGGCTTGAAATACAGCTCAATACCACCAAAACGGGGATACTTTCATCTTCTCACTGTAATATATAGCATTTACTCCAAGCTCTAAAGATGTCAGCACAGTTCTTAAAGTCAGCAAGTTCTCAGGCACAAAAAAAAAAAAAAAAACACAAAAAAAACTGTTTCTTTTTGGTTCTCAATAGCCCCATAAGACCAGATTCAGACAGTGCAGGGTGGTTTGGGTTGTGCCCCAGGTGTGCACTGTCACTGGGGCTCTGCTGAGGGGACACGGGTGTCCCGTCCCTCCCTCGCACGAGCCCCCTGCCCTGGGCCAGGTGTTGGGGTGGCAGAGCAGAGCTGGCAAAAACTACCTCCTTTTTGCAGCTTCCAGAGCTGTAGCACCCAAAAGACTTGAAACTCACACACAGCTGTGGTGTAGCAAGGTGTAGCCGCGGTATAGCAAGGCACACTGATGCTACGTGGTGCCTGGCTAGCACTGAGATGAGAGCATCATATAAACACCCAGAAAGAGTACATGAAAGTTTTATCAGCACTAATTTGAGATGACTTGCACGCTGTATTTCTTTTGGTGTGCCACTCCTAGTGAGTTCCTGTAAAATCTTTATACCTTACCATTCCCTCAAGCCTTGGATACATATTTTTAGTTAAAGTAGAGGAAGTAGTGCCAGTAGTATACAAAGAGCAAGGGTCATGCTGTTAAGTATTCCTAAGATGCTGATTTATTCTCTACTTCTGCCCATATTCCTTCTCTGCTTTTAGCCTGAACAATATTTACCCTACAGAGATTTTTCTCTGTAATATCACAGACTGTGGGCTTCACATTTCTGACCTGCAATTCCTCAGATGCACAATGGGTTATATCGGGTTTGTTCTTACTCCTTTTCCAACAATAATGAGTAAAAAGTGTACATTTGAATAACCATAGCTTTTCACGGGATGTGTCAAAAGGCAAGATCGTGCATTTCACCTTCTCCAAGGACATATTTTGGGGAATGTAGATTCAGAAGGGTCCACCATCACCCCTGCAAAGCTGTTCCATGGGCTGCTAATTGAGATACGAGCACAGATTTTGCTGTAGGCTGCGAACATCTAGGTACCATGAGACATAAGGTATTTGCCAGCACTTCTGATAGAGTCAGAACAGAAATATAAGCAAAGCAGGTATGATATGGCTTAGAAAAAGAGCTGGGTATCAACTTAGGTCTCTGCTGTAGCAAGAGGTGAGTTAGAGGACACTGGAAACCTGCAGAGGTGGACAGCTCTCCCTGCTACAAATAAGAAAAGAAAAAAAAAAACACATACTTATAATATAAAAACTTTTCCAGACAATTTCCGGTAAGTAAATCCTTGGTATTCCACCTACATCTATGTTGACCTGTTATCTGCATTTGGGGGCATTTGATCTAACTCCTCCGGAAAGCTTTGGTCACTTGGTGGCTGACCCTGTTGGTCACCAGGGGACATTTCAGAGCTTGCCTAGAGCAGCGGGGCCACCTCAGCAGTGCTGTAACACTGCTCAGGCAGGGTTATAAATGCTCCAAGCTCATCACTCATTGCCTTGAGGTTTCCTGAATTTCAGTCAGTGTCTGAAATTTTCCTCCTTTTTTATGTTATATTTGATAAGCAGTGATTCAGTAGGAGTCACTTGTCATGACCTGAATTGATTAACACAAAGTTTATGCTATGTATAGTGCAAAATAATTATTTGGTTTCTATTTAAATACAAGGTTATGATAAAGAGTGATCAGGTCAGTAAGGAGGGTTTATAACACAAAGACTGCGAGGGATGCAAGATTTGCCTTATGCCTCGATTTATTCAGTCCTACAGGCAAACATGAAAGTAGTATTTTCATGCCTTCAGAAAAGTCAAATGTTGGCGAAACAAAGCAAGCATATTTTCATGTCTTCACAGCGTATAAATGTGGAATAAAATTGTTGAGCTGAGAATACAGTTGTTTGCATTTATCTACAGGGAAAACAATTTCAACAAACATGACTATACTTACCTCATGTAAATAACAAATTACAAACCTTTGATTTTCCTTCAGCTTTTCCATTGAAATGAGAAAAGAAGAAAGTCAAAAGTAAAAATAAATAAATAAATAAATAAATCACCTCTCTGGAACATAGGTTAACTCGAATTAGAAAGAGGACACATTTCTTAGACTGAGATTTTTTTAACTTGTTTTTATGCACATGTTGAAAGCTTAGAGATCTTTATGTTGCCTTGCAGCTAGGGACTAAGAAGAAAATGTTTAAAAGACAAGGTATGTGATGGAAATTCTAAGAAAGTACAATTTTAATCTCCTAAAAACTGTGGTTTTAAGGCATTTGGCAGCATGCGTAATAGCAGATGTTTAACTCCACTGTTCCACTGTTGCTGAGTTTTCTTGGCAGATATGGCTCAAGAATCTTGTGTGCTGAGGACATTACCTGAGCACTGAATTCACTGTTGTGCTTCTGGAGTATGTGGCGGGTTGATTTCAAATAAATTTAGCCATGTAAATAATTCACAATGCATGTCTTTTTTTTTTTCTTTTTTTTTTCTCTTCTTCTCTAATGCTTAGCATGGGTGTTTATCATCAACCATGAGAACTTTCTAAAAGACTTATAGTTCTTTCAGGCCAGTGCCTGAAGAAATGGGTATCACTGGACCTCACTGGTACAAATTTGCAGAATGAAACCTTTAAGATGGTGTAAAAGGAGAGTCTAGAGGTTTTGCTCCTCTCTCTTGAACCAACCTCCAGACTGTTCTTCCGTGGGATATACTCTGTTGCCTGACAGAAATGGTCTTGTTGGCCATATTTCCTCTTCACTCACAATGAAATTATCATTAGCTGTGAATAAATCAAGGACCTGAGCTCCTGCCAGCTGAAGCTAGTGGGAACCCCCTGACCAACCCCAGTGGTTTCTCATGAGGCTCTCATGGCTCTCCAGCATGACAACAGCAGTCAGACCCAGTAAAGGCAGGCCTTACCTTTACTCGTTTCACCAGTGAAGAAAATAATCTTCCCTATTTTCTCCTCATGTTAAGTGTATTGTCTTCAGACAGCTAAATAAACATCAATGTGGTCTCAAGTCATACCACTTAAGTAGCATACACAGCAGTTGTAATTTAATTTATTATTCAGATGTATTCCACTATTGAAAGCAAAGTAATTGGCACAACATATATATGCCTTGGGGATTTTTCAACATTGTAAAGTCACAATGTATTCAATGACAAAAATAGCAGCATTTGGCATGCTTTTCCAATCCAAAAGTTGATTAAGGTGTGGTTGGTCACAGCAAGCAATGGCAAGTCAGATAAACAGGACCTAAATCTGAAAAATTCAAAATTGCCAAGTGATTTTATTCACAGGTTACCCCCCCAACAATTATTCTGCTGCTTGGAAATAGTGTCTGTCACAACTGAGTCACCCATGAGTTCAGCGCTGTGTCTCCTCGTAGTTATGAGGGAAGCGATGCCAGTCCTGTAACGCTTTCTGAGACACTGGGCAGCTGCCAGGGGAGCCTTCTGTTTCACTCAGTTGTGAGACTGCTGACGTACATACACACCTAGAAAGAGAAATTTCAGCATTTTGGTTCACAGCGAAGAGTCAAGGCAACATCTTACCTCTTAGTGAAGTCTGATGGGAGAAGAATGGCTAACCAAGGCAGCTTTCCTAAACACTAAGAAAAAAAAAAAGCAAAATATGTTGTCATGAAATTCTACCACTGCACATCAAGAAAAAGGTTTTTGATGAGATCCTAGGAAGTGTAGTTCCTCAGCTCTCCTTCCACAGGTTTCTTGTTAGTCCCAAAACTCTGCTTCTGCAGGTAGGTCAGCTGCAGAGGTGCTGCCTGTAAGGAGGTGGATGCCTCTGCCCTGCTTTCCTCCTCTAAGACTGCAGCTGCTCAGCAGCAGGTCTTTGGTGACTCCTGGTGCTGAGCCACCGGTTCTGCTCGCTGCAGTCACGTACGGGGGGACCCCTATCAGAAAACTCGTATCCAGTGAGATTGTACCAAACGTTATCAAAACCGCTGTCATTTCCAAGCAACAGGATCTTTGGCCAATCTCTGCTAGTGCCCTCTCATGGAGACCACTCAGCTGGATGTGGAACAAATCAAATGGCACTAAAACCTTTTAAAATGATAAATCTTGCACGGAAGAGCACTTACCGGCATTTGAAAGTGGGATGTATTTGACGTACGATTGCATTTCAGGTTAAAATGGTTTCTTTCCAAACTAAAGATTTTCTCAATGTATTAAGTTAATAAAACTGGATTGTGTTCATATAAAGACATGTGAACTTATAATTTTTTTTCCTACCAAGCTGCTGCTATGGCTTCTGTTGTCAGTGTGATTACCCTGCCTATTTCTTTGAGGTAATGTCAAGTATTTTTAGCCTTAAACTTCATTATAAATAGCCTAAAAAATGTTGGTAGGGAAGTGGGCATAAGAACACGGACTCCTTTTATTTTCTTAATCTTTTCCACATTATTTGCCTGCTCTTCATAAATATTATTTTATTTAAATAAATGCCAAGCATCCAATACCATACTTACATTCTTCCTTCAGTGCACATTTTTCAGCTCTCCATCACCTGTCCTTGTGTTGCTCAGTCATTTGCTCTCATTTTCTGTCCCAGCTCAGCAAACTCTGTGCTTTCTTCATGCTCAGTCTCTGTGTAATCGAGCTGTCCACAAGCACAGGCTTCTGCAGGATGAGGCTGGGGCTGGTCTCTGCTGGGACCGTAAGGAAACGTTTGATTTCAGTGGAAACCAGTAAGGAAACATTTGATTTCACCTGATGTAGGTCAGCCCATACCTTAGAACTCCTTGTTCCAGGCAGCTCTGTCCTGCAGACAGCATGTGGATGACTTTTTAGAATTATTATTACTATTACTCTTATTATTTATTTATCTCTCTATTTATTTATTTATTTATGTTTATTCCTGAATGGATGTTCCCTTTTGGTCATGGTTTCGCACTAAGCCCCATCACAGCAGTGACTGAGCCGGGGGGACATTGATGAGGACAGTGGTTACAAAGCACGTCCTGATCCAGCCCCGAGCAGAGCTGATCTCCTGCCCATTCCCATGCCACAGCCGCTGGGTGAAGGAGACTTTGCTAGCACTGTTGACAAGTTTCATCCAGGGCTCATTGATCTGGGTTTATCTGTGAATTAAGCATCCCCATTACGTATTCACTGTGGGCACAGGGGTTACTGTGATATCTTAGACAAAGCCCTCTTTTGAGATTTACTGCTTAGCTTTCTGTTCTCCTGAGTGCCCTTTGATGCAGAGGGAAGAAATCAGAGGTTTTTAAACTTTAATGACAACAACAGCATTAGCTGGCTGCAGGTATGTGGGCCCGTGGGCTGCCAATGGAACCACAGGTATGTAATGTCCACAGAGCTGGCAGCAAAGTTTAGCAGGACTAAAACATTTTTGCCTTGATTTTCAGTAAACATAAGGAAACCATAAGAAAGTGTTTTGTTTTGGTTTGGTTTGGTTTGGTTTTGATTGCTTGTTAGTTTTTCCAAGCAGTAGTTTCGAAAGTATTCATCAACTGAGGAAAGAGAAAGGTAATATTCTAAATAAAGAATCACAGGAGAGAAAAATAAAATAAAATAAAATAAAGTAAAATAAGATAAAATAAAATAAAATAAAATAAAATAAAATAAAATAAAATAAAATAAAATAAAATAAATAAAAACAATAAAATAGTCTTGGAGAAAGAGTTTGTGATTTGCAGGGACCGGGTGAGGTAGTGACGACCCCTCCAAGGAGAGAGCAGTCTCATAATCAAAACATGTGCAAGGCACTGCTGAGTACCTGAAGGTCTTGCATGGCTGCGAGTAGCAGCAAGGTCAGCAGGAGCAAAATGCAGCCCATGATTCTGTTTTTGTAGTGAGCAGCTAGAATGGGAATTTAAAAACAAATAGTTTCTTGCTCCTAGAAAGCTTGGTGGAGCGTGCACTGACTTTTATTGCGGGGTAGGAGGGAGCAGAAGGGCAATTTCACTCAATGTGGCAAAAACTGGTAAGGCACGCGGATGTGTATATGCTGATGAGCCTGCTGCAGGTGGGTCATTGGCATGATAATTGGTGATACCAGGCCATGGGCTTGGGCTGGGAGCACTGCTGTGTCCACAAGGCCAGTCTGCTGTCACCGCGTAATGGCTGCGCTAAGCCTTGGTGGTCTCATGCGTCCCAGTGTGTCAGAAGCAGTGAACTCCTCCTGGGAATGTGTTCACCTTGGGATTTAACGAGCACGTATCCAAAGGTGGTGCATAATGAGTTATTGATTCCCACCTCTGGACTCGCTTTTTGCATGTGCACAGGCAAAAAAAACCATTCAGCAGGCGGCCAGGGCAGGGAAAATAATTATACAGCCCTTTTTTAAGCTAAAGTTTACCTCTTTAGGGAAATACCAAGTGTAATGCCTTAAAGAAATAAAATGTCATCAATAATGTGTGCTTTGGGGTGAATGTTGTATAACCCATTACCACTGAATGGCATGAAAGGTCTATGGACCACCTCACCCTGCTCTAGTAACAAATGCAGCTGGGATAGAAAAAATAATGTAAACTTATCTCCCCTAGATAAAATATTTTTATATGTAAAATACATTAAAAAGTAAAGTGAAATAAAGTACACACAAAACCCCAAGAGATTAATTGGTTTTAGGCTCTACAAAAAGCGAACAAGAGCAAAATGGAGTAATTGTTATTGAAAGTTGATCTGGAGAAGTGGCTGCTCCAACAGAGGCTGCTACCTCTCCCTAGGCAATAGGGTCACTGATACTCTCCCTGCCCAGAGGCACAGCGGAGCCCTGGTGGAGGCTGAGAGATGCAAACACCACCAAGAGCGATGGCAAAGCCCAGTGTCAGCGGGCGGCCCTGCGAGGTCTGGCCAGCAGGCCTGTGAAGCTCCACGTGAGCAGGAGGAGCGGGGGGCAGGAGGCAAGGCCTAGCACACAGCAGCACGTCTCACCCACAGACCAGGAGCACTAATTAACCCCCACTGGCAATGAGAGCACATCTGCATCAGGCCAAAGCACAAACATGGCATAACTGTACACTAATACCTGCTAGGGGAAAAATACTTTTTCACCGTAGAAAACAATACCGCAGAAAAGCAACAACAATGCAGGTAACCACAATTTACTGCAATGTTCCTCAGAAGCTGCAGCCACAGAGGATATTTTTCAGCTGTCATTAAGTATTTGAACACAGCAATGCCCCAGAATGGCACACATATTGCACAGCAGTGGGCTTTTGCCCTCCTGAGGGATTTGCTACAGGTGCCACAGATGCCCAGGGACTGACTTTATCCTCTCTTTCACTGAGTGCATGAAGCACAGCTAAATACTTGCCAGCAAGGCAGGGCAACATGACCTCACAAATTGGTTGCTCAGAATTAGAGGGTTTGAATTAACCATGAGCTCTAAAGGGAGTCTTGAAAAAAGGCCACATACAGCTACAGTAAGAGGGCAACCTGGTCATTTTGCCTTTTAAATGCATTTCAACATGGGGAGAGAGTGGGAAGGAGGAGGGGAAAGGAAGAATTATTTCTTTAGAAACAAGAGGGGGCATAAGGCCTCATCCAGATCTGATGTGAGGAAAGCTCATCTGTTGGTGCATATCAAAACTGGCCAGCACTGAAATCATAAATATTAGAGTTCATTGCCTTCTTATTCTGTGGACAGCAGAAGTCCTCAGATCAAGAATATTTTTAAATGTATTAAGATAAAATATCTAAGGCCCTTTCCTCTCTTTACATTCATCTGATTCAGCTCCCCAGTGCTCCAGTATATCCTCGTGCTGCACAGAAAAATCACACATTTTCTCTGCAGATACCAAAATGTGCATGCAGAGTTGAAGAAGAGTGCACTGGTCCACAGTGGGTGCAGGTAACACTTCAAAAACACCTAGAACAAGGCCCCTGCTGACTGCCAGAGGCAAAAGCTGGTAGCTGATGGCAAAGCATAACGGTAATACACTGTGATGTATAATAGGATGTGTATAACATTTTCTGATCCTCTATGGATGAAGGAAAGAAGAAAAGGGATGCATATTACTCTGGTGACTAGGGATTATATAACCCTTTCACACAAAAAAAGCCAAGAATATGACTTTGTTGCACCAACCTAGCATATGCTTCTTCAGGTCATGTAGAAGGGTTTTTGGAAGTCAGCACAGTGTTGAAACGGAGAGAGGAGCCTTTCATGTTTAAAGGAGAAGAGAAGTCTCGCTGAATGTGTTTGGACTTTCTTCTCTCAGAATTGTTGTCTACTGCCTAAGATACTTTTTTCTAAATCAGCTGGAGAGTTTCTCTCTCTTTTTTTTTTTAATAAAATTTTAATGAAGATTCTGCTAATGAAAGCTCTGTCAAAACCTTTCAATTATTGCCACAATATCCCTTGATGTTTGTGGAGCACCTACTATTAACTGAGCTCCCAATAGTAAAGAGGACCCCTATAGCAGAATGAGAATTAAAATTGAGAAGCTCTTGGACTTCAGCATTACAGTAGGGAAGAAAGCTCTGAAGGTCATCAGGATGATCCAAAAAACCTTCCTGTGCAGGGAAGTGAAAATAGCTGGATTAGTGAAATACTTTCATTCCCAATGCTGAGTTTATCCAGAAGTCAAAATGAGCTGTCCTCCAGCATAAAAAGTATGTATGGAATTTGGATAAAGAAGAAAGGGTTGCTTCTTTCTCCCATACATGCCTCTGAGTGCCCTCAATGTAGCTGAAGTCTGTAAACTGCTGTATGCCATATTGCCAAGAAATGTTTTTTTAGTGCTCTTTTCAGTCAGTTTTGTAGGTTTTTGTTTTTGTTTTAAAAAGGCAAACAAAACCAGGCAGAAGCTCAGAGAACCTGGTAGTTCTGAGAGCTTGGGGACTTTGCTTCAGCACTGGCCATCGCTAATCATAATGACTGCCACTTCAGTCTTCCCTGGAAGGAATAAATTATCTGAGGAGGAGTAATATTTCTGCTCTAGGAGATCAGGAGAAACACTCCGCAGAACGAACTAAAGCCTGAGAGGCTTAGTGGATGGAATTAGATGAAATACCTATGCCTAGAAAAGTATGTGACAGACAGTCCATAAAAATGTGCAACCAAGTTGCTGTTGACTTGCCTAATCTATAAACGTCAAGTTTAGGTCTGAACATACACGGTAGTTTACATATAAATTTTAGGACAAATAGCAATTTATAACTAAGTTCTGCCCTACATTTCTACAGGTGTCAGGTGGAAATATGCAGTAGAGTTGCATTTGTCCCCTTGAAAGAAGTGAGACCCATAGTCACTGCATGGTTGTGCTGGTGGCACAAGTTACACTGGCTGTTGGCAGTTCGACAGAAAGCTGTAAGAAAATATCGCTAAGTGGAGACCCTTGAATCTCATTTAACTGCGATGAACAGCCCTGTAGTCTTAACTTCTTGCACCAATATAAAAGGTAATTGTACTTCTTGTAGGGAAATTATGAAGGAGGGTAAGAAGAGAGAAATTAAAGGCAAGAAGAGCAATGCATTCAGAGATATCCATTCAGTTGAGCGTACCACCTCTCTAACGTGCACAAACAATGAGGTAAGAGTTTTGGTGTATTTAGGCTCTTCACACCAGTTAATCACAAAATCACAGAATGGTTGGGGTTGGAAGGGACCTCTGGAAGTTATCTGGTCCAACCCCCTGCTCAAGTAGGGCCACTCAGAGCAGACTGCTCAGGACTATGTCCAGGCAGCATTTGATGATTTCTACAACCTCTCTGGGCAACCTGTGCCAGTGCCTAATCACCTGCACAGCACAGAATTGCTCCATGGTGTTCAGATGGAACCTCTTGTGTTCCAGTTTGTGTCCATTGCCTCTTGTCCTGGCACTGGGCACCACTGGAAAGAGCCTGCTTCCACCTTCTTTGCACCCTCCCTTCAGGTACTTACAGGCATTGATAAGATCCCCCCTCAGCCTCCTCTTCTCCAAGCTGAACAGTTCCAACTCACTCAGCCTCTCCTCATAGGAGAGGTACTCCAGTCCCTTCATCATCTTGGTGACAATGAGACTCCACTTACATAACTCATTGCATGTCAAAGTTTCCACAAGGCAGAGAGCTCTAAAAACACACTACATGCCCTGAAGGAGTGAAAGAAGGAAAACACCCATCATATTGTGAATTAGACTCCCATCATAGCTTTCTCCCAAGGTGAGACCAGTCCAAGCATCAGAATTACTTCAACACTGGTTATGAAACGTAGCCCCTGGACAGGAGCTGCGTTTGAACCACTCAAGATCCATGGGCTGCACCAATCTAGTTTGTAGTATTTTGGGTGAGGAGTGTAAGCGTCAGATAGTCCAGTTCAGATAACCCTTTCCCACAAACTTTCAGAAGTTTATGTAAGCCACTTGAGCTTCATGAGTAATACACTTGGACTAGTAATCCAATGGAGAAAAAAAAAATAGTGTTTTTCCTTGTTGTTTTACTTGTCTGCGGCTTTTGTTCTGCAAGATCTGATTCATCTCCCACTTAACCTGATGGGAATGATCTTTCCACACTCTGGCTGGAAAATTCATTTCTGTGATTTGGGCTTCTGGGGAAAAGAGTTAGAGGTGTATATGTCAGTGGCCTGTTTAAGTGGCCATCATTTCAGCAGGACTAGCTGGCTACATCTTAGTAAATTAAATGTACCTAGGACCACACTCTGGTAATGAGGTCAATAAGCACAAATGGGTCTGAATCCGCACTGTCCATCTTTCTTAGCTCCCCGAGCAGCATAGCTGTACACAAAGTGTGTCATGGGATGGTCCCTGACCTGTGCTAACTCCCGGCCTGAGAACAGGGACTATTTTGGGAATACAAGTTACCGTGGGACAAAACTGTCTCAGGGACTGCTGCAATAGTTTAAGAGTATACCTGACCAAGTCAAAATGTCTGGGAACTCTTTACAGTGTTGAATAGTATGGACATAAGCACAGTCTGCTTAAAACGAGATCCAGACATAAGTATTGAGTACGGGCCTAACTGATGACCTTTCAACTTTATACTGACAGAAATTCTTACCAGATGCTTCATCTTTTTAATGCAAAGTCCTATCTTGAAAGACATCAGCCAGCACATGCAGGATAAGGAGATGATCTGAGACAACCAGCACAGCTTTCCAAAGGCAAATCACGTCTGACTAATCTGGTGGCCTTTTATGATGGAGTAAGTGCACCAGTTAACAGGGAAAGACTGACTAATGTCATCTACCTGGACATCTGTAAGGCCTTTGACACGGTCCCACATGACATCCTGATCTCCAGATTGGAGAGATACGGATTTGATGGGAGGACCATTCAGTGGATAAGGAATTGGCTTGAAGGACACACCCAGAGAGTGGTGGTCAATGGCTCTATGTCCAGGTGGAGGCCGGTGATGAGTGGTGTCCCTCAGGGGTCTGTCCTGGGATGAGTACTGTTTAATATCATTATCAATGACATAGACAGTGGGATACAGTGCACCCTCAGCGAGTTTGCAGATGACACCAAGATGAGTGGTGCAGTTGATACACCAGAAGGAAGGGATGCCATCCAAAGGGACCTGAGCAAACTTGAGAAGTGGACCCATGTGAACCTAACGAGGTTTCAACAAGCCTAAGTGCAAGGTGATGCATCTGGGACAGGGCAATCCCAGACATGAGAACAGACTGGGAGAAGAACTCATTGAGAGCAGTCCTGCAGAGAAGGACTTTGGGGTTCTGGTGGACAAAAAGCTTGACATGAGCGGTCGGTGTGTGCTTGCAGCCCAGAAGGCCATCTGCATCCTGGGCTGCATCAACAGAGGATTGGACAGCAGGTGGAGGGAGGTGATTGTCCCTCTCTACTCTGCCCTTGTGAGGCCCCACTTGGAGGTCTGCGTCCAGGTCTGGGGCCCGGAGCACAAGAAGGGTGTGGGGCTGTTAGAGCAGGTCCAGAGGAGTGCCATGGAGATGATCAGAGGGCTGGAGCACCTCTCCTGTGAAGAAAGGCTGAGAGAGCTGGGGTTGTTCAGCCTGGAGAAGAGAAGGCTCTGGGGAGTCCTTATTGCAGCTTTTCAGTACTTAAAGGGGGCTTATAAAAAGGATGAAGAAGGACTTTTTACTCAGGCAGACAATGACAGGACAAGGGGAATGGTTTTAAACTAAAAGAGGGGAGATTAGATTAAAGGCTAGGAGAAAATTCTTCACTCAAAGGGTGGTGAGGCAGTGGCACAGGCTGCCCAGAGCAGCTGTGGATGCCCCATCCCTGGAGGTGTTCAAGGCCAGGCTGGATGTGGCCGTGGGCAACCTGATCTACTGGGTGGCATCCCTGCCCATGGTAGGGGGTTGGAACTGTGATACATTCAATGTCCCTTCCAACCCCCGAGCTGTTCTATGATTCTGTGATTCCATGATTAATCCCTATTTACTCCCTATTTACTGTTTTTCATGGTAAACTATTTAAAAAAAAAAAAAGAAAAAAGAAAAGGAAGGCACCTTTGCTTTTTGCCATTTTTAACTCTGTTTAACCTGGAACTTTATACAGGATAGAAAACAGCTAATATGTACATGATGAATAAATAGAAACAGAAATACTGCAGCTGATAAATTCAAATCTGTTAATTCATGCAAGGTGTTGCAGGAAACAATTTGGTCCTGATACAGGTGTTTACAGTTCTGCTGTGGATGTAGGAGCCACAAAAGCACCTGGAAAAAATACCTGGGGGAAACAAACAAACAAAAAAAAGGCAAATTAGCCCTCCAGTTTGCTAGGAGTAAATTTTAAAAATATCTTGCGAGTTCTTCTGCCAATACTCTTTTAAATAGCAAAGCAGAACTCATTCACACTTTCTGGGTAGGATAAAATTTTGTTTGACACAGGCAATGACTGTAGCCAGCCATGATCTATTCTGCATCACCTCTAGCTTAGTGATGTACTGGGTCATTGTTGAAACAGCAAATTATTAGAGAAGTTAGAAGTACTACAAATGACAGTAGGTTAATGCCAGATTTCTTATCCCCATATATGTGACAGAATGAGTACAGTTTTGAAAGCTTCAGTATCAACCAGAATAGAAGTGCAGCTTTTAGTACGTTGGTAATAGTGTTATTAACAAACTATCTCTAACCCATACCAAAGTACTGTGTTCTATAATGACATCAATTAAAATACAATAATGGACTTAATAACGTGTCCCATAATGGAAAAAAAATCGCATATTCATGTGGATTATCTCTTCATACCCAAGAGAAATATTCCAATGAAAGACACTCTAATGAACATAATGCTAAACATCCTTAATATAATATGAGTTAGAAATATGTCAGGGTAGAAAATACCTTGCAAAAAGTCAAAGAGCTGTCCAGAACGTTCATCAGCTGCCTTGCTTGCTGCTTTGAATACATAAATCTTCAAACACGCCACTAAAAAAGCCAGTTATTGGCCCAAGTCATTCTGAGCTGCACTTCCAAGTAAGTAGCCCATCAAATTTGGTCTTGCTGAGGGCAGGTTGTCTTGGTGGCTTCTTCCAGGACCAGCCTCTCTTGTATTAATCAGTACTGGCATAACACTGACATCAGTACCTCTTCTGGGCAGGCCACGGACACGGATCCAACTTTGACACTCCAAGATGAGGTTGCTCACCTCTGGTTTCATGTGGTTGCTCAGGTTTGTCCATAAGCCTAGATCTTGGGACCAGGTTCATTTAGCTTAGCCTTAGGCACAAAGCTTGGCTGCACATCTTCAGAAAGGTCATAAAGAAAGTAGTGATAAAATAGTATGTTTGGGATGCAGCAGCTTAATGTCTTTTTTGACAAGTGAAGACTTTCTCCATCTCTTAAACAAGCACAGGAGCTGTGCTGTTTCTTCAGCATAAGCTGTGTCCCTTTGAGTTCTGTATTTGGAAATATCCCAGTCTGTATGTCTGCAGTCTACAGTCCCAGAGTACTCTTGTGTAGATGTTTGTTCGTCCTTTGACATACAGCAGATATATTTTTAATTACTCTATTATCTACTTAAACGTTTGCGAACTGCACACTTTTTCAGCTGATATTTACAAGACTTCATTCATTGTTACTGCAATATTTCTTTTGCTTACTGGCCTTTGATAAGCATTTTTGAAAATCTAGCTACAACTGCATAATGCCACGGTGAACTACTCAATTCATTTTTTTACCAGGGTTCATCTTCACCCAGCAGGAACAGGCTCCCAGCCCTGGGAGCTGTGACAGTGCACTTCAGCCACCACCCACAATCAGCAATGTGAACAAGGCTCGGCTCAGTGACAGAGGTGAGATGCAAGCTTTCCCATCTGTGGGAATGCAGAAGACATCACACATTTGAGGTCCTGGCAAGGTCCAGCCAAGAATTCTCTACTATTACATCCAGGACAATTGAGTTAGGTCCAATGCAACATCTTAAGGTTTTGACCTGCAGTCCTGAGTGTCTACTGAAAGATAACAGGAATCTAAATCACTTCCAGAGACATTTGGAAATAGTGTCCACAAATGGAAAACACACTTAAGACTACAGTTATTGTGAACTCAATTACAATATGGGTTCAGTTTACAGTTCTTGAGAGATGAATTTAGGGTGGCATTCAAAATCCATCTCTAAGTTACAGTAAAAAATAGCAAAAGCCAACATTCTTCTCCTCAGTCCTCTTATTCTGACAGTGTAAATTGTTATTTGTAGCTTACCAAGACTAAATAACATCAGAAAGCATGAACACTAACAGCCAGATAAGTATTTAATCCAGAAAGTAATATGCAAATCTGCTAAAAGAAGTGTTTTCTTCTCAAAATCAAATCTCTTTGAAGAGGCACTCAACTCATTCAAAACCAGCAGTGCAGAATGAAATACGCAATGTGCCAAGCAAGAAAATATATGACACAGAAAGCAAAGAAAGGGGATGATTATTAGAGTATGTTTGTTTAGTAGCTACACATTACTTCTCTTAAAATACACTAGTACACTATAGTTACTATCCTGTTGTCTGTACTTGTCTCTGTTTACCTTTCCAATAGTGGGATCTAATCATTTATACGCTTATGGCATTTTGTTGGTTTTGTTTCCTACCATAATGTCAGATTTGCATAAACAAAGAAATGGATAGACTTTAATGTGTTTTTAAGAAAAAAAAATCTAGTCACAGATATATTTAACAAAGTGAAAGAGATTTTCAAATAGAAAGATGTGACTAAGAAAAAGAACTCATACTTCAGAGTATGAGTAAAACTTCAGAGACTAAAACTTGCATGGAAAAATACACTAACTGGGAAAATCCAAATTTGCTCTCATACCAGTCCAGAAGCAGCTCAATCCCTGATTTTTCTGGCTAAGCCCAGAAACATCTAGATTTGTCTCACATCAGGATTTGCTCAAATTAAATAGATTTCACATTAATACATTTCCAACCTCTACAGTAAAACAAACAAACAAACAAACAAACAAAACAAAAGTCCCTTCCCAATCAAGCAACTAGGAATGCTATACATTAATATGAACGACTGCCTATGATATAATTAACACCCATTGCCAGGGGACCCAGGTTTGGTAAAACAAAGCTCTCCATGCTCCCCCTCTTCTGTGCCCCGGCCACTCATGCGCCAGGTGAGGGGCATGCAGGAATCTCACGGCTGATCTATGCCATCCGACTCCTGTCACCCAGCACTTTCCCTTTTTTAATGAGTATCAAATGCATGCTGACCCCGAGATGATGATGGTGCAGAATATTTTTGGGTTCTTGAAGGTCACAATAAATTTTGGAAAGCATTATCAGCATAAAAGGGCTTTGGTGTTCTTTCATCTGAAGCTAGATAGAAACACATCGTGACCCTTACTGGACTCACATCAATACTTGTGAGCGATGTACAGCTCATGTGATGAAGAGACCAGCACCAGCACCTTTTGTTCAGCTTGCTGCTGACTTACAGCTGGTTGGCTGACGCCTGTATAGCGGCTAGTGGGCAGAAAGCCTCTATAAACAGACTGTCAAGTTTAATTGGACTACTTGGTAATTATTTTGTTATTAAATAAGTACGTGCTTTTGTGTGGCATTGACCTCTCTCCTTGGACTTACTGGGGACTGCGGCAGCTCAGCACTTCTCAGGATGAAACCCAAAGTGCCTGCTGTTCTTTTCATCAAATACAATTGCAATTGCATCACTGATGTTATTGCCAGCAGGAGTAAGCTTTAAAACTTGTAGAAAGCTTTTGAGCCTCGTTTGATCTACACATGGCATAACAGCAAGGCTCTCCAACGCTATTAAGCACGTATTGTGGAAGCGAGATTGTAATCGCTGATCCAGACAGTGACAATGCAGCCAAATGAGCCCTGTTCCTGAGTGTTTGTTTTCTCAAAGCCCCAGGGACAAGTAGTTTCGGGGAAATCTTGAGTTCATTAAAATCAAATACGCTCCCGGTGTGCATGATTGCCAGAGAAGGTGATGTGAGCGTTCCCTGGGCAGGGACCAAGCAATATGTGTGTGTGTCCGTGTGGTAATGTGCCCACTGTGATTTTTAAGAAAATTTAATGAATTCCAGAGGCCTGACTTCATGATTTCTGTGTATTGTACAGTAGCAATAGGTGGTTGTTTGTTCATACGTAAAGTATTTCACTGATGGCTGAAGCAGGAATTTTTAGGAGACATTTGTTTAATGATAAAAAATGTGTCATCAAGTCAAATGTGCTGATGCCACTTCTGTAAGCTAGTCTGCCTGCCTGGTCTCATAGTCCTACCGCACACACAGGAATGGTGCCGACCGTAATAAAAAGGAGTGTCAGCATACCCTCCTCGTAATGACAAATGCTATTCACTCCAAACAGGCATTTTTTTTTTTTTTTCAGAGAGGGAAAGGCATAATTTCAGGCTTACACAAGGCAACAGGGGAGGCGAAATTCCTAATCCTGGCATCAGCCCCGCAGCCAGTGCCAGCCCCACAGCCCTCCAGGTCAGACCTGAGGCTCTCATCTCACAGGCCTCTGGTTCAGGTAAGTTATGTTGCTTTTTCTTCAAACATTTGTTCAGAAAACCATGTCCAAAAATTGTGGTCTGCTTTGTTTTACCACTAAACCTCTTTGGGACTGGAGACGTCATGAATCCAGTTAAAATTAACGAACACGGTCGGCTTTGTCTCCCCAGAGGCAGCAAGCCCCCCTAACGTGTTGTGGCCAGGTACCCAGGGCATGCAGATGTCCCTGGTGGTTCAGGGAACTGTTCAGAGGGGTCCAGACTGGAAAACTTCTGGATTAGTAAATCTGTCAAAGGGCTGTGGAGGGAGTAGGGTGAAAATATTTCCTTTAAGCAGCCTAGCATCCCTTCTCCAAAGGGACAGCTAGTGAGAGACATGCCACCGCTTCAGGCAAACCCCACGTCTCACACTTGGCTTTGTGCACTTGACGTACTTCTGTTTGGGTAGCTTGCTTGCAGAGGGAGTGCTGCCTTCTCCATTTCCAGCATCCTGCAGAGAAAAAGTATCACTAGTAATGAAGCAAACAAATAAAGCCCAACCAATTTTACTATTCAAACACACCTAGAAATAATTACATTAATCTACTTAGCACTTGAGAAAGAAAAAGGTTTTCTGTTTCACGTAATGCAAGTCACTTAATAGCTCATTTGACTTTGGTTTCCCAATAGCTAGTAAAACAAATGCTACCAAGTACTGTTAAAGAATGTGTTTTTGCTAGTAAAAAGTAGCTACTTAGGCTGGACCAGCTCAGATTTAGCACCACCAGTTTGTAACATTGCACATAAACTTTCATGAGCTCACTTCTAGACAGCTTCTAGCTGTTGGCAACCATAAAGGTAAAGAAGACACTTGACAACTTTATGCCTTCTTCAGCCTCTCTCTGAATGCTGGAGTCACTTGCCCGTATCTTACAAAACATCAAACATCTTTACTCCACATCTGACAACAGGAGGTGAATCCAACCTGCTGAAAGGATCGCTGGCCAAGAATGATTTGTCTCACGAGTGCATTGTGTTCTCAACACACCAAGCCCCAAAATAAATTGCCTCTTTACATCTCCTGTTAGAGCCTGGGAAAAGTCTAATTGTGTGATGAGCTAAAATAACACAATCAAATTACCATATAGCAACCAGGAAGAAATTAAAATAGCAGCAAGGTCCTGTCTGGCTCTACAGCTGGAGCACGGCCAGCTTGCAGGCTCCTTTCTGCTGATGCTCCCTTGCTGCAAGCGAAGTCTGGCACCCAAGGCACCTTAGAAAACTACCTGCAACAGGCTCCCAAGCCACAAATAGGACTGCAGCTAGTTACATGGAAAGGCTGGCCTTACATATATGTTACAGCCCTAAGGTTTTGGGAGATGTCTTTGCCATGAGTGAAAATGTATTTAATTAATCATACTTGATTGCCCGACATATTTTTAATAAGTAATACTTACCATTACTTGTGGAGAAACAGAGATACGTTCTTTGTTGCATAAAACACAAAAGGAAACACTGTCTCCTCTGCTGCAAAGTTCAAGAGAACCTGAATCTGCTGAACCCTTGACAAGAGTTTTGGACAAGGAGATTCCTCGTGCATGCAGCTGTCTCTCAGATGTTTCAGTGGGGTCACTCTTCTCAGAAGTCTCCTTTCCTGGAGGGCAGAGTTGATGCCACCTTCTTGTCCTGGGACTCTGCTTTGCTCAGCCAGCCCTTACAGAAGCTAGCCCAGAAACCAGGCACTTCTCAACCCTAATGAACTGTAGCACTCACACTGCTGGAAAGACAAAAAAGAAAATGCAAAAACAACTCAGCCCAAAATCTTAACTGTACTTTAAATGATTACTAGCAGAACTAATTAGTTGTTTCTGATTTGCTGAATTCAATCCAATAAATTTGGCAAGAATGAATATATAAATATATATTATAATATATAATATATATATAATATAATATATAATATATAATAAATATATTCATTCAGGGATCAAACAAGCATCCATCATCAAAACTAGGTGCAAGTGACAACTCGTTATATCTAAGTAACCACTATTGATCAGCAAAACCCAGGCCCAGATTTTGCAAAACTCTAAAATTCATCACCTGGCTTTCAGAGGCACCAGGTATGCAGCAATGTTAGCCTCAGGGGAGTCTGGCAGTGGCTTTGCATCAGGCCATTTCCTTAGCTGTGTAAGTGCAGATTTATAAACCTACACTTCCATTTAAAATTGCAGGGTTTTATATGCTTGCTAAATCCATGCCATTTCATGAAAATAAGAGTTTGAAATCATAAGGTAGGCTAATGGACTTTAGAGAGCTGTGCTCAACACATTTTTCATGTTGCTGTTCTAATCCTAGTCTCCCTGTGGTCCCCTTTACAAGGCGGAGCTGTCAATATTTGGCAGGAAAAAGGAATCTGCATGGAGGAGGGTGGAGGCCAGCAAGGAAGGGGCTGCACCTGCACCGGAGCTGGGAAGGCTGACCCCGGGGTGCTCCCCACTCACCTTTCTCTCCCTCCTTGGAAAATCCCCAAACCAGCCCCTCCACACCCCCACCTGCCCGAGTCACAGAAGACCCCAGGTGGGAAGGGGCCTTGAAAGATTGCCAGGTCCAACCTTTTGTGGGAAAAGGAAGCCTAGAAGACATTACCTGGCACCCCCTCCAGTCATTTCTTGAAACCTCCAGTGATGGGGACTCCACAGCGTCCCTGGAGGGGTTGTTCCAGTGATCGATGGTTCTCTCTGTAAAAAATTTCTTTCTTATATCAAGACAAAACCTCTCCCGGTGCAACTTGTACTCATTGCTCCTTGCCCACTCCATGCAGCTCCTTGTGAAGGGAGAGCCTCCGTCCTCCTTGTAGCTGCCCTTTAAGCACTGGAGTACTGTGACCAAGTCCCCGCCGAGCCTTCTCTTCTTCAGGGTGAGAAGACCGAACTGCTCCAGTCTTTCTGCATAGGGCAGGTCCTCACGCCCTTTGATCATTTTGTGGCTCTCCTTTGGACCCTCTCCAGTCGGACCAGACCTGGACACGGTACTCCAGGAGCAGCCTGACCAGCGGCGAGAAGAGCAGTATGGTGGCATCTCTCTCTCTGCTAGTAATGGCCCTGTTAATCCCCATGTAGCGTCAGACGTGGTCATTTTGACTCAAACCCACCCCGAGCCCTCACGTAGGTGCAGCAGGGAGTGGTGAGTGAAGAGCAGCCAGCAGATTCATGTCAGGATGAGGTGCTGCTGGTGAAGCGATGACTCAATTCCTTCCATAAATTGCCCCCAAATCCCCCTGATCCCCCAAGGGAAACAGCCAAACTACACATTTTCTTCACAGGAGAACAGAGGAGAAAGAAAAGGAGGCTTTATCAGAATAACAAATACTTTTTACTAATAAGATCTGACAAAGGGTATGACTCACTCTCCTGGGCAAATATTATCTCCTATTGACAGGGGAAGAAAAATTGTGCTAACTCTAGTGGCACTAGCACTCATTTAGCTCTTCCTATTAGGAAGGTGATACTGAACCAGCATTGCCGTCCGCGGTTTCATCTTCTGCTTGTGAATTTCTCTGCTTTCAAAAAGCGCTGCCAGAACTGATACTGTCAAAAACAACTCTGCGTTACAGGGTTTTTCCCCTTTTCTGTGACCTTGGTGATAATTAAGTGTCTCGTTCTCACAGAGAAAAAAATGTGAAGCATGAATTGGGCCGGCTGGCCTATCTGCTGATTTATGGGTCAGGTCTCTGGTTGTTACAGACAAAATTTTTACGTCTCTGATTAAGAAGCCCTGCTGATTTAAGGATCTCACAAGAAATGTGTGCATAATGAATTATCTACAGATTATAATTCAAATTGTTCCTGGATGATTCATATCACCTTCCTTTATTAAATTACCATTTTAGAAGTCTAACAAGGGCAATGCGAACCGACAAGTTGTGACATTTTGCCATATATAGCAGGTCAGCAGAGCAGCAAGTTTGGGTAAGTGGTGTTTGGCCCTAGTTTGAGATGCCAGTAGAAAGCAAAGGCTGAAGGAGATACAAGAGAAAAACAGGTGTCATTACAGGATAAATGCTTCCCTTCACATTTCCACCTCTTGTGGTTCTGAATCTGTTGATTTCTTTTCCTTGCCTGAGCAAAAGTTTCCAGTGAGCTGTCTGCAGTAAAGCCCCAGCTCCCAGTGTTACAAAATGGCACTGCCTGCTCTTGTTTAGGAAATGCTGAGGGCTACCAGGCATCGCCAATATATATCTGGGGATGGGGGACATGATGAAAATACATATAAAAAGTTGTGGCACAGCAAATACTGTTTTCCCATTCTGGCTTCTTCTATTAGCAGAGGCTTATCAGGTCTCCAAGCGGCAGGCTGAGGAACCTGGAAATGCCTGCTGTGTCCCATGCCTGCTTGAAGGGCTGTGCAGCAAATCAGCGCTGCAGACAGCACCTGTCTCTCGTGGTCTGACAGCAGAAGGAAACACAGTGAGCTCAAGCAGTGAGAACTGGGAAATGAAAAAAAAAATTAATGCAAATTACAATTACAGCATAGATTTTCACATTGGCTTAGTGTCACCTTGCATCTTTCTCCAAGCGGATGCACGATAGCAATCTCAGTCTGTACATGTGACATACATCAGGAGAGTATTAGAAAATGCAATTACCCACTCTTAGTCTTTACCTCAACACGCCCCAGTAAGAGGGCTCCACTTGTTCCCGTTCGTGCTTCGTAAGCTGACGTGAGCCAGGTCTCAGGAGGATCCCCACCCCTCCAGGCTTTTCCAGAACTCTCATTTCCTTGCAGAAATGCACAGAAAGCATGGAGCAGGTGGCAGGTGGTGGCCTGACCCACAGCACTCGTGTCCCTGCAGCCCTGGTGAGGACAGAGCAGGGAAAGGAGCTGCTCTCTATGGAGAGGGGAGAGCAGTCCTGCGTGGGAATCAAATAAACGTGCAGGGAAACAGAATATGGTATCTGCATTTTGAAGGTGCAGTAAAGGCATCATTTTACTAAATAAGCAGTAAAGGCAAAAGACAACTGCAGTAGTTTGACAAAGAGACTGATGCTCCTGTAAAACGGTAGCTCTGTAGTAGCTAAAGTCCTGGTGTTTTGTATTATCTAGCCATTACTAATGCTATAAATGAACAAAACCATTTTCTGGACTTCAGTAATTTTCACCTTCAGAGCCTCTAAATAGCATCTTCATGGCAATAATTTAGTAAGGCCAGCAAAACAAGGCTTCAGTAAATGCACTTAAAAAGTAGTTAATACACACAAAACCAGACCATAACAGCTTGTACAACAAAAAAATGACTTTATGCAGGAGGGTTTCCATCTTTTCCACAGGGAAATCCTGGAAGAGTTGTGTTTGCGTACATATGCAGAGCACACACTGTAAATCCAGCATGTTTGGGATGCCCAGGGCTTTACCGAGCTTATCGAAACACTGCTCAGCACACGTAGCTCAGCCTGGAGCTGGACACAGAGGAGTCGGTGCACTTTCCTGCAGAGCACGCCTGCTCTGGCTCCGTGCTTCAGTCCCGGGGCCAGACCTGCTGCCCCAGCTGAGCCCTCAGGTGTCCTGAGGCCCTGGACCATTGCCCTGTGCATCCTTTTTAATGCTGGGATGAACTGTCTGGCTCAAAAAGAGGCCTTGTTGGGGCAACAGATGTAGAAAAGCCCTCCAGGAGCAGCAGGACTGAATTTTTATGAGCCTGGGTGATGATGGCCAGAGCTGCTGGGAGACATGCAGTCCAAAACAGCACAAGTGGCAAAAAGAAGCTGTTCTTATACCTGCCTTCAAAGGATGCTGAAAGGTGTTTCTGAATTGCTTTTTCTTAATTTCCGAGTTCTTAATTTAAGAACCAATTGCTTTAGTAATCTTTCACAAATCTTCTCCAGTAGAGGAAGCCCTAACCTTTCCTCAAGTATCATTTTCTTTGCAAAAGACTCTCCGATTTAATTCCAAACCCCGCTCAGCAACTGTATCCCTCCTGACCTCAGTGGCTTACCAGCCTTTCTGCTTTGCTTTTCCTCTTTTTACCCTATTACCAGGAGCAGTTCCATATATGTGTGTGTGTGTAGGTATGAATCTATTTATGTGATCCCTCTCTAAATTTTACATTGATTTTGAGGAGCTCTGGACTGAGTTCTGGGATATTACTAAGACAATATACACAAGCCATTTAAAAAACTCTAAGTATTTAAACTCTTTGGCAGTTACTCCTCTAAATTTCTCATATGTATCCTCTAGTAGCTAGTTCTCATCTTAATGCCTATCCTAAAAGTTGAGTGTTCTTATAATTTGACTTTTAATATTTCTGTAACAGGTCTCTTAGGTTCTCCCAGTAGAGTATCATCTTTTAGTCAACTAGGCTTTTCTTTTTCCCTCTCAAAGTTATGTTTGTTGTGAAAGTCATTCAGTCGCAAGCAGAGACTCTCCTTTTTCTGGTGAGATGTGGAGGAGAAGATGAGAGAATTATTTTGAAGAGTGGAGCTGGAAGAAGAATGAAAATAAAAGCTGAGCTAAAAAATTAATGTTATTTATCAAAATTGTTAAATGTGGGAATCCAGGCTAAGAAGTGAAAATAATAGTTATTTACCAGCCCTTCATTTTAATATCTGCCAAAGATTAAAGTGGGTAACAAAATGAAATTCCAGAGCAGACAGAGCAATTACGGGCTTCTCAGGAATGTATTTCTTCCTGGTATTTAAAAGGACCTTAGTGAGAGCTGGGGGTGTCTCGCCGACCGTGCTGTGACCATCCGCTCCCTGTACCAGGAACCCCAGACGCTGCTCTGTAATGGGAGCAGAGATCAGGGGGCAAGTTTCCAGTGGCAGAGCTGGTGTCTACACTGGTGTGGGTATTTCCACAGAACATCAAAACCTGTGGTGTGGATACGTTGCACCTCGTGCCAAAACTCTTCCACATGAATGACTTACCAAAATAGGTTTCTTTTTACTTCACAGTCAGCAAACTAGAGTAATACTGGGTTTTTCATAAGTTATGCCTTCTTGAGTTACAGGTCCATTTGTCTCTGAATTCTTGGAGAATTTACTTCAGCATAATCAAATTGTTTAACACGGCTCTTTTCTGTTCTGCTCTGTTATATTTCCACATTTGAATCTGCTGCCTCATTTCATATGTATTTCTTTTTCCAGTTTTTTTTTCTTTTTCTTTTTGCATTCTCCTTCACTGCGCGTTTCCATTTCCATATATTTGCAGGTGAGAAATTAGCCCTGCAGACCATGTTGTTCTCCATGTCAGGAGATTTTGCTCTTGCCTGCTTCCCTGCCCTTTCCCTGTTCCTCCTTCATCCCCTGCCTCCTTTCTCCAAGCAGCAGGTCGAGGCTGGCTTGCCTCTCCATCAACACCCTCCCAGATCATCTCTGCTTGCTGCTTTTATTCTCTTTTACCTCCCTCATCCTTCCTCTTCTGCTTCACTCCCCCTCATCCCAGGTGTGTGTGTGTCTGCACGACACACTGGTAGCAGGTGACTGCAACTGCTGAAGGTGGTGGCACCTCACCATGGCAGATCAACTCCCCTTCCACTATTTTACTTATGGTTTACTTACAGACTTTTCCAAAATCTCGTATGGGCTTTATAGTGACTGGGTAGTGTTGGGTTATGCAATGAAAGGCTGGTGTCCCCCTCACACAGAGGAGGACAGAGGCACACAGGTGGTGGGACCCTGCCCTGGCCCTTCCCTCGGCTGTCACAGGAGGTGGCCAGCCCCACAAATGGGGGGACATTCATCACCATGGGGCTGGGGAGAGGTCCCAGCTGGCCCCGAGCCATGCAGCCCCCCTGGCAGCCCCTACAGGTGGCATCTTTGCGGAGGCTGAGCACTGCCCTGACTCTGCCCTCTCTGTCCATTGGTGTGATGGGAGTGGAGCAGGGCTGGTGCTGAGAGCTCTCAGAGCTCCGCATGCACCATCTGAAGTGGAGGAAAGCTCAGATACAGGCTGTCAGACTTCAAATAAATCCTGCTTCAATTCACCTGGAAAACATAGTTCCACATGGTAAAGCTGTAATCCCTGTTGAAACCTCTTCATGAGGGCGAAAAAAGAAGAGAAGCCGTAACATAAGTCAGCATGCTAGTGCTCAATACTGCGTATTGGCTTTCTTTGCAGAAAAAAAATGTTTGCGATCAATAGCTTTGACTTCTATTTTTGCCTACATCCTATTACCCCTTCAAGCGACAAATAACTAAGGCCATATTTTTAGACCAAAGCCATGAGAAAAAGTCATTAATAGCTTGCAACACTCAATCTGTGTGCCCTTGGATTACAGTTTTAATACAGCATGCCTTGGTGTTCAGAGTACTAACTCATGTGTAATCGGCTGTTTCACACACGGAGCGGAAGAGGGAGGTATTTCCCCTCGGGGGAGTTCAAAGAAAATAGACGTTGCATGGCAGCCTCAGGGATTTGTCATGCAAAAAGGCCACTGGAGTTCTCACCTTTAATAAAGCGAGGAGAAAATAAAAATAAATCCACTTACTGAAGTAAAGGGTATGTTGGAAACAGATGGGATAGAAACCCATAAGGCCTTCTAACCAAAAGGATTACCTTTGGTGAGGGCAGTGAGGTATCCCAAGCCTCCAAGAACAGGGATGGGGAGGCTCTAACACAGCCAAAGCAAAAGCCTCACCTGCTTCTACTCAGGCCCTGTCATTTGCAGGGAAAAGGAGGAAGGAACTCAGGGTGCTGCAGATCCATTTTGGTAGCTCCTGGCCCCACGCAGGCTCAGCTGGGGACAGCAAGCCTCCCCGGCCACCGCTGCAGTCTGCCTGTCCAGCAGCCACGTCCGGCACCCGTTAGAGGTGCACGGTGAGCTGTCAGGACATGTTCTCTTCCCTTCCTCTTTCTGCGCTCATTTTTTTATTTTCTTCCCTTGTCTATTCTTTCTCTTGGTTTTTGTTGTTTTCCCCCATACCGCTTCATTCCATTCCTTTCCCCATCGTCTCCCTTGTCTCTCTACCCTCGGCCATGCCTTTGTCCTCATTAGCTCCCGTTCTGTTCCCCACCCAACCTTGTTGCTCCTTCCTCCTCCCTACCTGTCCTCTTGTGACAACACAGCCATAGAGCACAGCCATTTTTTAGCACAGACTGGAAGTAGTGTTTCCCCAGGCAAGTATCTCTCCCCATGCCCCTGTGTCCCTCTGTGGACTAGTGCATGAAGTTGAATACAGCATCAGAAACAGCTGCTTTGCTCGTATAGCCTTTCTCTCTCTCTCCTCCCCCCTCCTCCTTCTTTCCCCTGTATCCTTCATATTTTGTACATACTTGGGCAGTGTCATAGCCTCAATTCGATTACAAACTAGCATGGCTCTGCTGAGGCTAGCAGGCAGGGTTGAATTAAAGGCTCCCATCAATGCCCCACACTTTCTCGCAAAGTGAAAAAAGAAACACATTGTTTTTCAGTAGGAGAGAGACTTGATACAGAATGATGAGAAAGTAGATTAGATTAATAACAAGAACAAGGAAATGGTAGTAGGAGTGCACTTCAGAAGCCCACCACTCTTCCATAGCTTTCAAGCATTTCTGTAATATTTGCTAGGGTAATAGAAAGGAGCAGCTGCAGACAAAGGCATAGACAAATTACAAACTGCTGGTAATATCTGTATTCAGGACAGCTCTGAAATATATTCGGATGCTGTCCCATGAGATATTAAATGATACTGTTATTGCATTAACCTACGGTTAGTTACTTGTCTGTTGCAAACGCACTGCACTGTCTTGGGCAATTTCTTTGCACAAAGCTTTCAAGGACGGTAGAGATCAGAATAACTTGAGACACATCTGTGTGTCTGGGTGTAGGGTGGAGCGCCGCACACTCTGGCCATGCTCAAAGTAGATTGGGCAGGGCCATACATCTTCATTAGAATGACACCACAGCAGAGGGAATATGCACGTGGACAGTGCAAGTACAGGAATACCTGACCACGAGCGTGCAGCCATGCACTGAAATGCCTTAAAGCAGACTGTGGCAGAAATGAGCTTCCTGGCTCCTACGTGAGGGCATCCACTTATGCACACGTATGTATATGTATAACTACAATATAGATACACATTTATAAATATATACAGTATGCAAAAATATTTTATATCTATTATATATATATAAATTATGGTTATGCATCAGAACATACCTTTTGGAGGCTGGGTTTTTATTTTTTCTGAAGGAAAGCCTAGCAGTGACTAAGACAGTCCTTTCATACATCAGAATACTGCAAAAGTGCTGACTTGCAAATGTGATTTTCTCTTTCGGATTGGGAGTGAAGATTGCCTCTCCCCTTTCTTCTTCCCTGACTGTGTACTGTGCACAAACCTTTTGGCTGATGGGGGTCCTAGAGATGGCTCACCTCTTCCCTCCAGGACTTAGCAGCAGCTCTGCTGTGAGCTCGACAAACCATCAGACCTGGTCCTCATGAGGGTAAGTCCAAGAAATTCCCAGGAGACCATAGTGAGAATTTGATTTTCAACCAGCCTGATGGCACTTAAATGTCTAAGTCCCATGTACTTTTCATTCAGCACAGAGACTCTGACACACCATGTACTTTTGAACATGTTGCCTTCAGTCTGCTTTGTGTCACTGCCTCCTCTCCAGGAAGTGGAGAAGTGTTTCTGTCTTTCAAAGGAGATGTTACAAAGACTAAAGATCATAATAGATGAGAAAAGTCCTTTATAGAAAGTGAGGGCACGCATTCATTGACCTGAATGGAAAGGGAGTCCTGGACTGGGGGAAGGAGGCAAATGGGAGTGAGGTTTGTTTTGTTATCAAGGATTGGGACTTGGAGACAAATCTGTGGCCACGCCAATTGTAAAGGCAGTAGCAGCACCTATGATTGCACGAGAGAGGGTGTAGAGGGGGAGCACCCCAAGGCCCCAGACCTGCAGAATTTGTCCCTTTTCCCCCAAAGCCCTGGAGGGGAAGGCAGCGACAACCAAAGACAGCAGGGAGCAGTCTGGGATGTGTCCTCTGCTGTCTTAGGTATAAACCCTGTTGATATCAATCAGAAATGCAGTGCAGCATTCAGAACACTCTCCTTTGGGAATTTTGAAATAAATCAAAATCGCATTACATAGCCAAGGTTGCTGCAAGCTTACACATGCTTGAAGTGCCTCCTTTTAAAATCAAAAGCTGGGTTTCCTTTTATATTTTTTTCTCTTGCCAAGCAGTGTTCATCTTCTCTCACTTTCATTGCTTTCGTTTTTTCCTTCACATACATTTTTATCCTTTCTTCTTCCCCCTGGCTGCCCTCTAAATGTAAAAAGCCAAGAGTGTGGCAACATCAAGCACTGGTTTGGTTCTCTTTAAGGATGCTCTTTTATCATGGTTCATTTTTTTTTTGTTACCAGCCAGTAGGTGGAGCACATCCACTGTTTTAAGTACCACCGGATTTTTTATTTTGTTTTCCCGTTTTTTTTAACTCCTGTAAAACAATCTATCATTTCTGCTGCAGTGAATCAGTAGTTGCAAGGTAGTACTACACTATACAAAACAGCTAATCTTGGTTGGGCCTCAGCATTATACCACTGTGACTCATGTCAAACCATGTGGGGCCAAACACTGGCTGATCTAGGTGGGAGATAAAGTCTGAAAAAAAGACAAAAGAGCAGATGTTTAACAGTTTCCAGTTCTGTGCACTATTCTACCCCCCACCCCCACACACACACCCCCACCCCGCACCCCCCCCCCGAAAAATCTGCTACACAAGTGAGCGTAAGCCTCAGGACCAGAGCCCGGGCTCTCCTGCCTTTCCATGTCAGGGATGCAGCCATGCTGATCCCTGCCTCTCACACCTCTGAGGCTGCTGTGGCTGCTGCGCTTCTGAAATGATGTCCGAGCACTCCGCATCAGCCCCTCAACCAGCACAGGGGCCCTCCCTTTCCCACTGACATTGGGCGTATGAGAAATCTTAGGATATCCATCATTTCTGCCTGAGGTTGCACTTCTCTTCTCTGTGACATTTTTCATGAGTACAGGGGAAAAAAGCAACAGTAACAACAAAAAAAGCACAGACCAGCTTTTAGGCAAACAAGCCCATCTTTAGTCTTCAGCTTTAGCCTTTTTAGCCTTTTCCCACAGCCCAGTTTTACAGTTTCATGTTTTTTTGCAGGGTCTCAGCTAGCCTGACTGGCATCACCTGTGTCTTCCCAAAACAGCATCTCCATACCACCAATATCCCACCTCCTGGCCACATTCACCTCTGGAGTGTGGTGGGCATTACAGTAGATATTAATCTTTCATTTCTCAGAGTATTTTTAACAGGCTGGTGAGTGTTTAGAAGGTGCCTTTGCAATCTGGTCATGAGGCAGACTGATGCTTAGTACTTCCAGCAGCCCCTCCCCACCCCACCCCCCTTTGCCCCCTTGAATGTGCTGTATAAATATTCACCGATGATTTAGAAAGCCAGTAGAGAATGTGCAAAGTAGGTAAGTAGGATAAAGAGCCCTGGGTTGCCCTCACTCAGCAGGACTGAACCTGCCTCCTCCCACTGTGTTCAATGGAGGCTGATGGATTTACACTAGCAATAACCTGGCTGGTTTGTTTCCTACTTTGAACAGAGAGAATTTGCCACTGACCCTCTTGGTGCCACATCCATCCTCCTGACTCAGTGGGAGAGCCCCCAGCTTTGCTTTGGTCTGGGTACCCACAGGAGCAGACCCACCGAGCCCAGCCTGCAGCTAGGAAGTGCTGCACAGCCCCATCCTGTGCCGTTTCAGAAAGGCACCACCATCAGCGGGCCACAACACAGCCCTTCCGCTGGTGGTTGTGCTACAAGCAGTGTGTGCCCTTAGAGATAAGACCACAACAGGCCTCCCTTCAGCGGCCATACAAAAGCAGTGCAAGCAGGGGGACTTTTTTGCTCTCAGTTACACCAACGATCTCCTTGAGGTTTCTTGCTCATTCCCCACTCCTTGCAGTCTCCTGTTTTGCTGTGCCCACAACTGCTGTACTGAAGTGCATCGGTCAGCTGCAGGCTTGAAGGTGAAGGCAGTAGTGTTTGTGAGGCCAACAGTGGAGACTCTCCTCACGCAAGACCAACATTTCATCTCCGCACTGTGACACAGCTGCTACCTGGGAAAAATAACAGAGAAACCTGAATGTGGTGCACTGTGGCCAGCGGTCACTGCTGTGTGTATTTTCCAGAGTTCATTTTATTCCCTGCTGTAGCCCTCCAAATTAAAAGCAGTCTGGTTATTTACATTTGAAAATTGGATGATATGCTGGACTGCTATTTCTCTATTGACTCTGCGCTGCTAATACGTTTAGAAATTGCCTGTCTGCTGCAGATAGGCACTGCCTGCCTGGAAACGTTTGGATTTCCTCTATCAGCATCACAGAGGGAGATGCAGAAAATAGGCAAGGACATTTGATTGTTTGCTCTTACCTCCATCCAGCAATAACAGAGAAGCCTTTATGTTGGACACATCTGCCCGATGTGCACTAACAGCCTCTGCTCTGCCTTTCCAAAGAGGGTAAAGCCTGGCCAAAGTTTCTGACAGATGCAAGTGAAAAATTCAATTTTTTTAAAACTGCAGATGTTGTAATTAGCTCATCCAACTCCCTGCGTGCCAGCTCGAGTCACTTGCAAGGCAATCCAGGCAGCACAAGCATCAGGGCCTACGAGCCAGCAGAACATGGCGCTCCGCTGGGCGCCCAAGGTGGCTGCTGGGCCTCACCACCCTGCTGGCGCACAACATCCGTGCCACACACCACAGTGGCTCAGTGGCGCTGAGTTTGTAAGGTGAAGAACAGGACAGAAGCTGGTTTTCCACCAAGCTGGCAGCAGTGTATGGTGGGGAAGGAGCAGCTGAGAGCTGGAAAGGGGAAATGCTGTTTTGCAGGTGCAGCGCTTGCCTGTGAAACGTGCTTCAGGACGGGGTAACACTGGATGGCAAAGACCCTGGTGGGCAGGGAGAAGCAGAGCTCCCGAAGCCCGTAGGACAGAGGCAGGTGAAGAAGAGGAGAAGAGCTGCTGGCAAAACAGATGGTGGGGGAGACGAGGCCACTGGAGAGAGTGCAGTAAAAGCTTTGTGAGGAAGCTTGCCAGAAGGAGCATGCAGCAGAGGTGCCGCCAGGTGACAGAGACTGAAGGCGCAGGGCTGTGGCCAAAACCAGCTCTGCAGCAGGGCTTTCTGAGCCTGCGTCTGCCCATGCTCTTGGAGGCCATGGGGGGGTGATGACACAGGGCAAGCTTGTGGCTGTTACAAACTGAGTGACTGGGAAAGCCTCCCTGGCTGCCTCTGCACCCAGCCATTTTATCCACTGGAAATTCAGGGCTTGTTGTGTGTGCTAGTGCTCGGAGAGAAAGCTGCTCCTCGCTGCTCACGTGGGCATGGCAGACACCTCTGCCTGAGGGGATCCTTGGAGGAAACTTCCATGTGGTCCTTTTGGGCCTCTGGGCCTCCTCTCCTTCAGCCTCGTCTCCTTCTGCCTCTGCCCCACTGCTCCCACCCTTTGCGGGACATGCCATATTCGCCTACTTAGCATGAAAACTGAAAGTCTCAGGAATTTTTGTACAGCTGGCTAATATTTGGGGCACGGAGTTGCTTGTTATTTGCAGTTTGAGAATGAAAAGGCTTCTCTTCTTCTGTTTCCTCCACTGTGATCTATGTTTGAGCTATCCAGCCTGGCGGCAGGAGCAACAAACCCTGATTTCACGCAGATGACCTGAATCGAGGATTTCTCAGGTGGAGCCTCCTCAGCCACCTCTGCCACCTCCTCCCCACCCACCCCACATGGCCCATGGGCAGTAGTGTGGATCTTGCTCCTGTCCCCAGGCACCACCTGGGTAGCAAACAGCAAACGGCTGCATGCCTGGTGAGTGTTACAAAGCTGTGCGAGTGCCCTCAGCAAACGCTGACAAATCATGAAAACCCCTGCAGAAAGTCAGGAGTAGTTTGCAAATGATTTGCTACTCATTCAGGAGGCTACAGTTGTTATAAATCATCACTGTTTTGCCCGTGTCCTTTTGAGCTGGAAGGGCATGGGTTAATAAAAGTTTGATTAGATATATATATTTCTATATAACCCCTGCTGCTTCCACACACATACGTGCCCCCAGCTGCTCCGCAGTCTGCAATGCAATCACCAAGGTGTGGTAAAGGAGCTATGCTGCCTACAGAACTCAGGAGCTTTGTACTGTATTGGAGAGAAATATTTATTTCCTCAGCTGTGACTAGAGAGAATATTCCCTGTGTGCAGGGGTGTTTGATGATCATATATGGCTGCATTTAGCATGATCAGTCATGGATTCACACACTAGACCAGCACAACATCATACCTATACATCATATTAAATATTACCTGTGTGTGGGAGCAGACACGTTTCACGGCTATTTTGTTAGCCCCTACAGTTTTAAAGCTTTTTTTCCCTTTCATTCTTTTCTTTAGATTACAGGGAAATTTCAAGTGCCAAATGATTTGCTCCTTGCGCTGCTGTTTCTTGCTTTTACTAGAGTACAGCACACAACCTGGGGTCTTGCATCCTGTAAGAATAATTCAAGTGAAACCCACGGCACTGACAAGCACTCCAAATTAAAATGCCGGTTTGTGCTTACAGAAACGATGCTCATCAGAGCTTAGCAGAGGGCCATGGAGTTCAGAGGAAGATCAGGAAATCACACGTTAATGGATGGCTGCCTTGGAAAACAGCAGTAAGCCGGTGCTCCTGCCTTAGCCAGGAAAGCCCCATGTGAGCCTTTCATAAATTAAACCATTTCTGCCTTAAAGAAGCCTCTACTGCGAGCACGCTGCTAAACAAATTGCCCCACTGCCTGCTTGACCTTGAAATATTCTTCTAAAATGACTGAGCCCACATGTAAACCTGATTTCATCTGTCACCCACTCCACCCAGCACATGCACACACCAGGTCTCCTCCAGCACCCATTCCAGCACAAAGTATCCCCTGTTTTCTGTTTTCTATCATAATGTTCTCACTATGTGGGAGGAGTGAGTCTGTGGTGAGCAAATATGGGGCTGAGGAAAAAGCCCAGCCTGGGGAAAATGAGAGGACTTTTTCTTGAGGCTACCCACTGCCTTGCACTTCTGTAAATTGCAATTTGATATATTAACCCTTTCCTCAAGCCCTCCATAAGCTCTGGAAACTGCATCAGTATTGCTGATAGCATCATGCACGTGTTCATCCTAAGTAGGTTATCCTTCACACTGCGCGGCTTCAAACTGTCCTGCTGCAGTTCATCAGTGGGGAAGGATATTTTGGGGATGGGCCCATGTCTTTTCTCCACATCACAGGATAAAGTGCTACAGATAATGAATCCCACCTGTAGGATTTCTCAGTTTCCTGTGCAGTATCACACCGTAATACACACAGAAAATATATGTAACTCTCTGTCTTTCAGGATCTTAGGGACTGTTAAGTGACCATCTAGTTCATGGCATCCTATACTTCCCTAAGGACTTGTTACACTGAGACAGTTCGTTGTAGTGCACAGCAGAACCATGCTCAGTCACAGATTGGAGCTGCAGAAAATCAGGACACACACAGGCACAGCTCCTCTGCACTGTGTTTGAGAGCATGGCTGTCTGTGTACTCTGTTGCCATCTTTTGTGATCTGGCCGAGGCACAACTTGCTCACAGTGGCACTTTGTGCACATACAGCAAGTGCAATGAAGCTGAGCTAATTCAGTGTCACACACGTGTTTTGGCAGCACCAGTAAAGCCCGGTACAGTGGGCAGGGGTGTGTGTGATGCTGCCAGTGAAGGAGTACTGTTCCCACGGCTGCCAGAATGAAGTGAAGGGGGCCAAGGGAGAAGGAAAGGGAAAAAAGGAAGGAGTAAGACCAGAACCCTGACTTCAATAGCCTTTCTTTTGTAAGCAATACTGTTAGGTGTCCAGACTTAGCAAATTCCAAATTTAGATAGTGTCATTAACTTAGGTTAAAAGGCATTCCCCATAAAAAAGTGGCAAGGTTTCTTAATGCTAGAAACAACCTTTTGCAGAAGTTATAGGTCCCACCATCATCCTCTGTATGGTTATACAGTCTTTTCTTACAGTTTTACAGCCCAGGGCAGAAGAGCCCAGGGCAGGTGCAAAGCCTTCACTCTGGGATATTGCATGGGGCATAATGAGGGAAACAAGTTTTTTTTTGCTGACCCTCTCCTTGCTCACAGTGATTTTTGGGGTGACTCATTTTTGTGCTATTCCTTTTTTGAATAACACAACTCTAAACAGTGGAAAAGGGGTGAGGAAGAAGAAGGTGGCTCTTGAACACCCCCAACCCAGCAGAAAAGAAGGCTATTCTGGTAAATAGGCTCCTGAGGGGTAAAGCAATTGCAGGGCCCTCCCTGTGTGAGTGGCACCTGCAGTCAGGTCACAGCTGTGACTCACTTGCAGAAAAGAAGCTGTAGGAAATTACATGAAAGGTAAGATCTTGACTGACAACACTATTGTAGTGCATTTGTACATGGGGCAGCAGCGGAGCAACAGGTATCAAATGCTTTGTATAAATCAGATGGATCAGTCAGCAATGTTATTCTGCAGATGCCAGGCAAGGAACAAAGTGATCGAGTCATTCACAGAGCCCAACTGGAGAAAAATTCTGTGCACTGGAGCTGAGCAAATGTCCCCTTATCCGTGGAAATGGAAAATTTCCATTAGAGTTGGGGGGCAGCGGGCAGGAAGGCCACCAGAGCACAACGGCTAACAGTCTGGAAAAAATAATACAAAGTAGTGCACGCTATAATGAAACAGCTGCCTTAGCAATAACTGATGGGAGTTGCTTAATGGCCATGATTTTTTTTTCTTGTACAAAAGAAAAAAAAAGTGCCATTTTCCTCCAGGCAAAATAAAGGGTGTCTCTTGCAGCCTGCTATTAAAAGGGTTTCCTTCTAAATGGTGGAATCATCACTATTATTTTTTCACAGGTAATTACTCACCACAGTTAATTTGAAGCTGCATTTGAAGTGGAGATATCCTATTTTACCCTTTTCCCCTTAGCCTGTCTTAATATTATTATCATTTGCTGCTCCGGTGCCCATAGCAACAGCCTCTGAGTTAGCCGCTTTCCCCGAGCGAGGGAGCGCTGCTAATGCCTGACATTTAGCCAGCGGGCTGCATCTCTCCGTGAGCTGTGCCTGTCCAGGGCTGGCAATGTTTCCAGCTGCCGTGGCGCCCAGGGGTGGCCCTCAGTCAGCAGCGGCTCCAGGCTGCGCTCGGGGCCCCGTTTCCTAAGTGCCACCCTGGAAATTTGGCTGCGGCATCCGCAGAAAGCCGCTTTAAACGCTAGCGGTCTGATTCTGCCAGGTAAAAATTCCCACAACTGCACTAGATAAAGTCTTCCAAGCATTTATCTTTTGAAAATAAGAGTCGCTTCAGTGACCTGCCTTCACAGGCCACGAGCCGAGCAGATTGTGGCCACCCTTGGAAGCTGAGCCCCTTGGGCTGCTCTGGTGGCCACGGCCTGCGGGGCCTTTGCGGCGCTGCTGGTCGCACAGGCCAGCCTCTGGCCTTCACACAAAGTCCAGCCACACACCACCTGGCAACCCTTTGTTGTTTTTTTAAAAAATCCTTTTTTTTTTTTTTTTTTTTATTTAAACACCACCAAGATCCACAGAGGAACAAAGCAAGAAAAAAATGCTGAACACCAAAACCAGCATACCTCCCTCCCTACGAGGGTTTTAATCACCTTTTGCACCAGTGGATTAAAAGAAAAAAAAGTGGGTCTCTCGCTAAAGGCCCCATTGACAAAAGGGAAAACTTTGATTAACTCCGGATTAGAGACGTCAGGAATGCTACGGCAAGGCAGACAGCCCTGCCCGGGGTGCTGAGGAACAAAGAGGAGCGTGTGCGTGACGGCAGAAAGGCACGGCTCCTGCCTGTAGGGCCGAGTGCCTCGGCGCATGAAGAGCAAGCGGAGAGCCCAGCAGGACGGAAAGGGGGCAGAGGGGCTGAGCCTGCTCTGTACGTGAAGCTGGATGTTAGAAGGCCCTGGTGTGCTGCTCACGGCGTCTGACATGCAGAGGTCAGGACTACTGAGTCCTTGCAGCAAGAAAATAGGGAATTCTTGGGCCTGGCATGGGTACCTGCAATTGTCAGGGGCTGGACTTACAGATAGAAGTGGTCTTTAGCCTGTCTTATTTTGTTTTCTCTCTGTTTGCTTAATGTAGAAGAGGAAGCCAGGGGAAAAAAAAAAAAAAAAGGTAGAATGAAGTAAGTGCACAGTAATTTGCTGAAAGGCTCATCAGCATTTGTCTTCCTGCAAGATCTCGCTAAAGGAAGGCTTTGAACTTGCCAGTGAGCTCAAAAAAAAAAAAAAAGATAAAAAAGATGAAAGAAGCGAAGTTACAGCCTTCATGTCTTTTTCACCTTCTGCCAAGGCTTGGAGGGCTGCGCCAGCTCTGCCAGGTGTGTCAGTAGAAGAACAGAAGAACAGCAGCAGACATTACACGGCGCCAGTGTGCTCGTGGCCACTTCCCCTAGGAATCAACATTCCTGAAGGAACTTCAGCAACTGCTGCATAAAATACTGCTCTGGTGCTGTAAGACGCATGGCTCGTTATAATCTACAATTAAACTGAATTAATGTACATGTTCAAGCTTTATCTATTTTGACAGAAACAATTCCATTTATTTTTTTTCTTTTGACTGAACAGTTAAGAGGCACAGCACAGCAAAGAGCCTTTGTATGCATGTGTGTGAGTGCATGTGCAAGCACGGATGTACGCAGACACGCACACCCACACAAGGAGGAACAGGTTATTGGGTGCCTCTGTGTGTGTGCATGTTTGTGCAGATACATGGATGTAACATTTTTTTCTAACATACCTAATATTTTCTAAGGACCGTGAATTTCCAAGCTCATATTTCTGGTTGGTAGGGGGAAAAAAAAAAAAAAAAAAAAAGGTAGTTTCATGTCTTATCACTTGCAGCTGACTGCAGGCTTTATCTAGACGTTCTCTGCTGGGTGCAGCTGGGAATTATATTGGCAACAGCCATTAATCTTCTGTGCAGAAGAAATATCTCCTCTATCAGTGTTAGAATAAAACCATTTGTCTGGGGAATGAAGCACAACTAAAAATTATCCTACTGCAGAAGTAAAAATCTTCTCATAAAGATATTTTTGATTATGTATTAGCACTGCCATGGATCATCGATAAGGCCATCTTTAAGTAGTGCAAGCTTAGCTGCAAGCCTTTAGGTGTCAGTTTTAATCGCGTTGTGGGACACACTGCTACTGTTCTGACAGTGCTCTAACCTCACGCTATGTCCTAACACTGCCAGTGTACAAGCAGGTACCTGTGTAAAGCTCCCTACATCTGCGGCACTTGACTTCTCTTCCCATAAAATACTTCAGGGTCCTACCACTCCTTTCACGTACCCTGAAGGACCGGCCTCGTGTGGTCCCTCACCAGACAAGGAGCTTTGCTCCCCAGCTGGTTACACCGCTTCACAGTTCAGCTGCTCAGCAGTTTGTTGCCTGCTTCCAAGTCAGAGGAAAAAAAGAGCTTATGTCCTGCTGAGCTGGGAGCACCACTGCAGCAATGAGCAAGAAACTCTGTCCTCCCTTGTTTGCAACAGAGTGCTGAGGAGCGAGCTACAGTGGCTGGAAGAAGCTGACATGCTGATGGCAGCTTCGTGGCAGAAAGGCATGCAGAAGTTGAGTCAGGGTGTGCCAGGGACTGAGCCATCTTCCTGCAGCTTCACAGAGGTCTAACCGACTCATTTATTTTAACACTTCACGTTGTTGGTTGGATCTTCAGATTCAAGTAGACCATGTGGGAAGGAAACAAATATAGGAGTGCTGAAGGAATTAACATGATTTTCTAATTATTATTATATTTCCTGTTATAGAAGTGCATCGATATAGGTGTTTTGGTCCTCCCCTCCCCTCCCCTCCCCTCCCCTCCCCTCCCCTCCCCTCCCCTCCCCTCCCCTCCCCTCCCCTCCCCTTCCCTTCCCTTCCCTTCCCTTCCCTTCCCTTCCCTTCCCTTCCCTTCCCTTCCCTTCCCTTCCCTTCCCTTCCCTTCCCTTCCCTTCCCTTCCCTTCCCTTCCCTTCCCTTCCCTTCCTTCTTTCCCTGTGTTGCAGTTTTGAACATGCTGATAGATTGCAGCAAGGATGTTGCTGTTTCCAGAGATGGTCAAGTGGAGAAAAACCTCTTCCATTCAGCAAGAGAGACAACAGAAGATTGTGGGGGTTATGAGAGAGAGAGGGGAGAACCTTCCACGGGTTGGATTGCTTAAGTCAGCATATAGAGAGAATTTGCTTGGACACAGCTAGCAAAAGGCATGTGCCAGCATGTAAATAAATACTATATTCATTGTAATGCTCAGATAATTATCATAAAAGTAAGTCCTTACACCTGTCAAACAATTCCTGAGTTGACTGATGAATATGAACCTTGGCAGGGCAAGAAGTAAGGATTTAGGCAATAGGCTGAAACAGCAACGTGGTGAAGCCCCACGGTTCACTTCTGCAGCTACACGATCTCCTTAAATCTCATCCCTCCCTTAACCACAAGTGCTTTTTCACCAGGTTTTCAGGACTATGAGCCACTAAATATATGCTGTAATCATCGTACTTAGCTGGTAAGCAGCACTACCAGCTCAGGGGGATTGCTGTACAGAGGCGCTGCGCCTCAGTTGTTGCAGGCAGCCCCGTCTTTCTTGCAGTCTCGGCACTCTCTGGTGAGCTGATCCGCTTGCTCGGAGCTAAAACAAACTCCCAGGGACATCTCTGAGTGGAGTGTGAGCTGGTGGGGGAGGACTGACTGGGATTTGGCGTGCCAGCTGACAGCGTGAAGTAAATTTCACCTGTCGGTATTGTTCAGCATACCACGGGCGCAGGCTGCCTGCGGCTGCGCACACTCCACACCGCAACGTGGGAAGGGGTGTGAGGGATGGGCACCCTCAGCAGGGATGGCCATGGGGTCCTGCCAGACCCCGTGCCCCAGGGCTGCTTCCCCTTGCCCAGGAGTGAGAGATGACCCTCTGGGATGCCTGGGGGATTTCCATACAGGTGCCCCATCAGACTGCTGAGCTGGCTAGTGTGGCCTCAGCCTGTCTAGCTATCCAGAAGGTACACGCTCACGCACCCCTCTGTACCGTTCCAGTTCATTTAGGTATTTAATAAGGCCATTCACAGACCTTACACCTCGGGCTCACCGCCGGGCTTAAAAGCCAGCGGTGTCTCCTGATGCACAACCAACCTCAGCACTGGCGACGGGGAGAAAACCAGCCTCCCTTTTCCTTAACCGAATTAATAGGAGATACCTCGTCACTGATGGCTGCTGTGCCTCATGGATTGCTAACATTTGGATGAGACTCAAGTACAGCAAAGCACTCATCGACTGATGTATGTATGTAGGAGTGAATCCAGAGTAACTCGAGTCTGGAAGAGTAGATGTGGGATGCATATTTATTTCCTCAAATTAATGAAATGAGGAAATTCATACCTCCTCCTTCATGGTATTATCAAAAGTATGTGCAAAGATATGCTTCTTTTTTTTGGTCTTTTTATTTTATTGTTGTCAATTATATTATTTCTGCCACTGAAAGGTAGCTCAAAGGCAGAATCGTGATACAACTGAGTGGAGTCTGGATATGAAAACCTACGCGTCCGTATTTCTTAGATATGAGATGGGACCCATGTGAGCAGCCTCTCTGATGGGAACACACACTTCCCAGAGCCCTAAAGAAGAGGGGGTTGTTAGTATTGTGCTTGGTGGCAGCGAGGCCACTTAGGCATTAGACTGAGGAAATGGCAACATTTGAATCTTGCCTCCGCTTCACCGAGCAAAACCGCCTGTGGATTGCGCTGAATTTCATCCGCCTCTGAAGCAGCGCACACCGGTCCCGCAGAACAGCTTGCATGCTTCGAGTGGCTTCTGCTTTGCCCAAAATACTGATGGGGAGAAAGAACAAAACCAGGAGGAGCCTCTCGTCCTCTCCCAACCAAATCCTGAGTGCTACGTGGGCACTCTGCGTACAGAGCCGAGGCCCGGCGCCGCCGGCACCAGGATGCTGCAGAAGCAGGACGTGAGGCAGGGCCACCGGAGGGGAGCTGCTCCGGACGGCTGCAGAACCTCAGTAAAAAACATGACACGTTTTATAACATAATTGCGTGCTTTATTGATATACACAGTAAAGCAGTATATAATACAATAGTAAGGCATATATTTGGTGAAATTTGATATGTTGTGAAAAATGCAGTAAAACTGAAGTTTATAAAAATAATTAGTAAATGTTACAGTGTTGGTGTTAAAACACAATATATTATGATATCCAAGTAATAACCCAGTACTGAGTAACAATGAAATAACATGCCATATGGTATTTATGTATTCAATTACACTGATTATGTTTTACAGTTTAATACTTTGTCATTATAAGGAATATGAAATAATTCCCAAATTATGCTTAAAAAAGCAGCGATAAAGCTTTCAACTTTTTAAATATTTTTGACAGACTCACTCCAAAACTAAGATCTATAAAGTAAAACAAACAAAACAAAACCCTGATGAAAACAACCGTGCAATCCATTTTCCTCCATTTTTTTTTTTCTGAAGAGCAGGTTTAATGTATAAGGGAAAAAAAAAAGAAGAAACCCAGCTCTTTCTCAGATCTCAGTTTAAACCTTCTGATAAAAAAGACCGTGAGAAACACAGAGGGTTCCTACTGTAATAAAGTGTTAAAAAAGCTCTTTATTATGAAAGCAGAGACTTGGGGGGATTGTACTTATTCTTTGTAAATTATTGTCATTATTCTTTAAATGATGAGACCTGTTCACACAATGGACGAGTGGTGATGTAACATTATCTGTACGTAATTGTCAGGAACACCACAAAACCAAAGTGAGGTAGAAATAGCATGACTAGCCATGTTCAATGTTAACTAGCATTCAAAATAAAATCTTTCCCAAGTTTAATTACACTTCATACAAGAAGAGGTAACGGATTTTTACTCTTGCAATATAAAGTCAGACGGTGTGTTTCTATGTATTCTAAGATAAAATTAAAAGCTGGTTAAGAAAATGAAGTGGTAAAGCTTTTGCTGACAGCACCTCATACCCAAACCTACCTCTCACGAGTTGCAGTTAGGTGGCTAATCTGTTTTTCTGTCAGTTCCTCTCTTTCTCACTTTATTGTTAATTGTGCGGTATTACTTGTAGAGAGAAATGGGGAAGGAGAAAGCATCAGGGCCTTTGTTTTGATGATAAATATATCATGGAGCAGTGTGGCTACCTTCACCTGATTACCATACACGTGTAAGAACAGCAGTAACTCTCCTACAGCCTTTCCCAAAGGTTGCTCGCTGCATTACAGCTCCTTGGGACCAGCCGCTGTAGCAGGCTGAGACAAGAATTGCGGAAAGGTCCGTTTGTATTTCCCAGAGGATCGAGTAGCTCTGTGTTCGTTAACAGCACCGGAAGCTATACAAGCAAAGATGCTCAGTGAGAAACCTACTTGTGCTTCATGCCAGAAGCTGAGCCCACATGGGGTCAGGAGGGAGCTTCCCCCTTTCTTCTCTCGTGTGCAGCGAAGTGATGCTAACGGTGGCAGCGGCAGGGGAGAGCTGTGCCCCGCTTCTGTGAAGCACGGGGTGCTGGCCTGGCCAGCAGAGTACCGGACAGTAAGGTCCAGAGGTTTGATCCGGTAAGGCAATTTCTACGTTCCTTTACTAATAACATTCAGGAATTTAGTCGGCAGAGGAAACACCGGCGCATAGGACAGTCATTAAATTCTTTCCTTTCCTTCCTTCTTTCCGTTTTTTTTTTTTTCCATTCATTTTTTGCAGACTCTGTCATGTAATGTGCTCTTTCGTTTAATTATTGCAAACTAGCTGTGTGATTCCTGTAACTGTTAATTTTATCGGAAAGAGGTGAAATAACTACCTTTGCTGGAAGTCCAGGAGATTTTTTGTAAGCCAGCCCTAGTCAGACAAAACCAATGAGAAATGTAAGTTGGCCGTTTTGATGTTGCTGCAGGAAATACTTTTTTTTTTCCTTCTTTTTGACAGGCAAGGAAAAGAACACAGAACATGAATCTCTCTCTGATGCAGCTGCAGAGCTGAAATGATACTAAACAAATGCACTGCCTCAATATTTTTTTTTGTGTTTTTTAAAGGGGGTTTCTATAAACAATTATTTTTATAAAGCACACTTTAGTTTACAATCTTTCTTTATAACTGTTATAAATTTTTTTAAACAACCCGAAATGCGTTCCATATAAAGAAATGGCAAGTTATTTAGCTATCAAGATTTTACATGTAGTTTTCTTATAATTTTTGTACAATTGCATAGACGTGTAAAACCTGCCATTGTTAACAAAACAGTAACAGACTTAGGAAACTACTGAAATCTACAGTATAGTACCACTACCCTTCACAAAAATATAGATTTGTTTTCTTGTAAACTCTTACAGTCTAATCCTCTTTGTAGTATGAATATTATAAAAACCATGCGGGACGCCTGAAGTTGTAAAACACATCTTGCTATTCTAACACCTTGTCGTCGGTCATCACTGTAACTAAGGTTTCCATTGCTCTTCCCAAGTCATCTGCCATGTGGAAAAGGCTTCCTACATTGTGGCCTGAAAAAGAAAGTCAAAGAAGAGGATATTAAATGAGAAAGAAAATACTGCAAAAAGAATGAAAAAGAAAAGGCCAGGTACAGATAACATCACTCTGCGAGCAGCTCACCACCACTCTCAATGGACTACACCAGACAGTCTCCTGGACAAGCATGTGTCATCATTAGCAAAAGCTGCCCGTTTCGCTAAGCACTTAACAGCAATACTAGCTTAAACAGCCAGTGTAAACTACGTTGACAGTAAGCCAGCATGTTTGTGTTCCAAAAAAAACCCAGTAGTGAAGAAACTGTATTGTAACAAATGTTCACCAAAAGCCACGATTAAATCCAATGACATCACAGGAAAGTTTCCAACTGGTTCTGCAAAGTGTTTGACCACTCTATGTTCTATCAAGGAGAAAAACAGAAACAAACAGATCAGCAGTAATTAACTACATCATTAAAGCCAAGAGGTCCCAACAGGATGTCCGCACAGGTAACTAAAACAAAGACCAAGCTCAACGTCTGCAGTTTATTCCATATTTTTAATGATACCCTTTGCTTTTCAGTCCAATGAAAACAAAGATGCCGCAATTACCAAGCAACTACTACGCAGTGGTTTATTTGCACATTTTTCCTCACTGGTAACCACTGTAAAGTCCTGAGATGCTATAACCACAGCACGTGGACCTCCTGTGCAGAAGTGATAAATAAGCACAAAAATTCTGGAGACGAAACCTTTAACTTCGTCTCACACTCATTTTTACATTGTTGCAAAAGGAAAGTTAAAGGTGGCAATGCTGATCAGCAGCAAGGAATTGCTTCAACAACGTTAGAGACTAAACAGCCTCAAAGGTAGGGAGATTGAACTGCCAAAAGTCATCATTCGAGGCACCTGGCGTTCAGCTGGACTCCAGCTGCTGCTCAGAAGAGGGTGGGTCTCCTCTCTCAGTCCTGCCGCCCTCTACGACTGTCTCAGATGCCCCCTGGCATCTCACATGACAGAAATACGGTTCGATCAGCTGAACCCCATCTGGAGTCTCCCTCCTGAAAGTGTATGACTGCAGAGGGAATATGACAGAGATCTGGACACCCCAAAGGATAAGCACTCAGTTCAAGATTTCTTGCAAGGACAAGGAGGAACAAGCAGACAGAAGGTCTTAAAACAAACAGAAGGAAATTATATTCCACACAGCATATAATTACATTACTGAACTCATCACCACAGGCTGATGTAGAGGCCAAACACATAAATGAGTTAAAAAAGGCATTAGAAAATAATCATGGAAGCAAGATTTATTTAAATGCAAAGTGCATGCGACCTCCAGCTCAAGCAGTCCCCAAGCTGCAGAGTGCCAGCAAGTGGAAGTATTTAGCAGGGGAAGAAAACTCAATAAAGCTCAACGTTGCTGTGGCTGGAGGGGTTGATTTACTCCCTGAAAGTACTTGCAGTAGAATATTTGTTTGGGAAAGCACTGAAACCTCAAAACTGTCTGCCCACAACTCTGCTTCTCGGGCACACTTTGCATTAGCCTAAGCGCTGAGTGCTTGCCATGGTCCAGGAGAAAGCAGCACCCAAATGAAGACAGGACATGACCGGGACATCCCAGATACACCTCCTATGCAAGTCACTACCTATACGGTGCAAGAGCCTGACTGTTAACATTGCCCACCTACTGCTGTTGTCCCTCCTGCCACAACTGTCATCTTTAACAACAGGAACGATGCTTCCCTGTGGGACAAACCAAGCTCGCCAACACAAGCTGGAAGAAATGCCCGTTCCCTTCCAGATGTTCGAGGATTGTGGTTGGCATTTCAACAGCGCACAGGAGCCTGGAGTGATGTTAGTCAACATTCACCAGCATGTACGGAATAGAAAACAGATGACCTAAGAAATATCCAGAGAAGCTTGTTTCTCCCGGAGAACTACTACCACCACTTTTTACATTCAAATACTACTTTTTTTTTTTTTTGAATGTAGCTTTCACTCCACAAAATTATGTCACATCTAAATGGTAACTACTCAACAAGCTGCCAGCTTCACAGTGAGCTGTGCTGTGCGTGGCACTGTGTCTGGTATCAATACAAAGAAACACTTGGTTCTAATCTACTTGCACTAATGTACAGAGAAATAGATGCATCAGACAGTAATTTCATATATAAATCATTAATGTAGAGCCATCTATTCATCCTAAGCAAAACCTTCTAATTTACTCATCAGCTTGTCAAGTAAGAGCATATGAAAAATTGCTGCCAAGTTTTGGTCAAAATATAGCTTACTTTAAAGTAAATGTGTGCTACCACATTTATTTTAGATGGAAGGGATAATATCTCTTCATTGCACCAGGCAGGCTGTAATTAAATGCTAGCATAAACTTTCATAAGCAATTCTAGTAATGGTCCTTAATCTTCATCTACCTCTATTATAGATCTCTGGCTGAGAACAGTCCAGGAAATTTGACCACAGAAAGGGAAAATCTGACACAGTCATAGGAAAGCAGTAATTTTAGGTGAGAGATTCTCAGGTAGACTGAAACATCACTGCCGCTGCTTTGCTCTACTTTCCAGAAACTTTGATATGCTTAAGTATATTTATAGCATGGGGTATCAAGGCCGTATCAAAATAACGCTGGTGTAACCTGGGTAACCTGCATCATCCCTACAAATCATCCATACTGACCCTGCAAGCTACTTTCAAGCAGACTCCAGGCTTTAAATGCGCTTCTTCCTCACCTGCAGCAGCCCACAGACACCAGACAGGAGGGTGCTGGGAGCTGCAAAGTGTTAACCAGCAGCAGGAGGCAACACTGCCTGTGGGATCATGATCCCTCATTCGGGTTCATTGCCATCTGTTATTTCTAGGAACAGTGATGGGATTCCAGGACTTTTCAGGGACTCCAACACCACTCATTTCCAGCTCAGGAAGAGTGATCACCCTTCCATGGATTTACAGCAACTCGAGCTGCTAAAGCCCATCTTCAGAAAAAAATAGTATTAGTTAATATTATTTTGTTCTATCAGACACAGAGCTGTGAAGATAACAAAAGCAAGCTGATTTTATAGAAAGAGTCTACACCTAGAAAGAAAATATAAAATCAAAAAAATCTTCAATCAAAAGAAAATATGAAAGTCTTCCAGAAGTCTGCCACAGTAGGTGCAAAATGCTGAATCGCTCAGGCAACTAAAACACAGGCCAAGAAGACCTAACGGATCCAGAGATCCCTAGATTAAATACTTTTAATGCATACAAATTACAGGAACGTATGCTAATGCTTTCTTCTTTTCTCTATTAATTTCTCTGTTATTTGTGAAATAACCACGCTTTTAGTCTGATCTCCCTGCACAAAAGCTGCAGGGGGTGAGGCTGAGGCGATCACGCAGACCTAACTCCACGTTCTCCCTGCATCACGGACCACAACTTCCTCTGCGGAGAAGCCGAACAATCGCGTGCCTCCTCCTGAGCCATCCGAGCTCAGCACCCCGGGCACGATCCTAACCCTCCGCCACTGCAGTGCGCGCTAGCAGCTGGGCCGTGAAGCGCACCGCGCCTGGAGGGGAGGACGCGGGGCAGCAGCGCAGACAGGCAGCGCCGCTCTGCTCCTGCCACTCGCCACAAACCTCAGCCAGGCACCACCACACTGCCAGCGGTTCGGATGTGGTTTGGATGTGAATCAAACAGCAGAGCTCTGAGCCGGGGGGCCCGGGGGCTGCTACACACGTCCTCCTGCCAGCTCCGCACCCTGTGGCCATCCCTAATGGGGGCGGGCGTCCACACCGAGCCTACCAGCTTCCACGTTAAATCTTTCTGAAGCTGCCAAAATCAAGCCTTCCAACACGCAGTCACTTTAGGTGCTTCTGTATTTATTTAATGATGTCTACCATGCTTTGGGTTTGGGCTTTTTAAGGACCTCGCACTGCTTTGCATTGCACGTTGAGAGGTGCTCACCATGCAAACTACCTCAGCGTTAAGGACATCACCAGCCCAAGAGCAGTTCTGCAGCACAAAATAAAAGATAAAAGTCCTTCTTTTTTTACCTTACGCCTCCTTGCAATGGAACCAGAGGCAGACTGGACAGGTGGTCTAATTTAGATTCATGACTCCTCACCCGCTGCAAAGTGACCTGCACAGCGGAGTACGGCATTTCACAGGTTTTCCGCGAATCCTCTGCAGGCAGCCAGCCGGGCTGCGGGCAGGCAGCACCGACCTGGAGCAGGCTGCCCTTGCTCTGGGGCACTCTGGTTTCTGAGCCCCTTTCCTGTAGCTCTCATGACCTGAGCAACCTTTTGACTGATGCAGGGAAAAATATCCGGGATAAGTGCTATGGGGCAGTTAGGATTTTGCTTCTCTTGCACATGGGAGTGGCAGTAGGACAATAAAGACTGCAAGTAGTTGAAAACAACATACGCAGTAATTTCTTGGTACTCTACCTGTAACAAATACACCCTCTTCTAAGAGCTCAAATGCACTGTTTCTATATAGCTCTGCTTTTTCTCATTGCATACTTGCTTTCTTGTCCTTTGTGAGATTGAAAAGACACTGACGTTTTTAATTAAGAAGCAAATGAGAAAAATACTGTCCCCAAAGCACTTAGAAAAATATATATCATAGCCTCCCACTCATTATTATTAATATTTTTCATATAACTCCACAAAAGAAGGCATTAATTCCATTCTTCTTTTTTTTTTCACATTAAAGCTGAAGAAGTTTTATCCATGCTTCAGGCACTGAAAGGTTGGAAGATGTTATTTAAGAAAACTACTAGCACAGTCTTTGAAATGCAGCAATAACACTCAACATGGGCATGGACAGTGTCAGCTTAGACATAAAATGGAGGGAATACTAATACAGGTGCATTTGCTTTGAAAGCAGGAGATTCCTCTTTCTGCAGACACTAGCTACATCATTTTTGGTTGCACACAGAATGATGTGCCTCGTATCTGCTGAATTTGCTTTAGAGGCTATACTGGAATTAAGGCCCTTGGGTGAGGGTGCAGTAATTGAATATCAATCTCACAGTACAGCTTGTCACAGAAATAAATGTGGAGCATTCAGACTCCAAAGAGTGGACAGAACGTAAATTAAGAAACCCCAGCACAATGCAGTTTCTTTTCAGCAGCCCAGATTTGTAACCCTTCCCCCACCAAAGAGAAATCCTTCCTCTTGGTAGCGTGGATTTTGATACCCTTATTCATATCGAGTAATGCCATGAAATCCATGGGATTACACACAAAGACAATACCTAATGTGAGTAATGGGATCAAAACCTGGCCTAGTGGGTTTATAACTGCATGATCTGACGTTGCACAAATGGGTTCACGCATAAAGCAAAAGCTGTTCTGTAACTTAGCTCATATACTTCACGGGCACGCAGAATTGTGTTTTATATTCAGGTCTGCAAGTTACTAAGCACCCTCTGGCAATGCCAGTGAGCACAAATACCACTGGAGAGCAGTAAGCAATTCACCGAAGAAGTCAACATTTTTAGGGTTATGCTGCTGGAATCAGATCAGGTAAAAACATGCCCATTTTTCTAACCTTTTATATTTTTAATTGTAGCAAATGTCCTCAGCAGCAGAACCTTTTCTTTTTTCTGAACAGTATGAATAAACGTGAACCAGGATAATGGAAATCAACAACCTGCTTTGCTCAGTTGAAGAACAACTCTCAGACCGAACGTGAGGGGCTGAATACGAAATCAGTTCCATGCAATTTCTGAACTGGTGCAGTCTGAAGACATGCCAAGCACCCTTTTTTGATCCATATGAAAGGATCTGACATTTCAGGACAGACTTCATCTGCACTGAGGATCTCACTCCTCAAAACAGCTGGACCCGTGCAAGCTGCATACGCAGAGAACCACTGTACTTCAGGGCACAGTGGCAGAACAAATCCTAGCTTCTCTGGAGCAGCGTGTGGCTGGCCGGGGGCTCAGAGCAGCCCGACTCAAAACCCCAGCGTAGTGCCTCCTCGTGAGACCGCCCCGCTGTGACAGCGGGTGCTTGCAAACTGGGTTCAGCCTCATCCACGCTGAACATCTGTACAGGAAAGGTCATTTCACAGCTACCTGCAATTGCACTCGGGCAGTCTCTGAATATTTTATCTTTATTAATAACGTTCCCTAGGAATTCATCTTGCAAACGTTGTCTCTGGTTGGAGAGTGAAGAGCAGCTTTGAAGAGGGAAAATAAAGGCTCGCTGGAAATCCTTTAAAAGGTACTGTGACAACACGGCGCAAAACATTTTCCTCTGTGAACAAGCAGCAACGTACAAATTCTGAAATCTGTTCTGCATCAAACCAACCACGTCCAAAGTGCAGTGAAAGCCGCTGCCCGTTTACATCGCTGAATACAACGCTGTGGAGCTGGCGAGTGTTAGTAACATTCTTCACTGTGCAACAGTACATCAGTACATTAACACACCCCAATCTCTTATACCTCTCAACTCTCACTGTTTTAAGGAAAAAGGAAAGAAAATATTTCATTACATGGTTGGTATACTGGCACATGTATGCAAATAAAATCCTAAGTATGTAAGCAGAACAGCAAGAGACATGGGTCTTGCTGTTTTGTTCACACACGAGAATGGCAGAATATAAGTCAATGGCAGCAGCATTATTCACTGCACACATTTTTCATACAAAGGTTTAATTTCAATGCACTGTTTCCTCCTCCCCATTCCTGAATTTCCATCTCTGGGAGGATGTAAGAGAAGGCACGTCTCTGGGCTAACACTGTCTCCGTGGAGAGTTGAGAGGTACGGTACTGTTAGAGCACACATGGGGAATGCACTCAGCAAAATCAAACAAAACCAAAACGACAAGAAGACAATCCCCGCTCTTCAACAAAACCAAGCGAACCCGTGCTGCTGTCACACACATGCTGGGCACAGAAAGCAAGATGTGACAAACAGAAGCCATGGCAGTGAGCTTGCATCTCACTAACCTCTCTCACTGGCTTTCCAGGGGCATTTCTTCCTTTAGGAACAGAGAGAGGAAGTGGAAGAAATATCAGAAAAAAAAAACCAAAACACAACAACACACGCGAATATACTTTTTACACTGTAAGAGACACTTCAGTTTTGATTTAGGAATTTAATATTAAATAACTGCATTTCTGCTTTAAACAAAGACTGCAAGTACATTGAAATCCACTGACGATTCTGGGCTGATTTATTCAAGGAGAGTTCTGTAATCTGCTGTTTGGTTTTAACTTAGCAAAAACACTTGAGAAAACCACTAAAACTGACATACAACCCCTTCAGTTGAGGATAAGGATGACAGAGAAAATCTAAATTCACATTCTGGGCATGCAAATTTCATCAATTTGAGTACTTCTGCTAATTAGTATTGGTGGTAAAATCATGCTTCCCAACTTCAAAATTAATTTATCCAGACACATTACATTTTATTACTGCCTACATATATATCTGCATATACATTCATATATACACATGTTCACACACTTATTTTACCTCTCAAGCTATTAGGCTGCAGTATCACTATTCTCATGTTCAACATAAATGTACTACAGATGATATTTCTAGCAAGTTGATTTGCATGCATTGTAAAAATGGGGGGAGCAGAGGCACAAAGAAGGGAAAAAAATCAAGTAAAGGGTAAAAAAAGGGAGAGTTTCTCAACAATTTTAAGCTGCAAGAACAAAACGGAGCAGGCAATAATGACTTTAGCTGAAAAGATGCCTCTTAGGAAGTTGTACAGAAGCCATTCTTTGATCAAACAGATTCTTCTCAATCACTTAGTGTAGTGCACTTGTTTTAAAAAAGAAAGCCAGGTGAAAATTGACAGCAGGAACAGCCCCCCCCCCCCCCCCCCCCCCCCCCCCCCCCCCCCCCCCCCCCGTATGTCAATACAAGTGACAATAAAGCACTCGCTGCCTCCACAAGCAGTGCTCCACTGCCACTGGTGCATTACTGGGAGCACTGGTACCACCAGACCAGTGAGTCTTAGGCAAGAGAATCTGTGAGGTAGATGCTGTTCAAGAAAGAGGATGATCTTTGTCCCAGAGCTGCTGTAAAAAATGTAATTGTAAACAATGTACGAGACAACCGGGAGAGAGAAAGCTGTGTGAGAGAGAACACACCAGTCAGCATAACAGTGACCTAATTGCTGTTGAGTTTTTTTTGTAGGTGTTGTGGCCTGCATAGAGGGCAGGGATAGAAGATGATAAATAACTTTGCAGGTATTTTACAAGGAGGAGAACAAGTGTCAGCAACAGAGAAAAGCTGAACAAAGAAAGTAATGGGGAGGAGGAGAGGACAGAGACAGTGAGTGGCATCACTGACCAGTCACAGGTTGGAGCCACTATTCAAACACAAAATTAAAGTGATAGAAAAGGCTGGCATAACCTGTGAAGGGCCTTCACAGTGAAGGTTATCATTTATAGAACAGAAAAGGTTTTATTCCCTTCCTTCCCTTCTCTCTCTTCCTTATAACATACTTACTATCAGAAATGATAATAAAAACAGCAGTAATATTAGATTCTAGGTCATGTTCTGAATGTGGGATTTTATTCTGGATTTAAGAGGAGCCCTGACTCAGATTAAATCTGTACTGCACACAGACGGTGCCGCACAGAGGTACTAGGGCAAGCTTGACTGCTGGCAGAGGTGTAGCTTCAGTTTTGAGGACTTACCATAGTTTTATCCATCCTGTTTCTTCACAGGCTGTTACCTCCCTGTGGAATTTCAGGCTATTCTGACTAGACAACTTTATTAATGAAAGGTCTGTTCCTTTCCACCTAGGTCCTCGCTATGGGACTTCTGTGGCTAAAACCCACCAAAGACCCAGCTGCAGTCCACTCAGCCTGCCTTGCAGGCCTGCCTAACTCAGCAAGACGACAACTGAGTCCCTACACACCCTGCAACCTACTCGGGTGTCTGTATCGGGAGCCACAAATGCTCAAAAATGCCTCCTAGGAGGGAAGAAGAGAACCCCTCACTGACAGAAATCGTGTAACAGAAAAGCCTTGACAATGAAGATATAAAACCCTTTGCACACTTTGATCTTATTCTTAGGAAGAGCTCCAAGGTTTAGATCAGTCAGTGGTCTTCCTGAGACCTCCAGAAACTGCAGCACGGGTGTGAGAAAGTCCTGGAGCATGAGGGAGGCTTGGGTAAGAGGAGAGGAAGAACTGCCTACATCAAAATGCTAGATCCTTTTGGAGCTTTTAAGAGATGCCTACCCTGTCTGCACGAGCATCTAAATTTGTGGCTACTCAGTGCCTAGTTTAAATATCTATGTGAGAAGAAAAGACTGGATTCCACCTGAAAATGAATGGACTTAAAGGTAACTGGGAGAGCTCTGCTCCACACTAAACTGCTGGTGAGCGATCATCCTAGAATTTCTTGAATGCAACAAAGAGTAATGCTACTACAGTAACAGCTAATTTCTTTTGGAAGAAGATTAAAAAGGATTTAATGGATTTTACTTTATTTTCTTCTTTGTATACAAATGTATACAGTTCTGAAAATTTGTATTCTTTGAGACATCACAATACTGACACAATGCACGGGTGCCTGATATGTATTGCTCCTGCCCAATTCAAGATTTCCTCCCCTCCCAAAATAAAGGAGTCATTTTTTTTTCTCCTTTTTTGGAAATCTGCATGACATTGCATCACCCACAAAGTTATACAGAGAACTACCAAATCAAACCTGAAAGCACAGGCACTAATGACAACTTCATGCACCTATGCAGTTTCACATCAAAGCACAGAGCACTACTGCACTGCTCCTCTCAGACACAATGCAGGAGAAGGGCAGGCTGCAGAGGGGAGAGACCTGCAAACAGCATTTTAAAAAAAAAAAAAGTTGATTGAAGTTTTGTGTCATTCATTAATGTATTCTCAGTTTACATCAGGACTGAGTATTAAAAATCAGATAAGGTCGAGCCCTCCCCATCGCTACTGCAGAACTCTGCAGAGCAGCTCAGCCACTACAGTACAGCACTCTGCCACAGGCAGATAATCCTGAGTGATCAGGAAGCTACAGAATCACAGAGGGATAAGGAATCTCAGCCACCTGGGCTAACTGCTGTGGTATATATACCATATCTACACCATAGCACAGAGGAAGGGGATACACTCCAGAAGAGGCCAGGCTAGCTCAACTAGGAGAGTATTTCCAGAAGTCTGTGCAGTGTAATTACTCCAGTGTATTCTTCTTGTGATTCAGTAAATCAGGAAAGAAAAACCTGAGTCATGAGACGTTTTGCTGCCAGAATAAAAGAAACTCCATTATTTGCAGTGATCAAAGTTACTAGTCCCACTTACGTTAGTCCCGTTCACAACAGAGTGACAGAGCCTGGCTGATGCAAGACTGAGAGAAGAGAATGTGTCTGGCATGCTTTGATGTGAATGAAATAAAAATAAAACAAAACTTCCTTAGTGCCATTTACTTTTTGTTGTGAGATCCTGTAATTTCACTGCACGAGACAACATCTGTATTAAGCAGCACCAAGCTAAATAATTACGGTGAGTGCTGATCCCTCTCCAAAGGTTTCCATGTGATGTCAGGGACATTTAGCTAGACATAGACCATCACGGTCGCATTTCTAACCACCTCACTGCTCCCACTTCCACAAGCAAGGGCTCTGCACTGAAATCATGGGGAGCTCTCTCACTGAGTTCAGTAACTCGAGAATTTCTGTCCCTAAATTCACCTCTGGGTTTCATTCATAAAAAGCATTTGCCACAAAACTGTAACCACAAAACAGTCTGGTTCACCATAAGATCCAACTGAAACTATACAACTTGTTTATCCTCAATGCTGCAGAAGAGATGAATTTGGGTTTAAAAATACTGTCCTGCCAATCTTACTTTCTAACTGTGAACTAATTCCCTGGAGATTTAGTAGCTTGGGCACAAATACAGTGTGAAAATGTTTTCCTCTGTGGCCCATTATCTACCAGGGTCAAATAAACCACTGAGGTGGTATTTAATAGTAGATTTCCACTAAATGTCAGACCTCTGGCTTTGACATCTGTTTTGAGTTAGCACAGCAGCTGTTTGAAGCAGCTGCAGTAGTTGTGAATTTGCTGGGAGCAGCAAAGTAAAGGAGGAATGGATGGGAAACCTCACAGATTTAAAGGAAAGAAAAACTCCTTAAGGACAGCAATCATCAGGTATTCAGCAGAATTTCCCTCTATGGAAATCAAACAGCTTTCAGCACCAACAGTCAGCTGTGCAAGGAGCACGGAGGTCCTGCGCTACTTAGGAAATGCTAAGAACTGTCAAGAGGTTAAACTGAAGAAAAAAAAAAGCAACAATAAAAGGCGTATAGGAACACAAGACATTTCATCTGAGATCTGTTTACAAAGAGCTGTGATACGATTTGTTTAAGGCATGCTTCTTTAAAATGCATTCAAAATGAATGCTATGAAGTCTTGATGCCTCTTTTAAAACATCTCTGAGTATCAAAAGCTTGGAAAATATCATAATCAAAACAAATCTATCTCCAGGTGAGTGAAAATTAATTACTACTAAATTTTATTGCTTTGTTTCAGAAGTCCAAAATAAAAGCTTTATTTGTTTTAGAAAACTACTTTGCAACATGATCAAAGCTTAATCTTCAAATGGCTTTGATGATATTTAGACTAAACATTGATTTTAATTTCTATCCTGTGATGTTCAACTACATTTCGGTTCACCCAAGCACAGAAATTTTCTCCTTTTCTGTATTCATTGTTTATTCAGCTCTTTGAACTTTTCTCATAAACCAAAGCCTTCAGCATCCAGTTCGCTCTTGTCATCTTGTTCTGCATTCCTCCAATTTGTTGTTATCCTCATGGCACTGATACCCAGAATTATATTCCTTATTCAAAAGCAGTATCACTCCCTACACTGTGACATGCTGGAGTTGGACATTCAGCTTAAAATTTAACATGCTTATTTTTACAGGCCACGAAGCAAAACAATGTTTAATGTACTGCTGATAACTTCCCAGGTCTTTAAATACATCCCCAGATTTCTTCAACTGATTCCAATTTCAAGCTATATAGATGGATGTCCTTCCCTTCCTGGGTTTCATTTTGTTATTCTCTTTTCATTTTCAGTCTAGGTAGGTTTTGACGTGTGCACAATGTCCTCTGTAGCTCTTCAGAGCATAGTCTATGAATATCACAGCTGACTGCCCTTTCTACATTAGTATAGAAATAAAAAAAATTATTTCTAATACTAGTCAATATTGGACTTTCAACCTATCTTCCTGATAGTTTTAATTCCTAAAGACAGTATGCGTTATAGGTGGTAGCAACTAATCCATGTAGCCTGAATTCATCTTTCAAGTAATATTTTTTGAGTTACTCTAACAGAACACACTTATGAATGCCAATCTGGGATGGCGGTGTTTCTTGCATCAGACGGTTTTTTAATTCTACTTAAAAAGAAGAATTAATTTAAGAGAATTTAATCTTTATACATTTGTGCTTATTGTTCATTTGGGTTTATTGTTCTTTTTCCTGAATATCTGTAAGTGGCTTGACATTCAATGCAACCTGTAATACAAAGAAATAAAATGCTACTTCCACCACTTCTGAATCCTTATATTATGCTCTCTTTTCAGTCTGCCTTGCCACTGCTTTAACTCTTTTGCAATTACACTTCAATGCTTTATTACAGATTGGAAACCCAAGATAAAGATGTGTTTCCAGTGTTTTCTTGGGACCAATCAGCCTTGCTTCCTTTTCTCCTGTCTGCAGTCTTGTAAATCCCAAGAAGGATCCCTGATACCTGTGGAATCTGACTGCATACGGATGGCATCTTCTCATAATGATGGCCTAAATGAGGCTGTGGCAAATCATCTGTGGATGTAAGCTTTGTTTATGCAATATCACGATATTCAACTGAGAACATCACTTATTAAAATGAGAGTAGAAGAAAATTTCATTATTGAAGTTTCCACAAGGTCTCAGCAAAACTGACAATGTCAGCAGCCTTCTACAACAACCAGTGACTGGAAAGCCATTTGCACTGGTTGTATAACAAACTACTTTTTTTTCCATAGATGGTTTGACCTTTCCTGTTCTTCAATCAAAAAGAGTTATATAAACCTAGCATTCATGCAAATGAATCCAAAACTATAATGAAGAACTAAGAAACCCAATTAAATGTGGCACTAATCTCTTCATCCCAAACTGTAAGGTTCAAGTCACAAGAAGTGAACAGCTTTTTCTCCCATATGGACCAATCTTACTGTGTAGTAGCCAAAGAGAGGGGAAGAGGCAGATTCTTGCAAAGCCCAGAAGTGGTTTGGTCAGGCCATGGGGAAGAGTCCTGTAGGAAGCCTGACTTTGCCAGACTCTTTCTGCTAGAAAATGGTTTTGTCCTCTACAGCTGCTAGTCAGGCAGGAAAGCAGGAACAAACAGCAGCTGTGTTTTAGAAAACTTGATATGAGTGATATATGATTTCACGGACAGGAGGGCTTGCAGAATCCAGAGGCCAAGTACTGTGGAGGAGTCTCTCTGCTGTAGAGTCCAAGGACAGAAAAATAAAGGTATCATATTTATAAGCAGTGGGAAAACAGAGCTCTCCGAATCAGCACTATCTGTGGCAATAAATTGTTAGCTGAACATACTAACTCTAATTTGTTTTCATTTGTCTCAGCAGGGTATTGTCCCACCAAATACTTTACCACTTTCACTTCATCATTTCTTGGTACCGAATGTATTTCTTGCAATCTCTTTGAAGGATATTTATGATCACATAATCCACTTTTAACTCAGTTACCGAATGAAGAAAAAAAAATCAGGAAATGTATTATTTCTCCATATTGAAATTACCACATTTTGCATCACCAGAATGCAAATATGAAATTATAGCTTAAATTTCTGAACTAAAATATTAACTAATGTTACACATTTCAAATCTTTTTTTTTTTTGACTAGACTGTACATTCTGTTAGTTTTATTATTGAAGCTTTCTATTTTTCACTAAGGAAATAAAGAACCTTTTCTACTCTCAGACAGCAGGGAGTAGTATCTAAGAGACTGATCTCTACCTATTCATACACAGGAAATGAACCGCTGTATTTTAAATAACTCATTAACTGTTGTTTTGAAAATTGCTCCTATTTTACTTAAGACTAAGCTTGTTTTTAAGAAGAAACACTGTTTGTCAGTGTCATCATCTATGATAACAAATTAGATACCCCAGTGAAGTGTGAGCATTTTAACATATGGTTGTCTGCAGCTAGACACATAAAATTATGCAAGGTCTCATAAATAGAATGTATTTACAAAAATGATGGTCACTAATAAGAAAGCACTGGCTGCTGGAACCTCGCGTACAGAGCAACTTTATGAATATGCCCATTCTTGTCTACATACCAATATTTCAAAGATTTTTCATCTGTTGTGTCTGAGAGTTAATACAATAGGTAAAATGAGGGCTGGACATATGACAGCCTCTCATATAACATTGAGGAGGAGATCAGTGTAGTAAATGATACATTGTATTAGATTGTCTTAAACAGTAGTTTTCTATACTACTCCATCTTTCAATCTGTAGCATGAGTTATTATACAGTTTATACTGCCTTCTCCTTTTCCACTGCTCATAGATGATGCATGGTGAGAGCTGAGCTCGCTTTGAAATCAAAGGATGGAGAAAATTTGACTTCACTGAAAGTCTAGCATGATGGTTAAGGCACGAAGCTGTGACAGAACTTCTGAGGGACGTGTGCTAACTGTGCAAGAGGCCCTGAAGGCTGTCTATGCCCCTGCTGAAACCCACCCGATAGGGTATCTATCAATAGACATGGGGTCTTTCTTCTGCCAACAGGTTTATGTCTGAGCCTTCTTTCACTGAGTCAGGTAACATCTCAAACATCCTCCCTCCTGTTAGGAATCTATGTCATTTTTCTTGGCAGCGGGGTATTTTCTCTGGGCTCTGAAAAGACCATTCCTCAATGAAAAAAGGCTGAAAAAAATAAAATTCCAATAATACAAATGCCTCTCTTTAGAAAACAACATGAATGACCAAAATGGAAATACTGGAAGAAATGCTGGGGCTGTATATATACAGCCTATGCTGCCCAATCAAGCAGTCCAGTTGCTTTTCCTCTATCACTCAGAACCTATGTACCACAAGGTCAAGAATTTTGACTCAGAACTTCAGTATTATTTAGAACCACATTCTTCTTGGAAAAAGGCAAGAAGAAAAAATATGGTAGGATGTATTAAAAATAAATCAGCAAGGACAGACTGAAGGAGAGAAGCTGTGAGAAGAACACAGCAAAAGTGGAAAGAAGAAAATGCTAAGGAAAAAAGAGTCCAAGAGGATGTTGTTTCATCCACTTATCTAGCAACTGCTACTTGTGGAGGAAACTTGAGGTATAGAAGGGGCAGGTGGGCAGGTTGCTTCTCCACTCTAAACTGGACAGGTTTATCTACAGCAATTGGTAAAATAAAAACAAAGAACAGCAAAATAAAACCTGAAACCAAACTCAAACACCTGAAAAGATAAAGGAATGGAAAGCACTTTTAATTTCTGCTCTGCCCACAACATCCACGACTCATTTACAAGTGCAATGCTCTCCTCCACTGGCACATGCTCCTGGGTGGCTGGGCTTACCTCTGGAACTGGGGAAGGAGTTGTTAAGCTGCTCCATCACTTCCTCCAAACCTGTGCTTGTGTCCTGGGGAGGGCTGAGCAGGTCATCCTCACCTGGAAAGCAAGTGTAAACCACTGTATTTAAGCCACTATGAAGCCATTTGGTAACACCTTACTATTGCATATGTCCTTCACAAAGCTAAGGCTGGTCACTTAAACACATTTTCTACTTAGTGTACAATGAAAAACGTCAAGGTGAATTTTGTTGACTCTTTATGCCTCTTATGCTTCTCTCTCTTTTTCTTTTTTAAGTGTTAGGATTTAAGTAAAATTAAACAATGAATTTTAAACAATTAACCCTAATTTTAACTTGTAGCAAGGGATTTAAGAAATAACCTGCTGTGGTAAAAGAAGTGGGGCAAAATGTCTGCCAGGAACATTTCGTTCTATAAATGATGCTCCTTGTTTCAGCTTCTCTTATTCTATTAATGGTAAAAGCAATTGCTGTTGTGAGTGCTGCTACTGAGGAGCTCTCTAATAGCACTGGATTCATGTTAGCGCTGCTTTGCCTAGCTGCATAAATCAGTAGAAACCTAGATTCTCATCTGCATCAGTATTAATATTTCTGACAGTTTAATTGCATCAGATTGGCGCTCCAAGAACATTCAATTGTACCATAAAAGGGTTTAGCAGCAGTTTAATAAAGCGAAATACATTTCTCCCACTGAATAATTTCTATAACCTGATTATAGGGCAGTAGCTTAATGGGAAATTCAATATATTTTATTTTTACTGGGGTTATTTTGGTCGTGGTTTCCGATAACCAAAATCCATCTGTTGATTTTACTGTAGACCCTAGCCTTTAGTAGAAATAAAGCATCTGAAAAGAGAATACACCTAAAGGATGCTTAGAATGAGATTCTCCTTTTACCAGATTTCTTTTATCCCTATTAATACAGAAAATGAATTTTGCCTGTTGTAATAACCACAGAGAGATATATCCTTATTTTGAAAATGACTTAATGACCCTTTATTCTAGTCTTGCCCTGCTCAACTTCAGTAATAAAGTACCTAGAAGCTAACTTGCTAACTACCTAATAAGCTACCTCGCTGTTAGCTTTAAGATTCTTTAAACTTTGCCACTGCTGCATGCTAGTGGGAAGTCTACTAAAAGAGATGCTAAAGGAACAATTCAGGGCTGCACAGATTCCATATTACTCAGTGTAGTGTTGGCCTCACCTTAGGACCAGGAGTTTCAAAAGACTTATTTACTGGCCAAGAATTATTTTTCACACCCCAGTAAACAAATTGGGTTAAAATATCTGTAAGAAGCTCTTAATTCACATACACAGCTTCTTTTAATGGTCTAAAAAATGGCTGCTGAGACTGCTGCAGTTTGTTCAGCTTTCCGCTGGTGCTGGGTTCACGGACCAGAACAACCCAAGTCACATCATAAGCTATTTCTGCATCAAGCGTTGCACCAACAGAGGTGCTTTAGCAAAATAAGTGTCCTTCCAGCCTCTGCTGGATGCCAAGGTGAAAACTTAGAGCAAGGTCTTACCACTTCTACCCAGGCTGAGTACCTTATCAGCAAGCCTGCAGAAAACAGGCGTTTTAATGTTTTTCAAGTTTTTCTTCAAAAGAAGGGGGCACTAGTTCTCCTGTCCTGGCCAAAAAGAACTACCAAGAACTACCGTGGCAAACTGACAACAGGTACTGACTTCCAAACATCCTGGTAAGTGTTGATACACCTTGAAATGTGTTTACCCTGAAGACTGCTCTATCTTTATTTAAAATACACTGTTTTTATTCTTTCTCACTTGGATGATTTTTTGGAGCATTTCCTTGTAAATAACATAATAAAATAAGACATCAGCCAAGCAATCTTCAGATGTCAATTACCACTTTACCCAAACCAGTCTTCCCAATTTCTTTCTATAAGGGGCTTGGAAAGCTGGATGGATGGCAAATGTTCTGGTGGCACCTGAATAAATTAAAGTTCAGCAACAACCTCTGGGCTCACAAGCCTCAGAGAAACCTCACTACCACTACAGTACTGGAGGCAAAAGTCAATGATTAGGGCCTTCCCATTAGGACTCTATGAGAAGAGAAGCAGAACCTTTCAACTTGCCTAGGTGTCTCTGGTTATCAAAGGATAAGCTCTTCTATTTGCAAGTAAGGCTCTGAGTGGGCTGCTGCTTTTACCAACAGGTTGGACACCACCAGTGGTGGAAAGCTTTTTACAGCAATCTCTCCTTGAGAAAGCAGAAAGACAGGAAGAAAAAAAAAAAAAAAAAAAAAGGTCTCCTGTCAAAGAGAAAAACATATGAAAGCTGCCACTACATTATCTCATTGCCTGAGAGACCTATAGATGCTCAGCATTTTCTTGAAAATTATTACTCCCTCCCTACCGGGAGCACGATTCTTGTATGAAACCACTGTATGTATGTATGAAAGCACAATTTATGACACCATTCTGGTTCCATTCACAATTCTAGAATATTTTAAATTGTGCTTTAAAAACCTCTCAGACTAACAAAAAATGCTTTCTGGTGTGAAAGGTGACAATAAACTGTATTAGCTGCAGTTGGTAATTCTTTTTATAAACTCTGTTCCATACTGCTGACCCTGTTGCATTGCTGGCTCTCAACATGATCATAGTGATAACGATTCAGCATCTCACCATCCTTCCACATAGTCTCGATTCAACAAACAAAAAAACCCAATTCATGTCTAAAGATTTGTTTCAAATTAGGAAGTTTTAGCAGATTATATGATTATATGCATGTTAATTTATTCCGGTCTCACAATGTAAATTAGAATAATTTTAGATTAAGTCAAATGAAAGGAAGTACATTATTGTATTCCTGGCCTTCTAAAGGCAAAAGAATCTGTAAGGAGTTTTAATACGATGGTAGGGAATCAGTCTTCCCTTTTTTCTTGAGCACTTCAATAAGCATACTTTGTGTGATGGAATTCATGATGTTTCTTCAAAAAGTCAACGCAAATTATTCCACAGTAAAATATTTACTCACTAGTAATGCAATTACATGATTCAAATCAAATTCCCGTTACCCGTGACTGTACTCTCATCCTCAATATTTAATTTCCTACAATTTCTTTTTTTTTTTTTTTGGTGGAACCTATGGAATCCATCTTGTTTGATACCAGCACAAGTTGACATTTCCACCCACACTCAGGAGGGAAGACAGACCTCCTTAACAAGTTGCATCTCCCACAGGTCCTCATACCAAGAAGAACATCCCTTCCCATTCTTCTTCTCACTGGGATAGATTCTTTCACAAAACACAGTGAAAAGCTCCCACTTAAGCCTTCTACTTTTCCCAAAAGCCTCTCACTGATGCACGCTAAATACATTCTTGTGTATGAAGTTGAATGTTATTTTCAGATTTCAAATATTATCTTGTTCAAGTAATTTAAGTACATTTGCTTAAAGATGCTGCAATGGATGACTGCTTTTTCACTAACATAAAACGCTTACCACTTGCTAATAAATATTATAAAGCAGACAGGAAATCAGGAAAATGCTGCAGAACAGTTACTAAAAGCATTGAAATAATAATTCCAACCTCAATCTACAGCATATTATTACTCAACCTTACTCCACACCTCATATGACGTTTATTAGCACATCTGATGTGATATTTACAAAAGACACTAAATGAGTACTGCTGAAGAGTGACAGCTCTATCCTACTGCTTGAGCAACAACATATTAAAAATAAGATCACATCAGTTAACATGGGGATGATTAATCGTACATTTGATCTCTTAGCCATAATTAATACTATGTATGTTTAAATCAGCCATGTCATGCTTCATAGTTGAAAGTCAATCTGAATGAAACCGTTAGATAGTTTTTTTGTTATGTTTGTTTTCAGAATTCAAGCCCTAGCTCGGTTTTGCATTCCATGTCAAAATATCCATGCTACAGTGTGCATCATGATCAAAACCAAAAGCCTGAACAATAATGAGAATATGAAGAGCCAGGTGACATTGAAGACTATCGCAAATGTCTACTTCATTCTCACTTGAACTAAACAAGGCAGCAGAGTAGTTTCTGCCTTTAAGGATTTTTTTTTTTTTGAAAATGGAACATGTATTTTTTATGACAATCTGAACTTAGTGATCTTACCCATGGTTTCTGAAGTCTGGCTGCCAACTACACGAAGAAGCATTGGCTGACTGCTGTCTGACCTCTGCAAAGAGGTAGAAGGAGACGATAGCGTTGTACCATTTACCTTGGCATCTGCCTGTGGCTAAAAATTGAGGAAAAAAGAAGAGATTGTTATTAACAGTTCAGTAGAGTTGCACAAGTCCTTGCATCTCTGTATATATTTTATTAATTCAATAAATACACACAATTTTCTTTTTTTTTTTCAAGTAAATACATCCATGCAAACAAATGATTTAAATTCTGAATAAAACAGTAATACTGAAGTGTGATTTTACCACTTGCCACTTGCAGTCTACAGAACAATTTAATATATTTTGCTGACCAGTCTCTACAGATATGATTTTGTGGTATGTTATTGTTATTGATAACATTTCACATCCTGTTTGGAAAATCGCTCTACAGAAATCTCAAAAAGAAAGGCCTGAGGACTCGCCTGCTCCAGTAGCTGCCTCAGCCTGTGCAGCTGTGACTCCAGCTGTTTGTTGTGATCCTCCAGAATCTGCATCCTGGCCTCCAGGCGGCCCTTGTGCTGGCGAAGCAGCTTGGCTTCTGCAATGAGCTCAGCATCGCGGGGACTTTGCGGAGAAACTGGCATCATCTCAGGTGGGGACGGCAGTGGAGACAATCCTTTGTGATCATGCTGTTGCTTCAAACGGTCGTACTCTGCCTGCAAGTTTCTGTTGAGGAGTAACAAGGAGGCAAAGCTTTTTCAAGCAGAACAGGTTTATTTGGGCTGTCCTCTGCTAGGGGCAGTCAGAGTGGACCTCCTCTCCTGTGATGTGACACCTGCAGCCACTGGAGGGGTAGAGGCTCTGTGATAACACCTGCCTTTGGTTCTGCTAAATCCAAATCCATGTAGGATTACAGCTCATAGATTTGCACAAAGCGGATATAATGCAGAACAGTGATACAAGCATTACCCAAAGGCTGTCTGCATCACGAGAGTTCACAGTTAATTCCCTTCCAGGGCACATAAAACAGAAGGCTGGCTGGGCTCCAGGCACCATCCTGAAGCACAAGTACAACGTGTCCTGGGTTCAGTCCTCAGCTTCCTGCATTTTATGGTTGCTAGCAGAAGTCAGACTGCCTCTTCACTTCCAAGCATGAATACACTCTTGTAGTAATTAGTGCTAAAAGAGCGATCAAAGCACTTCACAAACACTAATCAAAGCTTACACCACCTGGCCAACCTATTTCACAGATGAGAAAATTAAGACAGAAAGAAGGCCACAGAAAAATTCAGAAAAAAAACACAGAATTCAAGAGTTCATTTGCAACTCTGCTGTCATTAATTAGGTCACATCATTCTCCTTTCTTTATATGTGCAATTGCATTTACAGTCTAGCTCTAAAATTAAATTGCAGTGCATATCACTAATTTGGGGGGCTATAAGTTTTACCTGCTTTCAGACAGCACCGCCTACGGTGCTACAGTCTACTGTGACTTTACGGCGCTGTTAAGCTTGTTCTATTTCATAAAACTCCAGTTTTACTCCAGTAAAACTCTCCATAGATTAGTATGATCTATAATGGTCCATATGAAAAAAATCTACCAAGAAGTAAGAGCACAGAAGGTAAGAAACTGAAACCTTGTTGGGGTTAACACAGTCCAACAATGTAAAATTAGTAATTGGCAGCAGAAACTTTGTACACAAGGGAGGCCTAATAACCTGCACTGGGATTTTGGTGCTCTGATGTTCCTTTACTGCTTCCCAGAGGGGGGGAAAATGGCTCCATAGACAGTAGCCTGCTAACTGCTTACTCATCACAAGCAGCGACCCAGATTTTATTTTTTTCCAACTTGCTCCTATTTGAGCTTGTGAAAACACGCACTTTTTCCAGTTTTGCCTGCAAACCACAATACGCTCTGACAGTTTGGTCTGGAGGCTTAATAGCACCTCAGAAATCTCCCCAAAAACACCATTAAGCTCTGAAACATTTCTAAAGGTGTGTTTCTGTGACCAGAACAAGAACTAAAGCGGTATGCATCATTTCACATGGATAAGGAAATGATGCCAAGCATTAAGGACAGACCATTGACTGTTCTTCAAACACTGCACTCCTGCCCCGTGGCAACTGAATGATGGATGCATCTTAACCTGGGACAACAGTAGCAACCCCACAGGGGGTTACATGGCATGATCCCTCCTCTGCAGGAGTTTAAGAAGGTTAAAAATATATCTATATCTATATCTATATATGTTAATCCTTCTTAACTTCTGATTGTCCCATAATTCAAAATTTCTTTCTCTAAAATCCACACAAGGAGTGGACAGAGACTTAGAAAAGTGTTCAAGCTGTCAGACACTATCTATGTTCTTTCTTTTCATCATTCTGTGAACAGCTAAAAATGCAATCCCATGAAGGGGGATGACAATTTCTCTAAGAAAAAAAAAAAATCCCACATAACTGACAAATGAGAAAAGTGCGTGGAAGACAAACCAAGAAGGTGCTATAAAAATCAGTTATTTTCTTCCAAGTCAGACATTTTTTTTTAAAGGAAGATTTTTGCTTTAAGTAAATATAGAGTTTAAAGTTCATGAAAATTATTTGGATGAAAGAAGGGTTATGCTGGGTGTTGCCTTCCATATGACTTAATGTCTTCTCATACTGTTAACTGAATGAACTGGTGAATAATTAATAAAAATACTAAAGGGAATAGAAATGAGAATGACAGCAATATCACAGACTCTTACTACACACTAAAGTTTATACAGGATTGATCACTGAGCTTTTTTTTTCACCAAGTCTGTAGATTGTGGCTATCGCTGCCCTGTAAGGAATTTCCCAGATGCATAATGCAGGCAATACTCTACTAACAGGAGACTTAAAAGTTTGAAGGTTTCGAAGTGCTGTAAAGCAGAAGATGAAGTACCAGCCTAAGGGAAACTAAATAAATGCCCCTGCTGATACTTACAACATAATCAGGTACTTTGTTACAAAGAAATCTACAATTTTCCCCTCGAATTTCAAGATAGAGAAGCTCTTCCAGTAAATATATTATGGAAAATCAAACGAGGACCAGGGAATAATTCAGATAAAAATGCCTTCATGACTGATTCAAACTAGTTAAAAACTCTTTCTGAATTACTACAGAAAAAGAATGTTGTAAAAGGATACCGCACATTATCCAAGCAGAGGCGTCTGAATTTATGAGTTCTACAACACGATGCAGTAATTCTGTTAGAAGAAGGAATGACATTTTGAAGAAAGCCCAAGAGTTTGTCCTGAGCATCTGTGTCACTGAGTTTGTAGCTGTACCTTTTCATTCCAGTTACAGAGTCCTTAGTCCAGAGAATTAGGACTCATTATATTGACTGCTTTCAGAGCCGTAAGAGCGATGCAGGGTGCAGATGATCAGTAGCATCCGTAATAACTGAGATCTAACATACAGGGAATTGTATTTACATAGGGGAAAAACGGTTGAAAGTCAGGAGAAAGAAATCATTTGAAAGCTGCTGTAAGACCATCCTAGAGGAGAAAACGATCTGTTTTTATTCCCACCTCTGGAACAGTTTTAAGCTGTGTGGTGAAACAGGAATGCTGCTGCAAGCCAGGCGTCCAAGGAACTGTCCACAGCCCTCAGAATATAGCATCTGTGTCTCGAGGAAAGGCGCTGTCTTACATTTTCAGCATTAAATGGGAAGTTAGAGAAAGGGGAAGCGAAAGCATAATCTCTCTAAATGAGTGTGACTGAAGCAAGGATCGGCAATATTCAGAAGCCCAGCCTCGCTGGGTGACTGGGTAGCTTTCACAACTGGATGTCACAAACAAACAAAGCTGATGCATCCTCTGATCACCGGGAAAATATATTCTACCTCAGTAAAAGAAATATTCAAAGAAAAAAAACATGTATTTCATTAACCATGCTTCCACCTCTTTTAAGCATTCAGGAAGAAAAATAACAGAGGAAGCATGCAATGTAACCCTGATTTATGCAACTGTGAAGATCTGGGTAGTAAAGAGCTCATGAGTTATTAATCACATCTATCACTGGCAAGATTAATTGCCTGGTGAGGGAAATCCTAGTGGACCAGATTTGCTGAATGTTCCTCTCAGAGGCAATTGCAAATTTTTGAATTCGGGTTATTTTTCATCTACCTACAGAAAACCAGTGGTTTGAGGAAATGGACAAAGCTGGTAACTGAACCATGTACTACCTCTATGCCTCATTAGAGTACCACTATTTGCTTATGATGCTTCACACTTAGAAGATTTACTTCCACTTCTTTAGTGCCAAAATAAATACAAAAAGGAGTCAGAGCATATTTAGAAATACATCACTTTCTAGCTATTGGCAACAATACAGAAGAAACTTAGTTGAGGCCAGTTATCATTCTTCAGGTTTGAAGCAAGACTCTTGCTGCATGAAAACAGCGTAGCTTTGAGATTTGGGATGTTAGTGCTTCTCCAGCAGCTCACAGCCCACTGCGCTCCCACTGCAAGTCAGGAAAGCAAAGGAAAGGCAAACAGCTGATCCTGGAAGTGTCATATACTAAGTTCTTGTTACAGAACAGCTAAAAGATGGGAGAAAAACAAGAAGACAAGAAGAGAGAAGTCTCCCTTTTACAGAAGTATTTGATTCAACTAACATACTAGGCAACTTTCATCTTTCTAGCCATTAAAATAGCAGAAATTAATTTTTATTATTTGCAAAAATAATTGAGACCATCTCAAAACAAAACCATACTTTCTTTTTAATGCCAATACAGCACCTCCTAGTCTATAACTTATGTAATGTACTGCTATAGATGGACACAAAAAATCTGTCCCAGCTGTTTCAGAAATACATTCACTCTTAAGGAAATTTCAGAATGTTTTTAGGGCATTTTTGTAAGTGTCTGGGTTTTTGTCTTATATTGCAATGTAGTAATACCGCCTTCTACAGCAAGATTACTTTATGTCTATTGGATACATCAAGAAATGTTCTTATCACAATATTCAAGGAGATGTAAAACTAAGCATGAGTCTGAAGGCCGAATGCTCAAATGAAAAAGTTCCACCAATTGAAAATATTCTCTAAATTGTTCACATTTTAGCAAATATAAATTATTTAACAGTCAAGTTTTAGGCATACGTTATTTACTGAAGTCATATTCGCAACTACTAAAGCACCAAGTTCTCAAATTTCTAGCAGATAAATAATAAATATCTAAGAAGAGGTCCTTGGAACTGAAAAAAAAAACACAACACATTCAGAAGTGTGTCACAGCTAGGTTAGTTTATAATTTGGATAATACGTTTCAGAAGAATTCAAAATAGAAAATAGGCAACAGATCTTTTTAAACTGTCCAAAAGCAAACCTCAAAATTTCAATTTCAAAGAGTCTTTTTCATCTGAATAGCAAGTCAAGACAGAAATATTTGGAGACCAGAAATTGCAGCTGAAAACCAAATGGAGGTCAGAATTTTATAAACAGCTCCAAAGAGGTGAGGAAGAATAAAAACGAGAAGCAAAAGGGAGAAGTTCTTTTTTTTTTTTTTTTTAAAAAAAAAAGTAGGAAGCTGTGGAGAGCAGAAGAAAAAGAGAAATGACAGTGTTTTGTTATCTTCGTATTGCTTCTTGTTGGTACTGAATGCAACTTTCCCAATAGCTGCTGAGAAGTGAATGCAAGTGCTGACCATAACTGTAAAATAATACAAGACACAGCAATGACAGCTAAATCTTCATTGTCAAAAATCATCAGAAGTGTATGCAAGAGAAGTTTTGTCAATATAGGCATGAGAAGAGGAGTGTTTATCTAACACTGTTACCGTTCTAGCCACTTGCCTTCCCACGAACAAGCATCACATCAGCCCCAGAAAGGAGACGCACCCAGTGACAAGACCCGAGGTATTTACAAGGGAAATGAAACAGTTCAGCCACTTCAAGGCTGCGCTGAGGACCGGGAGATCACAACATGTTTTGTATCAGTCAGCCCATTATCCAGCAACAGATTCACCGAGTCTTCATGCTGCAGCAATAAACAACATTTACTCAGAGGATTTGTTAGAAATAATGTGCAGAACACAGAACTCAGAACCCTAGAGCCAGGGTGACACAAGGAATTAGGTCACGGTTTCTTGATTCCCTTTGGTAACAGCCAAAAAGGCTTGAACAAACTCACTGGAAAAAGATTAGAAAACAGAAATTTAAACAGACAAAACTTTTTAAAAGACAGGTAAGGATATGAATGGATCCTGACTGATCCTGTCTGAATGGTTTATTTTTTGTGACAGGAATCACTGTTTCCTTCACAAAACCATGGTCATCTGGCTGTGACAATCTATCAGGACGATAAGCAACAACCTGTTCTCTTTCGAGCTTCTACCTCATATTTTAAGTACAAGTTATTTATAGAGCTTTGCAGAGACAGATGCAGAAAGACAAAAGTCATGATTTTGTCATAATCAGTGAAAATCACAGCAGTGTGACTTCCAAGCTGTCCTACAGAAACAGACCTCTCAGTCCCTGCTTCATTAAGACCTGAATCACCCAAAATAGGAGAGGTTGCTTGTGGTGGCATCCAGCTAGGAACTAAGCCTCCAACAATAAGAATGAAAAAACAACAGAGAAGCTTATATATGGTCAAGCTTATACTTTACAGCTCTTGTTTAACTGACAAACTTTAAAACAGATATTTTTATGGTATAATTTTTGTCAGAGATCTTTTCACGTGTTACTCCCCAATGGCAGTTATTATATTTATTAAATAAACCTCATATTAAAATACGAGGCATAAAGCCCCAAAAGGATTTCTTTAGCATATTTAAGTCTGTAAGTCCAGGTTCTATTAATGTTCATACACCATCCTTCTCATCCAAATCTAGGCTGCTTTAAAAGCCATCCTCCTTTCCACTGGGTAGCTTGTTTTGTATACAGATGGAAAAGCTTTCTGATTTTTGTTCTTCTTCCATGATTTACTCCCTCGTGCTGTTTAAAACAATGACACCCCTTCCCTGAAAACTAAGCTATTTTACTATTTTGTACTAATAAGCCAATAATTTTTAACTACAAAATTCTGAAAATGCAAAATATGATGGCTTTTTAAAAAATATTGTTTCTCCTTCACTTTAGAAAGTACTTGGGCTTTTTGTACAATGCCGTAGAAGTCTGGAGTTAGTTTAAAAGAAAATCTGACTGCCGTTCATTGAGGAAAGGCTTTGTTTACTACAGCTTTCTGTCTGAAATCCTTTCTTCATCCTTTATGCCTCATTGATTCTCTACGTTCTTCCAAATCCTCCTGAAAAATGTGAGTTCTTGACTGTACCTCTATTTTTCACTCTCCTTTTTATCAACTCTGCAGAGAATTTACATATTAGATGGAAAGAAGCTCTGAACAATGCCTTTTCCCCAGCTTTAATTACACCTGGACATGAGGACTTCAGTTACATTGCAATGCTAGTGGAGCATCCGCAGAATATGGGAAGTCAGTGTTTTCATGAAGACATGGGGAGGCACACACAGGGGTCTGTCAGACATCATGCCAGTGTTTTCCATGCAGGCTGGAACATAATCTCCAGCTATTCTCTCTGCTACTAATTCCTCACAGAAAGCAGACTTTAACAGTTCAATCTTCAGTTTAACCTGACCTGAAGATTTTGTATTCTGATTCTGAGAGGGTGCAACACTACTGGAAACATAAGGGCATGAGAAAATAAAGGTGGATTAAAATTAACTTTTATAGAAAAATTACAACTTTAATGAAAAAAGCCTGTGTGAAAGAAACTAGTAGTTAAATTAGTTACCTCTGCCCCTGGAGATTCATAGAGACAGGTCTACAGAAAAATAAAACTGCTATTTATGGAGAACAGGCTCCATTCTCTTCCTGCTTGAAGCTTTTTACTTCTACAGAAATACAGACCTAATCTGCAGAGGAGAAGCTGATGCAAGTCCAGAAGGAAGCACAAGAGAGATTTACACCTTCCTCCTGTTCCAGGTGACAGAATTGCTTATTTCAGGCTTCTCTATGCCAAAATCAATTCAAGGTGTTCTGCAAGTCCAGGCTCTGTTCTTTGTAAAGAATCCCAACCACAGTCTCATAGAGATGATGGGGTGATGGAGGCACTATAATTGATTAGAACCATCCAAAGACTTCTGCATGGAGAGAAGATCTATGACCCTTGCCAACTCTTGCCGTTATTTCCTTGACATGCCTAAGGTAAATGATTACTGCATTACACCCTCAACGTAAACAAGACTGAAGTATCTAGCTTTTGCAGAAGCAAGAGAAAAGAATATGAAAACGCCAATAGACTATACCATAAAAGCCAAAGACAAGAGAAGGCAAATAAAAACGTGTTTTTTTGTAGATCTAGTAATTTTAAGCCAAAGACAGGAGAAGGCAAATAAAAATGTGTTTTTTGTAGATCTAGTAATTTTATCTTACATTCTTATTTTAGAAGTTCTTGGCTGCAGTTATTAATCTACCAGTGTCAAGATCTACCAGTTTTTATGCTGATGGCACAAGACTCCAGAGTACGTTAGAAACAGGACTGCAATGTGATGCTGCATGAAATCAGTTGTTTTTTCTTCTTTCAATTAATGAAGATAACTTCAATCATACTTCAACTTAAAAGAAGTGGTCAATAATATTTGATATCTGAAGGCTAAGGATATGGCAACAAATAATGCCAAACAAATAGAAAGAAAAGAGGACAGAAGTTTTAATTACCAAAAATTACTAATTTTTATGAAGAAATTACAACTTTATAACTTAGTTCATCCCTAAAAATTCTACCTGGGTGCATTCCATCTAGCTGGATTGCACAGCTATTTCACAGATTTTTTACTTCAAATGAATTGGGAACTTCTCAAAACCTCACATATCACACTAACCAGCCTTTTTGAGAAACGCATGTCTTTCCGAGAACTTTCCCCTGCCTTTTCCAGACAGGTGTGCAGAAGCTTGCACACCCTTCCCTCATGTAATGGCAAAGTATGGTACCAAAGGCATGAAGGTTGTTACTATCATGGAAATAAAGGAAACAGTGGAACCAAAGGAAATATGAAACACAGCTAGAAGAGCTTGTTAGATGTGGCACCATTATCACAAGTGTATTAGGTGACCCATACACTTGTTTGCAGCTCATCATTTGGAAGGCTCACTGCTTGCTCATCACTGCACTGAACATGGGAATAGTTAATAATGACATGATTTCAGACTCATCACCTCTCTCTTACAGAGGGAAAACTGTGAATGGCTTAGAATAGCTTAGCAGAATGAACTTGTTTTAAAAGACATCCTGTTTTCATTTTTTTTAGCATCCCCTCTTCCTGTCTATATCTTCAGGTCATAGCTGATCTCTGCCACAGCTGGCAGCGTTACTCACCGGTTTTCTTCCTCCAGATCAGCAAGAATTCTCTCCAGTTCACCTCTTTCTTCACTCTCCAGAGAAATCAAGATCTGGGCGGGGCTTCGGGGCTGGCTCAGGGGGGATTCCTGGTTCAGACTTTGGCAGTAGTGCTGGATTAACAAGTGTTCATCATCGCTGTAAAACAGAGGAGAATAAAACAGGCTGTTCCCTTCTTCCCTTTTAGCTTTGCAATGATTATGAGTAAATGATGCACTCCAAGTGTCTCATTTCTTATAAGGAAATTCACTGAACTTTTTGTAACAAAAAGGAGAGCAATATAACTTAAAACAAAATCCACTGAACTGTTTAATATAGTCTATGGTAATTTTCCTCTTCTGTAGAATTCATGTCTCTTCCCCTCTGCTTCTCACATATTTAAAGCCTAGCTGTGCTGCACCCGACAATCTCAGCTTTCCTCTTTTGCCTACCTTAAATTTGAAACTTGCTTGAGAAAAAAGCTATCTTATCCTGCCTCAGCTATGATGAGCAAGGGTCATTCAAGCAAAGGCAAGGCATTTATTTATTTTTATACCAACTATTCTTACTCAAAAATGGCATCCTATACTTACCTATTTTACCCTACAAAATTGTAAATGGAGTGAAGTAACAGAAATATTGACTAAATGTAATAAAAGTATGCTGTTTCTCACTGAGGAGTTTTTTCATTTTTTTGTTTGAAATTAGAAGTGATGTATACTGTTGGAATATAAATAAATTGTATTTAATAGGTATGATGTGTTTCTTTACTTTTATTGCCCCTGAAACTGTCAGGTATTTGAAACAGACAATTCTCTGGAAGAAAAAAGCAAATCAAGTTTTGAAGATTTTGACCATCTCACAGAATTAAATGGAAGTTTTAGGTGCTAAGGAAAGGCATTCAGGCCCTAAGCTACGCAGCTAACACCTGCAGTATTTGTAAAAAAACATGAAAGGTGGCAGCACCCCTAGTCAATGGCAGAAAAAAATGACACAGTTGTTGGGAATCCTATTTTTGTGGTAATACTTACAATAAAATAATTCAATTTAGCTTTTTTTCTGTTACGTTTGTAATCCAGAATTTAACAGACATTTTGAATAGCTGTTATTGTTCAAAATCTTAAATATTCCTTGTTGCATTTTTTTCCTGAAAACGTTAATGTTGCCATTTCATGGACTGCAGGTGTGCTAAAGCAATTTAGCGCACATTACCATTAGCTCATAAATGAGAAATATTAATTTTTCACAACAGGAATAATTTCCTGTTTTTAAACAAAATTTAAAAGGCTTGCCAGTTCCTAAATTTATAAGCATCTTAAGTGAATTAACAGTCAAAACTAACATAACTACTGTAGCATGTCATTTTCAAAGTCAGTCTTTTTATGTGATTTTTAGCTGCACATATTTTGTATATATAATTACAATGACAATACATATTTTAATGTTTTTTGTCTGCATATATACACATTTTCTCTTTATTTCTCTTCCTCCACCTGTGTAGTGTTCTAACTGTAATTTTAATCCAAAACTCATGAGAATGTCAACAAAAATGCTTATTAAGCACCTGACAAACAAAACTCAGTTACACTTGCAAATTTATGGTGAGCTTTGATTTTTTTTTTGCAATTCTTATCTTGATCTTGTTTCTTCCAAAACTCAGAATATTTATCCTAATTTTAATAGTGCAAACTGAATAATGAACTGACTGGATAATCAGTGGGTATGTTATTAACTGAATCACATTAATACAACTTTTAATTTAGCAAAGAATGAAGACCAAGCTGTAATAAAAACAATACGGTTTATGTATGATCTTCTGGTTAAGGTAACTGAAATATTTCAGTGAAAAACCACATATAACAACATTACTGAATCAATCTAAAACTGACATTTGACTTGGAAATGAAGTTTTCATTAACCATGTGAAACTATCCTAACATCGTTTATGTATTAGTTTTCATGTATCATTTTAAATTTCTCCTCTTTGAACCAATATATTAAAAAAAGTATTTGGTTGTATGCACATGATTTTCTTTCAAAGTTGTTAGGTAACAATACTACCAAGTCAAAAGAGTAACTACTTCAAAACACAGAAACAAACCACTTTTTTATCCACGAACATTTTGCAGATGCACAAATCCCTACAATGTGCAGATGCACATGTCCCTACAAATGATTTGGAATCTGAATTTAAGTGAATGAAAATTGATGGAAGTACTGTGATTTAAAGGAACTTAATATTTAATGTAGTAAGAAGAAGACTCTGTATTAATTTTCAGAGAAAATCCTCAATACGTGGTAATGACGAGATTATTGTAGAAAATCACAATTTTTTTTTAATATATTTTATGGATTTAGAATTTGTGGTATTACTCCTCCTACACGGTTAACTAAGACCAAATTTTCAAGCACTACAGTGATTTATGTGCTGCTCTCCTGTTTTTAAACATACTATTCACTGTTAGTTTTCTAGTTCTATGCCATTTCATTCGGAGAATAAATAAGATCAAGAAAGCCATGAAAGAGGAGAAATATATTATGTCAAAAAAAAAAAAATCTCAGTGTGACATTAGATTGAACTATTCTCCAAAAATTTCAACTACATTCCTTTAACTTTTATATATGATTTTGTACTTATAAGTAGTAAAACGAATGCTTCTCAGCAATTTGTCCAACTTAAAAGTTTACTACTTCTAATATATCATGGTGAGGATGACTCCCCACGTCTTATATTTGTCATATATTTCTTCTATTGGTAGACCAGTTTTTTTCTTTTGAATGACATTTTGCCCACACATTTTCTACCTTACAGTACTTTAACATGATTAAGCTTACAGTTCAGACAGAAGGGACACCTTTTTATCTTTGTCCTTAAAAAGTATCAGATGATGAGCATTTTTTCAAGTAATATGGGAATTATTTCCTGAATAAATCACTATTTTTTTGAGAAATTAGTAATTTTATTTTGAAGGTATTAATCATCTGTTGCACAAATTTGTTATTAAACTATAAGCCACAAGTCCAGACACTACTACATAAATTGAAAGAACATGAGCTCTTCATGAAATTGAATCAGGCGTAGCGCACAGCCATGAGAATTCAGTACTACAGAATTTTATGATAAGCTATTAACCTTCACAAGAAAACCCATGTCAAAAATACTAAAGTGACCTACTTACATGCTCTCATTAGGTGAAATACTGTCATTTAGATAAGAACCATTGCTGTTCTCCATTTCTGCTAGCCTGTGGAAAAATAAACATACTCATTAAAATAAATCCTATTTTCCAGAAACTTTGTTTGCTCTAACATTCCTGAAAAAATTAAAGAGTTTGATGGTTTTGATGACTTAAGAGAATTTGAAACTCAGATGAATTTACATTCTGTGTTGATTATCAAAAGGCTTTGCAATAGGCGATCATGAATAATTGTGTTTTTCAATACAATGACCTGGCTAAACTCACTTTTCAGCTCTTCAAATTTTCAACTCTTTCTCTGAGGGTTTATTCAATTCCTCATGATTAATTAATTCCATAAGCAAAGAAAGGCCTTAACATGCCAGGGGATTACACAGATTGTTTTGTATCTGGCAATGCCATCATCAGAAGTGAAATAATTAGTCATTTCTCATTGGTTTCGACAGCTAGTCCCTTCTACATATACTGCATACTTCCAAGAATATCTCTACTTATCAAATGATTTGGGGGGACAGAAAGAGGAGGTTGCAGTAACATTCATTATCTCAATCCTTGCAAATTTGCTTACTTGGTGGAAAAGCACATTATTTTTCATATTTGTGCAATTAACCCACTTTTTGATTCTTAAGAGCAGTATGAAAGTGGACAAGTGAACTAGAACAGTGATATACCATGATTTTTATTCACCAAATCAAGGAAAGATCCTGTTTGTGGTAGTCCACGTGGTTAATTACTTAACATTAAAATGGCATTTGAGATTGATGTAGAATTTGGAGACTTCTGCTCTTCTGATGCGCATGCTTACAATGGGGTCTACATTGAAAATGAAACCCTGTGCAGACTGAGTGCATAGCTTAATGAAGACCCCCAGGGAACCTAGAGGTCGTTTCTAACCACACACACATGCGCTCTGGCATGCAAGTTAGTGGACAGGCTGGTTAGTAGCAACCACAGGTTAATAACCCTGCATCCCAGAGCCTGGAGGAGGAAACCCCAAACCCTACGTTTCTTTTAAGACCCGCTCAGGCAGCAGCTAGCCTTTGGGATTTTTTTATATGACTGTTTAGAGAAAGATCTGCCTAATGTCCAGCTGGTCTCATACCTGCTAGCATAATGTTCAATGCGTGAATGAGTATCATCATGTGAAAGCTGAGGGGACGAGGCAGGCCTATAAGGCAGAAAACACTGATTAATCACAAACAATACCCTTTCAAAAGTAAAAAGACACTTAGCTATGTCTACGCCCTCACATCTCTATGCCTTAGGCTTACACTGTGTTTGGTAAACAGCACGTTATATCTGTGAGGCAGGAGCCTCCTCAAGCCGTCACGCAGCGCTTTGCGGTACAACACGGCGCTTTGACCGTCTGGCAATCCGTCCGTCCGTTGCAACGACTCCTCCTCACACAACCCCCTGAGAAACCTTTTTCCAGAGGATTTGGAGATGAGATCTTGCCCCTGTTTTCCTCTCACACCTGCCTCCTTCATTTGTAATTGCATCTGGCTCATGGTCCCAGGCCTGCTCTGGCAGCCCTGACTTCAGGTCTCACTGGGAGCCTTTCCCCTGCCTCCCCCCTGCCCAGGACGTGTCCCTAGGCCAGGAGCAGCACGTTTCACCTGAAAGAGCCTGCAAGTGCTACCGCACCAGCAGTCAGAAACATAAAACGGCCAAAGTTAGCCTTTAATAACACTCTGAAGAAATTGATAATTCTGTCTTGCTTCTTTCTCCAGTTGTGACTTGAACCATGTAGCAGCATGTTATACGGGACACTGCCCATTACACCGGGTTTCCTGCCTAATAAATAATATTTTTTTTTTTGTCGATCAAAGTAATTCATGGGACTCTTCTCACAAATTAAGATTGTTGTTTCGTACAGCCTCGTCTCTGGAGAATACCAACGTCAGGATAGTATCACCTCTGCACTCTGTATGTTGGGCTGGCAGGAAGCACCGTACTGCCATGTAGGATTTTGCATATCTACCCATACCAGGAGGTGCCAGAAACAAACAAAACAATAATAATGCAGCTTTCCAGATTGTACAGTAATCTTCTATTTTAGCTAGATTTCAATCTCATCTCTTACAATTCATTTTAGGACTCCTAAGTGATGAATTATTTTCCCCTCACGCAAAATTGTTGGATACCGTGGTTTGGGCTGCTTCTCCCCAATGGGGACTGCACTGCATCTCAAGAGCAGACAAAATCTGTTTTGTATTTACTCATTGCAAATAAACCCAAACTAATAATCTCACGGTGCTTAATGCTCCTGTGCTAGGAGTTTGATCATCCTGCAGTAAATCTAAAAGATCATTATACTTTATTGGTCATTTTCCAGTTTAAAAATCAGCTTGCAAAGGGCTTTATAAAATTAGGATCTTTCAGAATTCATATAACTATATACTGTATATAAAACAGTCAATGCCTCTTCTCAAAGAATGGGAAAGTTTTTCTCCTTAATGTATTACAGACAAAGTACCATGAATCCCATTTTGTTTTACATGAGCTTTGGCCTCCAACTGTACTTTTTCCCACTGCATATTCAAGTACTACCACAGCAAACCAGTGGATAAATACTCAGTTCACAGGTTTTCTCAGTACAGCAGAGATTCACGCAGACAGGCAATTGATTGTCTGCAACCTGGTATCCTATTTTGTGTAAGAACATCAGCACTGAAGGGAAGAGAGGGGAAAAGGATGCAATTTATCCAGATCATGTGGCTTTCCAAGCACAATAGTAACTGTTTTCTGATAACTTGATGCTAATCTCATTTTTTAATTGCTTGACAGGCAGTACCTGTTAAGCTAACCTAAACCGATACTGTCAATGAAAGAAGAGGGTTTGTTTTCAATGTACACACAAATGCTACTGCTAGTACTGTCCACAGATTAGGAAACGTGTTAAAAGTAGCTTGATTTTTGAACTGGATCATCCTAGTCCATATTACCCTGTGATTGCACACATTTGTAACAGTAGAAAGGAAAGGGCAGCACTTGGTTGGGACCAACTGGCAGCTGAGTAACAGAAGTGATGCTCCTTTTGGCAGTGGCACAAGGTAAAATATTGGCACAACTGCGTAACAGTATACTTGCTGCTTCAAAACTACGCTTTACGCTCCGAAGTGAACAAACTATATAATATGCATTTTTTTAAGACAGCTCAGTGTTTGTATAACTTGTTGGAGCTTCTTATGTCTCTCTGCCAAGTGTACACATGGGATGAGTCAACATTTCCAGGTTTGCCCCCGCTTCAGAATATACTGCAAAGGAGATCCACCCCACCCAGCTTTTTAAAAGCTTGCTTATTAAAGCAACCTGTTGAGAAACATTGCGGTTTTCGCATTGAATTTAGCTGCTCAGAGGTACGCAGTTGCCAGTACCTGAGCCAGCTTGAGAATGGCTGTGCTGCACTGCAGGCAGTTGCACAGACACACTCTTAGATGACCATCTGTGCGAGAGCTCGCTAGCCTCACTTTCTGAGCACATGTAATCAGCTCACGTAATCAGTTTGAACACTCAGCGAGGAGGCAGAGAAACACAGCCAATATTTAACCAAGATAGCCATTCCTTTTACAAGGACTTCACAGCTGTATTTCTCACGCTGGTGTCTGCAGCAATAGCCTGAGGAATTCCATTCATGTCAAGTGGCAAACACCTCGTCCAGCAATTCCCTGAACCAGTGGAAACCTGGCTGACAGGAGGAGGGCATTCTGTGTGCTATTCAGCATTGCAGTAGATGGCTCTTTGAAGTGTAGAATCACGTCAATTGCATTTGTGCCACTGACAGACCACAGTCCAAATAAAAAGACATAAATTCCCATAAAAAGTGTAAGCTGCCCCTTTTATGCCTGGCAAGTGGAATATACGTGCAAAACACTGTATAATAAGTGACCCAAATCACTAACTTATAACAAAAATATATACGTATGTATTTACAAACAAATTCAGATATTGTAACACATGTTGATGTCAGGATGTACCTAGCACCATCGAATGCGATCAGGTTATGCTCTTCTGGAACAATTTGAAGACAAACAGAAAGCTGGTACAAAAGCACCAGAAAAAGGCAATGATAACCACAGTAAGAAGTTTCTCTGCCAAAGGTGGAATCAGCCCTGTAACTGAAAAATAGCTTTAAGGCTGGCTTGCTCAGTAACTTGTGTTGTTACCCTTGTCTAGCACTAAGGAAAGGAACAAAGGTAGTAGAAAAAAACAACAAAAAAAAAAACCAGTAACTCCTTCCAACCAATATTATTAGTATTTTTTTAATTTCCTGCTTTCTTGTCAGACCAGATGAAAGGATTGTTCTCAGGATGATAACCTGAGTTGGTCTGGTAAAAGGTGCTACCTTTCTCCATCCAAATCCTGCCTCTAAGTATTTCTCACGCTTTCTTAAAAATTACATGCACGTTAAGCTCCCTGCAGTATTCAACACTAAACCTTTGGTGTGAATTTATCAGCGTAGGCATACCATGAAGTTGTTACTGTAAGTGAACTAGTGCCAGTGCCTTACAAATAAGCGTGTTATGGCAGCTTAATTTCATGTTATGTCAGACACAGCAATGGCATTCCATATTACCCAAGCTTTCTTTAGAAGGTTACTTTTAACTTTCCAACTGTTCTAAGGGGTAAGAAATCTAGATACCCAGTTTTGTATACAATATGCTGCAATCAGCCCCAGATGCATTTATAAACATTAAAAGCACCCTAAAGTTCAAAGCCATTCTATTTCAACCTGTCTCCAGCCTTCTGGTAGTTTTTGTGGGTGGATCCTCAACCATATGTGGTTTGGAGAAATACGCATGTCATGCTTACTCGAAGTAGATTTCCTAGAGGACAAGCACTGCATTTGACTTCCCAGTTGTCTGTGCTCCAAATGAAAACTATAAATCAGTATTCCAATGTATACATTTCACTCTTGTTTATTCTACCAAAAATTCAATGAAGGTGCAAGCCATATACATTTCACCATATAGAAATATATAAAATTCTATTTATTAGTCTCTCAGTAGTTATCAATATGTGAATTAAAAATAAACCTTATTTAACATTATTCTAAAATCATCCATGTAACACTAGTAGTAGCAAATGCCACAATGGTAAGTTATATATCTTTAGTTCAAGTTAAGGGTGTTACTACAACATTAAGACAATGCATATGCAGGAATGATGCAAGAATGAAAATCCAGTCCACAGTTGAAAAACCCTGCATTTTTAACTTCTGAAAAAAAAAAATACAGTAAACATTTTCCCATTTCAACTTGCCCTCACAGAGCTTTTTGTATGTAAAAAAACTGTAATAAAATATCCAGTGAGCTTTGAATTAGTTGGGGCACATTGAGTGTGCAAGTATGAATGGCTGCACATAAAATTATAGCTTTATCTACAAAACAATGTCATTCCTGAAATTGAATTAAATCCATAAAATTCTATTTGTATCGTTTGAAAAGCATTTAGTGTACATTTAGAGGGATCGACGCTTGTTCAGAAACAAAGGCTTTTAAATGACAAACTCTTATAAGCAATAGTAGGACTCCACCAAAATCCCTGTTAATTCAATGAAAATACATACTCCAGAAAGAGTATACAGTACACATTTCATGACTGCTGGACATTCCTGGACTTATCCCATTCTGTTCATCTGCGATCAAAACATTCCTTTAGAGAGTGTACGAAAGGAAATAATCGTAAAGAAAGAAGGAAATGAACTTATGCAAAACTAAACAAAGAAAGAAACAAAAAAGTGAGGGAACGCAGCAGCAGTAGCAGCAGCAGCACACTTCAGCAAAAGTACTCACGCAGAATCTACTGGCCAGAAGTTGATCAGAGTAACAGGACTGCAAGACAAAAAATGAGGAGGTGAAGAGAGAGGCAGAAGAAACTCAGCAGCAAAATAATTACAGAAAGATTAAAAAAAAAATCACAACAACTAAAAAACAGAAATCCAACAGACTAACATGAGTGACCATGAAGAGCAACCAACCAAAAAGAGAAAAAATATATCTAAAATTAAAAAAAGAGAGAAAGAGCGCAAGAACAAGCTGTGTGCAATTGCCATTAAACAACTGATTAAACTTGTAAAAAAAACAAAACAACAAAAACAAAGGGAGATGGGCTACTCATTAATTTTTCCATGTGTATCATTATTGTGGTAGTTTTTTTTTTCCATAAAGACTTCACAGTAATTCAATAAGACTAAATTTATAGGGTGAGAAAAGATGAAATCAGCTGGGAAGCTCTCAAACATAGTAACCTAATTTAAAAAATAAAAGCACAGAAAGATACCCATTTGGAATAAAATAAAATTTTAATGAAGAGATCATTAGTTTCCAAATTGCTGTATCAAACTTAAAAGTTTATAAGGCTGCCAGTAAGCGTTTTTCTTTTACTGACTGAAGTGGAAGTTCCTGTGAAGATGGGTGAAAACAGATAAAGGGAATGGCAATTGGAACCCCAGCTTGTGTTTTCCTGCCAGCCGTGGTTAACAAAAAAAAATGAAAGAAAGAAAGAAAGAGGCTTTATGCATTTAGGAAGTGAAGGGAGTTGGCACCAGCTGGGGAGCTCAAAGAGCATACCAAATGAACTGTTTAGACACTTTAGAGCTACTCACGTTTCCATGTTGTCTCCCTCCAAGACAGTTTGCACAGGCAGGTAGCCCATTCTTGGGTGCTTTGCAAAATATCTTTTTGTTCGAAATTTGTTTTTTAGTACCTTGGCAAAGTCACGGACATCTTCTCCGGAAGTTGTCTGAAAGCCACAAATCACAATGAAATCATCTTTCATGAGGTTATTAATTTTAGTTGCCTCTTCCTTTGATGGGCCATTTGAAGGAGCAGTGGCCACGCCAAGCAGAGCTGGCCTCCAGAACCACACATTCTATTTATTTATCACTGTCACCTCAAAATGTACTACCAAATGGCACAGCTAGTGGGGAGGAAGAAGAGAAAGAGGAAGCTCCAAACGCCTGTAACAGGGTCATGCCTCTTCTTAGTGATTTGATGAGGACAAGCAATAACTAAACAAGAATCTGTAATTTCCTCAAATTGCCTGGGACCCTCTGCCTGCTTTTTGTGCAGCACTGAAATGGCTGTAACAGAGCACATTCAGCCGGCCTGAGGGACCTGCAGGCTGCTTTACTGGCTGGATCCCGACCCTTCCTGCACGCTGTTTGTTTCCATCTCCTGGATCTATCAGTCCCTGAAAGCCAAGGCAATGCTCCTGGTACATTTCCTTTCCAGTTTCCCTTCTCAGCCTCCTCTACCATTAATGTTTTGATCAAAGAAAAACAAAAAGCAGGTGAGAGCTGCTGAAATCTCTTATATCAGTTATTTTCTTGCGTCTGTCTAATCTGAAGCTAGCAGGCACTTAAGATCAATAACCTGAGGAGAGCACAATTTACACAAAGTTTTCTACTCTGTCGCCTGCACTCAGCCTCCTTTCTCCCTATAGAGACCAGCAGAGGAGTACAAAGTGCAATTAGTTTCCTAAAGACCAGAATGAGCCAGAAAGAGTTCAAAGTATGTCTGCTGGGAAGATGTAACACTTCTTGCAAGCCTGATTAAGAGCCAGACAATTTTCTGAAGAATTTTAATGGAAGACTTCAGTTACATTAGTCAGGCTGTACTCCACTCTTTACACCTCACAGAGAAGCTCGACCCTGAAATACTGCTTTTCTACAGTAAATTAAGTTCATCCTGACCCACATACCGGTATCGCTTCTCCAGTGTATCTAATTTGAAGGAAAGAAATGACGGAAAGTTAATCTTTCTGACATTTTTTAATGAGTTCTATGCCTTCTATTCAGAGAGGAAGGAGGTGCTGGGATCCATCAGTCAAGCCTACTTTCACAGAGCTGCTGATACACAGATGTGTGTAGTTTTAGTGATTGCTCACGTAGAAAAATTAAGCATCCCCTGAAAAATAATTTGCAGGAAGACTGAGATGCATTAACAGAAAGGACAAATGGTCTTCCTGTGCTGAGGATACCTACAAGCTTCATGTAAAGCAAATCTGGTTCTCTTTGCAGTCAGTCTATCTTGTATGAAAATTCAGTGTGATCAATGACTGGCAGAGAAAAAATATATCAGAACCTGCAAGACAGTACAGCAGCATTTGTATTTTCAAGAAGCTGAGCTAATGCTCAAAAATATTTAAATAAATTCCAAGTAAAGCCATTTTGGGAAAGATTAAGTACGTCTGGACCACCTAGAGGACTCCAGAAAGGGCACTTACTGATTTGGCCTTAGAGGCTCCAACAGGAGGGAATTCTCTCTCCTGCATGCCATCTGCACTGCCTGTCGAGAGAGCCCCTAAGAAGGTCAGCATCAAGAGACCAGCTATAACAGATCAGCTGGGAACAGAGAAGAACTTTTAATACCTAGTGTTGGTATAGATAGATTAAGCACAGCTTAATTCATGTTGCTCACATGTGTAATTCATAAACTTTTATTCCCACTTTGTCTATTTTCAACGTTGTGAACACTTGCAATTGCATTTGACTGTAATTTGATTGTGCTTTCAGGCACAATGAGTAATAAAGCATTCTTCACTTAAGACTTTCCTGGGACGTGTTAGCTCCCCTGAACCTTCCACATGACAACCAAACATTAAAATAGCGTGCTCGCATAGAAACATTTCAATCTAGTTTGAAGACTGGTATCAGAGGAATCCCAAGAAAAAAGTGTCTTCTAGTGACAAGCACCAGGCACCTCTAATGTGATCGAGTTTCAATTTCAAAACTGTTCAAGGAGCACAAGAATGGCAAAAAAAAAAAGTGATTATTATGTGGACATACTGATAGACTGAGCCCATTTTCAGTGAAACTTTCTGATTTATTCCACAGATGTTTTACTCCACGTGATTTTCAGAGTAAAACTATACAAAACAAAATTCTCAGTAGAATGGATTTATGAGGAAGAAACAGTGGAGTTTTCAAGCATCCTAGTTCTCTTAAATGAAAGTAATATGTAGGCAGCTGGGTCTTGCACATTCCAAAACTATTCCAAAACCAAAACTACTTCTTGACATCAGGAGAACTTTACCACCACCTGACTTATCACAGTTTGGTTTAAGAAAGTGCCTTGCCAAACCCTCACCCCAGATCTCAGCCTCAACTGTAAACAGTAGCTGTAGAAACTTATCTCAGTTTGACATGCTTGCTTCTGACAAGGTCATATTTTTATGCTGGTGAGTTACTGTTTGTTAAACCCAAACAGAAAAATGACGCTACACTGAAACCTCGGTCTAGAACTGTTCTTCTATGCTTTACTTGAAACCTTTTTAAAAGGCACCTTTCTTTGATTAACCATTGCTGCTTCTTCTGTCTAAATAGAAACTAGGGAACTGTCTTGCCCTTATTTTGCCTCAGCCCTTTGCAGGAAAGAAGTTATCACATCCCTTGGACATTTAGCATGAGTTCTCAAATTCCCTTTGAGCAGAATTAAAGGCTGCAGTGCTCCAAAATCTCCTTGTAGTAAGAGGGAGTGGGAATAAAAATACCAAGAGGCTTCATTGTGCTCATCTAGCTATTGTAAGGATATGTCAAAGAAGGCGTTGCATGTCTTCTGTCCACTAAAATGCATTCTAAGGTGAGAGATTTGTCTGGAGGAAGAGGAAAAAGTGCTTTGCCATCTGCAAAATTGTTTTCATTCATTTCAAAAACAATTACATACTAGACATGATAGCTTCAGTGGATGTCTTGTTCAATCACACAGTACTTAGGTTTAGTTTTTCAATAGCAGCAACACAAAAAAGATCAGCGCTTGCTGTGTGTCACATTCCCTTTTTTTCCTAGTTAATCCTACTCTAATTCACTTTACTGCTGGTACAGCCAGGCACAGCACAAGAGCACGGGCTGTGGGAGTTCAGAATTCACAACAAAATTTACTGTCTGTAAATGCTTCTTTATTCTGATTCAGCAACCTGGATGCTGTTGCAAGTTTTCTGTTCATCATCGTGCAACCTCTATTGTGAGGGAGAACAGAAACCTGCTGCACCCTGCCTGTGTTGCAATGAGTTGCTTCAGGCTGTGGGAGTGTCTCACAACGTTACTTCATTTCTCACTTCTCACACTTCCCTTGAACTTTCCTTGAAACACTTCTTAGGAACAGGTAAGAAAACACCAGCAAGACGTTGTTTTGTGCGTTCTCTGCACCATTTGCAAACTCCCACACCACCTATGAACAAGAGACAGAGCAGCAAGCTGCGGAGCAAACCAGCAGCCGACTCAGCAAGAATGCACTCAGCTCAACTGGAAGGACTGCTCCAGCACGGCCGGCCAGCCTGGCGGGCTACGGCTGGGATCGTGACAGTTTGCTCCAGGAATGCCTGCGATGGAGAAGTCTGTTCAGACTCGTCTCAGCAGTGCTAATATTTCTCTCCAACCTGTGCAGCAGCTCAGGCAAACCACCCTTCCCACTAACCTCAGTCCTTGGGGGAAGACGCTGAAAAGCAGCAGCCAGTGAATGCTGACAAAAAGTAAGCAAAAATATATAGGTTGCCCTAGCAAAGAACTGGATTAAACAGTGTCATTTAGATGCTACAATAAAAGTTGATAATGTAAATAAATATCCATAAATTACAACTAAAAAAACCCACTGAATTTGCTTTACTATGTTTTAGGGGAATAAATTTTTCTCTCTCTTTCCTAAGAAAAGCTGAGTGTTTTTACTTCATTTTGGCAATGCCTTTTTGTTTGGATGAAGATGCAAAAACTATTCATGACATTTTATGAGGCTAGCCTACATATAATTTTGATGCTTTGTTTTCACCATTTACATTTGACCAGCAGACAAAAGTACAAGACTAATGACCACATTATCAGATTAGGAAATGAAATCAGTGTGTGCAATAATGTTCAAGACCACCACACACAATAGCAAACACAGCTGAAAGCTCAGGCATGCTGCACTGTGGAAGGGTCACTTGAGAGCTCCTCTGATTTATGCCCCTTCTCCCGTGGTCACGAGAGGCCAAAATGAAAGAGGGACGACACACCAAGAGAATAATACAAATTTTTCTTTGCCAGATGCTTGGTACAGAAGAAGCATTTACACAAAAGTGATCCTTTTGAGAACTGTATAACAAGGGCGAAGACCCTCATGACACCATCCATGCAGCACAGAGCAAATGTGCTGCACTCAACACAATGAATTCTGGTCTTCAGAAATGAAATCTAACTTGCTACTCCCAAGAATTTCCCTGGTATTTTATACTGTCTAGTCATCATACAATAAAAAGATACTGTCAAATAGTGAAGACCTTGAAAATGCAATTGTAGTGTAGCAAGCAAAATAAGTGAAGCGACAAACTTGCTGGGGAAAGGAAGAAAAATCTCACATTGATACAGAGAAAACATTGTGATCTAAGATAGAAATATGTATTTGCACAAATCACAGGCTTCTTGAAGGATACATGAAGTAAACTGTACGGCACCGAACATGGAGCAGATCATTAGCATGCAGTAACATATTATGACACAGCACTGCACAAACAATGAAACCGCAATTTACTTCCAACTATCAGAGTGTCTTTTTACTAAGCATTAGAAATTCCTGGAATGTAGAATTTATAAAAGGTGATTTCTTTACAGGGGGGAAAAAAGCCACTCAAACGCTCCATTACCTTGCACACAGCAAATGAAGTTTTTCCTTTCTACTTAACAACGGGCAGTAAGGGTCAGTAAAACAGCTACTTACTGGTGTGCAGTACTCCACCATGGGATAGTGCATTTTATGACCTTTTGCAACACGACCAGAGAAGAAGCAACTTTGGCAGATGTCATAGTTAAAGTGCTTTAAGCTTCTGTACCTAAAAGAGGAAGAAAAAAACATGGCTTCAGAGCTCAGTAGGTGAATACTTCCTGTCAGCTCGTGAAGCTTTCTGTGTCATTAAGTGCTCTTCCCTGAGATGTCACACAGCGCACAATACACGACAATGCCCACTTAAGGGACAGGATTGCTGCCTCAGAGCAACAAAGCACAGATGCTTATCAAAGATTTGAATCTTCAAAATGAATCACTCTGTATCACAAAATTTCTAGCAGAGGGCAACAGTGAAGAGTTCTATCTACAGAATCCCCCTCTCTCATAATATGCAAAAGACAGCACCAAGCTTTTTGCTTCTACAATGCTAATTTCAGTTCTTCTGGTCTCCTTCATGACTCCTAACACAGAACTTCTTGAGCAAACAAAATTCAGATAAGCAATGCCCTCCTCAACAAGTAACACTAGCAAGCCGTTGAGTGCTGCATACAAGGTAGGAATGTATTCATGTGGTTTCCATCATCTTCATCAAAATAATTTTCATTTATAGAATGCCATCTCTGCAAGAATCTGAATGCACTTTCAGGCCATTATTTAAACTCATCAGCAATATGAGACAGCTAACTGTTGTGTATGCTACGCTGAAGTGCTTGAAAGACCCGGAGGCATAAGGGTTGTCTTGTTCCAAATACGCTAAGCAGTTCGGTCACAGTAACCTCAAAAGAGCATTGTTTTACGTGTACTGAGGCTCACAGTATTAGCTTTCTAATAGCTGTCCAATACAGTGTCTTTTTGTCGAGTGGGTAAACAAGGTCTCGGTGACTTGCAAACGCATAAAAAAATCTGCAACAAATTCGACTACCATAATAGAATTGTTATATGAAGTTAAGAGACAGATGAGATCAGACAAGTAAAAGTAGACACAAACACAGAGCTCCAGTGTCCACTGTCCATGTTTCTGATGCTAACTACAGACTATCCATTCACTCAGCATCCTTTGATTTTCCAAGTGCTGCATTTTTCCAATTCCATCCACTTGTCATTGGCTGTTTATACAAACCGTGTGAGTAATTGAGTAGTTTCACAAACTGTATCTGCAACAGGAAACTTTTACTTTGTGGATGTGTTGAACTTGTCACATCCCATCCATTGCTCTTCTTCAGTAATGCTTACTATTATCCCAGTTGCAATATGCAAGGGGAATAAAAGCAGAAGAACACGAGTTTAGATGATTAAAGGAACAGCCTGACTGAAGAAAAAAATCAGACTTAAAACAAAGCAGTACCTTTGTTATTTCCTCTTTCTCACTGCCTGTACAATTGCACAGGAGAAAGGACTGCCCTACTATACATATAAAAGCAACATTCATACTCACACATGTTAGAGCAAAATGATGGCTTTTCTATGTGGTACTGCTTGCTGTTGTTGTTGATATGCATTTTACAAATAAAGTTACAAAAAGGTCTTTGTAAACAACACAATACGATGGAAGGAAAAATGCCAGCAGTGAAAGAGGACCATGAACAGAAAGGACAGAAACCATACAAAGCAGCTATTAGGAAGCAAAGTGATAAAACAAGTCTAGGCATAATTGAAAGTGAGTATTTACTTAGCCGTTAAGTGGATTCTCAACAGGCATACCAGCACACAGCCATTTTACCACCCATTGACTTATTCATTGCTATAGTAACCATAGTGTTGATCCAGATGTTCAAACAGATCAGCAACATTTCCAGCACACTAGGTTAATATTCCACCAACCACATTCCTCTGAAAAATGCACAGTATCTTTACATGTCTGTAAATTTTCAAGTCACTTCCTTGCTTTATGACATGAGAGAAAGCAGTTCATTAGGATCCAATTCAGAAAATGAAGCTGCATGTATAAGACAGACTGAATATAAAGCAAATCCTGTTAGCTGTGCAATTTGTCAATACTTTGGATGAGGCAAAGAAGGACTGGAAGGGAGAGCAGGACCTAGAGGAACGGCAGTATCTTAACTGATAAGCAATTTTTTGTTCTCTTCAGCTTTTTCATCACTGCACCCAGTCTAAGCGTCACCCTCCCTCGTATCCCACCACAACTCTTCTTATCCTGAACATGCATAAAATCAAGAACATGATTTGCCTGGAAACAGAGATGCTGATCCACCAAGCAGTGTTCCGCAAGGCAGAGAGGGAGTTAGTTTGTACCTGAATCCGATAATTGGGCACTCCTTGCAGATGTTACACTTCGCTTGGTGCTTGGCAGTTTCGGCAGCAGCCACCCTGTGCAACACAGGCAGCCACACCATGGACTGCGGTTCCAGCCTCATCCAGTCCAGAAACAGGGCTGCTTCGATCTCGGGCTTGTTATTGGCCTGGAGCAAAGGTGGAAGAAAGACAAGGGCTCAGCAGAAGGGATTTGTGTAGTACTAGCTAACTAACAGCTCAAGTCACTGGTTTCCTACCTGCTCCACATCTTTTCCCTGAATACCATCCAGCTTTTCCTCCCATCCACCCATCCAAAAAATAAAAATAAAATAATCTCCAGGATACTGCCTTCAAAACAAGAACCGAACACTATTAACATTTCAAGTCTCTCTTTTTCTTATTCTCTATTACAACAGACAGCACTACCATGTACTCTTTTAAAACAAAAATCATCCACTCAAAGCATCTGGCAAAAAAGATAATCCTGTGTTTCCTATATCTCTTATCTGTACTTGCACAGCACTGTTTCTCACTTCTTATTTTAAAAAACACTGTTTATGTTATCCAACCCCTAAAAATTGCATGTCTTTTTATCAAAATTCCTTTCTCTTTAACATCCTCCATTGCCACCCTGACCTTTCCTCAAAATGCACGTATAAGGAAATAATTCAAATTCTTTCTCAAGCCCACTGTTGAACATGTAAACTCTGCCTCCTTAAATGCCTCAAAATCCCTCTTCCCACCACACCATCGTTAAATTCCTTGTCATTGCCTGGGAACACAACGCAGTTTTGTCCCACAGAATATGATGCATTTAGCCTCGTATTCCATAACCTCCTGCTTTCTCCTCTTTACCAAGGGCCAAAAAGCCCATTAAAACTTCGTGGCAGTCCTTCCTCTGCTTCCTTCCCATCGTATCCTGAACAGAACTAAACTTTGTGCACCTGTTCTACAGTACCTTCAAGGAACGTCCATAACAAACCAGATTCCCATTGCACTGTGCAAACACCTGAAGTCATGTCTTGTCCCTGCCTCTCAGCGTTACAGCAGGGAACAAGAAACAGTAAAGAGACGAGAAGCCACAGCAGCAATCAGCACAGGCAGAGGCCATGCTGCACTGGCAGACCAGCCACCGAAAAGAACATTGCGGAATACGGACAAACAGCTTCAAAAGGGATCTTGAGGAGCAAAGCAAAGTGACAGTGTGAATGTTTACATGGGAACTCCTCTCCAGCGTGAAGGACAGCACCGAGCAAGCACTGAACTGGGTGTCTGGAGCCTGGTTTCAGCCCTGAAGAGACGATGGATCAGGTGGAGATAATGAAGGGCTCCCACCGGGAAGGCAGGAGGGAGGAGGAGCCCGCACGGAGCACAGAAGCAGTGGAGGAGCAGGACACTGTCCCACTGCATCTCTGTAAACCACCGCTACGTGCTATCTTAAATTCCTTGACACTTTTCAACCCCACCTCACCCAGCATGAACAACATGGGTATGAACCAAATACATCTAAATCCCCTGCCTTTCTTTTTTTTTTTCTCTAACCAAATACAGTCCTCTGTGAGACAATCTTTTGTATTTGAAGTTTCACAAGGCAAAGACTTAATTTGTGGTTCCAAACCTATTAGAAGCACTTAAGCACATAATAAGCATTAATGTATCATGTATATGGACCACAACGAATAGGGGATTGAGTGTTTTTTCTTAATGCTTGCTCTTTCCCAATTACTTTCCCAATTTCTCATTAAATTTGAATTTAGTATGACCTAGCTAAAACCTTTAGTTTCTTTCAACTAAAATACAATGCTAGCAACAAATCTGGGGATTTTTTTTTTTTTCACAACAGACATAAAGGCAGAAAGAGCTAGAGGGAAAACCAGTATTATCATTTTTTTAAGCTAACACTGTTTATAATCTTGACAAAGAAATTAACTGATCAATACTTGCAGACTGAGAAAAATGCAAAGTCTCCTAGACTGAACTCCTAACCAAAAGAAGGAAATTAAAAACAAAAACACAGAAACGAACAAACAACAAAAAATCACAAATGTCTCTGGAATAATACATTGCATTAAAATTGACTTAAAATGCTGCTGCAATATTTTGGTTAATTAGAAATAAAATATTTTTTGGTCAGGATTTTCTTCTGGGGTAAACCCATCAAGCCACAAACATATTTACAGTTCTTCAGATGAAGTCCCCTCAATGCCTGCCCCTCCCCCAAAACAACCTCAGCACCAAAACTGAGAGAAAACTGAAAAAGTAAAGAAACATCCAGGCAACACTGGCAAGAGTTTGTTCAGAGCAGCAGACCCTGCTTTCCTGCTTTCCACTGAAGGATATCAATGAATTCAAGAAAACAAAATTAATTCTAGAAGTCTCTTAAGAGGAAGGAGCATTTATGAAATGCAATCATTTATGTGCCTCTTTTCCGGCTGGCAGCCACGGCAGCAAGGGGCTGGGGTGTGATTTTCTGTGGATCACTCAGCGAGCCAGCATCCGCCAGGAACTACACTGGCAAACCACTCCTCTGCCTGGTAGACTACGCTTACTGTACTAAGGTCCTCTAAGCCTTTAATATTTTAGGAGTATCTCTTTAATATTCCGTTTCTAATAGAAAAACATGAAGTGTACTGAAATGCTGCAGCGCAAGCTGCGGACAGAATAAAAATGAGCAGCTCAAAGCACTACTCTGCACTTGTAGTTGCTCTAAATTTGCAGGGAAAACGTTGCAGTGATGAAAGCCTTTCTGTAACATTCGAAGATCTATTTTAATTTTGCAGTCACTGGCGATTGCTAGCAGTCCCAATGGTTGCCCACACGGAGCTCCGCACCCCGGCTGTACGAAAACTTGTGCTCAGAGAGATTAGGTGCATTAAAATGTATCAGAACTGGTTGCAAATTATATTACACAAAGATTTAAAGCCACGTGGAGAAAAGCTGGTCAGGGTCAGATGGTAGAGGACACACAGTTCTCGACTGTTCCCTGAGCTGCTATTACGATTTTTTTTAATAATCTCTAAATCCAGTAAAGGCAGCAGCTGACGATTTTACATAAGGGAAGAAGTCTGAATTTACGCAGTACATATCTGAACCAACAAGAGCGAGCTGTAAAGAATATTAATGGTTCTTCTCTTCAACACATTTCTGTGGAACTCCCAATTTTTATGGTAATAACAGAGTGAATCATAAAGTAAAATTCATAAAGCCCTTTCGAGCTTACAAGTAACAATTTATTATTGGGGCCATTCAAATTCATCATGCTCCACACATCTGTTTTTCAGTATTTATTCTGCAGAAACAATGGGGAAATGGGAAGCTGCGCGGTGTTGGCATCTTTATACAATACTTAGGAGTTGAATTTTTCTGTTTTTTAAATTATTTATTATTATTCCCTCCTCTTCTTTCAGCTATTATTTTAAAAAATACTCTGCAGTGTAAGAACTTTATCGATGTATTATATAAAATATGCTCCAAAATACAGTTGTGATGTTGCGTGACCAATGCAGTATGGTTTTGGACAGTCAGACAATATGGCATGAATTTCTGGTAACACTTTTGATGAGGTACATTGTGTTTAGGTGCAAGGTAAGGAACTAATGGGAAATAATTCAGTATTATTAATTTAATGGTGTTTTCCATCTAGGATGGAAAGCTTTATATTAGTCTAAGTAAATACTATTTTGGACAAACTGAAACTGAGGAATGGGATTCCTGTGAGTTGTTCAAGTTGAAAAATGCAGCACAAACCATGAATAGAAGCCCTGTCTCCAAGGGCTTAGCATTAGACCAAACCCCGCTGAACCTTGTCTTCCACTCGTGAATGGCTTCCCCAGCACATTTGCGTTCTCTCCACTGCCAGCTGGCAAGAAAACACAAGTCAAGGATTCATAGTTTCTAAGACTAGTGCTGTTTCATGGGCAACGAAGGGAGGATTATTTCAAAGGTAACTCTGGGTGACACTAACTGCTTGAATCTGCCTGACTGTTGGAGCAATGCTTAAGATCATTACTTTGACCCCTTGCATTACTCTTACAGTGCTCCACTTAATGTTTTGAGTGTTGCGGTAAAGACTAATGAAAAAAGCAAGAATGCAGAAGTCATTTAGTATACAGCTTTGTATCATACACAACATCCCATGCACACTTGAAAATCACTATCTTCTTACTCTCCACCTCCCAAATCCTAAATCACTTTAAAATAGCTCTTCAAAACAGCTCACTTATAGGACTCTTCAAGACAGCGTCCCAAACTCAGGCACAGGTTCATAAATTCTTACTGAAATAAAACCAGAATTGATGTTTTCTTGACATTTACAGCATAGCAGCTTGAGGAAGGATTTGCTAGTTCCCCTTAGGCCAGTTCTCCTGTGTCAGAGCCAAAAGCAGAGGAAACATCCTACGAACAGAAATAAGGGCTTTCTGAATCTCTCAAAAGAGCCCGAGTCCCTCAACAGTAACACTGCATCTGTACGTTATTTTCATATAGCTCTCCATTTAAGTATACATAGTTATTTGTACACAGTACTGATATTTCCTATTAAAAAAAAATATATATATATATATAAAAACACCCCAGCAACAACAGAAAAACAGACCCCACAAAACAACTGTCCAAACCACCCAAATCACTGCATGTACAGCTGAAGCCACTATCATGGTCCTGACCCAGGGTTTGGACTGCCCATACTCCTATAAGGATTAACAGGCCCCTATTTTGGTTTTTATTTGTCTGAGTGAATATACTGGGTTTGGACATGCAGTTAAGTGGTTGTAAAAACCCTGCCATCTACTGCTGATCTTCACTGACTAAGTGCAAACCTAGAAATGAAGACTATACAACAGAGTATTAAAATACTTTCCTCTGTCAAAGTGAAATTAAACAAGGTCTAAAATATAGATATGAATTAATTGTACATATTTTACTGCTCTTTAGCTTCACCTGTATCAGTTTTCCATACAAAGCACTCAACATCCTTGGAAAAAAGTATACCTAACACAGCTGATAATCAAGAATCAAATATGCAAACTTTTTTGAGAAACAGCAAGAGACATTTCCATCTGAGCTGCACTGTCTCTGCTTTCATCTCCCGTTTCTTAAGTGTCCCAATGTCATGGTAAAGCATACATGGCAGTGATGTGAATACCTAGGTCTCTCTGTATTATGCAAAACAGCATCTTAATAGTTTTGCACCGTGATTTAAACACAATACATTTGTCCTTTAGCCCATTAACAATTCATTACCCTGTTTACTTAAAATATGTACCCATCACATACCTGGAAGGCAAGGGCTTTCAGCCCACAGTAATACTGAGCCCCCTTGGTTTTTCATGGATCTACAGGCTACTTTTATGCAGTGTGGGCCCAGGCAGAAGGTCCCTATGACCAAACTCATTGCTCTTACCAAAACCACCCTTTCTTTGAAGTCCCACAAGGTCAGCTGCACCTGCTCCCTACAGCAGAGACCCCCAGCAGCACTCCCAAGGGCTCGCCCTTCAGGCCCGAAGCAGGACCACGAGCCCCGCCACCGCAGCAAAAGGCCCCTTGTCCCCTGCTGCTGTGTGCACCTGGCGAGGCCATGGCAAGGGCACCAAACCCAAGGGGCTGGCAGAGGGATTTCTGAAGCACGTGTTTGCTGCAGAGCCTGACACTACTGCAATTTATGGCTGGCTTATCATCACCAGAACAACAAAATAAAAGTCGTATATAAAAAAAAAAAAAAAAAAGACATTCCTCACCGTGGGCGTGCAAAGACTTAATTTAATTTTGACACAGTAATGCAAACTGTGAATCCCGGCGCAATTTTTTAAAACTGAATTAACTCCCTGGAGTAAATGGAGGAGATGGTATGGGGCCGCGTGAGGGAGGGCCGCGGGGCCACGCACACGGACGGGCCTGTGTACCGCTCGCAGTGTGCCCTGCACCAAGCGCCCCAGAGGAGCAGAGCTGGAACCAGCCCAGGCCCGGGTCAGGGAACACAGAGAGGGAAGGCCCTGAAAGAAAATTATGCCTCCCTCCCCTGTGGGGGAAGCTGAGAGGGTATCAGGAGAAAGAAGGATGAGGGAGGAAGCCAGGAGGGGCGGCACACGCCTCTGCAGGCTGAGATGGCTGTCCCCGCTGGGCACCCTGTGCAGTCCCCCTCGGCTGCCTAGCGCCAGCGTTGCTCCCCCTCAGGGGCTCCTTTCCCCAGGCACCGCCGCCTTGCAGCACCTCCTACGCCAAAAGCATCTCTCTGCACTCCACTCCTCCTCCAAATGTCGTACTTCTCTCCGTCTCCATTCCTTGTTGCTTTCTTTCATGTCTCATCCTACCCTGCCTTTCAGTTGCTTTCATCACTATTATTTCCCCAATTATTCATACCATCCCTTCCTCAGGGTGGGGTCCTTCAACCCAGGCCCTTTCTTTTCCACTCTTTGGTTCCTTCTTCCCATGTTTGGGTTTCTGCTCTTCTCCCTAGGACTCCCTCCCTTTTCATACTTTCTTTCCTTGCTTGAGCCTCCCTCCCCATTTCAAGCCTTATTACAAAGTTGTCTTTGCTGCTGCGAGCCAGGTCAGAAAACAGCCTCCCACTTAAGTTAAAATGGAGGCTTCATCTGCAGGAAAAAGAGAGGACGCAATTCCTCCTAACACTGTTTCTTAGTGGAGGTAAGAGAAGAAAACCTCAGTTTTTCCATCTTTCTGATTTATGGCCAGGTGAAATGTTGTGCCCAGCTGTTCTTCTAGAAATGCTGGCACCTGGGTTGCCTGTTGGCATTTCTTCATTTGCAGTAAGACAAGTTTGCTAACTCATTTTATTCAAACAACCATTTATTCCAAGTCCTCCTCCTATTTTATAAAAAAATGTTGTGTGTCCCATCACTACTCATTTTACTGGTGTTTTTTTCCCTAATATAAACACACATTATCCCTCTTTCCAAAAAAAAAGTTTTTGTCAGATTCCAAGTTCATTCTCCTTATCAGTTTCTCAACACCATTTTTTAAGCGTGTTTGCTATTCATTCTGGAAAATGATAGGACCTGGTGATCCCTAATTTTCTCGCAAAGTCATTTGCACAAGCCAGCTTTTGACATGTAGATTCTCACCACGGATTTGCTGTGGCATTATTTCGTGTTAGTCTTACCTGAACCCCCGTGTGGAACACCTTCAAAAGCCTTGAAAGCCATAGCAGGGTCTAACCTAGCTATAAAAGTTACCACGCACAGTTTATTAGCATGGCTTATCCACCCAGAATATGGCCCTAAAAACCATTCATTTGGAAATGACATCAAATACATACTAGAATTATTAAAGGTCAAGACACAGATGATGGAAATGAAAAAATATGAATCTTACAGAATCAATCTGACAAAATAAGTTTAAAAAATACAGAAAGCAAACATCCCCCTGCAACTAGAAGTTTCTGTTCATTTTAGAATTTGATTTTTATAGTCCCTGCGCATACAAAGATGACTTCCAAGCATTATTATTCACTGAAAAAAACTTGCTGTCTTTCCTTATTACAGAACTGAAACTACTACCTCATGAAACTTGAGCAGCAGGTAAAGAAAGAAGCAAACAATTCCCCCTGCTCCCATCCAGCCAACAGAAAAAAAACAAGATATTTAAGGGATTGAACAAGAGTTTCTTCTATTGTGATGCAGAAGATGCATTGAGAGTTATCACAGACCATACATTACCTCCCATCCTCTACCTTTTCATTAAGCAGCTGTCTTAATCTTTTGCATTTTGCTGTTGGTTAGCAGAAAGATGAATAATTCCCTTAACTCTCTTCCTCCTCAGATTAAATAATTTACAAGCGTGAAAAAGAGCCTGGAGTTGGCTGTGTATTCCTCAAAAGATAGGGCAGAAATTCTTTTAGTACTGTTGAAAGAAAAATAGCATTACCCATTCAAACAATGAAAGGAGCTCATCAAGTGCTCCTCACCCCTAGTAAGCACTTCAGTCAGTCATCTTTCTGCATCCCTCTGCTGAGCACCTGGCTGCCATTGGTATGTATATACACAAAAATGAGTTTAACCATTGCTGTTTACCTACATGGCAGCAAATAAATGGTGATCTACTGCTGGCAGCAGAAAATTGTAAAAGCAGGAACTTCCACAACACAAGACTTCCACTGCTTGCAGGATTCAGTTACTACACGGGCCCTGGTGCCAACTACTTGCTGTCCAGATGACAACATAAACTTTGACAACCCTGTGCAAGGCCAGGCTGCATGGAGCTTTGAGCAACCTCGTCTAAGGCAAGGTGTCCCTGCTCACATCAGGAGGATTGGAACTACATGCTCTTTAAGGTCCCTTCCAACCCAAGCCATTCTGTGATTCTACGATAATCTAGGCTTCTTCAATCACTGCCACAATCGCGGTGAAGATGGCGCCTAAGAAGAAGCAGTGTAATTCATATATATCTTGTCAAAGAAATACACTAGTGAGTACCACTAAACAATCCTTGCTACCCTAGCCCTTACTCCAGATTTTCAGTCTCATTCCAAAATAGAAAGGCTAGCTGGAAAGGAGACACAGATCAGAAAATGAACAGCGAGCGAAGATGAACTTACAAACTGGAAGCAGCTTCTGACACTCGGCTCAATGTTGCTGCCCCCGAAAGAGGCGACCTCCCCTAGCTGCCGCGGGATCTGGATGGAGTCGTGCAACAGAAGCCCCAGTCGGCGCTGGTCGCAGAAGCCGGTGGAGCTCGCCACTTGCTTGAACAGGTCTGGGGAAACAAAAAAGACACCATGGCTGAAGCATCATAACGGGGACACAACAAGTATGGAGGAAAACTGCATAATTTCGAAGTCTCACAAGGGGGGTAAATGGCTTTGATAGACATGAACGTAAATGTATCTGCAGTTTGTCTGCTTCTCTTCCTACAAACACTGCTTCTGTTAGTAAATGTTGATTTTTAATAGGATTATTTGTTTGTACCCATGAAGAAAGGCCATTCTACCACAGTGCCTATGCCATTACTGATGATAGCAGCTGTAATTCTGACATACAGTCAACTGAACATCAGGATCTTTGATCCACAGCAATGCACCTCAAAATACTCCTCAAAACACCTCAAAAATACTGTTTAACAGTAAAATAATCTCATACGACATACAACACTTCTTCAGCTCTAAGCAATGAGTGTACAATTCAGAACCCAGTTCTCTTTCAGATGAATTGATCTGGAAAACAAGAGCTCCTAATTTCAATATACCATAATCTTTTAATCCAGGTGTATTTCTAAAATGAAAGAAAAATATCGCAGTATGACAGAATCTGTCATCCACTGGGAATGTTAATATCATATTAAGTTTTCATTTTTGAAGTGAAATGTCACTTTAAGTCTTGTTCTATTACTGCATCATTCTAGAAAAGGATCCTTACAGGACAGAATTATTATCCTTCTGTGAGCCCAATTTAATTTAGTGGGAATTAGTTATACTATGTATACAATGAGGAGGTTTTAGAGTTTGTAATAAGGAAAATCAGGTTAGCATTAACTGAAATATTTATTTGGTAATATCCCTGTTGACAATACATGACCTGAATAAATTCTGCTTATTTTTCAAAGAGAGAAAGAAAGAGAGAAAAAGAGAAGGAAGGAAAAAAGGAATGAAGAAAGGAAAGAAGGAAGAAAGGAAGGTCAGCCACTAGAAAAAAAAATCCCTTTTTGGAGCCTTAGTATTTCACCTGACAACAGGGTTACAATTACAAAGGTGATTCAGCACTTTTCGCGGTAACCTTCCTAGGGCAGCTTTGACACCTGTCTTTTTCCAAAGGAATAAAGGAATGGATAGAGAAAGGATTACATTTTAATTACACAAGTTTCACTTTTACCAATACTAGTTTTATGATACGTAACTTTGAGAAAATTTCTTCTCCATCACCTCTGCAAGCCTGAAGAATTCTGCTCTGTGAGAACCAACGCTGCTCTGCTGCACAAATATCAGAAAATCTTTAAGGGGCGCGACTCATCACGCACTTGCAGCAATACTAACAGCAATGGCACTATGACTTCGGCATGACCACAGCCTGGCAGAGACGATTTGTTCCTCTCTCAAAAGCTATGCAGTGTTCAATCAGTAAAACACCTCTCAGTAAAACACTGCGTTCTGCAGCCTTAGAAGGGGGTTATGCATTACCATGCATACACACTACAGGAGCCTATAATATATTAATAAATGTTTTCCTTTATAACTCTGATAATTCTCAATGGACTATCATTTAAAAAAATATCTGTATTAATTTTCTTAAAAAGATTTTCTGAATAATTTTTCACAAAACCCACATGAAACATCTAAAGAACTAAACTGTGACATTTATAGTGATTGCCCTAAAATCTGATCCAATTATACACAGACGTGTATAATTCATATAACAGAATCCGTTGTTGGAACTGTATGTTTTCTTATTAGCTTTCTTAAATTTGGATTAGAAGAATAATAAAATAATAACCATTAATGAAGAACTGCTACAGCACTGGTTCAAAATCTAATGGTGGTGGCTTTTTTTCAATGCACGTATGTAAGAGTGATGTAATTTAATTTAACCAGAGAGTTACTCTTGAGAAATACTCTTATCAGCAGACCTTTTCTGGATCTTAGCCTCACTAATGAACTGATTCATTAGTCAGCTGAAACTAAAACTTCAAGTGGAATTTTTTCAAGTATTTTAGGATATCACCCATTAAAATATGCAAAATAACTGCATGACTTTAATTTTTATTTACAGATAGCAACTATATTTAAACATAAGGTACTCAGACTCTGATCACATTGTGGAAAATATTTTGAAAAGATAATATATTTCAAAATGGTGTAATGCATGATGTCTTGTGGATCAATGCTGCTTTTTTACTGGCTTTTTCATCTTATTGTTTATACATTTTCTTTTGTCTGCTGTGGTACAGCAAAAGGGTTCTGGCACCCTTCTATAAGAAAAGGTTAAATCTCAGCACGTGAATTCTTCCAGCCAAGTGTGTGCATGCACATTTTTTGTGTATGAAGGTGTGCTAAACCAGTGGTCTTCAAAGTGAGGTGTATGTACCCCAGTGGGTGTGCAAATCCATTGGGGTGCAGTAAAACGTATTTTTGAACAATTAATAAATTATATATAAAGAAATAAAAATAGTATTTATTTCATCTTTATCTCATCCCTTTTTAATTTCTATTTTTGTCCATACTTTATAATGTATGTTATGTACATATAGCACACTAGTGCATATATATAAATAAATAAATATGCATATATTAGGGGTGCATGCTCAAAGATTTTTTTACCTATTATATTTTTTTTGCATGATCAGAAAGTTTGGTGACCACTATGCTAAAGTACCTAGAACAAATAGGGGTAATGAAAACATTAAATAAACACAAACTATCAAAGAAAAAAAGAATTACATTGACTTACATCTATACTTGTCTTCCAGGTGTGCTTTACAAAGGGATACAACACCAGTTTTGAAAGATAAAACACGGATCCTTCCTGTTCGACCCCTAATAGAAAAGAAACATTGGCTGATAATATAATCCATTCATATAATAACTTGTTGACTATTACAAAGTTTAACATTGTTCTGCAGTTTTATTTTAAAGGCACACAAAGAACCACTTTGCATAGCATAAACTAGCCTGCTATCACATACACAGTAAACTGAATGTAAAATATGGTTGTGTTCCACAGGCATAGTTAAACTGAATTGTGCAGTTGTACCAGTTCAACTAGGAACAGTCTCATGCAGAAATAACAACAGAAATGGCACTAGCAAGATGTTCAGGTGACTGATTAAGCTTGCCTAAAACCAGGGAGAACGAAGGCAGGTTGTACAGTTGAGTCATTACCGTAATGATGTTGTTTCTGAGCTCCTTCTCCTATCACTCAAACCTGAGCAGGCCGACAGCCCTGGTCCTCCTCCACGTCAGTTATTGCACTGCCTTGACTCAGTCTTCCTTCACGCTCACCTTCACACTGGTTTGTGACATGCCTGTGCTATCGCTTCTGCTTTTTAATGTGACTGTGGTAACAACATCATCCTCTGTGCTGCCAGCAGCACAGTGACAAACCTTCAGATCTTCTCTCAGGTACCTGGTTTAGTTCAATTTGCTTCCTGCTGCTGGCTTCCCCTAAGACTTTTATTTCATGTAGCATTACAAACGTGTAACGTCTATTGCAAATGAGACATACACAACATAGTAAGCCTATGTCTAAACATGGCTTTTGGAAGCACAGCCTTACCAACACCTTTGAAGTGCCACCAGTAAAAGACCACCACTGAAAATATGGTAAGTCATGTACAGGTACACTGTACTCATGCAGTAGGCTGTACTGTTCAGCCAACATGCATGTTTTCTTTTTAGTCCTACAAAAGCATCATAAGAGTCAACTGTACTCCTTTACCTATGTATCTTCCCTGCAACACCTACAAAACGTGCAGGCAGAAACTGGTGGACAAGGCAGAAGTCAGAATTTGCAGCCTTTAAAAAAAATTAAATAAATATTGTGTTTTTCACCATGAACACGCATTTGTTGCTTACCTATGCTTTCCCCTCTCCGCTCTTTTTACTCCCCTCCTTCAAACCTTTTCCAAATTAATTATCATCTGTGCCCTGAGAAACTCCTGCTGATGAATACCAGGCTCATGCAAATTATACAGGAGAAGAATGTAGAATGATTATTTCCCTGCAAGGCATATTAAATTGGAACCTGCACGAACCATGAGTTGTTCAGTTCACTCTACTCTCCTCCCAAGTCAAATCAGTAATTTACCATGCTACTGCAAATGAGCATGAGTGACTGATCAATTAAAACAAATCTGAAACGTGCTGGATTTGCAGAGCTGTGCCCATAATTAGATCAGTCATTGACTGTGAATTTGATTAGTATCTTTACAAATGACAGTTTTCAATTATAAGAAAAGTAAAGATTCACTACATTGAATTAACGTCTCCAGTACTACTATGCACTTCAGTTGATCTCTTCCTATTAAGTTTACAATGAAAACTAAACACTTGTAACCCCAAGGTCACCTCTCTACCAGCATAATTCAAACTTGACTTTCAGCAAAACAGCTAGGAGCTTTCCTCACACATAAAACAACTCTGTGTTTCATCGAGTCCTGCAATATACAATTCCCTAGCATACCTAGGGAATTGCCTGGAGGCAGCCAATTATAATTTCTAATGCTGTACTTTCAGCAGAGTGCTACATAACAAAAGCTAGACTGGACACAGCAAATCTAAACCGGATGGTCCAGCTTAGGAGCAGCCTGGGGAATTACTTCTATTTCCCTCTCTGCCACTAGCGTGGCTGATCTGGATTAACATCTCTAGTGCATCTTTTTTGTTTTTCACCAACTTCATATATATGTTACTCGTATTAGATGATAATTCAAAACTGGATCAGAGTTCAGTGAAAGCCAAAGCAGATTAAAGAAAAAAAACCCTGACAGTTAAATGAATACAGCCCCATTCCCTCCTACCAGTACACTACACAAAAATATAATGTAATGTGGGTAATCCACTTCACAGGATTGTACAGCTGCTGCAGATGATGTTATAAGCAACTGTCTTATCAGACGTGATGCTGCAGGAAGAGATTGTATACACATCTGTACTTTTTTGTGTGCAGGTGATCACTGAAGCTTCAGTGCTGTGATAAAGGGTGGATGGAAGAATGATGTTATGGCACTACAGTTCAAAATGTCAGTGGCAACACAGCAATTGTTTCATGTCTTTCCATTTCTATACATGAATGTTTATTCTGCCACAGTAATGAGCATGTCCGGCTGAAGGTAGCTGATAAGAACACGAAAAAAACAACAAATAAAGACTTCCACTGACATCTTTTTTTCACTAAATTCACCAAATACAAGAATCATGGCTTAGTCTAAAACTGACTTACAAAATGTGCTTTGGAATTTGTCTGTGCATTCTGAGCAACATCACTAACTCATTGAATGGAACGCCATTATAATTTTATTTAGGTAAATTTACTCTCTTGTATTTATAGTTATAGGTACCCTTTTTCAAATTAAATTTTAGATGAAGCATTTCTCAAATCTCCTGACTGCGAAGGGTTCTAAACACATCAGAGTATAGATGAGTCTCTTTCAGCTTTGAGCAAGGATTACAGATTGAAAGCTACAGAAAATGAACAGCTCTGTAAAGGTTTAGCACACAAAAATACTGACACATGCAAGAGTCTATGTGATGGTGTTCATGTGTTGCTCTTTAATTTCTTTATCTAAAGAAATTTTAAAAGCCGGGCAAAGCCTTGACCAAGAGAGGAGGTGCAGTCCTGGAATTGCTCTGAACACAGCAGTGTGCTCTCTTTTCCAGCTCTCTCATTGCTTAGCTTAATAAATCTAGTATTGCATGCCTAACCAAGGGCTGTATCGATTCAACTAAATGCAGCCATTAAATCATTAGGTTTCTTAAACTTTCACTCCAACTGCTGTTTTTCCAGCTTCAAGCCATTCATTTTACAATGAGGCAGCCAGCTCATTACCCTTTCCCCCTTCCCCTTGTGGTGCTAGCAAAGCTTTTCAGTGTGCTACGTTTACAGCACCCATACATACGTGTCATAGACATTCAGCAGCCAGTTGAGGCACATGTCCACGCAGAGAGGAACATTGACCAAGTTGTTGTGCTCCTGTTCCAGTCGATCATAAATAGTAGTCAAGCAGTTAATGATCTGTAGAATATCCATCGGCTGGTCATTTTGCTTGAGGTTGTGCTGGTCCAAGGCATCGCATGCAGCAGACAGACTCAGGAGATCCACTGTTAAAACAAAACAACGCAATAAAGATTGCAGAGAAACAGCAGTTGTACTACCTGTACCCAAAAGATAAATTTAGGTACAAGAATTTGCTTGGCTTACATGCCTGGCCAAAGGACATTTTATATCCTCTGCAAGTCAGGTGCAAGACTGGTTCCAAGAGTCCTACAGGTGCACTGTTTATTCAGCTGTGGTCTTAAACAGCAACGTTTATAAAATGAAAACTCATTTTTAGCTGTAAAGTACCTACTATGCTATTGGATTGTATGGAAATATTACGTAAATTACTGTGTAAGAAAAAACTCCATATTCCATGTTTTATGTTCCTACAGATAGGCTAATATTTGACTACTGCATTCACTGGATGTGCTCTAAACATGGTATGTGTCATCAGCTTTCATGAGACGTGACACTCAATTCCTACAGAAGTCAAACAATCTTCACTGAACCAAATTCCACAAGGAATAAGCAAATGAATCACAGCTGAGGCAGGGTTAACTTCTCTGCTACTTTTTCTCTGGCGAGAACATGGAAAAGAAGATTCCAGACCTGTTCCAGTACTTACTAATAGAATTTATAGATTTTTAATTCTGATGAGCATTTACATTTAGAAGTATCTCTATGACATTACAGAGTGAGACAAATTTAAAACTTATCAATCAACATACAACAGAGATTTCTGCCACAGACATTTAAAATCTTGATTTTCATTCAAATTTAAGCCAACTGTATTTTGAAATTTGGATGCCCATAGCAAAATAGAATTTCCCATCAGCTCTTAAAATTATTCTTACTTTCTGAAAAATAACATCAACAGCAGTATCATATTTTGAGGGACACCAAATCAGAGAGTTATGAGATGCTGGTGTACAATGCAAAACAGGAATCAAAACAAATCAGAAAAAATAGACTATCTGGGGCATCAGATCTTCTTGCTGCCATATGAAAACCTTTGTAAATCCTTGAAAGGAATTTCCAGAGGGCGAGAAAATGTGAGATAAAAGTCTAGATGCTGTTAAGCCCTCTCATACCATGGTTAGTTACAAAGTGCAGCATAATTCAGCATGACTTGGGGTTGTGGATTTTTGGCCTAAAGTGAACTGCCTGAAACCATTCTGGAAACTTGTTACAGAACTGGGAAATAAACTGACCCAATTGCAAGACCAGTTTTTCTGTCATTGGAATAAAAATATGTTTTATTGAGTCCTGGTAAGCAACACCTCTTGGTAATGTCAAAAAAATAAAAATAAAAATAAATGGTCTAAATGCAGAACCCCATATAAGATTTATTTTATTTTTTTAGAACTTCATTTGGTTTAGGGGCACATTTGCCAAATTCACACTTGAGTATCCCAGAATACAACCACGAATGAAACTGACCCTGATGAAAAATACTTCAGCTGCACACAGGGCTGCTTGATAATACTGCACTGACAGTATGCTGGGATTTTATAACTGCCAAAAGAATTTCGGGAGTATAAATATCACTGGAAATCAGTGGAGACTTCTGCTGCTAAATCCCTTAGGCACTTCTGAAAATTTCATCCTGTGTGCCTGACATACCCAGTGCTAGAGTGAAGAAGGAAAGCCCTGAATTCTATCCCTAGTATTACACCAAGAGATTGAACTTGAGTTGGTCTGTTTTGCACTGGGCTTTATTAGGAATTTACTTTTTCACATTATCATGTGGATATTTACTAAAAGAAAATATTTTGCAACATCATGTTTAACTTACTAGCATATAAAATATAGCTATTCTAAGGTCAGTGTTACAATCCTGCAAAAGCATATTTATCAGACCCATTCCTAAGAGTCATAGCAAGTTATTCTTCTTATAGTAATTTATTAGCCAAATTGGAAATACAGCAATGCTTTCACAACACCTTTAATGCAGAGCTTTAGGCTGAACTCTCAGTTCCTTTGAGACTATGAATCAACAGTAATTAAATGAACCCCTCAGGCACCTGGGTGGCAGCTTAATTATACATGCAGAAACTGCTAAACATGGGTCATTCCACTTTGTGAAAGCTTTTCCTGCTAATAAGCAGCAACTTCTGAAAAGCCCTTCACCCTGCTCTTCATCAGACGCCTGTCCTATCTTGAAGGTAATGATGCATGTCCATCTTAAAACGAGCAAGAAGTGTTTGCCACCAAGCTCTGCTTTAGGGGACATCTTTTCATGGGAAGAAGATTTGTTCTGGCCTTCACCAGAGTAAGTTTCTCTTGGCATTTCCCCACCACATTTAAAGTAACGTGTTGTGGGCCTCTCCAGAATTAGGAATTGTGTATTTCTTTCCTGAAAGCAAATATGGCAGTCCCACGAATGACAGCCTTTCAAAAGCCAAGTCCAAACACACATTGAAGAGTTGCATATTCATGGACATTCAGTGATTTGCACGGCTTTAATTACAATAAACCATACCACTTTATGCTTTGTATGTTTTTCAGGTTGACACTCCTCTGTTCTTTTCTATTTAAAATTCTAAAACTGACTACAAAATTTGTGTGAACTGTAGCTCCTAGCTTATTTTGAAATCCAAGTCATGTATATAAAAATTTACTTGTCCTCTAAGGCAAGAGAATAAGCTTAAGAATGTCTATAACTAGGCCAACCTGTGGACAGAATACAGGAAAAGTATGAAAGATGACCTTGAATGACTAACCAGCTGAAGGCCAGAAGAGACAATTTAACAGGCAGAATGTATGCTATGGAGGTCATATACTGAACCTAGGCAAAACTCAACATATGGCTGGTGATAAAAAGTGTTAATGGTGTTCCCAGGATGCAAAATGACCTCCTCTGTAACCTCATGCAGTTGGCTGATACATTAAAAAATATATATTTAATCTAGCCTGTATATATATATATATATATATAAATATAAAGGAAGTTCTTGAATATTTTCTTTTGCGGCATCTCCAAGAAAAGTTTGGGAACACATCACATTTTATTGACTTTACAATGTTCAGATGTGGTTTGCACTTAAAGATCAGATCTTTTAAAAGTAGCAAAGCAAGAAAGTCAACATGCTTTGATGTGATTATCAAAGGAAATCACACATTTAAAAAAAACGGTGTAATAGTTACACCTGGCATGCCCACAATAATTTCACAGGCTGGGACAATAGAGACACACACTAGATTCTCCTAAAGTTACACAATACACAAACATTTATTTGTTAAGGATTACAATTTCCTATTATCCTTCAGGTTTAAAGCCCTAGCATCTTAATGTTCATTGGGCTGATTTACAAACTGAAAAGAAGTTATTTTTGAACAAAAATCTAAGTATAGTTCATGTTTAAAAGTGTTTCTATTCTCGCCACTGAGATAGGCTGCACTTCCACATCTACGGACTACTATTGTGTTCCCATCTTCAGAATCTGAAAACACTCCTCAGAAGGTAACATTGTTCTGCTTTTTACACAGTTTGCAGAAGAGAATACATATACGTATAGCTTTTACACTCCTGCAATTTTAAAACCGAAATAAAAACTGAGAGCTGAAAGCAGCACCTACTGCAGGAAAAATTCAAGGATTTGGGGCTACGTGTAGAATCCCAACACTGTGCTCTATTTCTACCAGTGCCAAATTGCAGAAAAAGAATTTTGTAAATAGTTTTTTTATCTAATTAAACTGAGTTCACAAGTGACACTTAAATCACAGAATACACAAACACAAGGATGGTGTCTCCAAGCAAAAATATTTGCAAGAACAAAGACTGTTAACCAAATTCCTTAAATACTTCTCCTTAGATACAAGTGTGAAGAATGTGCTAAAGTATTCAGTGTAAGCGCCACTGCATGTTTCTGAAAACATCCATTCTCAGAAAATCTACCTAAGTATAACCTTGAAAGATGAACAGACTTCAGTGCATAATTACAATTCCCCACTGGAAAGCCCAAGATGAGTGGAGAATTATTCAGTGGCAGAATCAAGGTAATTACAGATAAAACAGGATGCAAAGTTTTGTACTTTCAACCACAGAAGCTTGTCAGTTACACAAAAATTTTAGTTCATTACTTCAGTGCTGCACTGATTACGAATACTTTTCACTGCATATCATTCCAGTTTCTTTACATTGCCTTTTCATAATGACAGTCACAAAAACATGTTTGTATTTCTTATCATCAGCTGTCAAAATTCAATCTTTGTTACTACATTCATGCTGAACTTTTTCATTGTGTTACAAGAATTTTCACCTAGTGTTTAATTTTTTTTCTTTTATTTCATTTTTTATAAATCCAGAGATCAAGTCTGTTCATTAGTGGAATTCACCCATCCTTATAAGCCTAAAAGTAAACATGCTCAAAAAAAACTGAGGTTTGACACAGTTCCAGAAAGCATGTGAGCACAAATCTAAACTTGAGATAAATCAACAGTTGAGACACTGCAACTGTGTCAGAAATTTAACCCTGTAATTAAACACTGAATGGCGAACATTAAAATATTTAAATAACCCTCCAAATTGTACCGCTTAATAAACTGTTTGCTTTGGTAACTTATTGGCCTACCAAGAAAATTATGAGCAAATGATTTAGCTATCAGGTTACAACAAGCTGAAGCGGACATGTAAATGAAGTGACAGGCAGGAAACCATACACCAGCTGTGAGAACTGCCATGTCAGACCGTGCTCATCGCTACTGTAGGAGTGACTAGGGACTTCTGAACATAGCCCAAAGCTGGGGTGAAATGAAGCTAAATGCTTATTGTGATGATCTCATTTAAACGCAGCAACCCCCCAGGGTTCAGGAGTCAACCTAACACAATATTAGCTATTCCAGCTCTGGCACAGTTTGGCATCCGAGCTCTCACTGTTCTTATTACAGGACAATCCTGCTTGCATGTTGTTGAGCTGCAAAACTGTGGCTGGCATTTGATGTGGCTTCAGTAATGCACATAGAGAAAAGAGCTGGCCAAAGAGTGTGAAGATGAGAAATATGCAGGGAATGTTCATTTTGTTCCTGATCCGCTGTTTTGTCTCATAACCAAGAGACCTGTCGGCTGCCCAGCACTTCTGACTTGTCAGGAAGGTGCAAAGCCGTGGCAGCAGGAGGTCCCTCAGATGAGAGGCTTGCATGCACCCAGCAGCATTTTGGGGGTGGAGGGGGTGCTTTTCTACTTCTGAAACTGCAAATCAGCTCATGGCTTGGTAATAAAGTCTTCCTGGCAGCCCACACCACAGGGGCAAGTACTTACAGCAGAGGGCTTTCTGCAGCCTGCGGAGCTTCATGGCAGTTCTGTATGCCGAGAACCTGACGTTGTTCAGGTCCGCTGTTGGGGGAAAACACCAGAAAAAAAGATTAGCTTTACACCTTAGAAATAACCAGACTCAAGATGACTCTGTTCAGTTGAACTCAAACATTACGATCAGTGATTCAAAGGACAGAGGGAAAAATGGTGTGTTAGAAACCATACTTCACTGAGCAAAAGCACTCAAACCTTGGCAATCAATCATTCAAAAGAAAACCAATAAGTCCTAAAGCGTTACTTCCTTTCTTTCAAAGGTTCTGAACCTAAGAGCACTTGAAAGGACACCACCACCCACTGCAGCAGCGTTGCCTGAAAACACCGCAGCCTTTCAGAGGGTCGGCACTGTAAGGGAGATAAGGATTTGGATCTCCTCCCTCCCTGCCTGAGGTGCCCAGCCAGGTTGCTTGCCGGCAGCCAGATGCACAGAGCTTCTGGGCAACGCAGGCAACTCCCAGCTACTGCTGAGACTCTGAAAAATAATGCCTCTTTTGTGCTCCCCCACCTGAGCAGACAGCAGCGTGCCCTGCGAGGTGCAGGGTGCCGGCAGGGAGCCAGCCGAGCCTCCAGAGCACCTTGGAAACTGCGGGGAGCCCAGAGGCCACGGGAGCAGGGCAAGGAACGGGAGCGGCCTCGGGCCAGTTTCACTGCAGCCTTCTCGTGCGGCTCACCAAACCAGATCACCTGCAGGAGTCCCGGCTGTGGAGGGAACAGTTTAGCCACGGGTTGTCGGGACACTGCAGAGACAAGGTGGCCACATCCCCAGCCAGCAGCACGCTGAGCAGATAACCAACCCGCTCGGCACGGGGGAGGCTCGGTCAGGGCTACGCGAGCATAGCTCAGCACTGCCTCGTGGCTACCTCCCCGGCAGGACACGGCCCCGCTTGGCAGTTTAAGAAGCAGGCTGTAGAAAGAACTGGAAACAAAGGAGGGGTTTCAAGCAAAACTTGTCTTGGACTTCATATGACCAGGCAACTGGATTTGCACCTTTGTCTTCTGCCTGCCTCTGCGAAACTAGACTGAAGATGATGTGCTTGCTCTGATCCTGACCCTGGCTTTGCTGAGAGCGGCCTTGGGCAAACCTGTTTATTTACAAGAAGAATAAAGATAGATTTACTGGGAGTGAGGTCAAAGCTACCGTGGCTGAGCTCCTGCCGGTGTATCAGCCAGCTCATTTACAGGCAGGCTGGCACACCAGCACCACGCTGCAGGTACACCACTGCTTGTGTTACTCAGAAGCAAACCCAAGGCACAGAAGCGAGCGCGACATCCTGGCAAAGGGCTTCTGAACGTTTATGGGAGCAGACCGACACACACCTAAACTGTGCACAGGGGCAAGCTGCTAACTTCAGCAAAGAGAAGAGGGGCTGGCTGCTCTTCCCAGGGGCAACTAAATGAGCAGATGCCGTTTCCCAAAGGGCACCGCCAACCCCCTCACAGGGATGCTGCGGGAATCAGGCTGCGGCTGGGGCACCCTCCTCGCCGCCCCAGTCCCACAAAAACCCACGGGGCACTGCCACCCCCGGGCACCTCCTTGCTCTGGGCTGCGTGCTGGCACCTTGCAGTGGCTTTGCTCATGCCGACACGGGCTCTGCTGGCTCCTGTACCCAGCAATGCTGCTGGTTATGTTTAGTTTAATACTAACAGTGAAACCTGCCAAGCCTAAGGGGTTAAGGATGGGATGGCGTTTTGAAAATGTTAACGCCTCTGTAAATACAAAAAGAACGTGAAAAAAAACATGATATTGGCTCCCAGCAGAGGTCCATTTAGCCCAATCAATAAGCTGCCTCCCAGACTGGAGAGAGAGACTATTACTGAAAACAGGGCAAATACAGAATGGTTCCTTGCAGGAGGATGCACTGAGGTACTGTAAAGGTGTTCGTGATGTGGCAGCTTGGGTATAACTATCCAGGCATCGTTTACAATGCTGTACAGGTATAGGTAGCAGAGGGAATATCGTCTCAATTACATAAATTTTAATTAAGCTGTTCTGAATGAGTAATTTGAGGTCTGATAATTCAGTAGTTTTGAATACCTTAATAAAGCTGTGAACTGTTTCTAAAACACGTCTTGCAGCAGAAGGGAAACTTTCAGCTTTGTATATAATTTCTTTTTCTTTGCACAGCCGTATACACCTTTTTAATGGGCAGTTCTCTTGGGCATTGTTCCTGCCAGCCCGCTCTCTCACAATTATCCTGACAGGTCCACAAGCATTAATGTGGTGTGGAATAAAGCACACAATTTAAATAAAGCAACTTAATTTGTCTTCAGGAGAAATTAATAAAGCAGTCCCTTGCAAACACACTGTGGCTTCAGTTACATTTTGTACCTTGTTGTAAGACTACACTTGCATTCTGGAAAACAAACAAACAAAAAATATCCCAAGTAGTAGCAATTTTACTTGTTAAACGTAAGATCAGTCAAAATTAATTGGATTCGAGGCTTATATACACTACGTTATGGCTAGCATTTCACAACACGAAGAAGCTTTCCCTGAATTTTAAATGCATATTCTGAAAAAGCTTATCCATTTATTATTTACATTTTAAGAAGCAGTAGTAAATATATATACACATATTTGAGGCCTTAATCAGGGCAGAAAGTACAAATCATGAAAACACTTAATCTTCAAAGTGCTGTAGTTTACATCTCTTTTCCTGCACATGTGACATGCTGAATTTCTTATCAACCCCTCTGACACTGCTGCCAAGAAGCACATGCTGTAAATGACCAACAAGCTATGTCGAGAGCTAACTTCAGAGCCCTCATCTTAGGTTTTGGGAAAGCAGGAGCAACGTTAGCTCTTCGCTCTATATGCTGAGGCCGGGCAGCTGTAGCAGGCCTTTGCTCCCACCTTTTATCAGCATTAGCCCATGCCTTGTTTTTGTCAACTGCCCACCTCCCATCCTTATTATGCCACCACCACCACACTCCTAATGGATGGCTAGCTGACCAGGTGAAGGCAGCCATTTGCTATGTCACCGTCATTCCATGTCACATCTTTGCCTCAGATTTTAGTACTTTCATTTTATTTTATATTTGGGACTCCTTTAAATGCCTTTCCTGACCTCACTTTCAGCCAGGTTGTGTCTGTACCTTTCATCTGCCTCTTCTTCCATTTCAGCGAAAGTACCACATTCTAACCATTCTAAATCCAAAAAAAGGACAATAATAAGAGGTTTTATGGCTCCTGAAAGACAAGTGTAATAGCATTTTATAACTACAAGACAGGAATTTAAATTCTGACTTGGACTACGATGAGGGAAGACTGTTCCATGGAGAGGGCAACACAGCAAATGCCCACAGAATCACAGGATGGCTGAGGTTGGCAGGGACCCCTGGAGGCCACCTGCTCCAAGCCCTGCCCAAGCAGGGCCACCCAGAGCAGGCTGCCCAGGGCCGTGCCCAGGCGGCTTTTGGAGATCCCCAAGGAGGAGACCCCACAGCTCTCGGGGCAGCCTGTGCCAGGGCTCCTCACCGCACAGCACAGAAGTGCTGCCCGGTGCTCAGAGGGAGCCTCCTGGGCTCCAGTTTGTGCCCACTGCCTCTGGTCCTGGTGCTGGGCACCGCTGAAAAGAGCCTGGCTCCCTCTTCTTTGTACCATTCTTTCAAATATTTGCACACATTGGTACGAATCCCCCTAAGAGGAGAAACCAGCACCTAAGGATGAACCTCATGAAGTTCAACAACGCCAAGTGCAAGGTCCTGCATCTGGGCCGGGACAATCCCAAGCACAAACACAGGCTGGGCAACGAATGGATTGAGAGCAGCCCTGAGGAGAAGGACATCGGGGTGCTGGTTGACAAGAAACTCAACGTGAGCCATCAACGTGCGCTTGAAGCCCAGAAAATCAACCCTATCCTGGGCTGCATCAAAAGAAGTATGGCCAGCACACCAAGGGAGGTGATTCTCCCCCTCTGCTCTGCTCTCATGAGACCCACCTAGAGCACTGTGTCCAGCAGAAGGACGTGGACCTGTTATAGAATGAGCCCAGGGGAGAGCCACAGAGATTATTAATGGGCTGGAGCACCTCTCCTATGAAGACAGGCTGAGAGAGTTGGGGTTGTTCAGCATGGAGAAGAGAAGGCTCTGGGGAGACTTTAGAGCAGCCTTCTAGCACCTAAAAGGGGGCCTACAGGAAAGCATGAGAGGGACTCTTTGTCAGGGAGCGTAGGGATAGGGCAAGGAGTAATAGTTTTAAACTGTAAGAGTGCAGATTTAGATTAGATATTAGGAATATATTATTTGCTATGAGAGTGGTGAGGCACAGGAACAGGTTGCCTCGAGAAGCTGTGGACGTACCTTCCCTGGACGTGTTCAAGACCAGGACGGATGGGGCTTTGAGTTTTTTTAACCATGCTCCTACAAATCTGCTGGTGGTCCTCCCCCTGAGCTACTACTGTGAAGAATGCACTGCTCCACAGAGCAGCGAGGGGAAGCCCAGATCTGTTCTAATTGGGCCCCAAATGCTTCCCTTGCTGGTGCATGGCTCCATTTAAGTGACCTGTACAACATAAGACTGTCAGGTAATGAGGCTTGGTAACTCTGCTTGCTAACGTTAGTGGTAACGTCACTGGTAACAGCAATGGAGGAAAACTGGAGTAAGGCAGCATAAGGCACTGCTTGGCTGCAAGCCAGGCATTACTGCTGGGAATATGTGGAGGAGGGAGGAATGTGGCACAAGCAGCAACAAACTTCCAACAGTTTATAAAAACACTACTAGCTCATCCTTTCCTCTGTTTTTTTTTTTTCTTTTTTCTTTTTTTTTTTTTCCTTCCTGGGTTCCAGGGGAAATTATCTATTGCTTTCTTCACTCCCAAAAAGACAACTGAAAACTCAGGACCCACTAAGCGTTGATTCCACAGAACTTTTGCCACCTCTGAGCAGGTAGGAAAGCTAAGTACAGCAAGCATGCACTTCTCCATCCTTTCCTCCCACTCCTAGAAGGAGTGCACAGTCCCCTCATCCCAATGAGGCGAGTAGAGGTCTGAAAAGCCCTTGGAGTGTATGAGACTTTTGGGTTGTTTTGGCGATACTCCAACCCCAGCCCTAGTCCTCACTGCTCAGAAGGTAACTTCCATGCTTTGATCAGAAAACGTAGATGCTCAAGAGCATAATCTGCTTACGTTTTGTATTGGAAAAGGTCACCTGGCCCCTGGAAACGAACAGACTGAGGAAAATGTGGCAGCGCTGTATTTGTTGACAAGAGTATTTACACACAGGAGGAAAGAGGAAGAGTAGTTCTCCTGCCACTCAGCTACAAATGAGCTCTCTGTTCAAGGAGTAGAAATGCTTCCAGGGGAGAAGTTTCAGGATTATACTACAAAAGACCTGTAAGAAAGGGCAGGTGGTGATGCCTTAGCAGCAACAAGCAATTCCCACCAACACAGCAGGAAGATCTCACCATGATCTTTCTCAAGCTTCTACCACAGCCCTCTCTCTCACTGTCACTGTGAAAGAGTTCGAAATGCTAAGGTATAAATGAGCCTTGGAAATTTGGAAATCTCCTTTTGCAGCTTTCTTCTTTTCATTACAGACACGACACGCCCCTCCACTTCCTTCACAGCAACTAATGCGGTGAGGAGAAGGTTATCTAGAAGACTGATCTCCTCTGCGTCCATCAGGCGCCTACAGATTATTCAAGAAAAACTAATGCTCCTTACACATGCAGCTTTAATGAAAAGGACTCCAGTCTGTTGATAGGAAGAACTAAAATCAGAACTATTGCTGAAAGACAATCAGACAATTAAAGCCAATTAATCCCGTCTAATTAACCTCTCCTGCATAATTCTGCATGTTGAGAGTAATGTCAGAATGCGAGAGCTATGTTCTTCCTCAAAAGAGCTAAGACATAAACACATTTTTCAATGCTGCCTTTCTACGGTACTGTAGAAACAGCAGTAATTACATCTAGCAGGTCCTTATGACAGTGGCTAATCAGGTAAAAATCACTCATTTGAGAAGTAATGCATGATTTGCATCAAAAATTTGAACCGCCTGCTGGAGTGTCCCACTGACTACTGACACCGTATCAACAACTTAGATGTTGTAGACTTTTTTATTATTATTATTATCCCATGCTAAATTCTGTATTATACATTGCAATACCATTACTGTTTTTTAATAGCAAAACCAGATCCTCATATTCTTGACCCTTTATTGCATGAAATAAGGTGGCTTTTATGACTAAAAGCAATAAAAAAAATAAAGGGCAATAAGTTTGAAAAAACAGACCATTTTTAACAAGAGATGTAGTGTCCAGTGTGGAGGCACATTTGTTTCTTCAGCAGCATGCATCTATGACCCAGACGATCTGTTTTAGGTAATGTGTTATAACTGAACTGCTTTCCATGGCCATTCTTTAAAAGAATATTCACTGCGCATCTGCTCCAGCTGCTGTTAGTGCTAAATGACTGCAATGTTTCATTTGACAATGCCCTGTCCTCTAACACAGACTCATCTGGCTGAGCATTTAAAAGCTCTGGGACAGGCCAGACTCTCTCCTCCCAAAGGTAGTTGATAAAATGTGACTCACACACACAATGTAATCAGAAGGCATTTTAGAAGTCCTTTCTACCTGGAAACCACCTCGTCTTTTAGTTTAGAGAGGTCACTTGTTATATTATTGTGAATATTATTCTAATCACTTTTTAATTGACAAGGACAAAACACAGCCCATTTCATTTGCTTTTATGGACAGCATTTTTTACCACTGCCTGGATCCCATCAAACTGAAAAGAGCAGCTTGCATGCTTCAGGTGATAACTATCATCTCAAGAGCAATATTTGTCAAGTTAACAACTAGACCTCATAAGGTCAAATACTCACCTGGCCAGCCTCATCAAATCCTCATCTTCATTTAGTGAGATTTACATTTTTTGTGCGTGTTTTTTTCCCCGTTTTTTGTTTGGTTTGTTTGGCTTTTTTGTTTGTTTTTAAACTCTCACTTCTTTGCAAGCAAGAAGATATGAACCTACATCAATATATCTCAAAACCTGAACGCATTACACTACCATAGTATGACTTCTTCAAATAGCTGTTCATAAATATAGTGCTAGCAGAGGATAAGCTATTTGGGGAATCACATGTCACTGTTGACTCTGATAATGCCTACCTAACAGAGGTTAAAAACTGTTTACTGTACAATCCTGAACGGACCATAATTCCACCACCAGCCACTAAGCCTTCATATGTTTCATCAGACTAATAGCACCCTGACTTTTCAAGAAGTTTCATCTCACACCAATTCAATGCAGCTGCGATTCCCTGACCAGTTGATGAGTGCTGGATACCTTCCTGCTGCCCGAAACCCATATATAAATCTTCTAATGATGCCATACAGTGGCATATATCACCTCTGTAGGAACTGTAATTTAAAAATGCAAATGAGACAAATGCATAAAGGAAAGAAATTAATCAATAAACATTGCTTAATATCAGCTGAGTCCTAGCCATTGACTCTTTCATTATAACAATAATTAATGCGATCATCTACATTGCTTTGAGGATAAATAATGGTAAACAGTGATATTATATATGTAGACATATAGCTCAAGCACTGTCCACAAAGCGATACGGCGTGTTGTATTATAACCACTCTACCAAGTAGAACAGCCAACAGTGTCTCTGCAAATTAATTAATAAGTGGGAGGACTCGGGGCACCAAAGTGCTAATGACTGCATTTAGACCAAAACGTGGATGAACACCACAGCATGTGCCAGCATACCGATAACCTGATTAATTGACAAGGCCCTTGGGAATTTAGTTTCAGTATGGCATAGCTTTTATTCATCCTGGAAGTCTGAGACTAAGAAAGGACACCTGGGTTACCCCATTATGGGGCTGGGACATAGTCAGAGTTTACGGTCAGGTCAGCAACAACCTATATGCTAGCTGAGATGTAGTCTTAACAAAAAATCCTACAACAAATAAATAGCAAACAACTTCAAAACTATTAAGGAATGATCTCCATTTGCAAACCAAGAGGGTAATACTCTTGAGCAAAACGTTTCCATATGGCTAGCTGTTTTACAGCAGAACATTACTTTGCTCTCTCTCTAATTTCCTCCTTCAGTGCTAATAGACCTAAGGCTTAGTTTCCAAGGAACGCAAGGTCCTTGAAACACGATGGTCCCTACCACTGGTAGCTCATCAGCAAATTAAGGCTGCTCTGCCATAGCTACGTGTACTGACTGTTAGGTGTATGTCTGCATGGGATGTAGCCATACCCTTTAGAAAGACGATATACTCCAGGTCTGATGACTATCCAAGGGTGTTAGGATTGTTTGGGTTCTATTTTCCCAAATGAAAAATTTTATTACACCAATTACAGTTACCTTGACAATGACATCAGTGGAGAAGCAACATTTAAAAAAAAGCTTGCATATCCTTGGATTTCAGTAGAAATCACATGAATGATGTGTAAGATAGGCACATGTCTTATTAATACAAGCATGGAAATCAATTAGCTGAAAATGGATAAAATCTCAGAGAAAAGCAACAGATAGTGTAATAGTTTTGTAACAGAAATGTAGAATTTTTTATGGCATTAGAGGGGCCAAGAGTTTAACCTCTTCAGGCAGCATTTCAGAAGGACACATCAAAACGCAAACCAAAAAGGGCAATGACATTTATCTTCCTCGGTCATTCAGAGTTAGAAGCTCTGTGGTGCACCCAGCCAAAAGATCACCACAGCGGCTGCTGCCGAAACTCTGGTGGAGGCTCAGAAGTGCCTCTCAGCATTTTCTCACCTTGTGTTAAGCCGATGAGACTTTTCTTCCATGCATGACATGGAGAACCGCCACCCCCACACCCCAAATTAAATGGAAAGCTGTCACCAGCTGCAGTGCACTGGAGTCTGCAAGGGTGTGGGTGTATTTTTTTTAACCCTCTTGTCCTACCTTGGGAAATTAGGAGAAACAGATGCCTCCTGACTGCATCCTGCTATTGCAATTACTGTTTACAGAGACTCAGGAAACTCATCCTGTCATCCCATGGGAAGACTGGAGGAGGGGGACACTAACAGTACAGCACGACAGACCAAGTTCTCCTGGACCACCACTGCTAAGGTTAGAGACATTATCAGCTTAAAGGCAAAACGCTGTCATTCTGAGCTAAGCTGTTTGCAATTAAATGTTCACACTCAGAAGACAAACTGAAAAAAAATAAAATGTAAGCAATCCCAAACTACTTTGATTCCTGCTCTCCTGGTCTCAAAGGTCCTTGGATTCTTTGGGACAATAAAATAATGCAAATTCTCATTTCAGTGATACCCTGGAGCCATCATGAAGGATGAGAAAATTTGTAAGGGGGCTGTAAAAGCACAGTGTAAAAAAGCAGATCTGCTGCAGGGCAACTGCTCTTGGAAAGAAAAGCTGCCAGAGCAGTTCTGGGTACTTTGAAGACTTTCAGAGGAAAGTTAGAAGAACAGGGGAGTGGTTCATAACGGTGTTACACAAACTGAGGGTGACTCTCGGCAGCCAAACCCCTGAGACTCACATGTCACTGATTTTTACTACCTCTCCATTTCAGCACTTGTTTTTTCACTATGTTCTTCATTTACATAGCTAGTCAATCTGTATCAACATCTGGTGGATAAATTAAATGATACAGCTCAGGTCATTGCTGCAATTACCTATTGCCACTTCGATTTGACCATTAAACAACAATTATGTCATTTAATATTGACGGCTCGTTATGTAACTTTAAGTACCCATAACTTTAAATGAAGAGTGAAAATTGCCCAACTTGAGTCAGCAATAGATGCTTCATTAAAACTGATAAAATTGCTATGTTGTTTAAATAATAAAGAAATGCAGTCCAGAGCAAGCACTTCAATCTGCTAAGAAGGAAAGGCTTCTGTTGAAAGAACAGCCAGGTAAAAATTTCCAGCACACAATACTAAATTTAAAATGGAACATTTTGTATTCATTAATAGTATTTTTATAAATGGCGCTGTTTCAGCAAATGAGTGTAAAAAGGGCAGGCTGTTTTACAATTTTTGCCTGCAATTTCTTTCTGCTTTTTCTGATGCAGTCCCTACTGGACACAGGATACAGGAGTTCTTGGACCAAGAACCTGATCGGGTACAGTAATGTTCCATGTAATGTAATGTATACAGCACGTTCCTACATTCTTTTATTAGTACCAAATAACGGCCCCACGTAATTTAGCTTCATTTTTACAAATACCCAAACTCTCAAAGACAGAAAGCTGAGGACAGTAAGTTTGAAACTTGGAATTATTCTATTTTAGCAAAATGTACTGTGGCAATTTGTAGATGTGTGAAGTGGATATGTGAAGAATAAAACTAACATTACTTCTTCTTTTGCAGAAAAGTCTATTTTGGCTCAAAGACATAGGCAAATGAGAAACGTTACCTTGTGCCCACTTGCATCTTCCTCATTCACTTAAAAAAATTAGGCTTTCAGTAAATAGTAAGAATTTAAATTAGACACAAGGATCTTCTAGCAAATTATGATGCACTGGCATCAATTAAAGCATGGCAAATTTACAGAAAGGCAACACATCAGTCAGTACCTGGGATGTACAGAGTGCTGTATCACATTGCTCAATTATTCCCTATGGGCAAAGTGTAGGAGTTGGAAAATGGAAATGAACACTTTTGACAGCATTGATGTGCTTGGTCTCTCTTTTTTGCATTTACCTAGATTGTAGAATTCACATTTTCTACCAGATTTTTAAATCGCATACATACTAAGTTCTTTACAAAGTTCTCCGTATGAATGAGAAGCAAAATTTGGATCCTAATGTGGGGAAAAATAATAGGATCTAATGAGTATGCAATACAAAATCAACTTTAATAATATCTTTTCAGATAAAATATTACTGAACAGTCTGAAAAGACTTCAAACATCCCATTATTACCGTTTTGACCTGAGGCAAAGCAAAGCACTGAAAACACATCAAGGCTCCCATTCAAGACTAAACGGGTTATGCTTGTATTATGCAATTTATATGAGAGTTAGGCAATGATGAATATACCCCAATTCAAAAATAAAATAAAATGGTAGGTTATTCAGCAGCACTTTTATCAAAGCCTCACCCTATGTGGCAGTGCACAAAGAATCATTGTCTAATCTGTTTTGTACACATGTACAAACACCTAAGTTTACTAACAGAAACACATATTACACATCCTTTGCTGAAATCAATGTTGCTTCCATATTAATAAGGACTTGGTCCCAGCTCAAAAAATAGAAATAAAATTAGCCAGAAAAAGGACTGTCCTTCTGGACATTCATTTCTCCTGAAAACAAATGGATTTTAAAAGAAAAAATACAGAAATAAAATCTGCCTAAACATGTTCCTTCTTTATGCAGTAAGAAGGAAGGATGTCTTCAACTCTTGACATCCAGGTGATACTCACAGAGATAAAATCTCAGTTAAACTAAATGCAAACTGACTTCAACAGTCACACATCTTTTGAACTCTTGACCTGAACCCGCCAGGACACTTTTTTCCCCTCTGATAGAATTACCTCTTAACTTCTTAATATTCAAGAGTACTCGAGCTGAAATACCAGAAAGAAATCCCAGGAGAAAAGCAGTTTCAAGAGGATTCAGGTCTGACCAGCAACAGTATCAGAGACACCACTCCGTCTCTGGATCAAAGCAGGCTGCAGAGTCAGAGTGCGGTTCAATTAACAGGCAACTGTTTGAAGATCTACCCATATTAAAGAGATGTCTGCATGCACAATTACTATTTGTCCTGAATCCTCTAAACTACTCAGTTTCAGAGCAGAAATATAAAGGAAGCGAACAGGGCAATACGTTATAATTAAATGGCAAGTCAACACTTGTCTGCTTTTGCATTTTGTTAGCCTGAATTTATACATCTTATATCCCTTTTTGACATACAGAGCAGTCTTCTGGTTAATTTTTAAACAAATTGCTGCCACACTGCTAATACTATAAAGAAAAAAAAACCTTCACACTTTCATTCGATTTTATCATATCGCTTTTCTAAAATAGCTTGGGTATGCCTTTACTGCAGAGCAAGTTCCCTGAGTTAGCTTGAAATACATCAGTTTAGCTACTGAAAACAGTCTAATTATGCCAGCACAGAGTTTAGCAGGAGATAATTTAAGCTATATTTCACTATGGTAAATAAGCCTGCACTGAATGCTAGATTTGACTGTCCTAGTACTGAAGCTGGCTTGTTTAAAAGCTGGTTTATATATGTGTGCTATACGAATGTAACCTCCTTTATGAATACAGCATATTCATTGATAATTCTTCTAGAGAAATAGCTTTATTTTTATTATACCCTCCATTACTTATTAACATGACCATTAAAAGCAAACAGTTAGCTATTAAACGGTCTGCCAAGCAGCCTATACTAGAGCATAGATTGACCTATTGTATCTTATACATGTGCTTCTTTCTATTGCTAAAACCCAAAGCTGCTAAAAAAAAATTAAAAAGACAACAACAACAAAAAACAACGACAACAAAAAAACCACCAGAGAGGCGCACTGAAGTCATAATAAGCATGCAATTTGGGTATTCGAAATGACATCATGACAGCTGCCATGTGTTCCAAGTATTGAAAGTGCTTTAAAAATAAAGCAGTGGTAATGCAGTTTGGCAAATTGCTTCAATTGGCTTTCTACCATGCAAAAGCCAGCACTAACAGCAGCTTGGTTTGATTTTTCATCTGCCTTTTGTAAAATAGATTAGACAGTGAAAAGATACAGGATTTCTTCTTTTTTTTTCTTCTTAATTTCTGTCCCAGTCTTTCACTAAGTTTGCAACAATGCAACCAAATTACTTAGTAAATCCAATGTACACTCCAACCATGCTAATTGATATATTAATTTTTCCACTCCATGTTTGAAATAAGTTATTAGGCCTTTCTCTTGCAGAATATTTAACCTTGATAAAAGCACAGCCTCTCACGTCAATATAATTTTGTTTCACCACTCCTGGAAATTTTTATTGTAACAATGCATTTGATTGGGGAAAAAAACAACTGGTAGAAGTGTCTTACCTAAAGACTGGTAGAGCTCAGTCATTTTGGGATGATCCCAGCAGGTCGTTTGCGTCTCATGGCTACAATACAAAATATAAAGGTTAGTAAAATGGAATTTCTTTTTCCCTTGCACAGCATGTGATCCCAATTGCATATTGCAGTGCTGTGCCAGACCACCACCAGCAGCCCAAGTTCTTGCAGGAGGGAGCCTGAGCAGCAGCAGGATATCTTCGTTCAACACCAGCTGTCAACTTGGACCGCTGTACTTAGGCATGGGCTCAGGGAGCAAAATTAAAAGTGCTGTTAACATTACAAGGACTGTGAGTGTTCAGATACCACAGCATGTTGGGGAACTTGTAATCACACCAGTTCTTAAAGTCTTCTGTTCATACATATCATTCCCCAAACCAGAGGACAGATGTTTAAAAGGGCTTAAAGCATTTATGAAACTGCTGACTGGATGTTGAGATCTGGGGCATTTTTGACCCGTTGCACCCTATGTGCCCTTTCCGCTCTTGCCACATGTTACATCAGAGCCGGCCCACGTGCTGTGGCTGCAATCACCCATGGCAGTCCAAACATCTGCACCAAAACCCCCACCAGCTGGCACCGCTTCTCGGGCCACGTGCTGCACCCATGCACGGACGTCTCCTTCTCGGTACCACGCTGTCAGGCTGCTTGGTTCCCAGGCCCTCTCCTTGCCCTAGAGGTTCCTGTGAAGTCTGGGGAGGCAGAGCTGTTGGGAAGCCAGGGAGAGCCCAAAACAGGGTTATGAATCCCGGCCCTCTGACTAGAATGCAAATGGGACGATCTCTGCATGGAAGCTCACGGTCTCCAGCTTTGCAACACAGCGCGTTGCCAAGACACGCAGCGTGAGAAAGCCAACTACACGAAGTGCTAGTGAGTGTAATAGCAACTCATGTCTCCTAAGGCTACGCATTTTAAGGCTTTTTTTTTTTAATGACAGCATAGTTAATGTGACCGTGCATCCACCAATGCGGAAAACTTGAAAGAAAATTCTCCTTATCCATCCTATAGCCAATGAAGTCTTGGTCACACAGAATTCAGCCCCACTGAAAGACAACCACGAGTACTCTTAAAACTATTCTGAAAAGCACATACAGTTGCTAGCAATCGCATTTCCAATGCCTGTACTTAAAAAGCAGGCATCCTGGGTCCAGCACACACACATCATTTGGAAGAAAACACACAGAAGAGCGGGGTTTGATCCACAGTGTTTTGGAGTTACTGGAGCACACACCTTTCAGCTCCAAGACAATGAATCACAACCCAGCAAGCAAGCTGAATGCCCTTGTATACCAAACTGTGCACTGGAAAGCTGATGTAATGATGTTATTTTAGAGAGCAAACTGTCCTTGAGCTCTTTTTTGGGGCAGTGATGTTCCAAAGTGCACCTCTACAGGCATACCCTAGGCTAAGATGGGATGCAGATCTCAACCAAACACTTCAACACCACCACTACTCAAGGGAAAAATAAATTTGCAAGATGTTTTCTTAGCAGGATTTCATTTTGGTCTTAGAAGACAGGCTATTTAATCGATCCACGTGAACACTTGACTGGTCCAGTAATGTCTATTCAGTATGTAATATTCCCACATTTTGCTCTGTAACTGCACAAAAGAATGAAAGGGCTCACAAGCAATAAGCATAAGGAAAAATGCAGGCATAGCACTGCCTGAGCTGAGCACAAGCTTTTTAAACAAGCCTCGTCTCATCAGCCTCAGCATCCCCTCCCCTTCCTAATTCCTGTGGTGGCTGAAGGTGGTGAGAGAGGCAGGAGGACGGCTGAGCTGCAGCCGCGGTCCTGTTTGCTCCGGTAAAAAATGAGAGCTGAGAAGGGAGGGGGCTGCAATTGCACTCAGCAATGTGAGCTCACCCTGTTTTCTAACCATGGACATGGGGTAGCCTGAAGAGAAAACCCATGGATCCAAGACAACTGTGCCCCAGCTCCCAAATTTGCCACCGTATTTGGTACAGGGAGGCTCTGCAGCACCAGCAGCTTTTGGCTTAGCTTGGTATAGTTAAAGTGTATTTCTGAAGACAAAAAGGAACAGTTTCCATTATACATTGAGTCCCCCAGAAACTTGGCTTCCATAGGCTTGTGCTTATACAATAGCAGCCCAAAGGAAAAGAGCAAGGGAACACATTCGCTGCCAAATAACTCCGTACAGACAGAGATCTCACGGTTCAGGTAAGCGGACTGCAGAAGCACATAAACATGCAGAGCCACGGACCTGTGACTGCAGTTTGTTAGCGCCCACTGTTAGTTCCAGATCAGTAGCTCCCGAGGCATGAGCCTGACAGCCTCGGCTTGCCTCCCGACGGGCAGGTAGCCCCAGATGGGGGCTATTACAGAACAAAACTCCGGCACTGCAAACAAGCGCGTTCCTCAGGCTGGGAGCTGGGGCTGACGGTGGGGAAACAGCTCAGGAATTTGGGTGATGATGGTTTTCTACACCTCTTTATTATCTCAGATGCCATGTGTGCAAGTACTTCTCAGATACCTGAATAGCAAGTGTATCCTTGGCTTCTGTGCCAAATCATGTAGCAAAGACATGGAGGAGAGAAAGAGCTCGCGCACGCAGTTACAAGAAAGCTCTGAAACTCATCTGCCTAATTTTTCCAGTGAATTCAGTTTGGCAGCCCCAGATTGTTCAGTGGATAAACAAGACCACTTGGGGTTCCATAGCTGTTAGTCCGGGAGCTTTCAAAGGCACTGATTCCCATTAAAATATTTTAAAGCCACCAGGTATCTGGCCAAGATGTATCTATATAGGACTCTGGCATCTCACGCCTGTGCTGGATAGAAGAGCAAAAGAATCGTTTTAGATGCAGAAAACTATTATGGTTAATCACTCATCAACATTACCTGGACGAGTATTTTATTGGTATTTTTATGGTAAGCCTAAATCACCAGATACTGGTGAATTCAGTGTGAATGGTTTAAGCTTATGGCACTTAATCTTCCTGAAAAGCCCGATGAAATAACTGATTTTCCTGAGATCTTGTAAATAAAATTTCCCTTACAAAGAAACATTGGACTTCAATCGTTGTGTATTTTTGCTATCGGTTACCCCACACCACCACACAGCGTGCCCTTACCTCACGACTACCCGGAGCACTTCACCCGGATGCACGCTTTGCAAGGAGCGGTTTCACTCGCTTCACCTACAAGTCGCTAGGGCTGAACTCGCGGGGTGGGTACACTTCCCCTCTGCTCCCTCCCTTCGCTTTGTCTGCAAATTCAGGGGCAGCGTACAGGAAAATACTCCTTTCCGCGGGGTGCACCTGCCAGACGGTGCAGGCCCCAGCTCCGGCCTCTGCCCGCGAAGCATGGACTCAGAAGCCACCTGGCTTGGTCGGTGGGCTCGCAGTGGGACCCCAGCAATCCTGCCCTGCAGGAGACCCGGGCCGTGGAGCTGTCCTGACACCTTCTGCCCCACCAGGCTGCGTTCTGGGGGAGGCTGACCCTCGGTGGTTGTGCTCAGGCGGAGGCAGGGAGGCTGCAGCTCCTTCGCTCCGGCCGACAGCCGCTCGCTGCTGGCCTCTCAGCCGAGCGCTCCCCACACCCGAGGTTATCGGCCACGCTGCGTGCCAAGAAACGTTAGGCTCCGTCGAGGCTGCTCTTCCCAAGCCCCTCCGCCATTTCCAAAGGGCATTTAATGGTGAGCCTCGGGGCCGGGCGGGGGAAGCCCTGCGTGCCTGCCCGCGCTGCGAGCACCGTCTGTAGGGAAGTGCCAGCTCAGCAGTTTCCAGCAGCCTCAACCACGCTTGGGAACGCTGTAGCATCCTTAATAGAGCTGCAGCAAAACGCCTGCCAGAGTTTCAAACTCCAGTGAACAAGGCCCCTCTACAGCCAGCAAGGCAGATGGACAGGGGAAGTGCAGCGAGAGCCCTCCTGACCAGCAGCAGTTGAAGCCGGGTATGAGTATGTGCCCAAAGAAGGGCTCAAGATGCTTTTCCAAAGAACTAACACAAAAAGACATCAGTGCACATGTGCAGTACTTTTGCAATACTGCACACACTCAGAGGATACGTTCTCCACTTCGTCTCCTCATTCCAGTCACCTAAATTAATCACTATCTTTCAAATCACAGAGATTTTGCAACAAATACAAATCTAAGTGGGCTCATGTGGCTTGTTTTCCTCTTTCTCACCTGACTTAAGCTGCAAAGGTGGAAAGAAAATGAAAAGCAGGCCCCAAAAGGAGAAGAACAGCAATGGTTACTGGTGACACCTAGGTGCTGGTGTGACTGGCACACTAAACCCACCGATAATTCAGAGGGATGAAAGCAAAGTCGTCACCTAATACATCCTTTGGGAACTGCAGGACCACTTCATTAAAGGATGATTATATTATATTAGCAAGGATAATTTTTATGTGGGCAATTCTGTCACACCATGCCAGTGCAAACTCCTCTGTTCTTGCCAAAAGCACAGAGATTTGTCTCTCATCATTGTCAGGAGAGCTAATAACACACGGGATTGAAAACCTGAAATCAGGAGATGATATTCTAAGTGACATGCTAACTGAATTACAGTTCCCTTGTTACAACTTGATCAGTTTGGACAAAATAGTTATTTTCTCTTCCCTCATTTTACATTACATTTGAGCAACACCAGCAGCACGAGGAGCGGGGAACAATCCCCCTCAGCCCAGTACTGAAATGCTCCTGCACAGGTCGTGCTGAAACCTTCGCAGACCTTTTTGACTGCTCTTGTTCACATTCCTTCTCCTATTACTATTATTATTTTATAGTAATACATATGATTCAGGTTTTCGTGTTTATTCACTGCTAAGCTCCAGAGTCTAGAACTTTTGACTGCAACCTCACAGTCCTTTTTAAGCTGCTCTTCACCTCTGATACCGGAGCACATTCTGCAGTGCTTTTCCCCCCTCACACATTATTTGAAAATGCAACATGAACTAGATGTGCAAGTGCACAGATGTGCATAGAATAAGAAATTCCATCAGGTGGCAATAAATAGATAGTTACACACACTTAATAACAAGCTGAAATTAAAGTATTATTTTACAAAGCACTGAATTGATTCGCTTTCAGTCAACACAATTTATAATGCCTCTCACCTTTTGGCTTTAAGATCAGTAAAAGGTTATTACAACCACCTCATGACTGCTGTCAAAAAGCCAAAACAAACACGATACAGTTGCTTGGCTGTTCCTAAACTAACATAAATGCAATTCAAAGCGCTTGTACGCAGAGATGCTACCACTCATTTAAAATTAAAACTGCTTTCAGCAGTAGATGACAGTGATTGCACAGAAGACTTAATAGTTGTCTTAATACAGCGTTTCATTAATTCCCAGGGTAAAACACGTTGCTGCTACTGAAAGTATTAACGGCGTGAGAAGGTGGCACTCCTTTGTGCCTTACAAAGGACTACTGTTTTCATCCATAAACCCGGAGCCTACCGATCTGCGCACGGAGATTATTCCTGCTTAAGCCAAGGATCAGCGTCTTTTCGGCAGGAATTTGACTGCAGCATGTTTTATTGGCTTTTGCCAGATTTATCTCCCTGCTGAAGGGAGGCACCGAGACATATTTAAGTTTCTTGCTGATACTGGAAATGAATAGGAGAAGGGCAAATATCAACTGCCAAGTACTGAATAGTAACTTTTTTTTCCCCGGTGATGTTAAACATTTATTTTGTGCGCTCCGTCGCGGGCAAAGATTACCGCTCAGCCGCTGGGGCCGGCCGAGCCTGCCCCTCCAGCTGCTGCCTGCCCGCTGCCTATTTGCTTTTCAAAGCCTCCCCGCTCCTGCCAAAGCCATTTCACGGCGGGCTCCTGGCTCACCCCGGCTCGGACAACCAACTCCTCAGCCTTAGGAGATCGCAGCCCCCACGCTTCCCCAGACCAACCCCGCTCCCAGTCTGGGACCCCCCCCCCAGCTGCTGCATTTGTAAGCATCTGCCCAAAGTTGCCTCCTGCAGCAAGTCACGAAATCCCCCGCGTGCCGCGCAGGTAGCGCTGCACAGCCCCGGGGCGCCCCCCGGAGCCCCCCGCCGCCGCCCCACCGTGCCCGTGCCCGGCTGGGGGGGGCTCCGCGCTGCCCCCCGTAGCGGAGCACCCCGGCGGCGCGCCCGCTCCCCGCCGCGCCTCCTCCGGGGCCGCTCGCCCGCCTCGCCCCCGCAGCCCCGCCGGCACCTGCCGCCTCGCCCCGCTCCTCCTCACCCTCTGCGCTGCTCCCTCATGGCGGCAGCTGCTCGCCGGAGCCACCAACAGCGCGGCCGCACGGCCCCGCCGCCCAGCACCACTGCGGCCGCCCCGCCGCCGGCCGGGAGGGAGGGAGGGAGGGAGGCAAAGAGAGGGCGGCGCTCGCCGTGCCGTGCCGTGCCGTGCCGAGCCGTCTTGTGCCGTGCTCTGCCCCACCGTGCCGAGCCGAGCCGAGCCGAGCCGCCCCGGCCCGCCCCCGGCGCTGTGTGGGCTGCTGCTTCCCGCCGCAGGGAGGGGGCTGGCTGCCGCTGGGCGGGCCTCGGCGGGCGGCTGGGGGGGAAAGGGTAGAAGCGTTAGGGTTGGGTCGGACCTGCGAGATCGTCTGGGCTAAACGTCCCCCTACCACGAGTACCCCCCATTAAACCATACCCCTAAAATCTGCCCCAGATTGGAAAGGGGGCTTGGCGTGGATGTCGTGGCGCAGCTGATGGCCACCGCGGTGCCAAGCGGTGCGTTTGTGGGTGACGCCGGGGAATTCCTCTCCCGGGACCCAGACTGCCACCCCGGGCACCCCTCTGGCCCAGCTGGGCCCGGCCGAGCACTGGGTATGTAGGTACATGCCAAGGATCTCCTCACAGCACTGCATTTCACGCCGGCACAGCCAGTCTCTCGCCCACCTGGGCGCCCATCTTGCCATCCTTCCTTCGTGAAAGCAATGCTGGGGGAGACCCAGCTCCTTCATGCAGCTGGGTATTTTTCCCAGGCTTGCAGACCTTCCTTTGTGGTAAAGGTGTCCCAAAAAGCAACTTTCAAACCTACAAAAAATCCCTATTTTTACACTGGGAAGACGTAGGCCTGGATGCACAGAAAACTCATTTCACCCGTGGTTTCTATACCATATCGACATCCTTGGACTGCTTTCCAAATGTATAATGTCAGTAAGCACACGACTTGGTGGTTTCTATCCTAAATATTAGGCTATCGGGGGCTGTCTCTAAGGCCCGAGGTATCTGGATAACCTGCTTTTAGGGAAAATCCCATCAAGCAGTTCAGGGGAAGCCCGTATGCTCTTTCCTAGAAACATTACAAGAGCAGGATGCCCAAGGTTCAACCCCTCCAACTGCCCAAGGCAACTGTGAAACCTAAGGGAGTGAAATGTAAATTTCTCATCGTTTCTATACACCCTGATTTGTTTCAAAAGGTCTAAGCCACACTTTTCATTCATCTCACATCCGCAATGCTGCTGCAACAAGGAAAGACAAAGAGGATTCATCTCTGCGTGGACAGACAGAGCGCCACGTTAAAGCTTACTGGGCCCTGTGAGAAATTCCCCGTGTACTTCAGTGGGTCGTGTATTGGATCAAAAGTTACATTAGATATATTAGCTTTGAGGTGAGTGAACCAGCCGAAGGCTGTCAGTTGTTTCAAATCAACAACCGCATTTTTGCCCGTCTTCTGCTAAGTTTTAAGAAGCGAGGGATCTCTAAGTCTTTAAAATACGATTTTTAGCACATTGACTGGGAGGGACTTCACGATCCATTACACTGAGAGAAGAGCAGCCTGCTTAATGCAGCAGGGCTAGCCGTGGCTGGGAGCCTGCAGTTTCACAGAAGAAGCATTTTGCTTTCTTTCAAGAAATATCTTGTCCTCATCCTCCGATACACATTCTTTCAGTTTTCTACTTTTCTGGAGTTTCCTGGTCTTCCTTAACAGGAGCTTGCTGCTGTTACCACGTTTGTCTTCTTTCCCATACAATAGTGCCAAGTAATAAGAATTTAAAAACCAGTCTGAAATTCTCATACTTTGCATAATCTTCCTTCTCCTTGAGTTACAAATAAGGTATTGTATTCAATTAGACTCACAGCAGGTGAAAACCCCAATTAGTGAATCCATTTTCTTGGCTTTTTTTCTCTACCTTACACCCACACACCACTTTTTTTTTTTTTTTTTTAACAATAAAGGGGAACTCTGAGTCATTCCTCAATTGAAAAGCAAATTAACCCTTTGATCTCCCAAATCAAACTATTACCCACTCAAGAACATCTGGGGGAAAACATGAATGTTGAAAGATTAAAGGATTAAGGCCTATTGACTTTATAATTTGATTTTATATATAAAAAAAACAACACCAGTTTAATGTAGTTCTGATTGCTCTCTCTAAATCCACAAGAGCTTTTTAGTAATTCTGATTGACCTCAAAATTATACTTTTGCTTTATAATGTAAGCAAGTAATACCACTCTTATTCCAAATTAGTTTTAAACTACTCATAATTTATTATAAAAATATATTTTGTTTGCAGTGTAAATGATTACTGTCTTGGGATTTTTAACTGAAGCAAATCTATATGCCGTACTTAATTTTAAGCCATTTATCTGATAAAAACCAGACTTCTTCCTGTAGAAAATAAAACAGGATTACAGGGTAAGCAGAATTTTAATTCCCTGTGGTACTTTTCTTATCCAAGGACTATTCAGTCAATTTGGACACCTACACAGAGACCTTAATCAGAAGGAGAACAGTTTGTATTTCTTACACTGTAGGCTTGTGCCGGACTGTATCTGATCAAGGTGTCTGTCTCTTCAACATTTACCAACACCGGGCACTTAAGGGGAAATTGCAGCCCCTTAATAAAGGAAGGGTAATCTGCTTTCGGTGGAGTTGCCTTCTTAATAATTAGAGACTGGCTTAGTACCCCAAAACTCAGGAAAAGAAAAGATGAAATGGATTTTCAGGTAGTGTGACTGCACTGCTTGCTGCCCAAATGTTCATGGAACCTGTACATTCAAGAGTTCTCATTTTCCAAACCTAATACGTTATTTTCAGAATTCTGTCACTTTTCTATAAGGAAAGAGCCACAGATATGCAAACTTTAAAAATTACGATATGAACATAAAACAACTGATTCTCAAATAGTATTGCTTGAGTATAAATCTGCACAGGTTTTATGAGGGAGATCAGCATCAGCACCCCATGTTACAGACAGATAAGGAAACCTGAACACAGAAATGGGTAGGGACTCGCCTAAAAGCACGTAGGAGGGCAGACCTAAGTTTGCTTGTAAGATTAGCACTTAATTTCTTTAGTTTTTCTGTTACTGAAAGTAAAGATACAGCATTTTCCTATCAACTAAGTGTTTTTTTTGTGTTTTTTTTTTGTTTGTTTGTTTTGTTTTGTTTTTTTTCTCTGTTTCTGTGAAGCGTGTAGTGCTCCTTGTAAGCATGGCTTTACTATTTCTCAGTTATCTGGGCACTGGATTAGCAAGCGCTTGCCTTGCATATAAGAAGACATTGTGGTGCCCTGTGTCGGGCTGGCTAATCCGCTATGCTGTTTGAGCCTATTTTCTTTTTCTTGGTATAAATAAATACGAAGAATCACTTGGGATGGCACAATGACACTTTTCTGGATCATCTGTCTTAAATATGCTCCAAGGGCTGACACCTCCAGGATTTCTTCTGTGTTTGTTGATAGCCCTCTCAGACAAGCCAAGAAGAGAAGACTGGTTTGGATGATGCTTTTTTTTTTTTTTTCCTGTTCACACATTACCACTGCAAGTACACTAAAACACTGTAAATACGATGAAGAAAATAGTTTTGAAATTCTACATTCATTTTCCCCAAAGCTGCACTGTAAATTAAACACTTGGTAAAACATGCGTTGCTATGTATAGTTATAATCAGTTATTTGCACCGTGGGAGGGCTGAGGAGGGAGCATGCCACTTCCCATTCGGAGGGAAACCCAGTTTGTGTCCTGCATGAAGGGAGATGAGTAAGTGCTTCTTCTTAGACAGGGATCGTCCTTCACACCGTAAGGCAGCCGTGTTCTTCTGAGGCGTTCTTGCATCAGAGTAGGAAAAATGTGTATTTTTTAAAAATAAAACTATTTCTGTAGTAAATGTTGCAGAGCTTGCAGCAATTTAATGCACAGTATGGAAAGTATCGTTACACAGCATGTGTAACAGGAGGATGTGTATCCCTGCCGAATACACAATGGCACAAGCTCTGCCTTCCTTTACAAACCTCCTTTGGGCTATGCCTGCTTTTACTGTAGTAAAGACACCAGATTAAACAGAAGTCCTAGCTACTCTGCAAGATGAGCATCACAGAGCCTTAGGAGCAGTGTGTGTGTGCCTTTTGTCGTGCCACACTGCGTGCTGTTAATAGAAGATGAATGATAGGATGCCTGTCATTTTAGGTTTATTAAATATATGTATGAATTTCATCCTGTTAAAATCTTGGACAGGCTAACTGGGAGAAGGTAAAATTCTTAGCTGAAAGTGGCAATGCAGACAGCCAGCAGTAGCAGAGCGTTTATTCAGCTCACTGCCAGGTGTATGATCCTAACTGAGGTGCAGATTGCAAGACTTCCAGTCCGGAGAGCAAATAAGGTTACATGCACCACTGGATGCAGTGGATAGCACATCCCAGTTCCACCAGTGCTATGAGCTCTGCAGGTAAGCACCTGGAAATACCAAAAGCTCTTCTCTCCCTCCCATGCCAAACCACATAAAGTAAAGAAAATTAAGAATGGAATAACCCCTGCTCTTCTGGGATGGAGATGAACTGGGGTTTGGGTAGTCAAAAGACTGGGAAGATCAAGAAGCAAAATGCTGGCAAAACGATAGATAAATAAAAATATTAAAAATAAAACAACCACCCTGCAGTAAGGCTTCTGGAAAGCTAACCAAAAAAAGAGCCTATAAAAAAAGACTTAAACTCTCTCAGCAGCAAAAAACTTATGCCAAGCAAAACTGCATGCTAATCTTGACAATCTACAAATAAGACTTGAAAAATAGTAATTATACATCATAAGTTCTTGGTTGGAGGAATCTGTATTGGCAAAACGAATGGCTATCATTTCAGTGAGTGAGGTTGTGAAAAAGTGCAGACTAATAAGGATAAATTAAACAAAACAATGAAGGCAAACTCTATTTCTTACTTTCCTTTGCGTTCCCAGTTAGAAATAAATGACTGTTTTGCCTCCTGGGGGATTAAAATAAGCAGGATTTCATAAACTCTCTTGCTCACTGAGTCTCTTTTCACCTCCAAATCTTACTTTCTGTGCATAAAATTATGTTGCAAACACAGGAGCTGGCTTCCCAGATCATGAACTTCTCTGCTGTTTCCCATCAATATACAGGTCTCAAGCGCAAGAAACTCCATCTTGCAGGCCTCCTTCACTCAGAGACCCCAAAATGTGATGCTAGCTACAGATCACCGTGCATTCCTGGTGGTGGAGGCCACTTGCAAGCAGCTCTCTCTTCCAAAGCCTTCCACACACAGTAAAGGAGAAGCATGCATTCCCTTTTCACTAATCTACTTTTTGTTTGCATCCCATGAAATATGTATTATTGACACTCTCATCAGGTCTGTTTTTATGACTAAAACCATACAAACAGAAATTTTTTTCCTTCATTCACGACATTTTTTCCAAAAGAGCTCTGTGCAAATATTATCTTGAGGAGAAAATACTCATTTTGCCAAAAAAAAAGCCACCTAGATCACACTAGGAGATTACATGTCAGGATATTCCACTGGTAAGACTACAGTTAAGTATTCAAAGAAGAGGACAATGGAAATCTATTGCATTTGATAACAGCTACAAGCAGGCAAGTTTCCAGTCAGACCACTAACCAAGCAAACTTTGCATCTTTGAGTTACTGCGTCCATTTTTTGTGTCTGTGTTTTAGCAATGGGTCCCTTGCAGTGTTCTTACAGAATTTTAACTTCTGTTGCTTTAAAATATACTTTAAACCTGACATAGCTACCATATTGTTTCTTCAATGATTATAATATACATAATATTTTAATATATTATTCTAACAAAAAGGGTCCCTGACTATTTTTATGTACACACTAAGCTCATCATCTTCCCAAGCATGACCCTAGCAGGTATGAGAAGGCCAAGGGCTCTTCCTTACCTTTTCCTAGACTGGGCCACACAGAATCCCAATGTGAGAAAGAGAGAGCTCTCCCTCCCCAGTAAATCAAACTTGGTTTGATTTAGTCTCCAAACTGGAGAGGCTTCAGCTTCTTTGCTATGCTGTCTCTCAGTACCTTTGGCGAGAAAAGCTTACCCTTCCTGCATAGCACAACTGCTTTGCTCTCTCTTCCTAAATGTCCAACATAGGGGTTCAGAAATCAGGGGAAAGCATAGCTCTGCACGTGGGGGAAAAGAAAAAAAAAAAAAAACACCTACAGAAGCTGATGGCAGGAGGCAGCAGCTCCACCTAACAAGCCTCACCAGTAAATCTGTCCAGACTAACTCCTTCATCTGATCCAGGTGATGTTTCTCAGGGTTTATTTGCATAGAAATGCAGTTTCAGGTTAAGGTTGTGCAACTATTCACAGATTGAGGTCAGACTTCACAACAACAAGAGAAGTAAAAGCCTCTCATTCGACTTTTCTGAAATAAAAACTTTTAAAGTTCTTTCCAAAACAATAATCTATGACAAAATGTACTTCTTTCTATTTAATTCTGTTTGACTACAACATGAAGCAATCGTTCACACAGTCCTGACAGCGTGTGCTGTCTGTAATGGCAAGTAGCAATAGTCTCATCTTGTCCATGCCAAAGAGTGAAAATTAATGTTTATATATACATTCATTTGAAACAAGTGTAGACATACAGATATCTACATCAGCAAGTGTTTCCAGAGACAGATGAATCAGTATCATCTACCATGGAGACAAATCCTAGGTCACGGATATTAGTTTATCCTAATGGAATCTAAATTTAAGTTAGCACTCAAATACTGCGGTAAAGACAGATATAGAGGAATTTTCAGGGATGATAAAAAAATATTTCATAGAGTCATAGAACGGCTTGGGTCGGAAGGGATCTTAAAGATCATCTAGTTCCAGCCTCTCTGCCATGGGGTGGTTCCTTATTTCTTAGTTAGGTGTAAGAAAAGAATTTCGTTCAAGTCTCCTGTGGCAAGTTCAAGCATTTACACTTTGGAACATACTTCACATCATTCCAGATGGCTTCTGCTCCATTTATTTACTTAACTATAATTTGGTTCTTTCTAACTACGTAGTCCTCACAGCTCTTGAATGTAGGCATCTTTGTGTAGCTCCTTCTGTATCCAGCACACTAGTTTGCTGTTAATTCTGGAAACAATCCTGTGGAAGTTAGCTGATGAGAGAAAAAAAGTCTTGCTAGACTGTATTTCACAGTTTAAACTTGATGTTTAAGTCTAATAATGGGAATGCATTTGATAAAACTCAATCTCTGGGTATACTTTCATTATTTTCTGACTTTGAATTCAGCCAAACCTCTCACAGTACATTTCAACAAGGCTTCCCTTAACTTGCAATTCTAACAGCATGCCTTCACTCCACTCACTGATCTCTGTTATCGAAGAAAATGGAGACTGTTGGTGAACAAATAAGCCTGCAGAGGAAGATTCAAAAGATGGCAAAGCAGCCAGATTAGCCATGGAAAAAACTTGCAGTGAGAATCAGAGATGCCTTGTCTACCCAAGTCAAAGAGCCTTGACACAGGAACACAGATGACTTTTGGGACCTACCATAATCCACTGTCAAATCAAGGACAATGGTGGAGCTCAAAATCAGCCAAAATACATTTCCTCTTTCTGTACTGAACATTCATCCACACTGAACCAACCAACCAAATTAGTAATGTGGATTTGGAACTTATTTTCACCTTTAAGAAACAAAAGTGCCTCTAAATCCTGAACATTCCATACAACCCTAAAATATTAGGGAGTTAAACCATGTTTATGCTCCACATTAACATTCTTAGACCCCCGTGGCTACAATCTACCATCTTTGAACATATTATCAGAAATGTCACCCTACCTACAATTCCACCACATCAATATCTTCTGCTTTTTCTAAAATAGTCTAGACTTAAATAAAAAATTCTTATTGCCAGGCCTAAGTGGAGTAACCCATCTTTACCATCTTCCTTGCCACCTGATACACAATTCCAGAATATATTAAAAGTTCAGACTACCTAACTTATCTGTCAGAAACATCACAACACAGTTTTTGTTAACTCCCTCTCAAGAAAAAAGAAAAAAAAAGTATTAAATTCAATCAAGATTTCTCCATATCTATATATGCCAAGCATTCACAGGATCCAGACCATTGTGTATTTCATACTGTCCACTTGGACTACTACCATCTTTTATGCTGACATAAATTTACCAGGCTTAGATAACACTACCGACTGTGTAGAAAATGATTTTCTCAATGTTCTTAATGTTAGAAAGAAGGCTCATCCGAACTCACACTTCCTGTCTTAGAAAACATTACAACTGTTTGCACATTCATCTTAATTCATCCAACACAGCACAATCAGACTGTCATATTACGAAAATATAATGTTGTTTTAAATTATCATTGTTCTCTTGAAGTAAATAATTTTCCTTTAATTACTATCAACAGCTTTGGCTCACAATTGCCAGCTTAAGAACCAAATGTCATTTTGCAAACAATTATCACCACTTCAGTTAATGTCTTTACACTAATATGCATCAGTCCGGGGAAAACAAAGCACAAATCTTCACTTTACCTTCTAAATAAAATCTGGGTTAAGATACGTGATGTCTAAATACTTTTGTGTCCCAGTAATGAAACTTGTTTTTGCTTATGGACATTGCACATTTTATCAGTATTCAGAAATTAATCTCTTGCTTCTTTTCCATAGTTTTGTTGCTGCAGTTGGTCTTACTCTTAAAAATCTGCATTTGTTATTTCTCAAATTATTATCCTTTCACCCATGTCCTTCAATTTGTTCTGTTTTTAGGGTAACTAACAGAGCAAATAATTTATTAAAGATAAAAATAGTTTTGCAAAGATTTGCAAAGCTGACAGCCTAAAAATTTTGCCGAATGGAACCCAAGTAGAGACTAAAGGATTAGACCCTATCTAATCCACTGCTTTTATCAAATCATTGTATTTAATGCTGAACTAAAACCTTTGGAGAGTTTTTTTTTTTTTAGCAGCTTGCCATACTGTTTATTCATTTGGCTTTATTCTATGAATTACAATCTGGAAATCAAAGAGAAGAAAGATTTCTTGTTTGTGAGTATGGCATCATCATTAAAAGTCTTCCATCCCCCAAACGAATAAATATAATAATTTTCTTAGACTCTATGCCATATTGATACTATTTTTCTGTTAACTTGCTTGGTAAACATTACACTTCACTGAAGCTAGCATTTATTTAAAAATATTAAATTGGATTATATGCAATGAATATAATCATTTGGTGATGATAGCACACTCCATTGGGTCAGAGATGAAGAAAGTGACTGGTTTTGATAGTTGTTTCCATGTTAACTTTGTTCATGAAGCTTGCTAGTAATCTGGAGACAAACGAAGCCAGTGGCACTGTATTTATACTGTCATTTAATCAAATGATTTAGTTTATGAAATAGCCAAGAGAGATCAGCTCTCCAAATCTGACAGTATGTTGGTTATGCATCCTTTCTAAAGGCACTTTATTTTATATCTACGCTGCTATGTGTGTCTGACCTGAAAATAATAGTCACCTCTTGGGCCAAGTTTCACACAGTGGCTCTTTTTCATATTGCTGAGAGCTTGACCACTCTCAAGTAGACTGGCCACGATACTGCTCTACTTCCCAGTTAGTGCTCCCGTGGACTTGAGGTGTAATTGACGTGTACACTTATTTGTTTATTATTTTTAAACTGTCTGAACTACTGTGGGAATTGTTCTGGTCCAGGAGAGCAGTTTCTTTATGAAACTAGTTTGGCTTGTCCCTGCAGAATTAGATCCATCATGTTTAGTGGCCAAAACATCTCCCTCCATTGAGGGAACCAGGAGAGTTCTAGATTAAACTGCTGTGATTTGAATGCCATGCAGTAAAATATAGGCACGAAAGCTTTGCTGAACCAGATCCTCAAGCTTTCTTGATGACCCTACCAAAGCAATCAGCTGGTAATCAAATTAATTATCTTTAAGTGGTGTATTTCTAACCAGAAATCAAGTGATTTGACAAAAACGACTCATGGTCAATGAGGTCAATTATGACTATGAAATCTTACTTCCTTTTAAAGTGTACTGACTGCTCTATATGCAATTTCTAAAGTTTGCAGCAGTCAAATTGTCTAAAGAAAAACTATTATTTCCATTCCAAAACTCTATAAGCTGGCACATTTTGACAGATTTTACTGAATTCAAGAAGCACTGCTGGTGCATACCAGCAGAGAACCTGGCTTCTCACAGCATTTCTTTCTAAAAATTTCATTATATGCAAATGAAAGGTCTAGGTAGCACTTTTCTAAAAGCAACTGGTAAAAGGTAGGACTCGGAAAGAAGAACACATCTGCTCTCTTGGACTCCTCTGTATTCACAAAGACTACAGCGTCTTGCCAAGTTTGTAAAATGCAAAAACGTAGTGTGCAATGACAATGCTCTAACCCTTTTAGTGCATCTCCTACTACCTACTGAGCTGAATTTTACCTCCAGACAAAATTTTGGCTGCATTCCTTAGTGAGTACAGGTTGTTCTGACATTGGCAGATATAATATTCTCCCACTTAAACAATTTGATGAATTTTTAATTTCATCAGCTTGGTTGTTCCTAGATGGGCACAGTTTATATAAATCAATTCCAGCCACCAATGTCAACATTAAAAAAGAACTCTTCTTAATTTAGATCATAATGCTGAAATTATACTTTTATCCACTTTATATTTTTGTGTAATTTGCAATTAAGAGGGTAATTTGATTATATTAATTACTAATTCTAATTATTATATGTAGAACAATTTAAGTGTCTGCCAGTAGTTTTTTCTCTTTCTAACTCAACATTTAATAAAGTGGTAAGTTTGACACTACGTAATTTGGTGAGAAATTTAGCACTGTATTTCAATGAATACAAGACGAAGCACAGTGTTTGAAAAATGTACTACATATAAGCAATGCAGCACTATTCTATATTATTATTCTTACATATGCATTTATCATATAAATATTATTGGTTTCAATAATGTCTATTTTATAAATAAATTTGGGTCTGATACTCCTTACCTTGACATTATCAGGATGACCACAGGTAGGTATATGGAATTAGGATTGTAATATGAGTACTAATTTACCAAAAATACTGCAGCACCAACCTTGGATTGGTAGGTATGTAAGAGCAGAACTGGGATTTTTATTTTTAAGTAACCCTTCCTGTTTATTTTATCAATAATATATATATAAATATATATAAACCAGATTAAGGTATGATGCAGTTGTAGAGTGAGAAGTACATAGAGGAACCAGTGGACTTTAACCCTACCTGCATATTCCATCAGTCAATGTCCTAACCCAAGGTCAGTCTACTATAAAGTATAAGGTAATAAATAAATAAATAAATAAGAATTCCTACATCTTCTGCAGGCATAGGAATAGGATAAAGGTGGATAGGGAAGCAGTGGGCATACAGTATAATAACTTCCAGCTGGTACATTGTCTGTCTACTGGTAGGTATGTTGAAATAAATAAATGATCAAAAATAATATAATAAAAAAATAAAAAGATCAACAAAGCCTGGATGAGTTTTTCGAAATAAAATCAGACTTTGCAGCACAAGTGATATGAAAGCAGCAAGATGATTAAAATGCAGAATCTTATTTATTATACATTAGGTAGATCAAAGCTTCGCAGTGATAACAAGGCACCGAGTGGATGTTGCCACCTGTTTGGCCTCACTTGCAATGGGAACCTGTTAGTAGAAGCTGTGTTAAAGGTTGTCACTGTGCATTAGCCTTATGAACAGCTTACATTAAAACACCAAGATTATTCTTATTTTGTTGGACAGATTTAATCATTATTCACCAGCAGAAATGTTACTTTCTTCGTAAATACAATAAAAGGAAATTTGTGTAGTTCAGGAGAGTTTCTAACCTCCCACCCCCCAAAAAAGGTTGAAGGTAAATTCTCTTATTGAGACACATCCTATACTTTTCTGAGATGGTGGCAGAAATGGCCTGAAGGGAATAAAATTAGAATGTATTTCTGCTGTGATTTTGGAGAGAGTGCTGAGCCTTGCAGCGGTATATGCTCAGAGAGGAAAAACTGTGGCAAGCAAATTATCTAGGGAAATAAAAAAATCTGGAAAACAGGGCAGGAGGCAGTTTTATTAGATTTTTGGGGGGTTGTTTCTCTGTTCCGTCGAATTTCAACAAAAGAGGAAAGCTATGACAAGCAAAGTATGTGGGTGTAAATGTGTTACAGTTATTGGGAGACTCTGGTAGAGGGAGAATTGAGGAAAGCTGAAAAACTGCAAGAGGCAACAAGACAAGGCAAGACAAGGCAGTGATGATCTGTGTCAGTGTCCTTGAAACTTGCTGCAGAACTGGCAAAACAGATGAGCAGAACTTGCAGTCTGGAGATTAGGATCTCAGAGTTTTAAATTAATATTTTTAGGGGATAAACTTATGCATAACTGAAAGAAAAATGAAGAGTGAGTAAAGATTCAGAAAAACCTGTTTTAAGTCAGCAAAAATTCAATCAGGGTTTATAAAACTGGGGGAAAAAATAAGTACTTTAAAACAACATGTACCAAAGGAGAATTGTTTGGGAGATCTCTGAGTGTTATAAATACACGCAACAAATATATCAATCAAAACTGGTGTAGGGACCAACTTAGGAGAAAGGAGACCCATTGCCTGACTCCATCCAAGCATAAGAGGACTAGTGAGAGACTGCACAGTGTGCACATACCTTAGGTGAGTTTGATAAAGGATTCACGCTGACAGGCTCCTTTCCATTCCTTATTTCTAGAATAGTGGACAAATGCCTCAGAGCAAAGCACTGCTAAGGGTTTTGTGCTCAGTTTTCTCAAGAGAAAATTGTACAGATAGAGATTCACGTTTTGCCAGCAGCAAACGTTTATTCTACAGGACTATGGGCACCGATGTGAAAAACCATGATACATGAGGAAATGCTGAAAGCCAGATTCTGATCACTTTTACACTGCTGAAAATAAGAAGTAACTGCTGAAATCAATAAGCATATCTTTCAATCCAAGCAAGCTGCTTTTGGCACAAAGCTTAAATTTGATTTCCAAACTTCTGACAGTAAGTCTGATGGGAGCCTAAGATGACCCCACCGTAACTCAGAAGGCTCAGTAGGTTTTTCTGCTCATTTGAGGTTGCTTGAGTGCAATGAAATGTTTATTTCCTCCAAACTGGAAGCAGGAGAAGAAATGATAGCATCTGTAAGCAAACACAAACACGCAATGACCCTAGCAGTACAGTTTTCGGTACTTTTGTGCCATGGCAGAATTGAAATAGTGGAAGGGCAGAAGAATTGGTAATGTGCAGGAGAAAACACCGGTCAAATAGGAAGACAGAGCGCACTGTCTGCAATTCAGCAGTCTGCTAAGTGTTTTACATTGTTTGGTAATATTACAGCAGTATTAAAAGAATAAGCACTTCCACTAACAGGCAGCAATTAAAAGAACAAATACAGCTGAGTGCACCTACGGCCAGAAAGATAACCTCTTGGTGTTTTTTCATTTATGCCTGCAGTGACACTTTATGTCAAAATAGCTCAGTTCAAAAGGCAGAAGTCCAAATCAGTGTTTGAAAACTGTGGTGAGCTCATCCACAAGAGACCTTTGGGGTCAGATTTTTAACCTCTGCTGTTCAGGTGCCACTTCAGTAAACTGGAGTATAGGGATCAAACATGCTGCTTGACATCAGGGTCCGACTGACTAAATTGCTCTCAGTGACAGAAATCAGGAGTAAATTTCCTTCTAAAAACTGAAGTAAAATTTCAAGATGCCTTTATTCTAGCACTTGCTCTAACAGATTATAGGTGGAGAAACGAACATGTTTTAAGTTTAGTAGTTCTTGCTCTCGTTTTGTTTGTTTGCTTGTTTTCATTCCTGTGGTCACTGATGTTTCCAGCTTCCACTACAAAATACATACTCAGTTACACTCAGGAAAACAGCCACAAAACATTTATTTCCAATGTTTCTACAGGTTGAAGTTTAGTGTGATTTTGAACAAAATTAATACATGAAACATTAAATTGAGGATATTTCATTTGCTTACTTCTGCTTCCAGAGTTCACTCTTTAGAAGGGGAATCTGCAGAAAGTACAGAATATCTGAAATCCGTACTCACAGAAGAGCATCTTCTGTATTTCTAGACCAAGCTTAGAAACATCTTTAATGAAGAACAACTTCAGTAGCTTTTTCAAGGATGCACATAGGTAAAGGGAGGATACATATTTATACTTTGGGAAATGCAGTTTACCCTTTTTGTATAAGCAAGAAACTGGCAATTTCCTCTCATTTGCCACACCACTACTCAAGTGACTGTCTCTGAAAGAAAGAAGTCTGGAATGGAAAATAGTAATCAGTCACTGATCTTTCCCAGACCTAGCCTCTCTCTGCCTGTTATTATTACAATAAACAAAACCATAAAACTCTTGCACTTTAGGTAAATCTTTCTAATGATGTTACAGTTCAATGTTAGTGATGAGCTAGTAATCTAAAAGATCAGCAAAGTTGATCTAAAAAAATGTTGGTTACTTTTTTGATGGTTAAAAGATTCAGTGTTGCAAGAAACTATAAATTAACGTCTTCTGATTTATATATATATATATATATAAAGCTTACTTAGAATTCTAAGCACTAGACCTTTTATTTAAGTGAAGACTGAATTCTACGTTCAGTGAACATTGTTCGGTTTTTACGATGCTCCACTTCACCACTGAATTTATCTAAGAAGATCAAATGGCAAAATTCTGCAAAATATTACAGTTCAGTAAGTATCTTCACTGCAGTAAGACATGGGAGTTTAAAAGAGAGAAAATGAACTGCTTTAGCATGCTGGATCTCCCAGAAAGCATCTGACAATCAGCAAGGAAGGAAAAAAGTAGAGTGAATCAGCAAAGGTGAAAAATTAACTTCACCTAGCAAAAAGGTCAGTGTGTAAAAGAAAGAAAATAAATAGTTGAGCAAATGAAACTATATGTAAATGGTTTAGAACCTCAGAGTATGGCAATCCACTTCTATGTTTAAGCTCTTCAAGTGCCAAATGTCATTTGTCAACCCCCCACGGACAGTTTTTAGTTACCCTGAGAGCAATTTGCTCAGGTATATACATATTCACCATTTTTAAGGGTGTTCCAGTTCTGCAGGTCTCACTAGCTGAAAGATTCATCAGTGCTACAAGGGCAGGTACTAGCAAGGCAATCACTGTGTGAAAATGTGCTCCATCAGACTGAAACACAGGAATATCTTTCATGGAATGGGTTATACCCCCTAGCTTTTGCAATGCAGACAAGAGTGTTTACTTGTTAAAGACTGTTCTCTGCAAAAATCTGCAGAATGAATTTTAAGAAGATGAAGAAGAAAGAACGAACCTTCCTGTGCCAAATTAAAACCCAGAGACATAATGCTAGAGAACATTTAGTTACTTCTAAGCTGTGCTTGTTACTGATGAGCCAGAATGCAGCAAATTAAAACAGTAGTCCTTCTACTGACCTCACCCCGCTCATCAGCTACTTTCTTTAATGCCTTCCCCTTGCTTCACTTTTTTTTTTACTCTCTTCTCTGTCTACACACAAAGTATTGGTTTCTATAGTCCACATATTGCTTCTCCTGTAGCGACTGCAGGCTTCTCCTTGAACAAGACGTATGCAAACAGAATGCCTTAGGGAGCATTTAGGAGATGCGGCGCTAAACTGTTTCTCAAAGTGCCAAATACTGCTGCAGCGTGCTACCAGACACGGCCCCAGCTGGTTACATCCCCTTAAAACTTATAGTTTTAAAAAAGTAGCCAGCATCACCTCTTCCAATAAAGGACACTGGACTACACTCATAATCTACCTTGGTCTCTCTTAGAGGGACTTTAGAGGGACCCTTTTCTTCTCTCCCCAGTTCTAAACGGTGTGAGACAAGATGATATCGCAATGACGTTTCACTGGAGATAATGTCTGCACTCACATTTCAATTCCCGAGAGGGAAAAATAAAGAATATAGAAATAGCACCGTATAAACACCAGAAAAGCACAGAGCAGATGCACACTCCACTTAATGGGGCGCTGCCCATGTTTCACCGTGTGTGCATCTTTCACGGATTCTCAGCAGAATCTGTTACTTAGTTCAGATTCTTGAGTAGAAGTGACAGACTTCATATAAAACTGCACCGTTGAGCAGCAGGCTGGCAATGAATAAATATTGCTTGGGAGGTTAGACATACACAGCTGTAGAGATCATGAAATTCAGCCTCTGTCCTGCAAAATAATTACCTCAAAAAACCGTGAAATTCTAGAACAGGGACGTCCGAATGAATATAATAATTTTACCTGAAGTACATGGGTTTCAGCCTTCACTATTTATGAATGACAAGTGAAGAAAAATCTTTTTTTAGAAACAAAAGCACAACAAAACATTTGCTGTTGCCCTGAATACTAATGATGGAAGACTGTTGCTATGGTGATGCTAATTTTAACGCTCTTGCCTGTGGACTTCATATGAACTGCCCGTTTTAACTTTTGCAAATGTCATTTACAAAATGAAAACCCATTAATGACTGGCGAGGGCACAATGTTCCACTTTAATTAGAATAATAAGGAATGCTGATGCACAAAGTACAGGTTTGTGAATTGCTACAAAGCCCACACTGTCAAAATTAATTACCACTGATGAGGATTTTGTTCTTTTTTTTTTTCAAAGGAAGCTTTAGAATAAGACAACCGTAGCTTGACTTGGAATTGAAAGCAGGCTTTCCTTTTAATATCAAGGTGGAATAAAGAAGTTTTCAAGACCGACAGTGTAGCGAAGGGTACGACTCAGCTTAGAATTGTGATTGAGCCAAGCTAAGTAAGTGAGCACTGATTTCAGTAATGGGAAAATGCAAGTGCCAATGCTGCTGGGAAAAATAAAGTACTTTTTCAGAGAACTACCTGCTCAGAAAACCAGCTATAGTTTTAGATTTGGAAAACAGAGTTTGTGTTTTTGAAGAGTGTAAAAATACAAGTTGAGGACAAGCAAATGAATAGGTGCTAGGATATGATTCTCTTTTGGGTTGGTGGGATATTGCTGCAACTTGCTAATTGCCAAGTTCTGGGCCAAGTAGACGATGTTTAGGAAATAAAAAAAAAAAAAAAAAGCATACACACTAGCAGTAATCCTTTTTGTCATGCACCAGGCCCTTGCAAATTATGAGCATGCATATCTCGAGAGGAGAAAAAATCTGCAACTACCATTTCTGTTTCTGGGGAAATGTCTGAGCATATAAAGTAGGTACTATGTTGATAAAGGCATTTCAGTAGGACTGACTGCAACGAGGAAAGCATACTGCAATGAAAAGCATCACAGGCAGCTGCTGAGAGTACATTATTCAGACTAATTGTTATTATTAAATATCTCCATTGTAGTACTGCCTAGAGAACCTAATTTAGAGTTGAGATCCATTGTATTGCATACTGTGTGAACAGAAAGGAAACTCGCTTTCTCTTGCGAAGAACAGAGCTGAGAAGAACTTGATTTGCCTTCATGCTAAGGCCATTTCAGCACAAGATCACTGGAAATGGGGCCGGTGTGACGAGGAATAGCTGCTAAAAGAGTTTTCTAAATTCCTATTGGTGATAAACTATGTTTTAATGAATAGTCAAACTTTCTTCCAGCAGTGTGAGGATGGCATTCACTCTCACTCTACGGGTGTGCATTAGTGCTGGTTTAAAATGGGCTGGCCAGTTCTGCCATTGACCTGCTGGCTGCCGTGAACACTACTGTCCCTGCCTACAGCTAAGCAGTCGCGATGGCTGAAATTTCTTTGATTTGCACAAAAGGAAAGCACAGGGAGAATACAGATTTTGCTGAGAATGGATAGTATTTAAGAAACATGGAGCCAAAGTGTGTTGACAAACTGACATTGTAAACTGAGTTGGGCAGCTGCCTGCTGTAAAAAGCATCTGCCTTCTGTGCCGAGGTACAGCTAAAGTGAAGCAGCGGTAAGTAACCAAGCAGCAAAGCTCCAAAGTGTACTCTGAAGACAGGTGATGGAGAGAGTAACTGCCACAAAAAATGTCACAGTTTGTCTCGCATATTTTCTCATATAGGCAACAAAATAATCTGGGCTATTCTAATTCATTTTATGAATACTGTTAACACAGTTAACATAGCACTTTTTAATGAGTAAGTAATAGGTGAGGCTGAAGTAGATTACTGTTCATCTGTGTGACTGAGTACTAACTAAAAATCTCTCAGAAGAATATACCAGTTTTAAGCAGAAATCAGAAAACAAAAATATACTTGTTTGGTGCCAATAAAGGGAATAGAACAAAATATTTTAAGGATAAGCAACATTAAATGTGTAAGCAACCATAAAGTGCACATAGGGGACTTAAAGGATAGCTGACAGAGGCGGTAAAACATTGTGTAAAATAATGGAAATATCAACAGAAAACCTAGATTTTAAAGAAAACTGTTGTCGTTTGATCTTTTGAGCTTGGGACTTAATAATTATCCAATGGGGAATGCTATACAGAAAAGAGGGAAAAGACCAGTAATTAACAAGTTGCATGCAGAAGTCACCAGCACAACTAAATGACATACAGCTCTCTGTGAGGTGTTCTGAAAGTGAGGTGCTGGGGTTGCTGTTAGGGTATGACCAGGGACTTAAGACTAAAAACAGCACTAAGAGAAAGTAGGACAAAGAGGGTGATGGGCTGGAGGCAGACAACCAGTGGGAGGACAGACTCTGCAAAGAGATCATTAAAAGGCAAGGGAGAGATGCAGAAAAAGTGAAGGGTAAGTTATTACAAGGCAAACCTTGAGCACAAGCCAAGAGAAGACAAGAAAGGACAGTGGGAAGATGCTTTGCTCAAAGTGGTGGAATGACCTAGAGGAGTGTGAACACTGAAAAGACTCTTGGAGCTAGGACAGGAAACTGTTAGTGACCTCATGAAGGGCTGTTTTAGTGGAGAAAAGGGTACAGAAGCTAGAAAAGAGTGGGCAGGAAGAAAAACGCGGACTGGAAATGGACACAAATTCCAGGAAAAATGAGGACAATGTTCTGGATGTTGAACAGTGTCAGAGGAGAGATTTGTTATGTCAAGGGCAGTCCTGAAGAAAAAGGCTTCCATGTAACTAAAGAAGTAGCAGATAAGCTTCAAAGAAAATACATCATTAAAAATAAAGTCCTAAACAAGACATTTTTATATTCTACTAGTGTCTAAGGGGCTGAAGACATTAAACAAATAGATTTGTTCTCTAACATCCAGCTCTTGGATGTCCTAAGTGTCGTTCTTACAATTTCTTGTTTTGAAATATATTGTCTGTAAATGATCAAGAAACTTGCTATGACCTCAAAGGAAACTTGTTTCAAACAGGAATCTTCTCCTTCAAACAACTGATGATTTTAAACCTTTTTTCCCTCACTGTGACAAGTCCTTTGCCTTGAGTTTTTACTACCGCAAATTAGTACAGTATCAGTTTGACGAATATGGTTTCCTTTGTCGTGGACAGACCATATGGCCAACCTTCATTGGTAGAACATTCTTTTCCTTTTTCCTTTTTTTTTTTTTTTGGGGGGGGGTGGGAGGGGGGCGGATAATTTCTAAATAGGAAAAAAATGAAATTGAAGATCATTCAGCTGGGTAGGTTGATACAAATTTAGTTTAAGAATACTTCAAGATAAAGATATCATCTACAAACAACAAAGTACAGAGCTGTCTAATGTGCTTTTCAGTCATCTCTGAAAGTACTGAATATGACTGTCACTTAGAGCCTGCTTTTCTTTTGTGTTTCACATCAAAGAAAATTACGAAAATCACGGGGTTTCTTTTTACAAAATATTTGGTAATTTTAAAAATGCTAATGCAAGCTCTCTATACCTACTGAAACTATTATTGTGGGGTTTAGGTTTTACTTTTTAAAGTGTTTAATTTCAGAAAAAAATTTTAATGAGCTTGAACTAGCATTCATACAAAAACACATTGAATATCAATTCTGTCTTGTGAAACCAAACTTTTAATATTCAATGACTACTTTTTTATAGTCAAGATTGAGCAAAACACAGCAATAAAAATAACTGAACATTACTGCTATCACTAAAAGCAGATAAATATACAGAAAAATATTTCACTTTAGAACTGAAACTTCTAATTTACTAATGAAATTTCCTCAGTAAAACTGCAGTATGGCTGGAGCTGGTGATAAAATGGAAGTATAGGATTCTTTTAAACACAAAACTAAATGAAATGCAAATTAATGACATGCACAACCATAATGAAGATGTAAGAAAACCTATAATAAGTGCAGGTTTGTTTACTTCAAAACTTTTTAAAGTTTAGCTGTTTAATCACATTTATCAAAGTCAATGCATGATTTATAGATTCCAGCGATTCTCAGTAAACATGGTAAAAAAACCCTCTCTGATAGAAATTTTGCTTTAAACACTTTTCAAATTGTTCCTTAACTGTTTGGGCAGAGGTAGTCTCAGGAGTAATAGAATGCATATATATGCATATAATATATTATTTTAACCTTAAGATTCCTATCAAATTTGCATTTTTAAACCTTCAAGTGAAGCTTTAGTTGAGGGAAGATTCAGCTATGAGTTTGCTCCATATTGTTATTATCTCTGTGGTTATAGCTGAAACTAAATTATACACAAATTTCCTTAGGGACATTTACAGTCTTCTCTCTGGCTGTAATCTCTTTACTGCTGCTGCTGCTGCTGCTGCTAGTACTTACTAGCATTTGCAATTGCTTTATCTTTTTCTGTTTTATAAAAGATGTGTGGGTAAGGTCAGCCAACAAAGCTTCCATTGATGAAGTCCTAACACTAACTACAATTAAGCAGAATTATGTTGAAGATGAAATAGATAAAAATCACTGATCTGGGAGGACATATACAGCTTCTGATTTTCTAATGAAGGTTCACCTTTCCCGTGTTTCAGAATGCAGTTGAATTCCTTAGCTTTTTGTCACATTCTTACAACATTAAAATAACAAAAAACAGTTTTCTTATACCACTGCCTGGATGGCAGATTGGAAAATACTGGTTGGAAACAAAGCTTATTTTAGTGTTTCAGTATTTTCTTTCAATTGAAATTTAAGACCTTACTTTTTATTTGCCTTTGTCATATTTATTTATTCCACATTTTCAGGTCACTGCAGCTGAAATAGTGAGAACAATAATAAATTTGTATTACCATGTACTCTTTCACTCCCACCTCCTAGAGAAGTTTATGGGATATTTCCTGCTGTAAAGGAATCATGAACATTTCTTAGTGATGAACAAAGTATTACACCCGTGACCCAGCTAGACACGCTCTGGTGTGTGCTTAAAATCTTAAAAAACCATGGTGCTACACATTTGTGTTATAGTCATGATTTTTTTATGAAATCATCTGTTCCCAAGTCAAACACAGTAGCTTTCTAGCTAGCCCTTGAAGTTATAACTTCATGCCTGTAATGTCTCTCTACCATTTTTTTTCTTATGCTTCACATAGGGCATCATAATCCTCAAGAATTAAGTTTACAACATTTTCTCCAACAGTACATCCTTGAAACAAATATGCAGTTAAATTTGTTAAAAATGAAACAAAGTCAAATACAGCTTTGTCTCTTCTACATTAGTCCTGAACAAGCGTCCTGAACAGGAAAAAAAGGAGACATGCATACTGAAATTCAAAAGGAAATCTATATTATTTATTGGGATAATTATTTAAAGCCACTTTTTTCAACTGTAACTTTAAAATAGTAGAAAGAAATCTAGCAGACATCTAAATTCAGAATACATGAATGTGACCAAATTATTATGGGTTTAGATACTTGGATTTTTTTACCTTTATCTACTTCATGAAACATATAAGTGAACAATAAAACTTATACCAATGACTCTTGCCCACATTTGCAGTAATTTATTGCAATCCTAAATAAGTCTGTACCCCCTCAAGGTCCCCAACCTGACACTTAGGTACAGCATTTATGCAAACAAATTTTGGCCCTTTTGTAAAAGAGACGGGAAGACACACAGACTCCATAGCCATTAGGTAGCAAAGTGTGTCCCCTACTCTCCACTCAGTAGGCTGTAGATGCCATTTGGTGATTGTGCTAGTCTGGTTACATAGTGTGCTACTTGGTAATAATGGCCTTCTGTTATGTTGCACCATACTCTGATTTTCTGAGCACAGTTGCAGTAGAAAGAGCACGAATGCTCGTCTCACCAAAACTACTTGTAAGAAAACAATTTATTCAGAGATGTTGTGATGCATTTTTTATGGTTCATTTTTCTTAAATTATCTAGCCATAGATTTCCTAATATAAAAATGTATCTGATGAATAATTGAAATTCAAAACAAATACGTAGCATGCAAGAGGCTGCCAAGCCTATAGATCATATTTGAAATTGTAATTTATCTCATAAAGTTCAACTTTTTAATCAGAAAATGAGAAGTATGCAAATGAATATTGATTATTTGATCATTTCTAACCTGTTGGTTAGAATCTTTACTGAAGTCTAAATCCAATCCTACTGACATTTATACAGTTCCCAGTTAATATATTTTATGTTTTCCCTTAGCATCTCTAACCCCTAAGTACAATACAATACATACAAAAATTAGTTCTCTTGACTGATGAGCTAAAGATAAGGATATCACAAAACTGATGTGCAGCACAGAACTCATTGCAGCTATTATCTCACACATACACACCCATACTCACACGCACACAAAATCACTGAAAGGGATCCTATGACGAGAAAACTGGTTCACATAATCCATTGTCGTGGTTCAATAAGTAAAGACTAAACAGGTCACTCAGGACAAGAAATGTGTCAAGACAGAGAGGAATATTCTGAAAAATAGGAGCTTATTGCAGTGTACAGGAGAACTGGCATCTCAGAAGGTCAGAGAAGGAACAAACACAAGAGAAATTCAGCAGCTTCGCTGAGTTCATTTTGAAAAAGAAGTCAAACCAGGAAAAAATCCGACCTCTTCCTGACAGGCCACAGGAGAAACAGAAGCAGCCCAGCTGGTATCTCTGAATATTGCACTCGGTTTTCGCTTGACTGTTGCATTGCCCTAGATGCCAACTCTAGAGCATTGAACAGTCTGCCAAAGCCTGTGAGTCCATAGCAAATACAGCTGGTGATGCATGATATCAATTATATTTATATTCACTACTTTTTTTCCATCGGTATTGAAGCATATCTTAAAATGCAAAAATGTTAATGACAGTCCTGCCTTACATTCGACTGATGAGAAGATGAAGACAAAAAAGGCACAGAAGGTAAAGAGGGATCAACTTACTGCTGACTCTCTCGTTATATGGATGCTATTTTTCTCATGTGGAATGGGGCAATACTGTCTGTTTATATGCGGAGCTAGCTGCTTCAGAAGAGACACTGAACCAAGGGCAATACAGACACCTGATGTGGCAAGTGCTGCTTTGGAGAAAATGTCAGTCTTCTGAGGAAACAAAGGATTTATGAGATTCCTTGGTATAACAAGAATATGTAAAAAATATGAGATATTGTTCCCCATTTCTTTGAAGATTTTCTGGACAGTTGTCAGAAGCTGTCTTCTCTTTGTCTGTCATCTAAATTAAGTATGTAATTGATCTTTAAAAAAAGAAAAGTCTGACAGGCAAATCTTTCTATTTTTTCCCTTAATATGTTTAATCTTTTCAAGTTCAAAGCATTCCAGGGGAAATCAAACATAATTCCTATTTTTGAATTCTGCTCATTAAGCACACAATGTTTAAAACATGGGCTTGAAGTATATGACAATAAATTTCAGCTATCAGCAGTAGCTGTAAAATCTACTTTTATGGAAGATCTGGCACATACTGTATAAAATAAGCCCATATTGTATATGTGTCATTCAACTTAGTCAAAATTATATGGGCTATGTTAATTTTTTATTCTTGATGATGGGTAGCACAGTCAAGCTACATTTAATAACTGAAGTAAAATGGAATGAAGAAAAATTAAGTAAAAACTAAAATTCAAGCAAAAAACACATTCAGCTTACAACAAATGCAACATTTTCAGCTGCAACACATTTAATATTATGTAATTATATTCTATTACTCTATAAAGATATGAACTCCTTGTACAGTAACAAAAGTTTATTTTTCATCTCACTGCCTATAAAAATAGTTCATTTATTGCTGTCTTAGCCCCAGAGCTGGAAAGCAATGAGTAGCTGGATATAACGGATTTTAAATCCTGATGCTTTCCTTTTAATTAAGAAAGTAGAAAAGCCAGGTTCCATCCAGATTTCTCTTACCCAGCGCATTCCTAAACTGAGCAAACAAGCCAGAAAACTCCAATCCATGCCCAAAGAGTAACAACATTACCTGCATAAGACATTTTAAGATTTAACCTCCACAAAAATTAACCCTGATTTATTCTTCTCTGTAATGCTCAACATTATAAACTCTCATGAAAATTCATACTGAATGCATCTGATGACAAATTGTAAGCACTTTACTATCCACTTTGGCGCAAGCACTGTAACACCAAAGGGACCGCAGTTCCTAAGTGCTGTTCAAGTGTACCAGGGAGCTCCTTGCCGCTTCCCACACCGCACCCCACCTTACAAACAGCTCTGCTGGGGGGAAAGCACTTGTTTTCTGTCCAATACTGCCCTGAACTGAAGTTGACAGCAAGATAAAAACATTGCTGAGCACTTATCATTTGTTTCAAAAGAAGTGAAACCCCATTCGGTCGGCTGGTGGATGGCCGCAAGCAGCAGCCTGGGGTGCCCTGGCTCGGCCGGAGGCAGTGCGACTGCTGGGAGGCCCCACATCTGCTTGGAGGTGGCTCCAGGCTCGAGATCTCGCACGCACTCACAGCCCGAGCTTCAGTCTTTGAGGTAAGTTTTGGAGCCGAGGCTTCGCAGTCCTGCAGTTGATAAAGGAGGACTCCGCAACTTGGACAAACCTCTAGGAAATACCGGATATTTCACTGAGGTTTTTATACTAGGTGGCGTGCTAATCCCAAGGCAGAGTGAAAAGTATTAGACTTCTCCTTTCCATCACAAAAGCTACAATTTTGGAGTGGAGACTTCAGAAGTGAAAGATAGAAAAAGATCAGAGTAGTTGTGTTTTTAAGAAGTCTGAATATGACACTTTTGGTACTTGCTACAAAGGCTAACTGTTAGCCAAGTGCACGGCTTGCAAAGCTCACTCACAGTTTCACTCAGTACACATACACAAAAATATATTATTTTGTTATGGTTCTCTATGTCTCTCTCTGTTCTGTCTGACAGATATTTCCTACTTGCTTTTGCGTCTCGTGCTTATCTATGTTCTGCAGAAGAAACAATTAACCCAAGTGATTTTACCAGAACAGCAACTCTTTGCCTTATTTTATCTTAGCGGAATTTAATTCAGATAGATTCACTTATCCTGTCTCTAAGTTGAAAAAAAAAAAAAAAGTAAAATAATCCTGACTTTAATCTATTTGCTTTTACAATGAAAATTATGGACTCTTAGCTTTTCTCTGTGTTGAAATTCTGCATGGTTAAACAACAATTAAAAGGGAGATTAAAAAGCAAGACAACAAAGAAGTGTGTTTATAGAACTGGCCAGCTCCAGTGTGGAGTATGGAAAAATTGCAGAATCTAACAAAAATGTGTGTCACAAGCTGATATAGTTAATGTAAGTAAAATACTCTCACAGGAAACTATAATATGGAATAGGGTAAGAAAGTGCAGATGTGTTGGCCTCAGAGTTATCTCGCTGCATAGCTAATTTATATGGATAGTCTCACATGGATCTTCTCAAGGAGTCAAATCTATGCTCCTGAGAATCCAGCTTTGTCCTCAGCAGGACAAAGTTCGGTGAACTGCTATAATCTGTGTAAGAAAATAAGCTTGGCTGGGAAATAACTTGGAAGGCTTCCTTTGTGCGAAGTACTGAGATGAAAGACTACCGTATTTTTGCAGAAGCATTTTAAATCCTTCAAAAGAATGGGCACAGCAAGAGGCTGAGCAGACAGACACTATTAACTGGAAGTCAGTTATACATAGGAAGAATAATGTCAAAGATTAGTACAAACAAAGAAGTCAACAACCACTACATTTCCACAGATCACAATGGCAGGACTATTGAATTTTGGGGTGAAAGAAAGTATGTTGCAGACTTTGGTCCAACTCCTCCTTCCTACTCCAAGGCAACAGAGGTCTACTGACGCTGTACAGTGGCCGTGTTATTTGCTGAGCAGAGTGTAAGCTGTACACAAGACAGATGCAAACAGGACTCAGAGTATAGCTGCTTAACATCCCCTCGTGCCCCGAGAGGATGGTCACTGGAGAGGAACTGGGTTGTGCAGCATGATCAAACACTTCTGGTGTTGCACAGTACAGACTGGGCATTTTTGCTATCTGGCACTGCTTTCATTCTCTCCTCTGTGTTTGACTGGAAGATAAGAATGTGCATGTGTCTGCACATGCATACCTGGATCACAAGGTTAGCTCTACTAAGATGTGATTTATCTCAAATTATGACGTTAAAATCTGCAGTCTTCCTACCTTCATTATCTGCCTTTTTTTTTTTTTTTTTTTTTTTTTTAGAATTTAAGAGTTTGTTTTTTTTTTCGTTTGGTAACGTATGCAGAAGTCTTTGAGCTGTGCATTTTTTTCATTTGCTTTTCAGATTTCTGATGAACAGTAATTGCCTGTTTTTAGGAGACAAAACTTAAATTTAGAAATTTTAATGAATAACTAAAACACTGTTAAAGAGTACAGACGTGTCTCTGCCTACTTCTGCCTTCCCATTTTCCAGATTGCCCTCCAATAAGGGTAGGACCAAGACCTCAAAGAATAGGACTGATTAAACTTAAAACTATTTTTTTTAATCTTCTCCTTTTTTTTTTAAGCTAATAAAACATTTACATGCTGTACTAGACACAAGGAATATATTGAGGAAAAAAAAGAACATAAAGAAAAGCATTTGATAAAATGTGGTTTAGAGCAATTTTACAGGTTTTAATTCACAGGAAAAAGGGAGGTTTTTTTTCCCTCAATAGCAGCTTGTGTGCTGGGCAAGTGTTTGGTACCCAGGCAAGGACGTCCACTTGTTACTTTGGAAGCCAAGATACTTCTGCTGTCCTGGAACACAAAAATTTGATTTCTCAGGTCACTGGGGAAGAGAGAGGTGAGGCTGAACTGCTGGCCTGGCTTGTCATCCCCATAAGGAGCAAACCAAAGTAAAAGGTGGAAAAATATAGCAGCTGGTGCAAGGCCACTGTACTGCAACTTTCATGAGGCTGACAATAGGCCAAGAGACCATAAAATGGCAGACACTCAGAATAGCTGAAACAGGCTGTGCATTGTTGATAATTATATTTGCAGCAGCAATGATGCCCACACCAATACAATTTGAAAACAAAAAATACCAGCGTGAATAATCTCAAGAAAGAATTACTGAAATAATAGCTTTAGAGGCAACTATTTGCTACAGATTAATCAACTGTATAAAAATGAAATTTTAACCAGCCAAATCAAAAGGCTTGAAGATACCTAGTAAACATCGCTGCTGAGGATTTAACATTAAGTACTGCCTGGCTTATCACAGGCTGTGTCATTGCAAATGTGAAAATGATGAGATAAAACAGTTAAGCATCAAGGGAAAACCAGATAAAATGAAAAACAATAAAATGTGTAGCACCATTATTCTACACTGATGACAGACAGAAAATTATACAAACATTAGGAGAATGCTATCTATAGCTGCTCAGTCTTCACGGAAGCTCTTTTACAGAATTAACGATTGATAGAGAAGTAATAGTTCAAAGAATAAAGAAAGAATGTGAAAGTTAAAAAGCCAAAATGCTACAGAAAACAGGCAATTTAGTTCTGCGCAAGTATGAAATATGAGTGATGAGAATGAATGAAAAGAAAAATGACTGAGGACAGCCGGAGAAGGGAATAGATGTAACAACTCACTAAGACCCATTAAAACCTGACCAATTTGTTTTGCACCTCAAGGAAAGCAAGGTTTTCTATAAAAGTTGTAGCCAAATTTAAACTTTAATTAAAATAGTACTGCTACAAATCCTTTTACCTATTAAGATATTTTCCAAAATGAACAAAATAAAACAAATATCTTCCTTTGAAATTTTAAATGGCCTGGAACAGAAGATGGATTGGAAAGTTGACACCAGAAACCACTAAAGAATCAGCAAGATCACTACTTATCATTTTAGCATGAAGAGTCAACAGTTATCTATGGTTGCTGGATGCAAACAGCACATAAAGAGGTGGGAAGCACAGCATGAAATGTATCGTGTGACTACACTAAGAATTGCCAAGGCATCTCTCACCATAATGGCAAATCATGGCATGGGAAAGAGAAAAAAAAAAAAAAAAGTATCTTTTCCTCCAATAAACTGACTCCTGTGTGCCAAAGTCTCATATTGTTTTCCAGGATTTTTCCCCCATAGATTACACTCTCCCTTTCTCCTTGATAGGGCTTTCCACCTTCGTTACAACTGTTTCATTATCCATAGCCAAATGCATCAGAAAAATACATTTCCAAATACATTGAGAAAATTACAAGGTAACAGCAAACCAACTTAGATCAGGTATAACTGTGCCACTGTTTTGCACTACAGACTTAGCCTTCTTCACACATAACTTTAAGGTTTGTTCTGAAGCTACTGTAGCAATTCAGTTTCTCATGAAAATTGCATCTGTAGTGCAGATGCAGCCAGCTGGCTTGAGGGACACTGGCTGAATTTCCTAAGTATACTGGGAAGATAAGGAGGTAGCATGTGAATCTACCTATTAAACACCACCTGTGATTCAGTTACATCCACTACAGTCTTTATTGCAGATACTGCATCACCTGTTTCCTCTAGAAGTTACATATAAATGGTTCAAGGCATGTATTGCAAATAATGAGAAACTCAGCAGAGAAGGAAAAATGTACTAACACTTCTTTCTTACTTGCTGCAGAGTGGGCCTGTTTAGGGCACTGCAATTAAGTGTGTGGATTTTTTTTTTTCTAAGTTTTCTCTCATTTCTTTTGCATACATACCTCTTAAAACAAACTGGCTTAATGAGGGAACTAACCTCAAAAAGAACAATCTATAGAGACTAATTTGTCCCTTTTCATTCCTCAGCAACAGATTTTACCAAACATTCTCGCTAAAGGAATTCATTACATAAAGTATTTGCATTACTAGGTTAAAAAAAAATAGTGCATCATATTCACACTGCAATTCTGAATTTGTTTTCCTTGTTTGTTTGTTTTGGGAAAACCTGACATACATACTCTTCAGTGTGCAATGGAACTAATTCAAAAGTAATCTGGATACCCGAAAGCTTTACTTAGTTTACAGGTAAATTATGGTTGCATAAAACCAAGCAACATACAAATCAGCGCATCCTACGATGTTTTTAAAGAACTAGCATACTTCTGTGAAATTTAATGCACATTTCACTCCTTTTTTCTTCACATTTAGAGGATATAGGAGCAGCTCATGATAATCTAAGAAAATTTCAAACTACCCTCTTAAATTACAAATGTGAATAGCTAGAATGAATTGCTTTTTATACTCACTTGATATAATACGGCACTTTGTTTGGTGAGATTGCCCTCTCCCAGGGGCCTTGGACAGAAGCTGTCAACAAACAAACAAACAAATAAGTAAATAACTGCACACATACATTCATACATACAAACATACCTAGAAGAGAAACATGGAGGTCAAGTTCAAAGCAAACAGGAAAGACAACATTAATCGCTAGAATTACAATTTTACACTTGGCCACGCTGATATTGGTCTGTTTGCTCAGTTGCCCATGAAGGCAGGAAGGATTAACCTGCTGTTCTGAAATTTCTGGCCTAATCTGAGAGAAACTGAACTCATTCAGCTGCAAAGATAAATACAAAAAACTCCTTGGCTACTAAACTTCAAGAACAGATATGAAGCAGAGCACAAAACCTATCTCTGTGGTTCAATTCAACCTCTTTCATAGGGTTCCTCCTGCTAATGTGTTTGGCTGGTTTTACTTCAATTTCTTTCTCGTGTGATCAGTCCCTTCCATCTTTCTAGGACCAAGATTACACTGGTTTCTGCTTTATGCTGAGTGAAGTAAAATTGACTCACTATTATATCTCACTATTTTGTTTATTCTCTTGTTGACTTGTTCTAAATACAGAACAATTTCATTTTTATTTCTCCACATTACTAATTGTGCTTAATTGACTTCCAGTAACAGCAAATAATGGAGAAAGTAACACTCTGACCACAAGAAACTGTGAAGAAATGATATTACTCACTCTTGGCTATCAGTGTTAAATCTCTACATCGACTTACAATGTAATGAAAATCTTCTGTAACAAAGTTGTATATAAAACTTGTTGTAGCCAAACAATTTTAAATAATGTGGTTTTGTTATAGGCAGAGACATCTTATAGTTTAGGATGCAGTCAGAAAGCTAGTTTCTGTGTTTGTTTGTTTGTTCTTTAATTATGAGTTTTCTATCTGTCAAGAACAGTTGTACCAAAAATTTTCTTTTATAATATAGTGATTTCTTTATATGAAAAGTAATCTAGCTGGAAAAAAAATGGCTGTTTGCTTCCCCCAATGTAATCCTTCTTTTTAGTGACCCCTGCTGTTCACAAAGGAAAATAATTGTCTCCAAGACACAACAAAGAATCAGCTGCTTGATCATTTGGCTCAGTCTTCTTTCTGTCTCTCATTTGAAACAGACCTTTCAATAATGCTTCAGGTACTTTAACAAATCCATACAAATATGAGCAACCAATATCCACATTTCATATAATTTCTACCAAAACTGTTAACCAGATTCACATGAGCGAATTTGCAGAATGAAACACCCTGTCCCCTGCTCACAGACTAGAATGTGGACAAGAGGACTTGACAACCATGGCTGAGATTACTGGTGGCCTTTGAAAAGCTTACCGCAGTACCTTTGATGGTCCTGTTGTCACTGACTTTAACCCCCACCTAAATGCTTGTAACTAAGCTGTGTACTGCTTTCCCATTACTTAAACTTACATATAGTTCTGTGCTTCTTAAGAAAGAAAGGAGAAATTTAATTTCAAAGGTAGGAACTATGATAACAGAAAACTCTTGAAGTGCACCAGAAATGCAGAATGAATTATAATGGTAGCTCCCATGGAAGAAGAGCATGATAATGCTGTTAAGTGTGTGTCACAACCCACACATACAAAATTACAGAACTGTATTTTCAAACACAAATATTCAAATATATCAGTTATAGATGATGAAATATTCCTTCTTGGGACAGGGACTGATGTCTCGTTCCGTGTCTGCACACTGCAGAGATGAACAGCTGTGAAGGTGCAGCTTGCCACTCATCGAGCAGCAGCTCTTTCGGGGAGTGCTAACTGCAAGATGCTCACAACTTCAGTTTCGTATAGCCTCAAATGATGGAAAGATGCAATCTGTTACATAATCTATATATGACTGCAAAAAGTATCAAAAATGGAATATCATGTCATGTATTGATGTTAACTACATTAAAACAAGGAAACATCCCCTCCTTTTAACCCTAGTTTTACATTATGCTTCATATGCAATTCTTAACCATAATTCTCATTTATTCTGTCTACTGGTGAGAACATAAACTGCTGTTAAGTGTAGTTTTGGTGACTGATCTGATACTCTCCACAGTCTAGAAGGGGGTACGAAACCAAAGGCAAGGAGTTAGACACAAGGTACAATTTCATTTTACATTATCAATGCCTTGGTGATTTCTTTGTATGCTTTTATTCAGTAATATGACACAGTGAGTTAATATGCGGCACATCAAATATCTTTAAAAGGCATACTCAGTGGCAATTATAAAGTCTCTGACCCCATGGGATTGTGTTATCTGAGGACTAAGTTGAATCGGATTATACTAAGTTATAATTTTTGAAAATAAAATACCCTTCAGTATTTACGAAAAATTGACCTTCTTCCCTATCTCTCTCCAAAACAGTCATTAATATTCCTAGTGGGAACACCACCAAGCTACAGTTCTGCCACTCTAAGATTTGTTTTCAGTTAAATATCTACAGGACAGATTGTCACATATTTTTGGAAGGTGCATTTTTTCTGTTGTTTCTGAATTAATCTGCATTAGAGTTTTGCAGTCATAACTTATTATCACAGAATCTTATATAAAATAATATTCTCAATACATTAAAATAGGAACAAATACTTTGCTTTCATGAGAACTAAGAGCTTTAGGAATAACAAACAATTCTCTGATGTTCTGCATAATTGGATTTAGTGTTACTTCAAGAGATTGCTGTGAAGCTGTCTATAATACACTTCTGCTTTCCTGGATGATTCTAGTCTTGCCTAAATTTGAGTTGACAAAATACGTGTACTTTTTACAGCTATGCTAAGACAATAATCATTTCATTTTTGGCAGAAGCCCAGAAGCTGAGAGCAGCTGTTTCTTATCTCTGGTTACCAGTATGGGTTTACTGTCCATTACAAAGCTAGTGCAGGTAATGGACACGTGTCTTTAATTCCTTGGTAAGACCATTTCAGTTGTCCAGCTAAATACACTTAGCAAATGTTTTTCTGTATGACACTGTAGTATCCTAGTGTGCTGCAGCACTCAAGAAACAGACCTTTCCTTATTGCCAAGTGTAATTCAAAAGTGTTTTATTGTTCTAACTTGCACAGTGCAAGAACCCATTATCATACACCCAGCTACTTGCAATGCCATCTACTGCAGTTAAATACTACAACAAAATACAGGGCATTTTGAGAGTGAATTTAGATTTCTGTACTCTTTCTTTTTATTGCTACACACTTTAATGGTTACCTAATTTGAGAGTTTATTTTTTTCTGTTGGTGTGCTAATTTCTAAGACTTGCTTTGCCTATTGTTCAACTTAAGTAAACATGGATCTTGGTGGTACGCCTACATCCTTATTTGTTTTCAGAATGTATAATGAAACCATAGCGTAATGGCTCTATGGACTTCAGCAGTGTTTTAATCTGTGCAGGGATATGAATGAAATATTAACTAGTATGATAGCATAGTTTTATCTGAGTTGATATTATGAAACTAATCTGATAAATATTTCACTTCAGCACTGCAAATATAATGAAAAATACATGTATGTTTACTAATATTAAAGTATTCCTTCAGCTATTCAAAGACTTAATTTAGTATATCCAGTTAAAAATTACTCTCAGTGATCCTTATTTAAAAAGTCAGCACACACCTCTCATCACCTTCCAATGGCACAAGTTTACATTTTCAGTTTTAAATACAGAGAAAATCTTCTGAGTCTCAGTTAACACTTGGGGAGCATTGGCCAACAGTTTCAGGATAGAAATTGTAAAGTCCAACCACCTAGTACCCATATTCCATGCACTGTTATGTATATCTTATCAATTATTTTTTCTTAGAAATTGATTGTATTTATTATATCTGCATTTCATCTCCATGATAGTTAAAGTGGACCTCATCTATTTGTTCACAACCAAGACCTGTACTACCTGCTTGGTGGCCACTGCATTTGTAGCACAGCAAGGTGCTTTTATGTTCATATTTTAATAATGCTGCTTCAGCCTAGGAGCTCTATCTGCATGACTGCTATTGTCCTACTTGGGATTATCATCATTATTATCTTCATGCAACCACAGGGCTAGGAATTTATTTAATTCTTCACATAAAATGTGTTTTCATACCAATTATTTTCACTGCAGCGAGGTACGAAATTGGTGACTTCAGATAAAGGGAGGCAGGAACAACAAAATAATGAGATGGTCTCTGGGTCTGGGAAGCATCTGACTTCCTAAGGATCAGGTACCTTATCCTTTCAAAGAAGATGCATCAAGTATTACCTATTATTTTCAAATGAGACCATTATAGATGATAAACTATTGTGCTCCACAGACTTTAAAGAGCTTCTGCTTCTCTTCCTGAGAGAATATGCTAAATCAATGTTTTCCCATAATCAGTTCATGATATTTGCTGGCAGGATGCCATCTCCAATCGGTATGCCTGTGTGACAGTGGCACAATAGAAGGGTTTGCATAATTTTTGAGTTCTTCAAGATCCTTTGCAACAAATGTCAGTATATATCTGTAAAATATGACTTTTTCCAGATTTATAGAGAATTGATTTCTAAATTATGTGCATTTATTATTGTATCAAGTGAGACCGAAGAACAGATTGTGTTGTGTAGCAACAACTGTGTAGTGTAGCAGTCTGCTGTTGCACCATGTAGCCGAGAAACTGAAATCAGAATATACTGACTAAGCAATTTAGAAGTTACAAGGCAGAAACATCAATCAAAACTCTCCTTTCCTAAGAACTACACAGCATGAGGTCTATTCTGCTTCAAGTCCTAGCTTGCCACGCTGCACATGTGGATGATTCTCAGGCATTTCAGAGACAGGGAACTACTTCTCAGATTGGAGTCTGCAATTCTTAAACCCCAGCAAACATCCCCTGCTTCCCTGCAGAGCTAGAAGTACTGTCTATTGCTGCAACATACATGCAGGCTTTTAAGGAAAATACCATCTTCAGAACACCTCTAATCAATCTGAAGAAGGAATTATCAGTCATGAAAGCACTCAGCATGTGGTCAGGAACAGTATTAACTCCTTTTACAAGAATTATAAAACAGGACTTGCCATTCTGCATTTCCTGCTGGAATCCTTATGGCCAACTTAAGATTTCTTACCTGCAACCTAGGGTCAACATTACATGATATGACCTAAATAATGCATACTTGAAATCATGAACAGTGTTCCCAGTAGTTTCAAAACGCCACTTGTGGCACAAAATGTAAAATCCACCTAATACTTATTTTTCTTAAATGTCACGCTACTATAAAATAGCAAAAATACAAGCATCTACTTGATAAAGAATCTACGTAATAAAAAATTCTGCATGAAATACAGCCAAGCGATATAGTCTGCATCAATCCACATATTCATACAGATACTTCATATTGTTAACGGTGTCTGTTGCACTTTTATGCTGTTAAAACTAAAATCTCTAAAAATTATTCATCAAATGAGGTCATAAAGTGACCTCATCAAATTGGTAATGAGTTTTCTGGAAATGGAGTAAGATGAATGCAAAAATAAATCTGCTAAATACCCATGTCTCATATAGAATATATAAAAGTTTTCTTTCTTTCTTTCTTTCTTTTTTTTTTTCCCTTCTTTAAGGACACCTTATTTTGTTCTTTTTAAAAAAGTTTCAGAACTGTAACAGAACAAGGTCTGGTGGAAGTGGGCTTGTAGTTTAATTTTAGTCTAAAGGAGGTCTCAGTTCTGAGTGGATAAATTGCAAGTTGCACACCTGTAGGGGAGAAAGTGGCCGTATGGATTGCTGAAAGGGTAATAACATTAAGATCAAAAGTTTTTAATTAAGGCAATGAAACCAGGTGAGCCCATGAGAGTGCAGGAAAGAATTTATCTCCTTAACTTTTTTCAGCTGGGCACAGCGACAAAGGTACCAGCAAGGCTACTAAGTACCCAAAACCTAGGCTGATATTCTTCCCAGGGATTGCCAGAAAACTGGAATTGGGAGTGTAAGACCCTAATTAGTAATGAACATGCAGATGAGCATTCACGATAAGAAAGTTAACCCCTCAAGTACTTGACTGTCTAAATGTTGAGGACCCAGGTGACGTCCTGCCCTTTACACACATAAGGTTTATGTCTAAGGACTGCAGGTCAGCATCTTTCACAAAGGACTGCTGGGTCTTGCTTTCCAACTTCAGACAGGCCTTTAATAAACTTTTTATTATACCCATGTAACTCACCGATTTTCTTAAAATTTTGAGTTCTATAGTTTTGTTCTGGCTCTCCAGGAATATAAGATATACCATGGAAAATATAAGATATACCATGGGTCATATAAGATCACAGAATCACAGAATGTTAGGGATTGGAAGGGACCTTGAAAGGTCATCTAGTCCAATCCCCCTGCCGGAGCAGGAACACCTAGGTCACGTCACACAGGAACGCATCCAGGCTGGTTTTGAATGTCTCCAGAAAAGGAGACTCCACAACCTCTCTGGGCAGCCTAAGATATACCACGGGAAATGATAAGAAATGGCCAATACTCAATTTCTCAGCAGAAGCACATGCAGTCACTTTGCATTTAGATAAAATAAAGAAAAAAAAAAAAAGGCAGTCAGTCTCCTCTAACTGTCTTGACCACATTTAAATGCTATAATAAAATCCTCGTGCTTCCAGAGAGTTCTCAGATTTAGGCTGGTTCTTTTGAGACTACTTATCCTCTATCTTTTTATTATTCCTTGGTAATATTTGCTATTCAAAACATTCACTGTGATTTCTAAAAATATTAAATTATATATCCCACAGACATGGATGAATGGACATGGTCTTTGATGTCTGCATGTCAAAAGTGATATCTGGAAGACAATATAAGATAATGTATGCAATGAGAAATAAAAGAGAAAGATACTGCTGTTTGCACTGGAAAATGATCTCTCAGCTGAATGGGTAAAGTGTCTAAAGAGTCCTGTAGCCCTGTCGTTTTTAGAGCCTGATGTCTTAATTAGCAGGACTTGCCCTTTTAAAGACATGTCTGCCTGTGCAAGAGAGCTTCACTACCCTCTGTTTTGCATAGTAATCTAAGCACTCACCCTGCAAGTGGGAGGTGAGTACCTGACTTCTCTCCCAGCTTGAAGGAATTCAGGCCCACATCTCTGATTTCTCAGGAGAGTGGCGTAAATAACAGAAAGAAGGGAAAAAGAGATCTGAACCCTAGCAGCTTTGAGCTTATCCAGAGAAGCAGAGACCTAGGTTATATAGCCCACTCCTATGGTCACATCTTTTACTTTTAAGCAACAATTGCCTACCACAAAAAACAGCAGCTGCGCAAGCACTTTGATCACTAGCTTGTAATGTGAACTGCTGGCTCCAGCTTTCCCGACCTTTCTGTTTCTGAATGAAAGGTGTTATGGCTGCTGCACATCACATTAAAGTCAGTGCTGTTGTGGCTTGGTAGACTGAAACCTAAAGCCATAGTTAGTTGCCTCCAGTTAAAACAAAGTTCCTGGCACAGGGTATTTCGGTGTGCAGATTTAAAAATCTGGCACTGGTGCATCCAGGCGGCAGAAGCTTGTAGCCTGGGACATAAAAGTCACAAAATGTTAGCTAGATGTAAAGTAGTCTTTCAGACTTGCAAATCTAAATTTCTGTTTCTTTTATTTCCAGTTTCTCTGCCGTGACAAAAGTCCGTGTTCTCTGAGTGGTTAGTGCTTGGAAAGGACAAGCAGAACCTGGCATCTGCTGGTCGAGCTTGTAGGTAGCTACCAGTTATATCAGAGCACTGCTTCATGGCATCACTTCATTGACATGCTACATATGCTAACAGATGATCTCACACTTGACAGTAAATTACAAGGCTTGTATAGGCTTTTAAAAGATGTAATACCTTCTGTTTTTTAGTGCTCACAAATGATTCACATGAATGAGCTACTACGTTAAAAAAACAGAATTGATGGCTGGCTGGTTAGCACAGAAAATGATATTAAAAACAATCTGACATCAATCTTACCTCTCATTTACTGCATCTCAAAAAAAAGAAATACTGTTTTGACAATATAGGTGGGTCCTCCAACAACAGACAATGAATCCTGTTCTTTGTGAGAGGCAGTATCACAGATACAAATAAAGGAGTAGTCAAAAAAGTAAAATTATTCCAGAAGAGTCATTAAAACTCTGGAGCTGGCATTATGTTGAAATTTGCACTTAAAGTGGGATTGCAGGTATCCTTTTTCACACCTCGGTTACCGTATATAGCTTCCAAATTAAGCACCACCATGCATGAAGGAATCACAGACATTTAAATGACTTTGCTAAATATTTACCAGTTTCTCTTTAATAGAAAAGAGAGTTTTTTGCTATTTTATTCACATCCTGATTTATATCATTCTAATTAAACAGCAAAAACTTCAAAAACAACAAACGCTGTGAATTCATGATATAATGTCTTGCACTTGTAATACATTTACCAGCTATAACAACTATTCCTGCTAATGGTGAGAGGGTCAGTCCTTGGCCAGGTGGCTGGGAATAAATGGAGGAGGAGCTGGGACTCTGGGGAGACCAGCAGAGTGTGACAAGAGCTTGGGGAAGCATGACGGAGTGATCAGAATACCAAGGGCTGGGGTGAGAGAGCCCAGCAAAAAAATGCAGAAGGCTGGAGAGGGGCAGGCCCACCTGCTAGCAGAGAGGTATGGGCCAGTTTTGGTGAGAGTCCTTCAAAACTAAGGGCAGCCCAAAGTCCTGGTAGAGAAACACAAGTGGACACTGGCTCTTTTATCGTTATTTTTTTAACTCACAACCAAGAGATGTCTGAATTATCCTCTGTTGTGGTATAGATTAATACTGTCACCTGCTCAATTACAAGATGAAAGAGTGGAAAGAGAAGGTTGAACTGCAAGAAAGGACAATGGAGAAAAATCGTTCCTAAATTAAAATTCACAAAGGAGTTTTTTTTTTTCTTTTTCACACCTTATTTCTCTAACTCATGCCATCCTTCCCATCTCTTAGAAACAGCTATAAGAATACCTCTTGAAACAGGTTGTAAGTGCTTAGAAACAGAGACTACCACTTGATTTCTTGCCTGCACAGGACATGATAAATATGAGATCCTGCACCACTCTCCTTTTAAAAGAATAATTTTTATTACATAAACACAGTTGGGAGCTGAAGATCATCACTCACACTTAAAGATGTGCAAGTATGTATGGTAGAGGGCAAGTTGATGCTCAGTTTGAGAGGATGAACTGATTATCACTGGGATATAAATTAGACATGAAATAGACAATGAATCACTTATTTTCCATACTTATTACAGTTTTCATTGGTCTTATGTGTAACTCAGCTCCTTATATAAAAACATTTTGTGCATTGAGGATATAAAATAAATCCAGCGAGCAGAATTATCATGTTTCATCTTTTCACAGCTAGACTGATCCCACTTGGACTCTGCTTGCCATCACTGCACTGATAGATCATTTACAAGCTGTTAATTCACCTCCATTTGACCTGCCCCATTCTGGTCTACAATCCGTATGTTGGGATTGTTAATCCCTAAAAGTACAGATACAGAAATAAGGCCAAGGCCAGATGGCAAAGTCTCAAGCAATCCCTCTCTTGAAAAGCTCTCTCCAATAGATCTGATCCCATCAGCACGGGGACAGAGAAGAGGCAGTACCTGAAAAGCAAGTAACAGCATACTTCGCTCGGGAGTGTGAATAGTACATGATACTGAGGAACTCGATGCTTTGGGGATTTGATTCTTAGGAAACATGAGGCTGATCACTGGTGGTTTTCAGTGACTGAATACATACTTGAGAAGGATTTGATAGATATTTTCAGCACTTCAAAACCCTAACTTCTGCAGGTACATCTGAGAATATGCATTTGGACACATATTTGTGCAAACATCTAAGCCAGCAAGAGAGGACCAGCAAACAAATACACGGAAAGCATATGCCCATTTTCTTCTCAGAGACTGGGCTATTTCCAAGGCCAGCATGCTTTTCCCTGGCTCCATTTCCTAAAGTGATCCTCAAATGATGAGAAGTGACCAGAATGATTTCCACTCTGCTGTCTCTGGCTAGAGCACAGAAGTAGTGTGTCTCAGTGCTCTGCTGATGGTAGGTAGGCTAAAAGAGGTGGCTATAAAACTGAGAAACTTTTAGATTCATCTGTGTTATCAGCAAAGTAGTAACTGTCACGCGAGTTGCACAATACAGTTCAGGACACTCTTGCATATTGCAACATAGTCTTGGTTAACGTACACTTAACATTTTTCTCTCTGTGAGAAGTACTCTTTCCCTAGGAATAAACTGTATGCCAAATAAGAAAAACAGGTATCTCTTTACATATTGCATTCATGTCATACACCCATAACTCTCATACATTCCATTCTGGCAAATCTGACTTGCACTTATTTATACTGGGTAGATAACTTATTCCCAGTGATTAAGAGCTAATAAAAAGGAATTTTGAAAAAGTATGAGAAATTACAGAAATCAGTCTTCTTTCTTCACAGACCCAACATTTGATAAAATTAGATGCAAGGTTGAACTACTGTGAGCCTGTGTTGTGCTTATATGGCACAACATAGACTCTCTTGCGGTTCACTCCTTTGAGGTGTCCCTGCCTCTGTTTTTTCCTCATTGTCTTTTTCTTTGGCTGGGGGAAAAATGGTTAACCAATTAAAATTACAGTGCACTATCAGCTGAAGAAAAGTTTGTCTTCTACCCCACTCTGAATGTAGCTGTACAATAACATCTATCTCTGATGTCTGGGTAGCTTGTCCCTCTGCATGGAGGAGACCATTATCCTGTGACTGTGTTCTGTTCTGCTGATATAATCTCTTAAATAAAGTTTTACTGTTTACTTTCCTTAATTGAAGTACAATAGAGAAGACACGGCCTTTAAGAAGCTTCATTTTAGTCACTGCCTTGGAGCTTTGAAGGTGTTTCAAGTTGTCTTTCAGTGTACTTCAAAACACCCTTGATGAAAGAGAGTGTGTGGAGGTGGAGTGGGAATGTTACTGGCAAAGTTAGTGGCAATTATATTTTATGCAGAGTTGTAAAATGTTTACTTAACTGCCATCCTTCTGCCAACTTTCTCACTATGGTTTTGATCCTCTCACTACTCTGCTAAAGTGATCAAATCCTGCAAAGTCTATAGACAAAATATTTCTCTTGCACATCTTATTTTATCCCTTTTTGGTGTAGAATACTTCTGATCTCAAACAGATAAAGCAAATTAATTTTATTGTTATTATTTTTTAATCCTTTCTGGGTTACAATCATCAGGAACTCTTACATTTTTCAGCATCATTTTATTTCACTAATCCTAAAAGGGAATCTTCAAACAGTGAAGAACAGCTTGGCACTGACAGACGTATAGGCAAACAGAATTGATACCGGCAGACATTTTCCTTTTACCCTGGACTATGTGAACTTATTTAGCAATCTTTGGCTCTCAGAAATGGGATGGGATGGGATGGGAAAAAAACACATTTTAATATAGTCTATAATAGAAATTCAGAGCAACTATAGCTGGCACATGGCTACAAAAATTATCTATTAGCTGTGTGTGCAAGCTGAGCAAGAAAAATTGGGAAGGTACTCACTGGTAAGAAAATGCTGGGAAGTAGGGCCAAAATCCCTGTGAGCTTCATGCAGTTGCCTGATACGCTCATCAACAGCCACCTGTGAACAGAGAAGAATGACTTTCTCCTAAACAAGTAACAAGCAGCAATTATAGTCAGATATCTTTTTTTTTTTTTTTTTTTTACAGAACATTCTGTTTAAAATTAAGAAAGCTCCTGTAACAATCTGTAATCCTCAGGGATTAACTGAGATTTAATGTGTCTTTCTCAGAAGAAGGTCAAAAAAGGTTTTTACTTTTTCCTCCCCCCCCCAATTTTAACCAATGCTAGAACAAGTTAAAAATGAACAGGTTGATAAAGAAAGGTATAATAAATTGGCCTGACTTAAATGCACCTGAAAAGAATAGGACAATTGCTTGCCAATATTAAAGCCAGAAACATTTGTCTATGCTAATACTTTTACTGGAGCTACTGCAAAAGTACTTTTTGAGAGATTATATGTTATATATCAGCATAAGAAAACTAATCTATGTTAGTGTGGACATGATTACTATATTTTAGAATAATGCCTAACTGAGGGTAGTCAAAGTGCATCTGCACTCATACATTTATCTGTTTTTAGTTAGGTGAATTCCTATCCCCTTGGCCCCTTCTTCCCTGAAAGATGTCCTTAGAAGAACATATTATTCTTGTGCTCTTTTGGGTTGTTGCACTGCATAGAAATCTAGATGCTAATTGTAAGATTGGTTTCATCTTTACCCTTGAAAATTCCAGTACAGTTATGCATCAAGCCAGCAGCCAAGGGCAGGCAGTTGCTGTAAGATTCCATATTGTATCAATGATATCTACCATCAGCTTTACAAACTTTATGCTAAAAGGACACCATCAGTTAAGTTAGGCCTAAATCTAGGATCAGGTAAAGCAAGGAAAAATAACTGATAGGGATTGGATTCACCTAAATATTGCCTGCAAGAAAAAGTGTTGTATCAACACGGGCAAAGCAGAAGGTGAAGGTGATTGGTCTGTTTTTACTGTCTTGATTGTGAGATACAATACCAAGAAACAAAGAATATGCATAAGTAAAAAGCAATCCACATTTTAAAACTTCCAGGGATTTTTTGGTTGGTGGAGGCAGGAACAATTCTATAATAACTACGTGTGATTCAGCTAGAAGGAAAAAACAAGGAAGGAATTGATATGAATGTGTTTGTTTACCAAATAAACCCCAGACCCCAAAATCCTTCTTTCAGGAGATACAATAGAAATTTAACAGCAGGACATTATTATTATTTTTTTTCCTCAAGCCGTTTTTCAGAGGCATTCCCTGCTGCTTTCTCCATTGCTACCATCTTTCCTCCTCTGGCTTCATATACACAGAAACAATCAATTAGATTTTTTTTTTTTTGTCAGTCCTTGCTTCATATTACTAGAATATTACAGTGTTCTGTTCTTACAGGCCTCTGTTCTTATTTCTACTGTTTTCTTAAATGTGGAATTGCTCACAGAGGAACATTTATACCAGTAGGTTTAGGGTGAACACAGGCAGGCTAAGTCCTATGACCTGTTCTTTTTCTGCTTAATATTCCTGATTGCTTACCTAGAGAAAACTACATCTAGAAAGAGGCTGAACTCTGGAAAACTTCTGAAATTCTGGGCAGAAGAAATCTAAGTAAAGGACAATTCAGACCTAAGGTGAATTGCATGGGGAGATGTTCTGTAAAGTAGTGCTTCATCACTTAGTTCTGACTGGTACCATTATGGACAGTAGCTGACTTTGGGCTTGAGTTTGCATTTAATTCACAGTATAGATAAAAGATGGAGAAGTCTGCACATGGATAGACAATGATAGGACTGCTTCTGGTCATCACATTGATTAGCTTAGCTACTGAAGCATAAACTAATGTGAAATTATGTTTAATCCAGAAATGATCTTTCAATGAAAACTAGGAAGATAATCTTTAATATACATAAAAGAAACACATACAAGCAAAAAAAATGCAGAAAAAATGTAAATGAGATTATATATTTCTTTAGAGTGCTATTAAAGCTAAACAAAACAAAAACCTCATAACAGGCCTATTTTGTTATTAGGTCATTGTTGGTTAGTAAAGAAATGTGAGACTTCTCCTCGATATTAGCACTTACTTTTCAATAAGTCAAGTAGGATGGAAAAAGTACTTTCTGACATGCAGAATCTCTAAAGAGAATGAGAGCTCTACAAATAGCCAGCAGGGAGCGGTTTCCTGTATGAGAATGACATCCAGTTTGCAGTCAGCATAGACTATGGGAATAATTTGGTGTTTGTGACCACTGCCAACTCACAGTCCATACAATTTCTTCAAGTGTGCAAAACTGAGAATGACAATTACTACAAAATATCCAGGTGAGTTTTGAGTTGCTCAAAAGTATTAAACTGAGAATTTTAGCCACATATGCACATCCAGAAAAACAAAATACCCTAAACACTCCAGGGTAAACTTTCAAGCTGAACAACCTTGGATGTAAGCCTGGAAATATCTCTGTCTCAGAGGTATATTTTGTCAATTCAAAGCTGAACTAAACATTGGGAAATCCAGAATATTCTCCAGGAACAATCACTTCAGAATTCAAAAAGTTATTCCATTTGTCTACCAGGAAGTACCAATTATTGATGTACTGACATATTGTATACAGCCTTTTAGGTGCCAAAATATGGACTCTCTGTTGATGCTAGAGTAAAGAATATTACTGTAGTTAGTCTCCATGACTTTTACTAATACTAAGATGTAAATGCCAAAATAACAGAATTTGAAGCCACAATAACTGAAGACCGGTCCAATAAAAGCAAAGTTGGACTTGGCTTTGTGGCTTATACCCTAGCTACCAGGAGAAGCAGAACTATATATTCCAGTTATAGAATCATAGAATGGTTTGGGTCTTCATAGCTTGTTCTTGATTCTTGAAAAAATATTCTCACTTCTCCTTTCATTTTTAAAAATAAGCAATTGGTAATTCCTGGATTTTAAATTTTGTCTTAAATTTCTTCAGAATAAAGTAAAATAAGTTCCTCCAAATATCTAGTAGCCTATGCTATGCACTGAACCAAGTGCAATTTCACTTAGAAAAAAATGTGAAAAACTGTAGCTGTGCATGAAAACAGCAACATTTTCAAACCAATTGAAGCATTTATTTTTCTTACTTTATATGCAAGAAAACATACGTAATTTTAGTGAAGTTTTGCAAGAAAAAAATCACCACATTTCTCAATAACCAAAGAAAACAAGATCTCTTCTGACTTCAGTAGTCTTTTCCCACTAGTATCAGCTTAGTCAGATAATCGTGCAAAAACCCCACTGTTTTAAAGGCACTGTTACCAGTTTATAACAATGGGGGTATGGATCAGACTAGCCTATCTTTTAGATCAAACTCTCTATAGTATTTCTCCACAGGTAATGTTACTGAAAAATCAATAACTGGATTTCTAAAAGGTCAGCTATTGCATATGAGAAAATGTTTTTAACTGACCAAAATCTTCTGTTTATATCCAATTTTGTCTTTAAAACAAGCATCAGGATGTTCTGTGATCAGGATACTTGAAACGTTGCTTTTTTCATTGAAAATGCTTGCTTGAAGAGACACAAATTTCCATTATTTATTTAATCTATTGTTTTGCATTGCATTTATCTTCTTTCGATCATAACAAATGAAGGAGCCACAGCAGTGCAGTAAACATTATACATGAAGCTGAAGATTGTAATATAAACAGTCCCACACTATTTTAAGTGATATTGACATAGAACGTAAAAAGCTTCTGATAAACAAACAAATAAAATATGTTATTTAAAGTTCCTCTCCATTAAGAAAGGAGAATTTTAAAACATTTGATGAAACACATTCTGTTTCTCATCACTTGAATGCAGCCATGTGAACTGAATGTATAATAAGGTTCAGATAAACAAATGATGATGATAACATACACAGAGCTGTATCTTGCATTTGCAAGGAATAGTTTCTAGGTACTTTATGTAATGTAGGGATCTAACCTTGAAAGCACTTGTAACAGCTCTATTGAAATAAGAATTTGGATTTGTTGGATTTGACTTGAGACAACTACTATAGTCTCCCATTTTTGTTAATTTTGCTCGGTTTTAACTGAGCATTTTTATTTAATCCAAAGTATTATTTTGTGTTCGTGTCCAGACTACAAAACAGGTCTAGATCAAGAAATAAAATTAAGTGTTTTGATTCTCAATATTTTCCACGTACTCAAAAAGTACCTGTCACTCAGTATTAATGCTAGATATCTGTTAAACACTACTTAAAAATCTCTTTCCTGAGACATTCAAGTAATGTCTCTTGAACTGCTTCTTGTGAGATCTAGCATACAAATAAATCTAAATGCAACTGCATTTGGCTTTTCTAGCCCTCCCACTGTGAATGACAACTGTGTGAATGCACACTCTTGCTCAAAAAGCCACAGACAAATGCCTACAGTTCTGCTTAGATGACACTTTATCAAAAGCATCTTTGCTGTTCTATAGCACAGTACAGTTCAACTGCTGCTGTGTTTACTAGTGAACCAGCTAAAAAGGTGCATTACACACTCTTCTGTCCCTGCTTGAAAGCGTTACCATCATGCAAAGGATAGTTCTTGTAAAAAGATTAAATAATTTTCTCCATGTTCCAATATTTACACTACCACCACATGTTTGTAATACATATATATATATATTCTCAGAATATTTGATGAGCAAGGAAATAAAGTATATTACAAAAATGGGGATTAAATGTGCATCCTTTAGCCTCTTGCAGTTTGATCTAGCTGCCGTAACTGAAAGAACTGGTGATTTTCTCCTAAAAGGCTAGGTAAGTGCTTCAGAAGAAACAGTATGCAGAACCCATTCTGTTGATAGAGTGGTTATTTGCATTCATTTGAAAAACAACAACTCTACACGTAACACCAGTGACTATGTGAAAAGTCAATATGCAGTTTAAAACATGAAAGTAGTAAATGAGAAGTCTATATGATTGTACTTCATATGTCTATGTATGTTGTATCTACAATACTGTTGGGACTCACCCTTACTTATTTCTAGGTGAATGTCTCTAGAAATACCTTAATTTGCAAAACAAAGTAAGGTAATAAATGTATTTTTTTTTCTTTCCATGTTTTCTCTGCACACTTAGTTACATCTGCACCTCCCAAGTTGACTTACATTCTTGCTAGGAAGAAAGATCTTTTTGTCTTTGGTGCTCCTAGAAAAGAACAGCAGCCTCTACAGTCCCTATTTCTAAGTGAAATCATGCTGTCATAGTGTCTTCACTTCATAGTGTCATGTGCTATTTTGTTGAGGGATTACTAGTACCATAAGAAAAAAATATTTTCAATTCTCCCTCTTCCTGATTCATCATTGTTAGGTCTACTGTCACATTAGCTAAGTGCTGGAAACCCAACATAAAATGCAGAAAAAATACTGCCCCCCCCCGCCTTTTTTTTTTTCTTAAAGAAAAGGGAACTTTTTTTGTCAACAGATTTTCCTGAAGGTTCTCAGTTCTGAATAAAACATATACCAAACATAAACAAATATTAGAATGGCTCTTAAATCCACCAAGAACACAGCTTCAAATAGGGGAGGGGGAATGGGTTTAAGTTTATTTTGTCAAATTACTTCACTTTCTATCAATGATAGCAGAGTGGGGAAGTCAGGTAGGTCTCACCTATCCCACTCAATGAAGTTAGACATTTATCTTTGAGCTTAACTTCTTTAAATCATCATTAATTTGAAACAGAGTATAGCACAAACTCTTCTGAGGTCAGAATGATATCCTTTTAGTAAGGACATCTAAGGGTACAGGCAGTATAATATATAGACACTAATTACACAATTAGGCTGCCCGAAATGATGGCACTTCATATGAAGGCGTGCAAGTAGAAATTTTTACTGCTTATTAACAAATAAAAAAGTAAAGTAGAACTGAGATCAGTGGTTAAAAAAATGCAAAATATACAGAATGAAGACAAAAAAAAGATTTCTGAATATGCTTGGGATTCTGAGGAGAAATGTCAGAGAAAGAAGGAAGAGAAGTGAAGTTGGCCATCTAAACAGGTATATTTAGTGCAGCAGCAAAATGACACAATCTCCTTTTTAAAAATTTGCTTCACCAAATGCTGTTCTCATGAAAAGAAAAGAGCCATTTCCTATATTTAATAAGTATGCATACATACAATACTTATTAAAATAACACTCCTTTAATTCCCCCACCATATTCATAGCATTTCTACAGCCTCCTGACCTTGACTCCAATCAGATCCAATCTGCCTGTATATCAAAGGAAACTGGCATCTACAGGACGCTCTTTAATGTTACGCAGCAATTCTCCTCTCAATAGCTGAAAAACTTCTTTCTTTCCTCTCACTGACTCAGAGCTGCCAAACCAGTACAAGGCTGTTCTTTACAAATCAATAAACAGGAAGATTTGATCTACTGTACTTCCAATAGCTGCTGAATTCAGCCACTCGCTGCTCCTCATATATTAGTAGATAAGGATGGATTTAAGCACGCTTTGTGCTATTACTGAAGAACAGCCAGGGGAAAGGCACTTGATAGTCATCGTTCTTGGGTGATGAACTTCGGGCTTAAGCTTTGATCTTGACTGAGTCTAAAGCACAGGAATAGACACCTAGTTTCTCGGTGAAAAGTTTGGTAATCTAAAACATTTTGAATGTAAAAATTAACATGGGCGTACTTTCCAGGTGAAAGGGAAAAAAAAAGATAAATATAATGTATAATCCACGTGAATTTACAGTTGTTGCAAAGACTACATTTCAATGCCAAGATCTGTGGGTCATGGTAGGACTGTATGCTTGCTTGAAATCTGAGTGACTTTTTTCCCTTCAGAAAAAAAAAAAAAAAAATCCTGAAATCTAGTATGATACATGTATTATACTTTGACTGCCTTTTTTTTTTTTTTTTTTTAATCCTCAGATGAAACAAGGGAACAAAATGTAATAAAAATTCAGGAAATACCTTAAACCCTTAAGGGCACAAAGGCTTAGAAAAGAGGAAAAACAAAGGGAAAAGGAAAAAAAAAAGCACAATCCCCTTGACTTAATATGTCTACTGTGAATAATCAGCCACTGCTTCTTAGGCTTCTTTTTTATAATCCTGAATCAGTGAACTTCAGACTTTGTGTACATCTATGCCTAAGGAAAGGAAGTTAGGTCTTATGGTTTAAATAACAAATGCATTTAAATTTATAGAAAATAAAACACTTGTAAACCCTGCGAAATCTTAAGAACAAACATCTTTAGGAAACAGTTCTTCTCTTAAAAAGCATTACTTGTCTCGAATAAAAGATATTCTGTCAGGGAGGCCTAGCATTTCACATCATCACACTGCTCCTGTAAAAGCCATCCCATGCTGGTGGAAGTTCCACAGGCGGATTGGCCTTCACATTACTGTATGTTCCTCCTTTCTATTCATGCACTTTTGCTATGTGTACTACATAAAACATTTTGTGAAACTGCTACGAGCTGAGGATGATCTCAGCCTTTGAAAATTACAAGAAACTGCTGTGCAGTCCTCCACTCTTGAGCACTTTATTAATAAAGTTTTACAATTCTTGACTTTTGTCAAGAATTTGCCAATTCTTGACAATTCAGCCACATTATCTTTTATCATTGCCTTTGCATGTAATTTAATCAGTCACCTGAGCTATTTTCTGCCAAATTCCTTGCAAAATTTTACAGTATGCAAAGAAAGTCATTTTACACATGACGCTATTTTGCAACTATTTTTTCACAGAACAGCACTGCACCACTTACAACCTTCAATTCGCAATTTATATTAGCTTCAGACATATAAACACCCATTGAAATCCCTCACTAGATTCCACTCCAAGTGGGATTTTCTAACCACATCTCTGTATATACACAGAGACAGTGTCTCTATATTCCTTCTGGGTTACCTGTTCCTGCTTCCGTCTTCTGCATAGTCCCTTTTTATGTTTGAGTTTGGCCAGAAGCTCCTTGTTCATCCATGCAGGCCTCCTGGCAAAATGCTTGACTTCCTGCTCTTCAGGATGGACCACTCTTGAGCTTGGAGAAAGTGATCCCTGAATATCAACTGATTTTCTTGGACCCCTCTTCCCTCCATGGGACTCTTCCAAGCAGATCCCTGAAGAGACCAAAGACTGCTTCCCTGAAGTCCAGAGATCTATCTTGCTTTTTGCCCTCCTCCCTCCTCTCAGGATCCTGAACTCAACCATCTCAAGGTCACTGCCTTTGACCTTCAACTTCCCAATAAGTCCTTCCTTCTTTGTGGGCACGAGGTCCAGCAAAGCACTTATCAGTTATGTTAGGAAGGTGTCATTAATGCTGCTCTCCAGGAACTTAATGGATTGCTGATGTCCTGCTGTGTTGTTCCTCCAGCAGATATCAAGGTGGTCTCCCTGGGGGCCCTCGCCTGTCAGCATGAGGCTATTTCTTGCTGTTTGTAGAAGGCCTCATCCACTTTCTCCTCCTGGTCAGGAAGACGGGTAGTTGCAGGACCCACTACAATGCCATCCATACAGGCCTGCCCTTTAATCCTTACCCATAAGCTCTCAGCTGGCTCAGCATCCATACCCAGGCATAGCAACATGCATTCCAGCTGTCTTCTCACATAAAGGTCAATTCCACCTCTCTTTTTTCTCCCAGCTTGTTCTTCCTACAAAGCCCTATCCCACCACTGCAGCACTTCAGTCCAGGGTACCATCCCACCAAGCCTCCATAATCCCAATAAGATCACAGCCAAGCACACAAATCTCTAACTCATCATGTTTATTCCCCATACTGCATACACTACTCTGAAGTGTACATGCACTTCAGAGAGGCATGCCAGCATCTTGATTTCCCAGATGGTCTGATTTTTTTCCCATAAGTGCCTTGAAAGCAATTCCTGGCTTTCAGGCCTATGCTTAGGATGACCCGGGCTTAAGCCCTGTTTTGTGTTCCCTTTCATTCACATCACCAGAGGACCTTTCCTCATCAGCCCTGTCCATCACTCTCTCACAAGGCTACTGGTAACTCTCTCCTGTATTGTTCCTAGTTTAAAGCTCTTTATATATCTTCTCTACAACACCACAAAATATACTCCTCATAACTCTGACTATGCAGACTTACAGGATTCAGTGATTTCTGTCCTGCCTTCAGCATGAAGCTGAAACTCTACGTAGTCAATTCAGTATTGTAAGCTGGGGAAAGCAGTAAGAAAAATGCATATGCTACACTGAGCCTCTGGAGGGTTATTGATCTTAAAATGAATCTAACTTTGATGTAGTTTGACATTTTCAAAGTCAATGGGAACCAGGCACCTGCCACTAGGGAGAGAATGTGTTCTGTAGTAAGTAAAACCATCTGGTATGGACCCCAGAATGGCACAGGTTCTTTGTAAGACCAAATCTTACTTTTGAAACCAAGGTACCTGTGCAGTATATGCATTGAAATCTCTACACATAAAATTACTTACATATATATATATATATAAAGCAGTCTTTCTATCCTTCAGCATTACTCAGCATCTGTAAGAGTTTTAGGAGGTATACTGTGATCACCTTTAGGCACCATAACCAAGAGAGATGTGAATCAATTGGAGAGAGACGAGGGAAATGAACAAGAATGATGGTGACATACAGAGAAGGGTTGAGTGAGCAATTGCAGTTAAACTGATGAGCAGAAGTCTTAGTAAATCAGGAAATAGGGACAAGTCCTCCAGCAAATCAATGAATTCTCCATAATAATCTGTTCTCCATGTCCATGGTGGATAGACAAGATCTTATGACCTTAAATTTAATCAATAAAGTTTCTTATGATCTATCAGAAAAAAGAAATCTAGCAGTAACGATACTGAGAACTGAAAAGTGTGCCTCATTATCTTCTTTCTCTTTGGATGTCCTTGGGAACAGGTCAGACAATATCTGCTAGGAATGACTTGGGTACAGCTGATTCTGTCCTGAGCACAATTTTGTTACTAAGTTTTACGTTATTCAAGGGAGTTCTCAGAATCTGAAATGATAGTCCTCTATTTTCCTATTACGAAAAGAGTGATTTCTGCTATGTTAGTCCTACTAGATCTGATTTAATTGTGCTAAAAAATCCCTCCATGTACATTCCATGTTATTTGTGTTAATTGTAAGCAGTGTATATAGGAAGATACATGCTCTTCGTATTCTGTTGGGAAAAAGAGAAAATTAGGATAAACCTACTTTTCAAATCTCAGAAGGAATAGAAGAGAACTTCCTTCAAGCACAATCATCACTTTTTCATCTCTTATGCAACCTGCTCTTGTAGCAAATTTAAAGGAAATTTCAGCTCCCCAAAACAGAAATTCAGATTTGGGATTTGGGGGAAGGCATGAAGTCTAGCAGAGCATTCCTAAAGCTGAAGATATGAACTGTTTCACACACAAAGTTCATAATGTCATCATGTTTCCAGAATTTCAAAAAGCCATTGGCATATTACACTAAGAAGAATCTCCCACATTCTCTGCAAATCTAAAACAAAGGCAATGGAAACACAGTTGATCTGACAGAAACTCAGTTCCACCCTTTTTCACTCTCACTTCCTCTTAATCCCCAGTTATTCTCATCAATTCTACATACACATCAAGAGGGTTTCAGCAACTTAAAAAAACAAACAAAAAAGAAACACAAGACATCGTGAAATACAACACTTTAAAATATCAACAGTAAAATAACGCGATTCTGTGCTTTCTGTGACTGCACAAACTTGTTTTTTTCCCTCTCCCATTTCTAGCTCAAATGAGTTTCAAAAGGTGCATTCTTCTCTGTTCAGTCACATTTGTATTAAGTAGTATCTTATTCCACAGGAAGTCTTTCTGATTTCACTGACACTATTCATGGGAAAAGTTACTGTTTCATATGAGCAAATGTATCTGGATTGGGACAGGAAACAATAGAAAAGATCAGCTCCAGTGAGAATTTATTATAAAAGATGTGCTGGGGATTGAATTTTCTGTTGAATGCTTACAGAAAAGCAACTTGCAGCAAGGCAGTCCAGGGTGTTGATCTCCAGAACCTGCCTTGAGGTCATTAACATCTCCCATCACTTAAGAAAAAAGTGGTACATTTAGATTTCAGTGCATCCCATTTTAACACATTTACATTCTTGAGGTGTCTCTTAAAACCATATACAGGAATCTTAGAGGCAGAGGAATGTTTTGCAGCACTGTACTGATGCTGTCCTCACCCTTCCCCTGCATTTTTCTCACTGAGCTTCTGTTGTGTGACTATTCTGTTATCTTTAATCTAGAGAGATACTCTACAAAAATCTAATAGGAAAAACCTGAAACATTAATTACTACACTGTTGTTGCTGAAACATTAGTCATTCGGGGCTCTGTCTACCTACTGTTCTTTCCCTAACAGTGTTGCTTGATAGATCTGTTTCTTTTAAAGATCTTCTCTTCACATTTGGGACATGCATGCATCAGGTATACCACAGTTAGGTCTCCTTACTAGGAGCAGCTGTAGAGACATAAAAATGAGACCTTGCTGTGGCCTTTTTTAGTTCTTTTCCTTCTGTGCTAAAGTACTGTTATTTCTGTTCATTATTATGTTTTGGAAATAGCATTCCTTACTGTTTTGTTTACAAATATTTATAAACAACTGAAAATCCGTTCTTTTTATACTTCATCCTGTGAATGCTCTTGTTAATGTTTTGCAATTCATCCCTGAGCACTCCTGTCTCTTAACAAGATTTTAATGTGCTTTTTTTGCTTTTACTTTTTTCTCTCATTAAACAACAACAAAAAAGTCATGTTGCACTGAAAATGCCATTTGTTTCTGAAAGGTCAGGTAATACACACAATTTTTGTGCCAAGGGGAATGTATCTTTGGTGACTTAGGGAACTGTAAGTAGAATGTCATGCAAGAGATGTTTTATTTTATAGCTGTCCCGGAACATATGTCTGTAGTTTCCAGTATCAGTTGAGCATCACCTGTAAGGATTATTCTTTTATGGTTTTAGTTACATTTTCTCACTTTCATTGGTCTTTTACCATATTAGTTTTATTGCTCCTTTTCCCCAGATTTGTGAATCTCCTGTGTCCTTACTAGCATTTGTTGTGGTAACTGCTCAACACTGCAAGTAAGAAATCCACAGCTCAGACCTACGTGTCATCCTGTATACTTCTAAAAGAAGGAGAGATGCCGCTCAGCATTGTCTGCACTCAGCACTACTCTTAGCTGATTTTAACTTCAAAGTTTTTTTCTTTGACCATCTTCAACTCCCTTCCACTAGCAGTGCCCTCTGACAGCTCTGGGATTATCATTCCATCAGTGTTCAAGAGACTTCAATTTTCAGTCCTATCTTTTTCACTCCTCTCTCTTTCTTGTCTACTTAATTTGTTGTTGAGCATCATCATTCTCTTTTATTGTTTCAACTCACACTTTAAAACCCATGTCACTACTCCAAACACAGTGAAAATACATTTTTTTTTCATACATATATAATAAAACTCTCAATATTATAGTAATGTTTACAAATAAGAGATGAAGAATTACTTTGACTGAGTACGCTCCTTCACAGGTACTACCAAGCCAAAAGGTACACAGGGAAAGACAGACATAGGGAATACATGAAGAAAGAGGAATATAAGAAAGTACTTGAAAATGTGGAAGACAAGACAAAAATGTTTTTTACCGGGGGACACTATAGGATGATAACAATTAATAAAGGATTCTATGTGCAGCAGCAGTAGTATTAACTTGTATTAATCTCTTCTCTTTCATATTTTCTGTTCTCGTTTCTTTTTCTCTTTGAGAATTATGAGTTACACCCATACTGACAAATCTATTCACTCTAAATAATCCTCACTCCTCAAACCTCCCCAGATGGATTACCTGTTTGGTTTCCTTCTTAGCTGCACAGACTGAAACCAGTAAAATGATGTCTATAGGGATTGTTTAATTACAATGTGATCTATTTGCATTATTGGATTGTTTCATCTATATTCTTACATCTGGCAAGCTCAAGAATGCAATGTTCTGTTTCAAGCTGTATTAAAGCTACTTGTACAATCAAGTGCCAACACAACATGAAAAGAAAAGCTTCGTTTCATGAGATTACTGAATGGATGGATTAAACAAACTTTTATTTATTGTTCTTGTCCAATGAACCTTTTGAAGATGGCCTCTCAGTCTCAATGACTTCTGCAGAATGATGCATATCCCAGCAGCTGCTCAGGCTTGGGAGCATCCATATGATCAGTGCTTAATGCTCCCTGTTATCTGACACCTCATTGTATACAACTACAGCTCCTGGTTTTGCACAAAAGCCTCTTTTTCTCCCTAGGGAAGACATGCATATAGCACGCTGAAAGATAACAAAATGACTCTGGGCAAATAACAGTTCAAATGGAAACAATTGCTGATAGATTGATACTACACTGATTGAAGATAACAGCAGAACTCCTATAATAGTGTAATATGACTTGTGAGAAGAGCTGTCTGCCCCTTGCAGCTGGTCAAAATCTGTATATTTAAGCTTTCTAAGCTGTAAGTTAAATTCAAGTGACGCGAAAGCAAAACCTATGTTATATATGGCCCACACTGCTCAGCCACAATGATGCAGACCACTATCCAGTGTAAATTGGAAGATACATTCTCCTATTTCCACACTTGAATCTATTTGAGAATAAACGGTGCTTACTATATGTATATGTGTGCGTGTGTAATATACACACATACACACCACATATTTTCTGAGAATGTAGGATGGTATATGGTAAAGGTTGAAAGTTATGCTGGCATGAAAGATCACTGCATATGGATGCCTTCAAGAAGATCATCACTTCACACGTACAAAAAAAGCATTTCCATATAGTGCACTCAGTAAGTGCCATAAATTTTATTCAAGTAATTCCAGTAATATGACATACAGCTAACTTCTTTGAAATCTGTTCCTATTAGCCCTCTTTTTGCCAGGCCAAATACCTTATTTACCACCGTCAGCCTGTGGAGGTCCCAGAGGAATCTGAAAACACTCCTAAAAAGCTTTGCCTGCTTCCCTGGCTCTATCCTCTCTACAGGTGCAGACCCTGCTGTGAGCAGAGGAGGGTTCTGCCTTCCCAGTGGAACAGGGCCCTGACCCGCATCCTGCAGGAAGAAGTGAAACCAAAGAGGTGGCATTTGGGGTTTCCAGGAAAAGTGTAACTGGTCTGCACCGAGCGTTGACGTTTCACGGACTTCAAACACATTAGTGCAAACCTTAAACCATTTTTGCATTTGCCTAAAAAATGAATGCAACAAGCTCTGGGGCATAAATGTCATGGTAGAGTACTTAAAATGCATTTATCATTTATCTGCACAGCCTCAAATATGAAAAATACATAGCCTTCAACCAGATAATAAGTCACATTCTAAAAACCACTTTGGTTGTTTATTACCAAATGCCATAGAAAACTCTCTCAAATTTACCACCCTATTTCCACAGCTATCTGCATTTTAACATTTTTTTCCTTTCCTTCCCCTCCCCATCCCCCCCCCCCCCCCAGTAAATCATTTAACTCCATTTAGCCTTGCCTTATTACTCACTTGTTTGTAGAAGCAGGCATTTGGGAAATCTAAGAATAGAAGAGATCTTGGAGAACTAAGACTAAGGAACATGGAGATCCTGAGGTGAAGTGCAGCTGGAGGGGAGTGCAATGCAAGCAAAGTGTTTGTGAAACAAGAAGTAATAATAGGAAAAATGCAAAGACAACATTTCCAACACAATCTGAAGCCAGCCTCGAACTTGTAGTATCTTTACAATGGCACCATATAATACACCGACATAGTTTAATTGGCAATTACAAAACTTTAATTTTCTAAGTTAGAAACCCTTTCTGAATATCTAACATACAAGCTATAGTTATCACAGTGACAAGTTGTCAGTTGGCCTTCCAGTTAGACAAATAAAGGAAACAAATGAGCATTCTCTTAAAAAAAAAAATCTATTTGTGAAAGACTTAATTACAAACGACTTGTTCTAGAAAGGATTCCACAAGAGAAAAATAGTAAATTAATTCTTATAACTCAAATCTTGAGTGATTTCTATGGCAGATCCTAATTATTTCCATAAAATGATTTTAAAATTCTGTTAGAGTGTACCTTAAAACCATGTATACAGTTTTAGCAATAAGGATGGACTTGATTTTACTTTCAGTAAAACCTTCAATTAAGTTGCTATTTGCTTTAATCTTACAAGGTCAGATGCCGTATTTTCATATAAAACTGCATTAATGTTTCTGAGACTTAAATTTGTTCTCAGGGATTATTAGAAGTAAAAAACTCCACCAGTACATGACAGTAGAAGAGGTCACTTGCCCATTATGCAAGGCTTTTGTAGGATCATCTAACTGCAAAATCAATCAGTTCACATTAAAATGAGGTGAGCAACCCCACTGTCCAAAGAACAAACAGGGTTAAGTCGTCAGGATGGCTGCAATTTCTAAAGGAATCTTAAGGCAGAAGTAAGCTTCTGTAAGCTTTTGACAAATTATTTCAAATGAAAGAAATCTGATCACTTGTAAAATGCAAAATCAAATTTGTTCAATACACAGTAATATACTGCTGCAATGAACTTATACATTTGAAAGGGACATGCAAAGGAATTACGTAGCATTGAGTCTTGTGTAACTAAAACAAGAAATTAGTAGCTCATAAGCAGAATTTTACCAATGGAAGACACAAGTATTTAACTACTGTTTTCTGAGTGTGTGTGTCCATATATATATATATATTTTTAAACTTAATGAAAATCTCCAGGAACAAAAATAATTTAACTATGAAACCTTTCTGTTACACCTTTCTGTACACCTTTCTGTAACACCTACTGTGTTAGCTTTTCTTTGCCCTTTTTGAATGAATAGTATCAGTCCTTAGTTTTAATACTCTGCACATTAAACTTTTTTTTTTTCCTGTTATAATAAACCCACAGGGAATGTGACTGAGAGTTTTGTAGTCCAGCTCAATTTATTGCTTTATTTTTTCTGTTTTTTTTACTCTCAAGTAGTTACAGACATTTTCAAAATCTATTTAAATTTGTCTCTTTTTAAAAAAGTTAAACCACACTGCTTAAGGTTTTTCATTTTCCCTTCTCTTTCTCTCATTAGAACTTACTCTCTCTGCTTTCTGCAGATCCTATTATATCTTTTCTACCCTGGTAGGTCTTTTCACAACTTCCATAGGCTTCCCACAGTGTCATGAGAAAACAAAACAAATAAATAAATAATTCCCGCTCTTAGCCAACCAACCCTAAGTCAGAAGGCATTATTCAGACAGTCTATTCAGTCACTAGCTCCACCATGCAGTAAGATTCCTCTGAACAAACAAGTGCTTTGATTACACACTGTTGGAATAGCAATGCTGGCCTACAGTTATGTGTCAGCAACTGCTTTCTGGCTGCAGAAGCCAGATTCCACTCTGATGATCAGTAATTGCCTTTGCCCAGCTAATTTCTATTGTTTCAGGTTGCCAACAGAGGCAGACAGGAGGCTATAAGGTAGGTACAAATCCCAAACCGAACTTTCAAAAGAACTGTTTGAGAAACCAACAGAAAAGTTGTTGAACAGGGTATATTGGGACTGAAAAAAAAGTGTTAGAAACCCATATGGGCAAAATTCCCTAGTCTACATCTATTTTGGAAAAAACATTTGCAATGAAATGGGGTTGCATTTGATTTTGAATTATACATTCTTGTAGAGTACTCCATGGCATTTCCCTAAGGACACACATTCTATCAGTGCTTCAGTTACCCATACCATTGCACTGTCTTGTTATTTTGCACTTGTCTCATACAAGACAAAAAAATCATGATGGTCAGGGATGAAAGAGAAATAAAGTCCCCAAATAAGCAAACAAACAAACAACCTCCCTTACCCCCCAAAAAACAAAACAAAACAATACAACAACCAAAAAAAAAACCACCACCAAAAAACAAACAAACAAAACAAAACAACAAACAAACTACAAAACAGCTGAGAAATCAGGAATATAGATCCTGGTCATAAGACAAGAAATCAATTGGCAGGATCAAGTATCTGAAGGATACAGAATTTAGTAAAGGAAAAATACAACTTGTACTTAAAGTGTGCTAATTTCATTATGTTTCAGATCCTTTTGAAAGATAAATTTGCAAAGCAGAGTACATAATACTTAAGAAAGAGACATATACTTCCTGCCATGAGACTTACAATGCCAGCAAGAAGATCCTTCACTCTCTCATTCTGCTCCCTCTCCTCACCACCATCATTTTTTATTTTATTTTATCCTTTTTTCTGAACACTCAGGTTCCTGTCATTTGCTTCATATTACCACATCCTTCCTATCTTGAGTTGGTCTTCAGAGTTTAAGCATTCTTCTGTTTTTTCTTACCCTGCCTTCTGTGTTTTCCTTCTTTCTTCCCTGTGTATTTAAAATATGTACTGCCTGCTGTCATATCGAGCCACCTTCTTCCCCCATGCTCTTTAAAGTGTGGTCAAAAGTAAAGCTGAAATAAATTACTACAACCCCTGTTACAGTAGCAATTTACAGGTTAGGCTTTTTTTTTCTTCCCACTCATGTTCACTTCTTATGGAGAGTAGGATGTTTCATTTCTGACCAATATGTATCTGAACTCCAAATATTGTTCTACAACAAAGGCATTTCGTGGTTTTGTTTCATGAATTCCACATAATTCAGTATTATGGTCACAGTTCCTACCCATCAAATTTATACTGCAGAACAGTTTGACTTTTTTTTTTTTCCTGCTGTTTGGAAAATAAAAATCATGGCAACTTGTGATTTTTAATGGTATCCTAAAACACTTTCCACTAAAAGAGGTAAGACTTTCAACATCTGTACAGATGCAACTGCTCAAATTAAAATAATTTTGATACATTTCTTTCCCAGGCACCCATCTATATGTCCATTATGATAGCCTAGCACTGCAAGAATAAATTATATACCTGCTTATCAGCTCTCCAAATTATTTTCCTATTTTCCATGTTTCAGAAAATCTGTTTTGATATGTGTGTATAAACACACACCTCAAAGAGTGTGTATACAATAACTTCTTTCCTTCTTAAATCATCCCAGAACTTAAATTATTCCCACTATGGTTGGAGAACTTTATAAAAAAATATGGCCTTCTTAAATGCAGAACAGTACATAAAAAGTACAGGACATTGGTGAGCAAGAGAAAAATGAAACTTTAGCTGTATTTGCTTCAGCAAGACTACCAGAAACCACAGATTATTCTTGTGAAGCCATTTTCTGACTAGCAAAGTTCTGAACTGTCTGAAGATCTCTGAGGGCCTTCTTGGAAAATATTTGATGAAATATCATATCTTTTTTCTTTTTCACAAGCAACCGCATGAGATTTTATACACTGAACAAAGAAGAACTAATACACCCCAATACCAACATTTTCTTCTGTCTTAAATCCAGTATATGCTCAGCAGCATTGATTACATACTCTTTTAGTACACAGTCATGACTAGGTTGTCTAAAGCTACAGATTTGAGGTATATCCAGAGAGCTATAATCACTCATTTGTGTCTGCGTTACTGTTCAAGATAGAATCAATAACACTAGAAATGTGAAGAGAGCCTTCAAATTTAAGTTAGACTGTCAAAGGATGCAATTTTAATGTAGTTTTTTTTTTTTTTACCTTGCTTTTAAAGTCTTAAAATGAAACCTTGGACTAGTTCAAACATTGTTCCTCTGAGAAAATGCACTACGAATTTCAACTCCTACATCAGCAAAAGCATTTTGCTTGCCAGTTCTGTCACTGTTATGAGCACTTGAAATTGTTTAGCAACAGAAGTGATATTTTCTTATTAATTGGGAAACGATTCCCCAGCTGCTATACTGGCAGCTAACAATTCTTCTCTAATATATTCATATTTGCTATAGTATCTATATTCAAAGTATTCTTACCTTAATAGTTAAGAATTCTACTATTTACATCTATAAATGAAGATTGAATTATCTATTTACAGATTTCCTTGCGCTGTTAGGAACACTAGAAGTCCTATTGTGAAAACTGTATTTCATACACTATGAACTTCCTCAGGATACCAAGACATATCTCACCCTAAGATCGTATTAGGTCTGGCTGTTGGCCAGACTATGATCTTGGAAGTAAAGAATGAGGGAAGAAATACTCTGTTAAATCAGTGAGAATTAGAAAGATTGAATGGAATAGCAATAAACACAAGGAAACAGAGAAAAGAAAATCCTGTTGATCGAACAACCTTTTGTAAAGCAGAATGAGACCATATAGTTCTGTAACACACAAGGCACGTTACTGATTAATCTGACCTGAATATTATTATTTCAAAGGCAAAACAAAATAAACATCACAATTAATTGTAACTGAGTACTTGCGTCATACTTGGTAGAAAGGCAAAGCTCTTTTACATTAGTGGTTCTACATAGCTATAGGATAAAATGCAGGTTTGAGGTTTCTCTAGAATCCTGACTTTTTTGAGTTCAACAGAATGTTAACAATGAATCTTAATAAATGTCCAGACTTGGGCATCTTGCTCTGTGTTCAAGAAAAGGAGATATGGTTGAAATTGATCTGGACATGTGGGGCATTAAGCAAAAAACTTCCAGAAGAGCTTAAAGATAAACTTTATGAAAATAATTAATAATATGTAAGTATGAAATTGCTTATGATAAATATTATTGATGGTATAGGAGAAATACAGTCCTTTCCAATATTACTGTAGGAGACACTATTATCAACTAGAGACGTTCGATACCGAACAGGTAATATAAAATATTTGAACTCTTTGTTAGAGAAAACAGACTTTAAAATGGGTGCATATTATTTTCAGAAGGAGTACAATCAAAACCAATTTCTGGATTTGTAATTTTATAGCTCTAACAGGCTGCAGACATTACATCAGCTATCAGAGACACTGAAACTACAGCAACCGTTCCAGCAGCAGCACCACCCATCTAATAATTTGGCCAAGTAGGTTGAGATCATGATGATGCTGTTCAGTACTTCAGACTTTCTTTTTAACAAGTTATTTTGGTTCATTTAGTAGTACTTCCTACTGTTGAGAAAAATGGCTTTTGATTTCATAAACCTAACATCCTGCTTAACTTTTTGGTTTACATATTACACTATATCCTCATGAAAAATTACTTTTACTGTTTATTTCTCTGAACACATTTAAGAATGCATAGCAATCAATTTCACTTCAAGCAACCTGCTATACCACAAAAAAAAAAAAATTCAATGGCAGAAAATAAAAAAGTACTGAAAGACTATCCACCTTTTACTCAAAAATTCATCAGTTAGCCAAGTACTTCCATCAGTTAATTGAGTGAATGCAATCAGCCAATGCTGCTGACATAAAAAGAGGATCTGAGATGTTGACCATCTTAGAGGTAAGTGTTCTTGTTGAAGTCTGCTAAATGATTCTTTTGATGTTTGGAAAAGAAGATATACTAAAAGTTGGACTAATAGTTAAAATTTCACTCCGGTGCTTCCAAGAAAGCTTATTTTTTACTCCTAAGTAGTGACTATTTTATTTCACATAAGTTATCTTCTTTGACTAAGTCAAATATTTATATTATGCATGTTAAATACTTATACACCACTTCTGTATTTTTAGTAGCAAAGCTGAGCAGAAAATGTGGTTTCATTTCCTGGGACACAAAACTAAAATCTTACAAAACAACCAAACAAGAAAGCAACATTATTAAAAGAAAGAAAGAAAAAAAACAAACAACCAAACACCTGCTTAGTTGTTCTCTCCCAATAACATTTCAGTTCTTACAAACTTAAATTTAAGTACAAAATTCATGACAAGACAGTGTTGGTCATAATGACAAAGTTGCTTTTTCCTAAAATTGAACAGGAGAGAACTGGAAGTTCTATATATACATATAGTTATCCATATGGAAAAGTTGAAGCTGTGGGACAAAGACCATAATACGAATGTATGCACTGAAAAGTAAACCTTTTGCAAGTGCCAGCAAGTATTTATAGATATATACTTAAAAGAACTTGTGGAATGGTAGTTCCAAAATTAATGCAAACCATAAGAACAAGGGTTGAAACAATCAGGTGCTACTTCTTATAGTTTCTCTGTCAGTATGGAATAGATTAAGATAAATAGGCACCTCAAGGAAGGAAAGCAAATGAGGCTGTTTGTTCTATCTCAAATTTATAACCTGACTAATATGACACTGGAAGGACTTGAAGTCCTTGTACTTTTTGTTCTATTTTGTTGTACAAATCCCAGTATTCTGTAGATAAAGTGCACTGCAGACAAAAAGATGAAGGAACTCTAATGAATGATGCTCAGATGAAAAGAATCAATGAAAAATATCCAGCTGTGCTAAAAAGGCTTCAAATTACCATTTATGCAACTGATGCATGCAAAAGGTGTTGGGAAGGAAAAGAAAATTATTATGAGCCGTCTCTTTGGCAAAGTGTCAACGTAATTCACTTTTCAGTCGTAAGGGAAATGTAGGGCAGTGGAAATGATTTCAATCAGAGGAAAGCATATACTACTGGAAATTCTGAGTGCTTTCACTGGAAGATTGTGATCATCAGTATATGTTCAGAAATGGAATGCAAATTTGGATTAATTATAATTATATAGAAATGATTAGTATAGCTTACACATCACATATTTCTTCTTCAGGTAGACACAGCCCCACAGCGAATAGGGATGCTTAACCTTTCCTCATAGTGTCGGGTCATGGGAGAAGGTGGATACACAATACAAGATTTCATTTAAATAGCTGCACACCCTGCTCAAATTATGTGTAGCGCTCCAGCCTCTCTTTGTCTCCTCACATCTCTCACAGCAGAGCAGGGAGCCAGAGAGGAGCTACATGCTGTGCTGGAAATGTGCAGGTGCCTCTGAAAATCTACAAAAGGATTAAAGTGCCTTGGGCTCCTGCCCGCCTCTCTGGACTTGCTCCTCTACAACACACCTTCTTACTTGATCAGTTTCCCTGGGCCTCACAACTAACCTCAACACAACTGCACCCTGCAAAGCCTTGTGAGTGGTTGTTCTGTAGTGGTACAAGCTAGCGTTGACATGACATAGTAAGAGGGACAAAAGTTCATGTGCGATAAAAACAAACAATCCCCATCACATACAAGAAGAGAAAAATACTTCATTAGTCATCATCTTCAGGTTGAATTTTCAGGT